>NW_028301610.1:27238571-27885714 GCF_987345545.1 Pholcus phalangioides | reverse complement strand
TCCGAAATAATGTGCTCCTCATCCTCTCTTTCTGTGCATTGTTTCGCTAGATTTTTAGAACTAATAGTTGCCTTTATACGTCTTTTGTCAAGCTCCTTGGTTATTAAACATGAAGGAACACAACAAAGCGACGAAAATAACTCGGTAATAAATTTTCATGTAAAAGGACCTCTCTGGCGTAAGAGGCTAGGCTAGTGGTAAATGCACTAACATACTCGAGATAGATAGATAGGGAACTAAGCATAATCAGTTCATGAAAAATAATGCTAGATATTGTGATAGATTGTTTGGTGTTTAGTTTGAAACTCACGCTGGTGGGATTAGCGTCGAAACAAAATTTTAAAGCTCAAAAGCTTTTGTTAATATGGGACAGGGTCGTTGATGTTTTAGTTGAAGCGTGTAAGCTTTTCTTGGGTTGATCCATAAGGGAATTGCTTCGAATAAAACGATTTCCGTTGTCGTATTCACATTATTACCATAAATGTTGGCTGGAAAAATGATAAAAATATAGACGTTTAAATTCGGTTGTCTGGCAAATCGATTCCGATTGAATTCATAAATTGCTCTCAAGGCGATTATTGTCGATGAGAGCTTTCGTTGATGTTATACAAAGTATTTCAAGAATATCCAAAAGATTTGAAATTCTGCAATGGAGTGTACAATTATCGTGAAATATATGTATATATATATATATATATATATATATATATATATATATATTTGATGTGAATATACGTCTTTTAAATCATCTGACGATATTGGGTGCATTCTCAAAAAATTGTGTAATGAAATAATTTAAATGCCCGTGTCTCAAGAAGTATTCAGTATACATCAGTGCTTTTGATGTCTGCGGGTATATCTCATTAAGGAAAGTACTACGAAACCCTTCTGGTTTGACCTGTCTGACCTGAGCACCAAGCTTGCGGCCTACTTTCGTAACAAAATAGTTTTACGCTATATCTTAAAAGGTTTGCATACAAAGTTTGAATACTACATTTCTATCCAAGAAATGCTATTTAAGCTCACTCCAGTACCATTTTATTGAAAAGTGTTCTCTAACGTAGTTGGATATCTTAAAAATGTCTATCAATATATCAATAAAACTTGTGCCTTTATTTATTGTACTAAAAGTAATTTTCTCATAATTTTTGTTTTTGATAAAAATTTGCCGAGGTATCGGTGATAGAAATTTTTTTTTCGTACTCTTCTCCTGTTTTTCTTCTTCTTTTTTTTTTAAGTCTGGAATTTTTAGACTTTCGGCAATTTTCAAGGCGATTATTGTCGATGATAGTTGATATATGCTGTAGAAGGTGTTTCAAGAAATGCAAATTCAAAAACTGAAATGAAATATGAAAATGAGTTGGGCGTAAAATATGAAAAGTTAAACGTAATTTAGCACGTAAAAAAGTGACAAATGTCGAGAATTTCAATCACTGATATCTTGATAAATTTTCACGAAATTGCTACGGAGTAAATTTTTTTAATGCGATTAAGAAAAACTGAAATAAATGTCATTCTTGTAATTCAGGACCGTATAACACAATTTTACTTTACATATCTCTTTCAATTATTATTTTATAGACATGCCACTATTATGGATGAATTTAGCTCTATGGAGATGATATTCCATATTTTATGCAAATTTTAGAACTTTGTAAATCCTAAATTTGGCAGGTACAAAAATACTTATGGCACTTGAAATTCATACTGTACCATTATGGTTTATGATAACGACAGTACAGAAAATATCAGAATTTCACTAAAATACCTACATTAATCTGACCTATTTTACATGTCAATCTATATCAATATCCGTTTCCGCTCTATTTCGATACCCGTATGTAGCTATATATAATGACCTAGTATCCTTATTCCCCTTATAACCCATACAGTACATATGTACGCAAGTATTGGAATTTGGGTCACCAAATGTTGGCAATACAATTTCCCAAGCATGGGCTTTCTCTGCTTCCGGTTCTCAGAGATCTAGTTTTTCCTGTGGTATACATATTAATACAGTATAAGAGTACGATCCAGCACCGACTTCCTTGAAAAAGCTCTTGCTGTTTGATTCGGTGTCGATTTCCTTTCGGTATAAATTTCGGGAAAAAAATGTGTCTTTCCCTTTACTTTTTATAATACTTTTCCTCCTCTTCCGGAATCGTCTTCAGATTGATAGACTTCACGTAGGTAAAGAAAAATTGGTACCCCTTTCAGTAAATACCCGCGATGTACAGTGTTTAGTAAAGGGTTCAATTCTCTGAACTGGGTCAGGACATGAGACGAGCTGAGAGGGGGAAATCGTGGGAATTCCCAAGCTCCCGTTTCCTAAAGAAACCCCTTTGAACCCCCTGTGAGGTACTTTCAAGTATGGAACGCAACACGTGGTTTTTTTTTGTACACAGCCGGCTTCCATGGTAGCTGCTAACCTAGTTAAGTTTGCCATTGAATGGCCTAGTTTAGTTATGTTCATTTCAGGTAAATAGGACACGTAATTGTCACACCTGTGATAAAGTAATTTTATTAATATAAAATTTAGTACCAAAAATTTTGGGGTGTTAAATAGTCCCTATTTATTTTTGAAGACTTGAGTTTCTAACCGTGCCTTCCCATTAGTGACCATAGCAGTCCAGACTGCCGTGGTAGGATTGTTGGCATTAGTGAAAATGTCCATAACGTGGTGAACAGACGTGGATCAGCTTCTTCCATTCCGGACTGAACAAAAGAATTATGGCTATTTGACCGAATTAATTATCATATTTCCCAGATGATTCTCAAGACATCCATCTAGGATGATCTTAAATTCATGGAACAAACTTTAAGAAGGGATATAAGACACCTAAGCAAGCATTTTTGATCATTGAATGTCTGGTGGAATCGCAATAGCAAAGACGTTAGAGGTGCTTTTAGAGTGTGCACAATAACACTTCGCCAGTAGCAAATTATAATATTTTTCCAACGGATTTACTGCGATATGTGCTATCAACCATCCGAGCTGGTTCTAAGTTAATGAAGTAGACCGATTTTTGTTGGGAGAAATTCTAAATTACTCAAACACTATATTCCTGCTTTAACGGATTAGATACGCCGAGCTCATTACAAACGGCACACTTCTCTCATCATATCTCCTCTCTCTTGACTTCTTTTTGTGAGTTTATCTCCTAGAAATCATGCATATGATTCCTATTGGCACCTTTGGGGACCTCATCGCCAAAATTAGCGTCATTAATGTGTTTCATCACAGAGTTTGGGCCTTAACCTTTCATATTCGGCCACACATTCCATGACGAAAAATGCTTGTTTAAGTTCTACCACCTCTTTAAGTTAGTCCCATGAATTCTGAATCACTCTGTACAACCACAAGTACTCCTTTAACTAGGCATCCTCGACCCGTTGCTGAGCGAGCACCATGGAGCGCTCTGATGCACCCAGAGTGCTCGATGCTTATGTCCGATTTCGTGCTCGCGAGCACTTGATAAATGTCCCAATTATACACCTTGTACAAATTGCATTCAAGGACTGAAATCATCCTGATGTCATCCATTCGCATGCCAAACTTGCCGTAAGGGACTTCTTCTGTTGATGATCGGTACAGAAAGTGCTCGCGACTAGGGAAAGGTTGAAGACCTCTGTGCCTTAAAACATACATGCTTAACCAGGTCTCTACTAAAGAAAGAAACAAAAATTTAATAAAAAATTCAAAACAACGCTTCAATGACTAAGAGATCCGATACGATAGGGAGCCGTGGGACCGAGTCCCGTTGGCCCATTAGACACCACCGATCCTCATTATAACTGGAAATTTTCATTGTGGTGTAGAATTAGAAAATTTTCACCATTCTATGTCATTGTGACACGTGAACAGTTAAAAATATCACTGAAGCAAAAATCACCGACCGGTTGCAAACTCATTAATCCTCTATGGTCCCGTGTATATTTGGATATTCAGTCCGTCTCAAAATCTTAGACCCTATAGATTTTTAACTATGTCATGTATACCGTTGCAAATTTTGATTTTATTTGTTTTATGCTTGTGATCAGGATGCCTTAAACTTCGGTCGCTGTCGAGGAAAACAAGTTTTTTTAAACTCAAAATTTTGAAAAATAGTTGTCTTAAAAGATTAGGAAAACTTCAAATTGTATGCAAATTTTGAAGATCGCGTCTATATGGCTTACAGAGACGTGATAGTATAAGTAGAAAATTAGATTTAAAAAAAAAAATACCGAAGTTGTCACATATTTTGTACTGTGAAATCCTTCGAGTACTTCATTTGGAGGCAAAAAGTAAGGTTGAAAAAGACATTGCTATTGTTTTGAGCAGGTCGAAATGAAGTGTTTGACGTGTATTGACAATGTGTGTGTCCCAAAAAAGCCAGAACCTGGTTGTGGTAGGCAACGCAGTACAAGTTTACGCCAAAGTAAAACCGTTGGAAGATTGGCTTCAACGCATGACTGCGTGAAATTATGAAAGATCCTGGAGTGAAAATTTTCAACAGATACAGTTCATAGACAGATCACGGAAGCTTGTATTTGATTCAAAAGAGAGTGGTTAGGATATCGGCTGTCACAAGTACGTACCAAAAAGAGGTGGAGAAGAGAGGCTGTGAAATGGGCACGAAATCATTTGTTTTATGGAGACAAATAGCTTGGTATCATATTTAGTGGTGCAAAAAAATGGAATTCACATGCTCTAGACGGATTTTTTTGTTGGTATTGAGAGCGCACAGGCGCAGGCAAATAATTTGAAGTCAATGATATATATTTTTTCGCTTTATATATATCTTGTTTTTCCCGAAGACGGAATGATCATATGATGATACAATGTGACGATATGTTATGTACGGATGTTTTATGATCGAACAAATATTCGTGATTTGTAATCATTGATGAATACTTTCTTTAACCACGACCTCAGTTTTCAGCAGACATTGAGGTGGAGCTTCGATAATGGTATGGACAGCATTTGCTTCTAATGGTCAGGCTTCTTTGGCGTATGAAATTGGTCGTGAAAACTCTGATGCTCAAAGGAGATCCTCGAGAGCAATTTGCTACTGATTGGAGAAGATTTAGGAGGACCAAACTTGCAATATTATAACGTGTCTATTCAAATATCTTCTAATCACAAAAAAGCTCTTTAATCGCGAAAATGTATAGGTTTTGAAATGGTCATCGATGAGTCCTTACTTGAATCCTATAAGGAAGAAAGGAAATCTAAATCGAAAGATTATTCTATTCACCAAGATATCACAAAAGAAAGGATTTGTCCAATTAAAGAATGGAGAAGGATTTGGTCGCTCAGGGCACGACGATATCTATCTTGGCCGCCCAGGGCACGGGTCGCACAGGGCACGGTAACCCTTTTTGTATAACCTTATAATCTTTATACATCAGCATAAATACCTTTAGGATCAATCTCATTTTCTGTTCATGTATGTGTATGACACTATCAGGTTGGAAACATTTGTAAATAAGATGACAAATGCTAATGCTATACGGTTGCTGCTAGCTGGTGAGACAGTTTAAAAATTTGCTCCCGGAATAGCAGGGTAAACCAGACAAATATAGTCTATGATCTTTACTGAATAGGTAAAGGATGTGAAAGTTTCGTCTTTGAGGATACTTTCTTCAGAGATTCAGTAGAATAACAGTGAGAGAGTAAAAGAAATGCGATGAAAGAACATGTACAGTACTTGCTATAAAGAAAGAACATGTACAGTACTTGCTATAAAGAAAGAACATGTACAGTACTTGCTATACAGAAAGAACATGTACAGTACTTGCTATAAAGAAAGAACAGATCCCGGATAATCCAGATTAAGGAATTGATCGGATGATCTAGTATTTCAAGTTCTGCATAAGATACAGTGAAACCTCGATATACATATCGATACCAAACCAAGAAAAAATATCTTTGTAGACATGTAGAGGAATTAGTTTTAAATCGACAGTCAAAATTATCATCACGTGTCATCAAATTTTTACTGCTGTTGGAAACTTTTCTAAACTAACGTTTTCAGTGTCACCACAAAATGCGCTTTTGAGTATTTATTCGCGGCAAAATATTTTAATTGATTAGCTGATAAAAGAAATTCAGTTAGATATGTATTGCTCCCGTAAAGAGGTTTATCACAATACATTTTGGTGTATCGTTTACAAAAAGTAGCAATACCGCACACTTTCGGTGATTAGGTGATGTCCAACACCGATATTTTTAGACGTCCTCGAAAGAACTGAAACATGACAGGAGTTGAAGAATATACTGAAGGATATTTCGAGCGAAAAATAAATAATAATAAAAGTTGTAAACTTTTATTATTATTTAAAAAATCCTCCTAAAAATATTGATATAGAGGGGTTTATCATACTAAAGGATATCTTTGTATCGAGAGAAGTTTAACATTGCAGTCTATAGGCTGTTCCAAACAATATTTGAAAAAAATACCGTTGTAGAGGGATTCATCGTTATACCGAGTATCGTTGTGGCGAGGTTTCACTGTAAGTATCTGTTTTGTGGACATTGTAAGTAAATTGAGCACAAGATTTTTTTGTGACATTGAAAACCGTTATTTTTACACGTCCCCTCTGCAATGTGCTTTTCCTGTCATAAAACCTCTATTCGGCGGTCATCTCCGCAAACGGCCAATTTTTTTGCGGAACGCCGAGTCGCCGGCTTAGAGGAGTTTCACTGTAATTGTATATCGCATTAAGAAACTTAATAAGTATTAAATTTTTTAAATAAAAAAATTTTTAATTTTTTCAGGGGCTTCGTGAAACATTAGCGACGGGGGTTAAAATTTTGAATTTTGTAATTTTTTTTCAAAATTGATATGTATTGTTGATTGTGGGAGCTTCTATCGATTCATATTTTTTGTATCTTGCGATACTTTCATAGTTTGATTCAAAAATTTAGTCAATTGATATTAATTGGTACTAATTATGTTTTTAATGCAGTTGCATTAAAAAAATAATTTGCAATGTATCAACCAGTATGGGTCAGCCTTGACCTCTTGGCTGATTTTTTTGAATTTTTTTGGGAAATTAAATTAGTAAAATGAAATTGAAAAAAATAAAAAATATATATGAAATTGTTGTGATTTCTTCATCGAGTTTTCAAAAATAAAATTTAAATACGCTTAATTTGTTTTTAATGTTCAATGAAATACTAAATGACTTTATTGTCATATTTTATGAGAATAGGATACATGAAGAGAGAAAGAGAGAAAGAGAGAAGATACAGTAAAATGTTTTATGCTTGAAAAATGATGCAAAGTTTTGGGGAAAAAATTCATGCAAAACTATTTAACTATTTCTGATGTTTTATTCAATCATTTAAAAATTCATTACTTCAAGTTTTGTTCATTAAACGCTCATCATTTTGGAGGGTATTGAAGTTTAAAAAACAAGCATCAATTTATTCCAACGGTTCTCTTACGAGTTGAATGGTGTCACTATCCCGGATGCAACTAGAGTCACCGATTTGGGAATTCTCATTGACGAGCGACTTAAGTTTTCTGAACATTGTTCAGCGGTTGTCAAAAAATCGAATAGAATGCTTGGTCTCATTTTCAAAAAGGTCTCTTCGCGTTCTCCTAAAGTCATTCTTCCTCTTTTTCGAGGCTTAGTTCGTCCTGGACTGGAGTATGCTGTAAGGTTTTGGAGACCATACCTACAGAGGGACATAGACTTGGTTGAAGGGGTGCAGAGAAGAGCTACGCGTGTCCTTATTGGCACACAGGGCTTGAGTTATGAAGAAAGACTTCATTTTTTGAATATGTTTACATTGGATGAACGCAGGTGTCGAGGAGATATGATCGAAGTGTTCAAAATTTTCAATGGGATGGATAGGATGGACCATGAACTTTTAGTACACCGCCAATCGACTGCTTTTACAAGGGGACACCAGTATCGATTGGTGAGGGACAATGCAAGGTTATGGTGTCGCAGGGAATTTTTCTCCAATAGGGTTGTTAATAAATGGAATAGCTTACCCCCGGAGGTAGTAAATTGTAACACAATTGACACGTTTAAAAAGAAATACGATAAACATGTTGGGGTAAATCGAGAAGCTATCCATTCTTAGAATAAGACAACCATAAGTAATCTTTATGGGCATCGTATAATATTTTATCATGTGTATATATTGTTTGTAATTTGTGTTAATTGCATTTTTAATTGGGTTGCTGTATTTTTGAAACATATGACAACCATATTTTTATGGGCATCTTTTTATCAGCCACCTCGTTGGGCATTTTGCCTGTTGTGGCGTTGTATTTGTATTTGTATTTGTATTTGTATTTAACATGAACCAATTTTTTCTGAACCTTGGAATTCATATTTTCGTTTCTGGACCGATTGCTGATGAATAAAATTCAATGTTTGATAAAAAGTGATATATAGAAGATAATTTTCTATCTTTTAAACTATGTGATGTCATTCATTATGAAAATATTTTCGTTATGAAAGAATTTTTGGAAAAGGACAGAAATTTGAATTTAATTTGATATATTATTCAAAAATTTCCGTTATAATTATTGTGTTTGTTGGTTAAATATATATTTTTTTACTTTATGGTTTTTTGATGATCGTTTGAAGTTTTTTTTAGTAATGTATTGAAATTGTTTTAATAACTGGAAAATGATTCTAATACATAGTTTTTCTTATACCGCTTAATTACAATTCTGTATGGTTGAAAACAATGAGGCCGGGATTATACTAGAAAAGTTTGATAAATTTTTTTTATAAAACTTGAAAAATGCAACCAATAAGGGTATCGGTTAGCTTCAAGCAAATGTAGCCAAGTTCGTTCATTGGCTGTTTATTTCAAGTTTTGTAAAATATATATTTTCAAAATTTATAGTGTAATTCCGGACTAACACTTTAGAAGAAATAGGAATCGATTCTAACGTTCCTTATGGTGGGACTACACTATAAAAGTTTGATAAGAGATCTTTAATAAAACTTGATAAAAAAACAACCCGTAAGCCTATTGGTTACATTCACAAATGTAATCGATATGCTTATTGGTTGCTTTTTTCAAGTTTTATAAAAGAACATTAATAAAACTTTATAGTGTAATCCCGACCTCATAAAAAATTACTCAAAAGTTCGATTTAATTGAAGTAAAAATAAAAGCCATGAAAGTACAGGGTGATTATATGAAATTTAAAAAAAAAAACTTCATTTTTCGACCACCAGGTGAAAAAAAGTGGTGCTTTTTATTGCATTTCACATTTTCCAATGGTCCATATAGCGTATATACCAAGTTTCAATGAAATACGTCTACCAGAACGGGCGCTACATAAGTCCAGGAGTAGTGTCAGTATACTAACGGGCGCTACATTAGTCTGAGCAGTGTCAGTTATACTGAAACTACTCAGACCTATATAGCGCCCATTCAGGTAGACGTATTCCATTGAAACTTGGTATGTACGCTATACTAACCATGGGAAAATGTAAAATTCAATAAAAAAACGCCACTTTTGCACCTGGTGGTAAAAAATTGAACTACTTTTTTAAATACCATAAACCTCTCTCCCATGGTCTCATTAAGATATCCTAAAACTTTGGCTGCATTCGGTTTAGCAGTTTCTGAGAAAAACTACTCAGAGTACGGGAACATTAATTATAATCATCCTGTATTTCTTACTACAATTTGTGAATGTTATCAGGTGATTTTTTTTTGTCTTTTTATCAGATGTTTAACCTAATCTTTGAAATCAATGTCTAATAAGATAAACAGATTATTAAGTGAATATTTTACAATTATTCTCACGCAATTTAACTATCTGGTATTATATATATATTTTCTTGTTAAAATTATTTGGTAAGTAACAAAGTTATTTTTTTCAATTTACAGTTAAATAGAAATAATTTATTATCAATTACAAAGGCATCGCTACCAATTGATATTACACATTTTAAAAATCTTATTAAGCTTTTACCGGCCGAAATAAGATTTGAATTGATTTTCTAAATTTTTTTCTGTTACATTTCCTCTTTTGATCCCTTAGAGATATCAACCATAAAATTCATGATAAAAAATTTTCTTGTATGTTTTCTGGACTTTGCCATGTCCATAGAAACAACATTGAAATCAAAACAAAAAAAAATTAATATTATTATTCTTTAAAAATAGGTGATTTAAAAAAAATTGAATTTGTGGCATAAGTGCTGAAATGAGTGAAATTTTTGTTTTGTAAATTAAATTTGGAATCTCATACATTCAGGAAAAAAAATCAAGTGCTTTCATGTAAGAAAAATATTTTTTTTTCTAAAATGCCAGTGTTCCCAATTGGGAACATTGGCAGTTAAAAAGATAATGACGGGGTATAGCAACAAAATATTTGAAATTAAAATTGTAGGAAATTTAAAATAATTCATAAAAATTTCATATTTTTTAAAGTACCATCAATTGAAATTATTTAAAAATATTAATATACATCAATTTAAACATATTTACACATTTCTCCTTCTTAATGAAGGGTTAATATATTTAAAAATAACTAAATGTGTATTCAAAATTTAAATTTGACTATTGAATAAATGATGAATTTCCTTAAAATTTCAGATATGACACTGATAACTACGGCTCGAATTTCTATGACTTTGTAAAAAATTATTTATGATTTGGCCATATTCCGCTATTTTTACGCGATATACCATTTTTTCATAATTTTCATAATTTAAGACATATTTTCATATTTTTGAGCATTATTTGCATATTTCAGCAGAACAATGTGAAGATTGATTTTTTTCCCCAACTTCACTCTTCACTAGCTTCATTTCCCACATTGGCAATTTTTCGACGATAACTGCAACAATTGACAATTTTATTTGTGTGTCTTTGGCTTCAATTTGGACAATGGTTGGCGATTTCCTGTAATTTCCTCGAGGAAAAATGGCCAGCCTATTTATAAAGGCATATTTCCAGGTTTTTACGGCATATTTCAAGGCAACTGGCTGACTTCAAATTTAACACAAACTTTTGAAATTGATTTTATGTATTCATTTCAAAGTGCAGTTATTCCAGCATCCAAAACTTACACGATCATATCTCGAAAAGTTTTCACAGTATTCAAAAAATTTTAGTTCGTTGCGCAGAAAAATGTCAGAACAATAATCTGTGTGAAGATCATGTTAATACAAGCAGTAGTTTCTGGTGTACAATGTCTAGCAGAAGTACTGAAAATATGCTGATTTTACATACAGGGTGTCCCGTAAGGGCTAATGCGGCCTTTGTCTCATCAACCGTTTGTCATAGAGGTATGGTTTCAATTTAAAAAATGCTCAAAGTGTGTTCAAAAATTACTCTGTACCAGTTTTACGAGTGAAAGTACAGTGTGTCATAAAATAAAAACGTCTAAATTTTTACGGACGGTCCCTCTGTTCTCTAACTTTCAATTAGGAAGTTGTTTGCCCCGTCTTTGGTGAGACCAACAAAAGGGATCCTATGTTTTTAACTGTAATATTCGCAGAGATACTCGAATTCAAAAATCGGAGAAAGGTTGGAAAAGTTTCAATTTAATACAGTGTGTAACAACAAAATAAAAAATTAAATTTTTAGAAGGTCCTCTTGTCGCCTAACTTCCAATTAGAAAGTTGTTGTGCTGTATCTCCTGAGGCCAACATGAAAAAAAATGCACCTTTTGTAAGTGTAGTATTCACTGAGATATTAGAATTCAAAAATTTAAGAAAAATTGCGAAAGCACAGAATAAATGAGGGAAAGGAGCGTTGTCCGTTACTTTTTAGTGTTATTTCCCAATTTTTCTCTGATTTTAGAATTAAAATATCTGAGTAAATGTTGCAGTCAAAAACATGGGGTTATTTTTTGTTGGGCTCAAAAAGGACAGGGCAACAGCATTGTAGTTGGAATTTAGAGGAACCGTATAAAAATTTATATTTTTTATTTTGCTACATACTGTATTCTCACTCTTAAAACTGGTACATGATAATTCTAAACGCATTGTGAGCATTTCTTAAATTGCAATCATACCTCTACGACGGGCGGTTGATGAGGCACTTACAGGACATCCTGTATAAAATTGACAAATACAATAATTTTTGTGCCAAAATATTCATAAAACAACATGTTTTATTAATTTTATACCATATCCAAACCATTCACTTTGTTCAAAATAATTTTTTTTAATATATACCCCAAAGTCAGGCAGTCATCGTAAGTTTTTTACAGCATAAACGCAATTTATATAGAGCAAATTCTCTCTGTCAGTTTTTAGGTAATTAAAATCCTAGCTCTACTGATAACAAACACTAAGGCCGGCATTTCACTATAAAAGTTTGATAAAAGTACTTTTAGAAAACTTCAAAAATGCAACCAATAAAGTCACCGGTCCCATTTTCTAGAATGTAACCAATGACCTTATTGGTTGGATTTTTAAAGTTTTATAAAAAAACTTAGGTTAGTTTAATCCTGGTCTTAAGTAAGTTGAATGGTGATAGTCTTACCTAATTTTTCAGCCTACACTAAATACCCACATACTACCAGATGGTTACGGGGATCTTGATTTAAACTCAAAGTTTCATATAAAATACATTTTAAATAAATAAATGAACAGTGGGTCCCAACCCCCTTTTTAAGCCATGTCCCACCAAAGCATCTCTGAAATCCTGATGTCCCCCCCCCCCGTGAAACATCATAGTTCTACAACAAAGTCTGGTTTTTTTACACTTTTTGCTTTTCATGTCTAATTATGCAATCCGGGTACCCCCTCCCCACCTCCAGTGATTTGTCTGTCCCCGTTATTTCAAATTCTTGTTATTGAAAAAGTAAACGTTTATTCACGTTGAGTGAGGCAAAAAGATCATTTACTGAGTTAAAAGTAGTGGTTCGAAATCAGGGTCATTGGAGAAACTTTGGGGGGATAGGGTCATATTGAGCTTGGACGAAAAAACAATTAAATGATTGAATAGAGTAGGTAGGCTTTCACGGCCGGAATATAAATAGTATCCATACTTTCCGGGCTGTTTTGCAGGTTTCGAGGCTTTTTATCAGCAAATGTTTCGAGGTCTGAACTCGATTGTCCGCTGAGCAACCGGGAGTTAAGATTTAGTATCCAATCCAGAAAGGCGTTCAAAAATTATCCAGTAGCAGTTTTGAGAGTGAAAATACAGTGTGTCACAAAATAACAAATCTAAATATGTATACGGGACCTTTGTCTTCTAAATTCCAATTAGAAAAATTGTTGCCCTGCATCTCCTGAGGTCTTTGTTGTCTTTTCCCAACTTTTTTCCTATATTTGAATTAAAATACATCAGTGAATATTGCACTTAAAAACTTAGAATTTTTTTTGTTGGCCTCAAGAAAGACAGGGCAACAACTTTCTGATTGGAAGTTAGAGGACAGGAGGACCGTATTAGAATTGCGATTTTTTTTATTTCGCTACACACTGTATTTTCACTCTCAAAACTAGTACAGGGTAATTTTTGAACGCCTTTTGAGGCGTTCAAAAATTTTCAATTTTTTAAAATTGAAAATATACTTCTACGACGGACGGTTGATGAAATAAAGGTTGCATTAGCAGTTACAGGACACCCTGTACACAAAATATTATTCTGTAAAGTGTGTCTGTGTCTCATTTTTCTTCATTTCATTGGCCCAGGGGGTTCGTGGGGGCACAAATTATCCATGAAACGCAAAACGTTAAGAACCCCTGATCAAATGCCTTCCACAGGAAACACTGAAAGCGAAATATAAAGAAGCCATCAAGAAATTGTTAACTGATAAGAAAAATGGTGAGAGGTCCGAAAAATTTCCAAGCCTTAATAGAAAAATTCATTCTCAAATTACCCCCTTAAAAATCAAATTACTTCCTTGTGGGCTTCCCAACGTAGGCCCCACGTTAGGAATCACCGAAAGAGAAAGATTGGGACGAATTTGATCAGATAGCTTTAATGTTTCGATAGTGCATTTAGATTTTCCAATACCGTATTTTATAAAATATTAATACATTTTAATTAATTTCGGATATTCAGAGTTTAAAGAGCTTGGTATTCCTGAGGAATATTCAAAAATACGTGTCTCCGGCTAAAAATGATAATGAACATCATTATACTGTATACATATATATGTTTCGGTGATTCTTTCTCTCCCGTCTCTGGTTATTATAAGGATCAGAAATTAGTAAAGAAGCGTTTGGAAAATGTTGGTCACCTTGCAGCCGTTGGTCAATGAAGCATTAAGAATTCCAAGCAATTCCGAAGCGAACTGAAGTACTTAAGATAATTTTCTGAGTTGAAACAGAAAAGTGTTTTCCAGAAGTTTGCTCATTCGTGATTGGTATTCTAAATCTGTCTTAGCCAATCGTGTCTTACAGCGGAATTCCGTGTAATTCTGCGAAAAATTGGCATTGGATGTTGTAGGGGTGGGTTGTTGTCGGTGGTGATGGCGGTGGGGGTGATGAGAAGCTTCACTTGCTTCACCTTTCTAAGAGTTTCAGAGCTGTCCCTAGAGCATAAATTTTTGTGTAAGAAGCTCAATGGTGTACATACAGAGGGCTGAATTTTACAATCCGAATTAGAATGAAGGTAAACAGATCATGGCTTCAAGAGGAAATCTTTAGAAAGGCATCTGTTATTTTAGCGATACGCTTGTTTATGAAATATTTGCTTTAGGTACACACAAACGGAAATGTAGTTTTAGACAGTAAAAGTCTGGTTCAAGTACATGAGCAATGTTGCTTCCGGTACATTTAACGGAAATATTTTGTACCCTTTCCGAGAAAACTCTGCATTCAAAGTTCCGGATTCAGTCAGACTTTTGCGAACACAGAACATTTGGTACACACGTGAGGAAAACCAGAATCATGGTTGGAGCACAAATGACCCCGTACGTCGATTTACGTAAATGTATTTACTGCATAAAACATGTAATATCAAAACACGACATTTTTATGTGGTGTTTTAGTCATAAGTTCGGATCCGAGACCCAAGTTTACGATGCTGTGTTCACGAATGTTCCTGATACAGGCCCGTAACTAGGCTGGGGCAACTGGGGCAATTCTCCATGGCCCCCGAGCTGAGTTGGGGGTTTTCACAAAGAAAACGTACATTTATTTTGCTTATTTCTTAGAGATTTCGAGTTTCTTGGTTGAAATAATTTGAGAGAGACTCACTTCCAAAATGAATCATTAAAAAAATGAGAGGGGGCAAACCACTCCTTTTCTGAGCATAACCCTTTCCAGGGGTCGCCCCCTTAAGAAAAGTCTGCCCCTGGGCCCCGAGAAGGCACGCTACTAATACAACTTGCTGACTAATAAAAATTCTGGTTCGACAATCTACTCAACTACCATTATGAAAGGACATTCTTCGCTCACAAAATTATTATAATCCGATTGTGTTGTAAAAAAAATAACATTTCAACACTATAACATTGACACTCTTAATATTTAGTCTGTATAGTTGGTTACATCGCAATGTAATTTGATCATTTTTATTCGTACATTACTGGTTATTTTGATCATTTTAAAAACTTTTATTCTAAAATTGTTTTCATTATTGAGGTAATATGAAGTGATAAGCAGCAAAATCGTACAGTTAGAGAAAGTGTGATGTTGTTATTTATCTTATCTGTTTTGTTTTGTGCATTTTGAAATATTTCAATATGAAATAAATATATTTGTTTCATCTATGAAGTACTAAATTACTAAATTTAAATTACAATACTAGCGAAATTTTCAATTTTTCACAAAGTTTCGAAACCCAGAGCTTTGAAAAAATGGCATAACGCTGGAAAAGATCTTAGGTAAAAATTTTAAATCAATATTGAAGAATAAAATACTAGTAATGACGATATAATATAGAAAGTAAAAGTAGCTTGAGGAATAATTATGAATACGATTTTTCGAAAATACTTATACTACGGTATATACGTTACGGTAAATAGATAATTCGGTTATTATGTATAAGTAACCGAATTTATCACATTTACCATATAGCATATATATTTTTTTGATTTGCGTGTATAAGTACTTCGAAATTTTTTGCTGCTATTCCTCACATAAATGGTGAATTCAAATTTAGTATCGCAACAAAGGCTTCCAGTATTGTTCATTTTTAATATTTCATGCGTGTGGGATATGAACAATTTTTTGAACAGAATGCAAATAGCTGTAAAAAAATTTTTGTTCAAAACATGTTGAGTTCTGAGTCAATAAATAAAAATATAATTTACATGTTCGAATACACATATTATGCAAAATCTTCCCTATTCGTTCATACATATTACTAAATCAATGAAAATAAAAAAAATTGCAATTACGTAGCTTGACCAGTAAAAAACAATTAGGGGAATTACCATTGTTCAGTGCATGAGGGGCATATCGCTTTACTTCACACAATTCCCTTAGACCCCCCCCTCCCTTGTATTTTCTTGTACTATTTTGTATCATTTCTTGTATTATTTTTTATGGGCACCATTTTTTTTTCAGCCACCACCTCTTTGGGCAATTTGACTGTTCTGGTCTTTGTGCTTGTATTTGTATTTGTAATATCCTTGAGCAACCAGGGTCCTTATATGGTTCCAGAATTATGATACATTGTGCATATCACCGCGATATGTTATTCTATTATACAAAAATTTCAAAACGATGTAACAGTATATATTTTTTACAAACTTCATTCGAAACCAATAAATAATTCTTATAATTTTTTCCCCTACCGATATTCACAAAGATTACTAATTATGCTAAATTAATATGCAGCTGTTTTCTGCCGTATTAGAAAAAATTTACGAGAAAAGTACTAGAGTCACATGTACAAGTCAAATAGTAGTTGAATCAGCCGATATAGAAATGTAGTAGACGTTAATAATTTCAACTAAACATACAAGAAAATCCTCTTTATTACACAAAGTAAACAATGTTAAAAGGCAATTATTATCTTAAAAAGATAGAGCTGTTATCAAAATCATAAAAAGTTAAGTAAGAGAAGTTAATATTAATCATTATCACTTATTATTTCTGATATAGGCGCATTGTCCTTTATTATTATTATCTAAGGGTACGAACATAGTACATGTTGGTTTCCATAATACAGACGATTCTGCAAGTCGGCACCGTTATGGATTGGTTAAAAACTTGAATTTCAGATTTTTAAAAAATCCGTAACGGTGCCGACTTGCAGAATCAACCAGCGTTCACTATGTCTGTACCTTAAGGTAACCTTGATGTTCATCAAAGTACCAGAACTTTTTTCTTTGTCACTTAAATAACTCAAGTCACTTTAAACAAAACTATAGGAAAAATCACATAACTTACATAAAAAACACATTCTTCACAAAACCTTTTCAGAAAGAAATTATTCTTGAATCTTGATCATATGTTTGGACAGTCGATGACCACTGCTGGTGAATATATCCCCCTCTACTATCTATTTGCATACTCTCATAAATCCCGGTCTCATGGGGGAGTTGACTGTTCTAATGTATATGTGTACATATGAATTGACATCACCATAATCATCGTGCCCCCCAGACCCAGACTTTCAAGTCTATGTCCGCGTATGTCCATTCTCAACTGGTCCCGGTCTAACGTATATACGAGAATATTTCCGCAAAACTTTTCATAGAAAAACCATGTTTTCATTCATAACACTGTATGTGCAAAATATGTCACCTATTTATACAGCATTTTGTTTAATATATACTTGGGTTGTCAAAAACTTTAAACAAATTTGAACTTTTTGGAAACAAATAGGCCCACTTTGGAAGAAAAACTATATATTATTTAAGACATTTTAATAATTCTTGAAATCAGACGATACATAAATTTGTGTCATAAATACATCTTATGCAAATTCTACTCAAAATTTTGTGGGACAAAAATATAAATAATTTACGTTTCATATTTTCTTCAAGTAACTAGTTTGTCTAAAAGAAGCATGTCAAAATACGATAAGTTTAATTTTTTTAATGTAACACGATTCAAAAAATGACGGATACGTCATGTGTCTTTTGATACTTGACATGAAATAATCAAAAACTATATTCGGACGAAAGAAAAATTAGAAAATTTTCTATATTTCAAAAATATAATAACTTTTTTTCAGTCCCAGGAAGTATTTAAACTATCATGTTTTCAAAATATTTATCAAAATCTATAAAAGAAATGACACTTTTGGTCTAAGTGCCCGCAAATGCTTCTAGAAGAAAATTACGGAATAAAATAAATTTCTAACGAAAACGAATAGACAGAAAGAACATTATGGGGGCTAAAAGTATTCTATATATATGGACCACTGCTTTTGTTTAAATTTCTTTCATATTCCCATCCATCTTGCGGAGCGTTTTGTGTTCAGTGGGATATATTTTGAAACATAACATTTTTTTCGAAAAACATCGCACATATGATTGATCTTTAAATAGCATATATATATATATGTATTTTACTTTTATGAAAGGTAAACATTGGTAATTTCAGTATAATTTTAGTTCAAGTTAAATTCTGGGAGATTTTCTTTATATCACTTTTATATTTAGTGATATAGTATAATTAGTAATATATGGCATCCATACTTGTTATGGGGCATCTTTTTCTCAGCCACTTCGTTGGGCATTTTGCCTGTACGGACACCTTATTCAATTAACAATTTTTCTTGTCTTGGATATTCGAAAAAAAAGATTCTAAACGCATTCACATTGACTAATAATATGTGATCTAAGAAATCGTAATTTCTTCACAGGAAACCGTTTATATGAAATTAATATGAAATGACAAATAACCTAAATAATAATAGTAATAGTAATAATTAATAATAATGGTAGTAATAATAGTAATAAAAGTAATAATAATAGCAATAATAGTAATAAAAGTAATAATAATAGCAATAATAGTAATAAAAGTTAATAATAGTAAATAAAGTTTACCTTTAAAACACCAAATGAGCACAGAATTGTGCCAGAAAAATAGAAGTTTGAAGAAGTTTTCTAGTAAAGAATTAGTTTGAATTTTTAAGAAAAATATTAGTTTGAATTTTTAAGAAAAATATTAGTTTGAATTTTCTAAGAAAATATTAATTTTAAATTCCAAGAAAAGTATTTACTAGAATTTTCAAGCCCCAACGAAAGTGATAACATGTTGATTAAAATAATATTATGTATGTTACCACTATAAAGAGTTCAGAAATCAGTTATTCTACAGATTATCTAGGTATCAAATCAGTTAATCTGCAGATTAGCTAGGTAATGCGCACATTAACGGCTTTCGAGCTTTAGCGGTAACATTTACAGTACGTGACATAAATATAAGGCCACCCTAATTTTTTAGAAATAAAAATCATAAAAATTAACCAAAAAAATTAATTAAAAAATAAAAGATTAAAAATACAGTGTGAGAGCAGTGAACTTTACTGGTTTTGCATGAATTTAGTGAAAACTTGAATGATTTTATAACTAACCTATACTCATAGGTTACTATATATAATACGTTAAATGAGCTATTCATTCAGTAACATCAATGTGTATCGAAGAATATAATGCTCAAATAATTCAGGAACGAAGGAGAAAGAAGAGATTAATTTTGAATAAAAATATATGGTGCAACCACTATAAATTATTTGTCAAATGTTCGAGATAATAAAGTCTCAAACTTTTTGTGAATCAATGATTGTAAAAAATATACGTTAAAATTAAAATTAATGAAACAAATTGTCATTATTTATTTCCAAATATTATGGATATTAGTTTTATTCCGTTTGAAATCTTTATTGCTTTTATTCCGAAAATCTTTCGATAGGAGATAACTATTTGAGTGATAAAACGCGTTTGAATCTACTGGTGGCATTATTGCAAGACTTCACTATACTCAAGTAACTTATATAGATATAATTTGTAAATTCAAGTTGTTTTTTCTTTTTTCTAAAACAAAATGAGATCGAATTGATGATAATCGCCATATTTTTATATTCTAATTATGAAGTAATATTATTTACTTCTGGATAAACTTTTTATGAAACAAATTTTTGTTACAACTTTAATTTTTGAAATTGACAATGACATCGATTACACATTACAATTTTTATATGTGTATCAAAAATTGAAATTGTAATTGTGAGTTGGATTTTATGTGTAATAATAATTTTTTCAATTAGCAAGTCTTATGAAAATGAGTAGTTTTATTTCTTAAAAGTGAATTTTTAAAAAATATTGAATTTTCCTTCACTAAATTCCGATTTCATGATGATAGTTAAATTTGATACTTAATCGGGCTTAAGTTTTTTATCAAGTTTTATTAGTAGGGATAAACAAATATTCTTTCTTAATTAAACCTCGGAAACCTAAGATATATCAGTTTTACCCTAAAACCGATACACTTTTGTTTTGCTCACATTTTTGCAGCCAGAAATTCTATAGCAAAATATGTTTCGAGGTATTCTTCCCTTTTAATCTTTTTTTGCTTTTTCATAATTTTCAAAATCATTATTTTTGCAATTTCCAAAAACAGCGAATTTTCCATCAAGGTGAAGTCAAGCATTTTACGTTGCGTCATTTTTTAATATTTTATCGGCAATATTTTGATAGATATTGTGAATTATAATGCTTTTAATTTCAAAACAAATATTCGTTCGAATTTTCTTAAAAAATAGTGAAAATAGTTTTAAAACTCCGTTGGTGTTTGTAAACATTGGCTCCAATTGTTATTTTAGTTACCATGCCATCAGTTTAATTAATTTTTTTCTAATAAATGTTGGTTGCCTTGAACTAGTATTTCATTATATATAAAATTAGTTTTCGAGTCTAAAAATTATAAAATCTATGGGGAAAGTGGATCAAAATGAGCTCATCTATATCTTTTATGGAATTTTCCGTTCTTGGGCTGGCAAGGGTTAAATTAAACCATTTTCAGTCATTTTTATCATTTTTAATGTCAGATAAGCACGGTGTCACTTGCGCGCAGAACTGACCTTTCATAATTTTTATTTACACCCACTTTGACCCTCACATCGTTATTCAAGTATTCTTTCTTAGAAGTCTGATCAGTTTCCTCTGTATCGTACAACATATATGCGATACATAAAAAGCATGTTATGTGCTTTCACATGAAGTAAGTGTTTTGGAAAATTAAGAAACAATTTGAAAGTGAAAATCAACATATTTTCAAGACATTTTTAAGCACATACTTAATGGCAAAAATTTCATTTTTTGCCATTAAGTATGTTTTGGATTAATGAGAGCAAGAAATTTCAGAATGAAAATGAAGTATGAGGACTAGAAAATTATACTATAACGGGAGGAGAATGGTAAAAAAAATGTGAAGCCCAAGCAGTTAAATCAGTGTTTCCCAAAATGGACAATATCGCCCCCTGGTGGGCTATGCAACGGTCCAGGTGGGGGGGGGGGGATAGACGCTACGATTTTAACATAGGATCTTATGGGTTCACTTCAGTTGGGGGGCGATCAAAGAAAAAAAAATTTTGGAGAAGGGGGCGATGGAATGAAATGTTTGGAAAACTATGAGTTAAATCATAACTTTTCTTCAAATAATGATGTACATAATTATTGTGAAATTACAATGAACACAAAATTGTCTTTGATCGTTGTGATCGTTTGAGCAATACTCTCAAGCCGTACGAC
This sequence comes from Pholcus phalangioides, assembly GCF_987345545.1. NCBI lineage: Eukaryota > Metazoa > Arthropoda > Arachnida > Araneae > Pholcidae > Pholcus > Pholcus phalangioides. The sequence continues at coordinate 27,864,127 of NW_028301610.1, read as the reverse complement.
TCATGATTAGAGAACAAATATTATATGGCGAAAAGTATCTATTACTAACAAAATATGCAAAAAAAAAAAAAAAAAAAAAAAAAAACAGAAAAAACATCATATAAAGCAATCAGAAAAAATATGGAAATTTAAAAAAATAATTTGGCTCCTTAGATTTTTTTTCATTAGATTTTATACCGAGAATTTATTGCAGGTAATTAGGTACCTGAGCTGAATATTCTGTTAATTTTTTTTTTCCGAATCAGTGCATGTATATCGATGCAAAAAAGAATTTAGAGAGGATATAAATATGACTTCATAGGGCCTACTGTGTAATGTATTGCAATTTTCATATAGTGGTAATTTTAAAGGGGGAAAAACACAAATTTCGTAGAGAATTTGAAAAAACAATTGTATTTGAAAAGATATTGTTATACTGTAAGGTAATTTTCAAAGTTTAACTGGATTGTCTAAATTTCGGATTATTGAAGTGAAGTCAAATTTTTGTGTTTAAAATTATTTTCTATTAATTTAGTGTTTCAATTTATTTAGTACTGAAATTGTATTTTTAGAATTAATTGCCGTAATTGTGAATAAAAATTATTATTATTTTTTTAATTTTTGTTAAAAAATATGCACTGGTTTTTATTTTCTATATAAACTTTTTTGAATTTTAAAATCACCAATATCCTGATTTTTTTGCGTTATAGGTAGATTTGAATGATAACGGAATAATAAATCTTAACAAAACGGAATATTTCAACTTTTTACAATCTGATAAAAGTATGCAATATATGATTTGCTAAATAATAATTTTTGCATTATATTACAAAAAGAAACAAATTATAGAATTCACAAAATCACCTTGAAATGTCTCCAAATTTTAACACAGCTTATACTTACAAAATTTAAACCAATCAGTATTATTCGAGACACATACAAATGATTCAAATTTAAAACTAAAAACTCATAAAACAATGAATACTCCATACGTTCTCTACCGGTTGAGGAAATTTTATTAGATTTTTAAAAACTTAAAATGCGTCTATATATGGAAATCTTAGATTTATCAGCAAAAAAACTCCTACGAATTTAAATATAATCCTATAAAATTTCCTTTGATTGATAAAAAAAAAATTTAAAAATTCCTCTTTCAAAAATATTGAAGTTGATTTATTTTATATTTTTTAAACGATATTTGTTTTGACCAATATTTTATGTTTTGGTACACCTGTGATTTCGAAAAAAAACGCTTTAAAAAAATTTGAGAAAGCACAAGGTGCAATGAACTTTATAAATAGAGACTTTTTTATGGATTTTCAATACGACACATATACGTAAGAAACAGGTGCGAGTTCGAATAGGTACCGTGATCGATACAAATATAAGGGGTAAAAAAGGTAAGAGAGGCACGTTTGGGGTAACTCCTGACAAGAACCCCCTTGAAGGAACCCCTGATGCACCCCGCGAATTAGGGGGGTTTTCGGAATGTGCACCTGAAAGATGGGGGAAAAGAAAGGGTTTTTCTATGTAACTTATATAATACTATGCAATGCGGAAGTTTTCGCATGAAAATCTGTTAAAAGTTACGTTGTTGCCAAAATCGTCGTTTTTAAAAGTGGAATTTCTGAAATACAGCAGTCTCGAATTTTCGAGGTTCCGGATAGTTCGAGGTGCTGGAATTTTTCACAATTCCTTCTCAAAATCGGTTTTTTTTCCGCCAAAATTTTTATTTCATTTTGTCTTATTTTTCCCCCGAATATGAATAATTTAAGCTTGAGGAGGGGGGGGGGAGAACTTGACTCCTAGATTAGGGCCTTCGGTGGAACAAAAGCCGTCTTAAAGCAAGGGGTCATCCGCGCACTTCCCGGGGGGGGGGGGGAGTCTTAAGTGCAAAGGGCCTCATAAGAGTGAGATCTGGTTTAAATCTTCGAGAGTAAGGATGTTAATTTCTGTAGTAAGGTAGGCAGGCATTTCTGGCCACGTGGCCTCAGAAAAATCATTTTGTCCAGGTGGGGCATGATGACCCTTAGGCCAGAATTTTTCACAGACAATTCTATATTAAATTTATAGCGTGAATGAATGACATTCGTATGAAGTCCCCCAGGACAGGAGCTTCTGTCAGCCTCCCTTTTTAAAAAGCCATAGGTCTTGCCAGTTTGATGAATTGTGCGGTTAAATTAAGAGCAAAACAGGTAAGAGTTAGGTGACTGCCCCTTCCCCCATTCAAAATGTCGTTGTTCTACTATTTTTCGGATAATTCGCGTGTTCAGTAATCCGAGGTGGTCTCGGTCCCATTCACTTCGCATTATCGAGATCACTCTATTAAAACAAGATCTTGAATAAATTTTTGAAAGGAAATTGCAACCGTTTGCAGTTTTTCGTGATTTATCGACTTCCTTAGGAAAAGTAGAGAAATTAACTTTCAGAATGACCTAAATAACATTCATAGCAAAATTTTTGACCAAGTTGATAAAAATGGTACCGTAAGCGAAATTATCAAATTTTTCATGTTTTGGAAAATTTCGTTATGTACCATATTATAATGCATTCTTGCAATTGACTCTCTATTGTTCACCCACATAAAAACGTGTTGAAACGTTAAAAAAAAGAAAAAAAAGAACTGGTGTATACTGATGCTATTAAGCATAATTTTCAATTAAAATAATTAGGGCTGGTTCGATTAATCGATCAAATATTAATGGCAGTTGAAAATTTTAGAGTTAATCGACCCGATCAATCCGATTCAATTTCGATTTAAGTTTGTAATTTAACTTGATTTACTTGACGAAATCGATTTTAGATGTCTTAAATTATGTTCCTATACATCAGCGGTTCTCAACCGGAGCTCCTTGGGCTGAAGTACTTGGGGCTCCGTGTGCACTTCCCATGGGCTCCGCGGCACTTGAAGAAAATTTAAAAAAAGAAAAGTATATATTTGGAAAAAAAATATTTTTTATAATTATTTTGAGATAATAAAAATAAATCAGTAACATAAAGTAATAGGCCTATACGGGGGCTTCGCCATAGAAATTATATATCAAAAAGGGCTCCGCGAGTTCTTTTTGGTATATAATTTTGATATATATTTTGGTACCCGAACTCTCCAGACTTTTGAACCAAACTAAACATATGAACTAAACACATTTGAACCAAACTCGATCATAATCGTTTCCTCTAAACCAGGGTCACCATAGGCTCACCTGGCGTGGGCTGGGGGCCTCAGGATGTAAAGATCTGGTACTATGATTTTCGACAGTAATTGTGTTTATTGATAGACAGATACATCAGCTAGATACGAGGCTTCAGAAAATTATTTTTGCCATGATGCTATTAAGACGGAAATGTCTTAATAGCATCATGATTATAATCATTATAACCATTAATATAAATAATATAATAATAATATAAATCATTATAACCATTAAGTCACGCACTTTCTTACCACTTTCAAATAAACTGCAGTCTCCCAGTCTAATAAAGTGGTTCCCAACCTTTTTTTCACTTGCGGAGCCCCCTTTGGCTTCTTTTTTTTATATACATAAACGCAAAATTTACAAATTTATTTAATTTTTCTCGGAATGGCCACGGAGCCCCTGGAAAGTGAACAGGTTGAGATTCGCTGATCTAGACAAATATTCCTTAAATATATATTCCTTTCCGCACAATTCTTCTGGATATAATTTGGGGATGAGCACATAAATTTGACTCGACTGTTTAATGGAAGCAGCTAATTTTCAAAATATTTTTTCAATACCTATTGTTATTTTCAAATTTTTTGTCAGATGCAGTCCACAAAACTTCCTAGTCCATAGTCCTGAATTCTCATGAAAAGCATAGATGTTCATTCTGAAGAATGAGCGAAGATTGCTCATTATGAGAATCAGACATTCTCTCTGAAGACACCGCAATCAGGGAGAGCAAAGGCGTCCGATGCCCATGTGCTGGATCATGGAAGGCAAAAAAATTACTTTTTATCAGGAGCGGATCCCGGATGATGTGACGGGAGGGGCAAATTGTGTACGTTCGTTTGATCGTCCCGTATTTTACGGGTCAAACAAATTTTCCCATAATATTTGGCTCTTGGGTGGGGATGATCGTTACCATCCCCTCCTCCGGATCCGCACCTGAGCAAAGGCAGACATTTCCGATTACAAAGAGCAGAGAAACGCATCATTAGCTACGTAAGAAGCCGATGCAGATATCTTTAGCTGCGAATGAAGCAGAAGCAGGCATCTTCAGCTGCAAATAGCCAGAAAACTTCAGATTGGAATGGAGAGAAAGCAGATATTTTCAGCTGCGAATGGAGCAGAGGTAGGCGGATACAAGGTGATGTGTCGGAGAAGATGTGTCGGGAAAATTTTCCCCATATGATTCTGCTCTTGGGAGGGTCGATCGCCCCATCGCCCCCTCTGGATCCACGCTTGCTTTTTATTCATTCAAAATTACGAGGAGAGGGCAACCCCCCCCCCCCTCAAAATCCAAAATCGATACTTGCCCCGGGTGACGAAGTCAGATTTTGTTTTTGGTCGCTGTCCCGGCCACGATAGCGAGTGAAAGAGCTGAGAAAAATTGGCCAATCTCTCACCATTAAAATTCCATGCACAGAATTTAACGTCTGTCATGAAAGCTTGAACAATATTATTCAATTTTTTATCACTGTTACATCATTTTTCTAAAAATAACGCTGCTTAATACTGATTTTGTTCTCATAGATATTTTAGTGATTTTAGGGCGCTGATTCCGAATCTGGCATTAGTTTTGTGAGATTTAGCTCTAGTTTTTGGAATAAAGTGAAAGTTAAATTTTAACGGTAATACATAAACAGCATACAGATCACATTCGAAGTGTGCAAAATGTAAATCAATAAATAAACTTAATATCAATAAAGAAAGACCACTGATGTCTGATTATGATATAAATGTAATAATACAGGGCATCCTGTAAGTGCTAAAGTGGCCTTTATCTTATCAACCGTCCGTCGTAGGGGTATAGTTTCAGTTTAAAAAATGCTCAAAAGACCTTCAAAAATTACTCTGTACCAGTTTTGAGTTTCTCTGTTGTCTTCAAGAGATGCACAGCACCAACGTCCTGATTGGAGGCTAGAGAACAAGGAGACCGTATAAAAATTTAGATTTTTTTATTTTGTGACACACTGTATTTTCACTCTCAAGACTAGTACAAGGTAATTTTTTAACGACTTTTGAGCATTTCTTAAATTGGAATTATACCTCTACGATGAACGGTTGATAAGATGAAGGCCGCATTAGCACCCTGTATATTGAAAAAATTAAAAAAATTAAAAGTAAAAATTCCACTCAAAAATTAGTGGTTACAAGGTATATTGAAATGCTGGGAGATGCATTATTTCAAAAACTAGAACCAATTCGGCAAAACCAACACCAGTTTTTAAATCAGCAATCAGCAGCTCCAATATACCTTAAAACGGTTAAAATTTCCCTTGGGAACATGAATTTTGTTTTTGTTTTTGTTGAGCAATGTTTTGAAAATTTTGCAGTTTTTTGAAAATTTTCAAGCGCAGAAAATAGGATGTGTTCGGACAAGCTTGATTCTGCTTAGAAGTAATTATTAATAGACAGGAACAGTCTGGTTGAATCGGAAATGACCATAGAATATTCTGTCAGGAGTTATTTGATGTATTGCGCATTGAGTACACATATATTTTGTATGTATTCTCTAATTTCATGTTGTTTCTCGTGCTCGCTAGCATCCTAGTTTCTGAGTACTTGTTTGTTAAAGGGAATCGAATGTCCACATGGTACTCAAAGCTAAATGCATTTTCTAAAGTAATGACCAAAAGGATATATATATACACATATATACGTGCCCACACGTATATACTTGAATAGTATTGACCTGTCATCCGCATCCGTAATACCTTACGTTGAGCTATGGAATCTAACGGAATTGCTGGAAGCACCGACTATGCCGAATAGCAAGCGGCTTTTCCATTCCACCCCACTGACGCACGTACACACTGGGTATGTGTTGCCAGCGGCTGCTGTCCAGGGACTAACCAATGGCCAGCGAGGACGAAGCCAAAACTCTCTCCTCCTCTGTCCATCTCTCTCTCTCTCTCGCCTCGGATCTATTTTTTTCTCCACGTCCTCTATGCTAGTTTTTAGCAGTGCCGAGCTTCGTGCTTTCTACTATGTTTGTTTAGCTGTCAACCCGTTCAGTTCTGATTACGGACATCTCGCTTACGTACTGACCACTACCACCACCACCCCGACAAGGGTGACCAGGGTATTCGGAGTAATCATAGAAATGGCATCCTAGGGGATATCAAACGCACCTGCACACACGTATATTCGCACACCCCGCACGCACAGATCCTCGATTTGATGAACGGGCGGACGGACGGATGGACACTAGAATGACCGCTACCTCTAGAACACCAGTAAAGTCGATAACTATCGCAATCACACTGTTCGTGTTGTTGGTATGGGGTGGTGGTGATGGTCAGTGGGGTAAAATGGTGTACGGACTGTCTTCTATCCCTCATCGGGGCCCCCATCGACAGCCTTTGTCTGCATCACAAGTCCGGAATAGTTATATCTACACTAACAGACAGACAACAGGACTATACGTGGGGAATATAACTAGTTATCGCAATATTGAACCGGTTACTAACACACGTTAGATCCGTATATGTGTGTATACACACGCCTAAAAACGATACAGTACCTATACATCTGCATTATCCCCGTGAATATAATTGGCAGAAGGTACTTATATGTTGTGCTATAGTGCACTGGACGACGGACAATACTGTAATGGACATTGCTACGATCGATTCGAAATGAAATTACTGAATTCGTACACTATATTGGAAATATACTAATTAAAAAATAATTATTATATATTATATTATTTTAGACCCTAAGCGGTCAAATTTTATCTATATTGTATTGCACCGTTGTGTACTGAACACTGAACATAGCGGAGATCGATATTTTGAGGCAAAATTAACCAATTAATACACTATCGGTAATGTACCAAGTTGAAAAAAATTAACCTTAATATATATTCTTCCAAACCCTGAGGTGGTCAAATTCCCTCTATATCATAGTTTCCCAAACTTTTCATTCCACATTGCCCCCTTCTTCAGAAATTTTTCTCCCTTATCACCCCCCAACTTAAGTTAACCTATAGGGTCCTATGATAAATTCGTAGCTTCTATCACCCCCGGAACATTCCATCGCCCCCTAGTGGGTGATATTGCCCACTTTGGGAAACACTGCTCTATATCAGTGGTTCTCAACCTGTGGAAGACCGTGGCCCGGTTGATTTCTTTTATGTGAGTAGAAGGCCTGGCAATACGCATGCCTAATGTAAAAATAAATAGGTACAAATGGGTAAAAATGAATCGGTGAGCTATTCCGGTTTGACTGATGTCAGGGCCCGGCGGTTGAGAAACACTACTCTATATCATATCATATCGTAGTATACTGAACTCTGGATATTGCTGCTATTGATATTTCTAGGTGAAATTACTGAAATATACCAAAAATGAAAAAAATAATATAATATTCTAAATAATCTCTTACAGAGACCCTGAGTGGTAAAATCCCATCTATATTATATTGTATTATATCCTTGTGTACTGAACGCTGGACATTGATGAACATTGCACGGCGACATTTTGAGTTGAAATTACAGAATTCCTTCATTATACTGGGTGTCCTGTAAGTGCTAATTCGGTCTTTATCTTATCAACCGTTTGTCGTAGAAGCAGTTTCAATTTAAAAAATGCTCAAAATGTGTTCGAAAATTATCCTGTATCAGTTTATCAGCTTTGAGAGTGAAAATACAGTGTGTCAAAAAATTCAAATTTTTATACGTGGAAATATGTAATTTTTCGACGTTAATGCAATGTATAATAGAATGGGCATTGAAGTTGGAAAGAAATGAACGTAATGGACATTGCTGCTATTAATTCTGGGTGAAATTACTAATTTATACATCATTGGAAATATTCCGAGCAGTAAAATTCTAATAATATTAAATTTGAATAAATTATTAAATATCACTAAAATATAATATTAAATATCACTAAAATATAATATTAAATATCACTAAAATATAATATTAAATATCACTAAAATATAATATTAAATATCACTAAAATATATTATTAAATATCACTAAAATATATTATTAAATATCACTAAAATATATTATTAAATATCACTAAAATATATTATTAAATATCACTAAAATATATTATTAAATATCACTAAAATATATTATTAAATGTAAGATATTATAAAATTGTGTAATTTTCATCTCGTCGGTAAGTTCTTGAAATTAATTGGTTCTGACTGATACTTGTTATTTTTGTCCCGCTAATCTTTGATGGTTAATACAGCCAAACCTCTCTATCTTGAAACTCCCAAAAAAAATTTCGAGATAGAGAGTTTTAGAGAAGTAGTGTTTTTCTAATAAGAAAGGGAAAGCACGCCATAAATGACGGGAAATTCGATTGATTATATTAAAAAATACCGTACTATATTTTAATACATACTGATGCAATTTATTGGTCGGTTTACACAATCAATGATCAATCAAACTACATGCAAATACACTACAATACATTCACTTTTTTTCTCAATTTTTTTTAGTAATGCCCTAATGTTCTGAAATTCCATTATTCCATTTACAACATTTTTCTGAGATTCGTTGAAATTCCAGTTGATTCGCCAGATTTGATTCCTTCATCACTGAGATGATTGGTTTGAAACCCGTAGCTTTCTTGAAGAAATTTTGAATTATCTGTTGGCTGACTTTTTGCCATGCTGAACAAGCCATCCACACATGGCATCCACCGCCCGTCAATCACAGTATCCGCCTATGATCGACAAGATCCATCAACACAATGGGCTGTAAAATACGAATAATCCTTTCTTATCAGTTTCTTTTACCTCCGGAGAAAAGCCGGAAAAAGAATTTTTTCACGAAAGAAAAGGAATTTTTGTGCTTTCTTTCTACTATCATGGGGCTTGGCCTTCGAGATAGAGAGTTTTTCGAAAATTACTTCGAGGCAGAGAGCTGAAAATTCATTGATTTAGTACAGAAAATGCAATCATTTTTGCATTTTTCGAAATAGAGTTTTTCGAGAAAGAGAGGTTTGACTGTATTCGTAAAGTTACAATTTTCTTAGCATTTATATACATTGCATTTGGCCAAACGTGTCAATGGTCATTAAAGCTTTGGGCCAGAAATGAGCGTGATGGACATTGCTGCAATAGGTTTTGAGGTGAAATTACTAAATCGTATATTATTGGAAATACGCCAAGTGCAAAAGTTTATTTCAATATTTTTCTAAAGCCCAAACAGTCAAATTCTATGGATAATATTACAATAAAATCTCTCAATAAAGGGCACTAACATGGTAATAAAATGATAATTCGTTCTGTAATTAATTACGATAATTATATCATTTATTATATTTGAAAGAATGATTATATTGGCACTGCAATATTATAATCTAAACAACAGGGCCGCAGCAAGAGAGAATCAGGCTGACCTGGTGCTCTTGGTGCCGGACCAGAGGGGGCTCTCTTAAACTCTCCTATGCTCATGACGCACGAACCAAATGTGACCCTCGGAGTCATCTGATGTGGCCTGCGATCTCAAACCTAATTTTGTAAGAAGGAACTAAGCAGCACATTCTCAGATCACATCAGCCACCTCAGGTGCTGTTCTAAATCACTCAAGTGATCCGTGGCAAATTTACAAATCACTTACGTATAGCCCGCGGCACAACTATAGATCACTCTTGAGTGGGCTCTTTTATCCCTCCACTGCCTTCAATGAACCTGTCTAGCATTTATACCTAGATACCTAGGAAAAGGAAACATACATAATTCCCCCATAGATTTCGGGGGGGGGGGACTACCTTGAAAATCAGCTTGAAATTTATTTTTCTCATAGCGATATGCGTATTTTTCTTCCGAATCCATGATCAAAGTAGCCGTTGATCGGAGGTTACTATTGTTCGGTGGCCGTTAAAAGAGGTTTTACTGTAATTATATTAAATAGGCCTATTACTGAAATATATTGCAAAATTTTACCTAGGAATATTTCTCTCATGAAAATATTATGAATTATTTCGTATCTAAAAATCGCTTTTTGTGGAATTTTCATCTCGTCGGTAAGTTTTTGAAATTAATTAGTTCTTACTGATACTTGCTATTTTGGTATCGCTAATCTTTGCTGATAAATAATCGTAAATATCGTATTTTTCTTGGAATTTTCTTTCTTGCATTTATATACATTTTATTCATAGACTGACCATTGAAGCGTTTGGCCAGAAATGAGCGTGATGGACAATGTTGTGATCGCTTTCGAGGTGAAATTACTGAATTCGTGCATCAGTGGAAATATACCAAGTGCAAAAATTTATTTTAATAATTTTCTAGTGTCCGAGCAGTCACATTCTATATTGATATTGATTTTAAATTAATTAGTAAATACCAATAAAATATGTTGCACAATCTTGCCTAGGGATATTTTTATGAACGTAATAATTTCGTATTTGAAATTCTCTACACAACCGTATTTTGTGGAAACTTTTGTCGTCTTTGAGGTCTTGAAAGTAATTAGTTTTGGCTGATATCCGTAATTTTCGTCTCGCTAGTCTTTGTTGATTAATATTTGGTAAATATAAAACTTTCTTGGCGTTTATATACAATGTATTAATAGGATGACCATTAAAGCGGCTGGCCAGAAATGAGATCTAATGTGAATTAGCGATGGATATGAATGGAAGATTCAGCATTTATATGCAAATGCTCCCTAAAACATCAACTGTGGTAAAATTCGTAATTGCATATGGATATTTTTACCCAGTTTATGCTTTTGGAAGTGAATTATATCATCGTCAATATATGCATAACAACTGAAGTATTTTCACGATTGCCCTTTAATTGGCAAGCATTGAAATATCCAGAAGAGAATAAATTTGAGGGTTTAGAATAGTGAATGAGGTAGGTACCCTGAATACCTTTACATAACAAAAAAAAATATTTTCAATATTTAAAAAGATAATATGGGATGTTGCACTTCAGGGAACACACTGTATTTATATTATTTCCATAGACCTGAATAGTATAAAAATGTGATTTATTGTTTGCCAACTTACTCAGCAGCAATATGTTTCTCCACACATGGTATTTCTCTGTCAATGCAAAGGTCAAAAATCGTTCTTGCTTGGAGTGTCAAGAAAAAGAAGACGTGAACCTTTGAGCCATTCTTCTCTGGTAATTATAGAAACTTCATGAACAGCTTCCCAGTAAAAATCGAATTTCTAGGAGTTGTTTGGAAGCATCAATGCCGAAACGAGCTCAAAATGCCTTTATTTGAAAAATATAAGAACCTCATGTGTTGTGCTTGAGAGCAAGCAATACGGCCAAATAACCCTTTTAGATCCTGCATGCACGAATGTGCGATTTGCTTTTTCTCACTGAAGAATTTTTTTTTTGCCTCAGACAGTTCAGCCCTGACTTCAAGGATTGTGTAAGTTTTGAGTTAGAATTATGGTGAGTATGACCTTTTTGGGCTTTTATCAGAGGGTAGCACTTGAAGTTGAATTTTCAGGGGTTTTTAATATGGCTTCCTAGAGAAAAAGCTTCCGGGAAAAGAGTGATTTATTACATAAAATTTAGTAATAAAATTCTGGAAAAAATTGTATGTAAAAATGAATATACCTTGCATCATTTCAGCTGAAAATATTTGAACGAAGTGAATTATTTCTTCACAAAAAAATATAAAGTAAATAAAAAATTGAGAATTAAAAAATAAAGATTTGCGCTGATATTTATGTTTTTAATTAATTTTTAAGTATTAAAATCATCTTAAAAGTTCCAAAAAAATGAATGATCTGGTCTGAAAGGGATAAAGGTTTAATGACTAATATTAATATCAATTATTGATGATAATATTAATTATTTTATTGGTGGATATATATTTCATGAAATATTTAATTCTCTCTCATTTTCTACGTTATTTATTACATGAGCGTGAAAATTCCCATTGACCTCTTTCATTTTTTTTGTGACTATCACAACACGGTCACTTTTCGGTTCCTGAGACTATTGGATGGACGTCACAACAGGCAAATTGCCCAATAAAGTTTTCACATGGGGCTCTCAATGGACCACGGCCCTTATGGTGACTTATGGCCCGAAATAGGGCCAGGCATCACCGTTAAACTTGTGATGCTGGTTCTGGTCTGCCTAACAAAGTGTCTGAAAAAGAAAGAAAAAAGGTAAAAAAAAAATGAAAAAATAAGAAAATATCAATAATGTAAATGAAAATAATATTGGGAAAAAGCCTAAAAAATATGGTTGCAATAGCTTTAAATACAGTAACATAATAAAAATAAATCAGAGAAAAAAAAGACAACTTTGAACGAATTTTTACTCAGAATGTAGTTTTTGGAGGAACTATATTGAGACTCTCTCTATTTTTGAAAAACAATTGGACTGAATTTGCTGAAATTTTGCAATATGTTTGTGTAACATGTACTAGTAGAATAATCCTCAGTTGTAGATATCCGACTGTTTTTTTTTCTTCAATTTTTATAAATTTATAAATTTTCAAAAAAACACCAAATTTTAAAAATTTGTGTTTATTTTAAAAAAAAATAGTTATTTTTTTTAATTGCCACAATGGAGGTCTATTCTATTTGGGCATTCACCTAGTTCAATTTCGTGCCACAAAATTTAATTTATCTGATTTTTTTTCCATTGACAATCTTACGGATGGTGGGATACAGTGGTTTAAAAAATCTGGAATTTTTTGTTTGAATTTTTTTTTTAAAGTATACAAAAACAAGGGCAACAAATAAAACTTGTTTATGAATATATGAAATGTTCTCAAAAACATATAACATTTTTGAACTGATTGGGTAATTTTACTATTTAAGAAAACCACTCAAAGTATAAGAGAACATTTTTCTCCTTTTGTTTTTTACTGAAAGGGTCGTGAGATCCCTTAAAGTTCTTTCAGTGAACTACTTTTCAATTCCTTCCAGTAATTCTTCATTACCCACAGATGAATAATTTTTATGCAACAATTGGCAGTTTGCTGACTTATGTCAACTTTTTTTTTGTTAAAATGGCCTGTGTTCCATATTTTACAGTATTTAAGCTCCCAATTTCCCGTTTCTGAATGAAATATCGTCACCCAAGTCATGATAAATGTTTTTGCACTGAAATAAATTCTTGCGTACTGCGATTTGCAACAGTTCTTGACTTCTATGTTCTTCAGTAATTTCAGCAATAATTAGCAATTTCATCGTGAATTTCATTTTTGGCTACAAATATATCCCGTATTCAGGATCGCAATTTCCTTTATTTTTCTCGTTGAGAAATGGTTACTTTAAACATGTACCCCACCCCTTCCTTATCCGGGCCCCTATTCTGAGATCTTTGACGGGACCCTCTATAGTGAATTTAAAGTGTGAAAAAAATATACATAATGATATATTATATATATTTGTCTCGGGCCCGCAGGCTTGAGCTCTGTCAGCTCTATCCTTGTGGGGACAGACCATGGTCCTAGAAACGAAAGTCTAATTTTCTATTTGAAATCATGAGGATATTGCTGTGCTTCGGTTATATCAATAATAACAATTCAATAATTTTTTGTTTGTAGTTTTTTTGTTGGAATTTAATTACAGTCTGCCTGCGGACCACCTGTGACATCGTGTGAAACGCTGCTATATTGTATATCCGTAACTATTATCTCTCCACTCCGCTAGTATGTTCCACCGACTCCCAAGGGGAGATACCACCCAATTTGGGAAACACTGATAAAGACGAATGTTATGCAATGTTCGGCAAGCTCAATGAAAAGACTAAAAAATGGATGATAATGAAAGATAAAGAAAGGAACTACAAGTTATGTGACATAAAAAAATATTTGAGATTTGTTTAGAAACAGCTTCTCCCCTACTAATTAGTTAACCAGCAATTCGACAAATTTTAATGAAATTGCATTTTACATAAATTTCAATAATTCGCTAGAGAAAACATATCAAATGCGGATGTTACTTTGGCAACTAAGTGTGTGTTTGAGAAAACTTGTAGAAATGTTGGAATCCTTGTGAAGACAAAATCATCGCAGTTGGAAACCGAGAAGAGCGTAATAGCCGAAAGGAGTCACGCTGGTGCTGTCCTTTGGAAAATCCCCTATAGCGAAGGCAACATTTTGGCATTGTCTTTCGCAAATTAAGCAGAAATTAATGGCACCGTAAGCTTTACTTAGTGTTCGTTAATCAAACGCAATTTTAGACCCAAGGATAAGGAGTTTCTGTCACTGATTATTTAATCGATACAACGTCTGTCCAAATTACAGCCTCCTTAAGTATATCGATCAATACCGGATCATGCTTGCACCTACTACCAAGAGTTTGACCGAATTTTTTTTATTTATCACTAGATTCATGGATCGAGATTTTCGTAGAATCATGATGTTTGCAAGAAAAAATGGATTAATCGACATGATGATGACTTCTGCGTCTGTATTACACGCATGAGTGCATTTCTAGATCATTAACGATTCGGAAATTTAAAAATTTCTATACTCGTATTAGCTAGAACATTGGTTCTTAACCATTTTCAGTCGCTACCCAAAATTAGCAGCACGATCAATTTCATGACTCCACGGTCTATTTTTGATTTAGAAATTCTTTTATTGAATGTTTCTGATCTACCTAAACAGGTAGGCTAACAAGGCTTGAGCCCAGAGCCCCTGAATCAAACAGGAAGCCCTAAATTATTAAAATCTGAAATTATTTCTTGGGTTTTTAATTTATTCTGGAATCACTTTTTTATTTCAAATTCAGAATTTTCATTTATTCTGGAATCATTTATTTTTCCAGAATATAAATTTTCACAAAATTACATATTCTGGAATAATTTCTTTCATAAATTCTGGAATAATTTCTTTCATAAATTCTGGAATAATTTCTTTCATAAATTCTGGAATAATTTCTTTCATAAATTCTGGAATAATTTCTTTCATAAATTCTGGAATAATTTCTTTCATAAATTCTGGAATAATTTCTTTCATAAATTCTGGAATAATTTCTTTCATAAATTCTGGAATAATTTCTTTCATAAATTCTGGAATAATTTCTTTCATAAATTCTGGAATTATTTCTTTCATAAATTCTGGAATTATTTCTTTCATAAATTCTGGAATTATTTTTTTCATAAATTCTGGAATCATTTCTGTCCCTTAATTTTAGAATTATTTTTCATTGATTCTCGTATTTTTTCGGTCATTAATTTTAGAATTATTTTTTTGTTAATTTTAGAACTGTTTTTTCATTAATTTTAGAACTGTTTTTTCATTAATTTTAGAACTGTTTTTTCATTAATTTTAGAACTGTTTTTTCATTAATTTTAGAACTGTTTTTTCATTAATTTTAGAACTGTTTTTTCATTAATTTTAGAACTGTTTTTTCATTAATTTTAGAACTATATTTTTCATTGATTTCAGAATTATTTTTTATTGATTTCAGAACTATTTTTTATTGATTTCAGAACTATTTTTCATTGATTTCAGAACACTTTTTTCATTAATTTCAGAATTATTTTTCATTAATTTTAGAATTATATTTCATTAATTTTAGAATTATATTTCATTAATTTTAGAATTATATTTCATTCATTTCAGAATTATTTCTGTCATTAATTTTCAGTTATATTTAAAGAATTTTAGAATTATATGTCTAACTGTGGGAATATATTTTTCATCAGTTCTGGAATCATTCTTCACTAATTATGGAAATATTTTTTATTAATTCGGGAATCATTTTTCACTAATTTTCTATTTTTTTTCATTATATATATATCCGGGAATTATTTCTGTCCTTAAATTTTCAATAATTTTTCATTTATTTAAAAAAAAATTTTACAGTAACTCACATTTACTGTATTTCAGAACTGTTTTTATTTATTTCAGAATTATATTTTTCTTTATTTCAGAATTATTTTTATTTATTTCAGAATTATTTTTCATTTTTTTCAGAATTATTTTTTTTCTTTATTTTAGAATTATTTTCAATTTTTTTCAGAATTTTTTCATAATCTGAAATTGTTAGTCCTTCATTTCCGATCATTTTTCATCAATTTTGAAATATGGTTTACAGCCATATTCTGAAACTTCTGTATCAGATTTTTACGGCTTTCAAAATAAACATACCGCTGGTTTTATTCTTCTATCGATCACCGTTTATGAGTTACTTCATTTTAAAATCAGGGAGTCGTTTTTGGGACACCCTGTGGGTATCTAAGTCACATATGAAAATATCTGCATTGAAATTCTAGCTCAAAGGTTCTTAACCTATGGGCCGCAAGGGTTCCTGATATGGGTTGTATAAATCCACTTACACACAATCCGGTTATAAATTCATTTGTTAACCTACTGGTTTCGTTAGGCGTCTTAATGATTAAAGCCGCCCGGGCTGGAACATGAACATTCTTTCCTTTCTTGTAAAAGCTCAGTGTGCTACTCTTTTGCGTTCTTAATTGTTTTCATTTTTGTCATAAATTCGATTATCGCAATGAAGATTATGTATGTAAGTATATCGGTAGAAGTTCATCTTACCAGTCCGAATCGGGCACAGACACCGGAACCTGGGGACTTGGGGTGCTTGGGACCCCCATGGTCCTCGCAAGGATGGGGGTGTTAGGGCCCGGAGGCCATCATTTTAATTACCATCATCACAATGACCATCATTTTTTGTTTTTTTCATGCTATAAATTCACTATAGAAGGTTTCGCGAAAAGTCTGACTTGGGAGGGGGGGGGGGAGGGCTCACGAAAGATCTCCGCCTAAGGCCTTGCTCATACTAAATGTATAAGTTTGGCAGCCTACAAGACCATCATTCATAAAAAAAAAATTGCTTAACCCTTTAAGCGGCAATTAGAAATAACTAAACCCCTCTTCAAAATGCTATATATTTTTTAGCTAAGTAGATTTTCTTCCGATTTTCATCGGGCATGGGGAAAAGCTTTCCATTGAGAAATCATGTTTACAAAATATCTGGGCTTCTTAATGCTAAGATAGGACGCTTTTATGGAGGCGAGATATATCGTCATTGCCGCTTAAAGGGTTAAAGGTTGGAATGAATTTCTCTGATTGAAAAATGGATTACAATTTTTTATTTTTTTGAAAACAGTTCACGAGCCACAGGTTGGTAACCCCTGCTATAAACTGCCCTTTGTAAAAGCAGTCGTTGCAATCATCACAATAGGATTTTGATTTTTTTGACGCAAGGACCAATATGATCAAGTTGCGCCAGATTACAATAGATTAAAAAATGCGTACGTTTTGCAGCACAGAGATGGGGCAAGTTGCAGTTTCGGAACAGTTTGTCACTTGAGTTGACTTCGAGGCACTTCGTGGTTCATGCAAGGCGGGGCCCAACCACACTGTACTACAACGGTTTTTGCCTTTCATGAGGAACAATTCGGGAATAGAGTCACCGCATTCAATTATTCCATATTTACTGGAAGAGGCAGGGATTGGCCTCCATGCTCAGCCGATCTTATCCCCTTCGACCACTTTCTGTGGAACAAATTGAAGAACACTGTTTTCCGTACCAATCCTGTGATACTGGTAGAGCTTCAAGATTTAATCTGTGAGACATATACGTTTATTCCCGTTGAAGCACCACAGAGAGTGACTGAAAATTTCATCATTTGTTTGCTCTTTCTCTGTACTGCGAAAGGTGCACATTTTTGAATCTATTGTGATGTGATTGCAACGAATGCGTGCAAAGGACATTTTATAGCCTATTTCTTGGATTCCAAACTGCGATTACATTTGAACGGTTTTCAGAATAAACATAATGGTTTTTTTGTTGTCCTAACGATCACCGTTCCCGAGTTATTTCAATTTAAAATCAGTGAGTTCTTTTTGGGACACCCTGTATGTACTTAGAATTAGTAAGGCATGGACGAAATCTTCTGTCAGATTTTATTGTAATTTCGCATCGATCTCGGAGGTCAATCCTGAACATTATACATAAAAAAATATCTACCGGCTATTACTGATGAGAACTGTTACAATTGGGGCTATCGGACCGATATCCTTCAGTTATCGACGTTATCGTGGCCACCTCCTTCATCGACTGATTAATTAATCAGCGGCAAATCCTTCGTTCTTATGTACGTATGACCATCCATGCATTCCATTGTCAGGAGGACAGCCTAGATTGATTATGGAATTCCCTGGCAATAAATTACAACCAACCTCTTGCACAGGTTTACTTGTGTAATTAGCTTTTACACCCATTGGTTTCTAGAATAATCCTTAGGTGGTGGGTATTAGTTTCGCATACTATACCCCAGGAACGGCAATAACCGATTTTGAATCTTTGCAGATGACGGACAGCTCGAGCAGAATTGCGTCTTAGGCCATTACCCAATATTAGTCAGGTAAACTGTGAATAACCACGTTTGTATTACATACATATATATTGCAAGAAACGTTGTATAACTATACTAAATTTGATGGTAACCAGTAATTATGTATATTTTAATGTGTCTTTTTATGTACGTATATGCATGTTAGATCATGCTCTTGGCATAAATGGCCCTTAAACAATATAATCCTAATAATTGCACAAATATTTATCAACATTCGAATTTTCACTATTTCAATTTCTTTAGGCATAATTAATACTTAACCAGAACAAAACTAAAATTGTTCCCCATGAATCATCTCATCTCCGTCTACTGAAGCCATCTAAACATTTTGTATATATTTAGTAATTTATGGAAACATCAAAATCAATTTCTATTTAAAGAGCTCTTCTACCTATTTTAACATGGATAAAACCTTTCTTTTATGTAGAAACATTTTTAAAAATATTATTTGTATTCATTGATTTATTTCACATTTTTACCACATGTCGTGTGTGCTATAGACCTACTATGTGTGCTAGTACAAAATTTTACATTTCTCCAATACTTAGCGTTTTACAAATTTTCAAAAAAATGCATTAAAACAGTTTGCACACATGATAACATTTCATTAAATCGATGTAATTAATTAAAAATATGATTCAAAATAAAGGAAACTGTCAAGTTCATAAAATGATTAAAATTTGAAAAAATTGCAAATTTAAAAAATTGAAAATATAAAAAATTGAAAATATAAAAAATTAGAAATTAAAAAAAATTAGAAATTAAAAAAAATAAAAATATAAAAAAAATTGAAAAATTAAAAAAAAATTGTAACCCAAGAATTTTTATGAGTATCTCAAATATTTTTCGTCATTTTACGAACTAAATGGTTTCCCTTATTTTGAGTCAATTTTTTATTCAATTTTATTGATGTCACGTTATTTTATCATGCATGCAAGCTGTTTTTAACGCATTTTTTTGAAATTTTGTAAAAAATTAAGTATTAGAGATATGTAAGTTTTTTACTGGCATAAGATAGCATACACACAATCGAATATACGGGGAAAATTTTTTTTAAATAAACCAGTGGATAAATAATATTTCTACACAACAAAGTTTTCTATCATGTTAAGCGAGAATGGGAGACCCCTTAAATAATTCTCATTATGAACCTTGAATTTGTATTTTCCAAAATTTATTTATTTCACCAACAACCTATACAGATTAAAAATGTCTAATGAGCATTAGCAGGTAAAGAAAAAAGCCAAAGTTCTGAATATATAGAATATTATTTCAACTATAGCTATCGATATTAGAGAATTCTATATAGACAGCCTTCAAATAATGCAGTCTTGGAGAAATTTTTGTATCTCTAATTGAATCAAAGGCCTACCCTCTGATCCAATTAGACCCTGGCTACGAAAGATTTCTCTTTTTCTTCTTTGAGTCGTCAAAAATTTATACAGCATTCATAAAGTAGAAAGTGTGATGGTAAGTGTTCATGAGTTCATACAGAATAATTCTGGATGATATCTATTCTAGAAAGTCATCCCCAACTAATCCAAATTTTTGATTCTTTGTCTCGAAAAATATAATTGTGACACTAAGAAATTATACAGGGACAAATGACAACAGGGATGGAGATGTAGATTTGCGTGCAGATTTATGCCTTGAAATGGTCGTTTATAAGTTGAAATATCTAAAACACAAACTAGCGGTACCCAATTGTCGGTGCCTGGAATTCCAGGGGTCCACTTCCTTTTTTACTAGGGACCCACGGCCCCCAATTGTAGAATTGTTGAAAAAAATAAAACCAAGTTGAAAAAAATATATAAATTTCTTTAAAAAAAACCTTTTAATTAAATTAACGTGCAAAAACACCGCTGGTACGTTGGTAGACTGCAGTAGTAATATTGTTATGATTTGATAAAAATTGTTACTTGTGGATATGTCTCGTATGAAACGTTGTTTTAGTTCAGGCGGTTCAGGCTATCGCATCCAATTTACTAGCACTGGATCGAATGTCCTCCATCGTTCCAGAACATTCTGATAACTGTTTCTGCTGCAATAAATAGGGGTCTATGGCAGGCAGAAAGATTTCCGGGGTTCACGACTAAAAGCTGGGGGGGTCTATGGCAGACACCAAGATTTCCGATGGGGTCCGCGACCAGAAGTATTTGGGAATCGGTTTGTATGTGTGTGTGCGTGCGCTAAACTATTCTGTGGAGCCGCGCATGAACCAGGAATTGGGCCAGAAGGCCGCTGGTAACAAAAGTTTGAGAACCACTGCTCTAGGACATATTCTTGAACAAGAGGAACTGAGCCTCAGAAATTCACAGAGTATAATTCAGACTTTTATTAAATATTTGTTGGCATATTTTCTACAAAATACAACATAACATTTAAAAAAAATAAAAAAATTTGCCCTTTTTTTCAATAAAAATTTATCAGTGAATGATTTTGTAGTTCAAGAGTCCTATATCTGTGATCATAATCTGGTCAATGGTTTTCGGCTGAAGCCACCAAACTTGCACAGCATCAGCAAACTTGTTCAGAAACCAACTCATCAGTAGCTTGTCAAAATTGTCAAAAAATTAAAAAAAAAGTCCAAGCAACATACAAAACATTAACACACGTTAGACATTCTCAAAAACTTCAGAAAAATACAAATAAATGATATCAACTATTCAATCTTCGTTATAGATGATAGAGATGTAAGATTTTGAATATATATTTATAGATATATTATTTTTATCTGCCTAAAAGTCTATATCGGGTATACGATAAAATATTTAATATTTGCTATTGGTCCATATACATCGTGTCCTGTAAGTGCTAATGCGGCCCTCATCTCATCAACCGTCCGTCGTAGAGGTATGAAAATTAAAAAATGCTTAAAAGGCATTCAAAAATTTTCCTGTATCTCAGATTGAGAATACAGGGTGTCACAAAATAAACAAATCTAAATTTTTATACGGTCTCCTTGTCTTCTTACTTCCAATTAGAACGTTGTTGCCCTGTGTTTTTTTTCAGTCCAACAAAACAAGTTCCACATTTTAACTGCACTATTCACTGAGATATTTTAATTCAAAAATTGGAGAAAAGTTGGGAAATAATAGCAAAGACTAACGGACAACGTCTCTTTCCCTCATTTATACTGTCCTTTCCGAACTTTTCACCGATTTTTGAATTCGAAAAATCTCTGCGGATATTGTTCTTAAAAAGATAGGATCTCTTTTGTTGGATTCAGAAAAGGCAGGGCAACAACTTTTTAGTTGCAAGTTAGAGGACAGGGGGACCGTATATAAATTTAGATTTTTTATTTTGTGACACACTGTATTTTCACTCTCAAAACTGGTAAAGGTTAATTTTTTAACATATTTTGAGCATTTTTTTTAAATTGAAACCATACCTCTACGGCAAAAAGTGGAAAAGATAAACGCCGCATTATCACTTAAAGGACATTATCACTTACAGGACACCCTGTATATTTAGATATGGATTTAAAAAAACCTATTTTTAGATATGGATTATACATTTAATTTAGATATTATTAGATAATATTTAATATAGATATTATTAGATAATATTTAATTTAGATATTATTAAATAATATATTTAATTTGAATATTATACTTGATTTTTTCCAATTTTGGCTATTTTCCATGTCCTATAATTTTTTTAGACAATTATTTTAGGACGTAAAAAGTGACCAAAATTAAGAATTTTAATCACAGATATCTCGACGAATTCTCATTCTATTGTTACTAGATCAAATTTTTCCGAAATTTTTTCTTCCAAGAAGGCACAAATTTTATTATTGTGGCCGTAAAATGTCAATTTTTTTGTATTTTTTTTGAGTGTTCAACTATCTCAGAGTAGCTCTTCTCTCTTTACTGAACTTTTTTGATATTTCATTCGAATTTTAATATGAACCATAAAATTTGTATTCTTAGGGGCACTTTTAGTAAAGTTTCGAAGACATATTTAAGAATAAAATTTAATGCGAAAAATGTAGAGATAAAAATCTCATAATAGACAAGGAATTCTTAACTGTTCCATTTCAGCGCCACCTATCGTAGGATCGTATAACACAAACCGATTAATGGCAATAGCGTATTTACAGGTCGGCTTAGCGTGCTATAGCTGCATGCTACGGCATGTTCAGAGGGGCGGATAATTTGAGGAATGAGTGTCCAAAAAAATTAGTAGAATGGGAGAAGGGTGGGAAAATTTGTATAATCCTCAATAAAACCGCCTCTGTCCAGACAGCAAGGGACTAGGTCAGTGAATGAGCTAGAGCACGTGCAGCATGTGAATGACCAAAAGAGTGTTTTAGAGCGTGCACAAGCATGTGAATGACCAAAAGAGTGTTTTAGAGCGTGCACAAGCATGTGAATGACCAAAACAGTGTTTTAGAGCGTGCACAAGCATGTGAATGACCAAAACAGTGACCTAGAGCATGTGTAAACGTGTAAATGATCAAACGAGTGACTCATAAAGCAAGAAACCATGTCAGTTAGCAATCAAAAGAGCTACATACAGCGTGTGCAAGTAATGAGTAACCAAAAGAGAAATGTAAGTTTGATGAGTAACCAAAAGAGAAATGTAAGTTTGATGAGTAACCAAAAGAGAAGTTTAAGTTTGATGAGTAACCAAAAGAGAAGCGTAAGTTTGATGAGTAACCAAAACAGTGTGCAAACATGTTAGTGACCAAAACAGTGTGCAAACATGTTAGTGACCAAAACATTGTCTTTCAGAGTGACTTAGAGAATGTGTCAGCATGGGAGTGACGAAAAGAGTGACTTAGAGACACACTCCCTGCAGAATTGGGAGGGGAAAGCAAGCGGGTTATAGCGCAGGGTGGCGAATTCGAGGAAAGATTAGTCAAGAAAATTAGACTAGAATGGAAGGACAGCAAAATTCGTGTAGCCCACGGGCGGCAAAACCATAAATGCGCCTCTGATTAATGTATACAATGGATATCTGTATTTAATAGATACAATACATCTGTAGATACAATAGGCTAAATAGACAATAGTTATCGTTGTCCTCCGTGTCACTCATGAATTTTTCGGCGGTATTTGTACATACATATATTAGCGAGATACGTTCAAGATAAATTTCCTATACTCTATCGTGGGGGGGGGGGGGGGCAAATCATTTATAATACAATGCGTTGTAATGTCGGCATAATGAAATTCGTAGATATTATTGATCTCACACAAACATTGTTCCGACATGAATGGTTCCGAAGATTTTATATATGCCCGCCGAACATGCATAAAACATTTTGGGATATTTTGCAGAGAAAATCGAATTCATTATATGCAAATAACCACGAAGTTGGTGTTTTAGTTCAAGAGAGAGAGAGAGAGAGAGAGAGAAATGATGTGCGGTTTAATCTTCCGTTTTGTCGGTGATGTTGTGAATAGGATTTCCATTAATTTTACTCGAGCATTCGGTGGTGATTATTGTTAGGATAACAATGAGAAAAAACGTCTTATATTATAAGCAATTGTTAGATTTTACAACTCATTGATCTTATCTCTTTCTTGTGACAAAGATTGGCTTGTCGATTTTCTGGAATCCTTCCTAGAATTTTCTTCCATTCTGCTTTCTTCAATGCAGCATAATTCTATTAAATTATTTTACGTATATTTTTTTATGTTTTTCGACTGCAGATATTGATTGTAACTCTTGTAATATATTTTTCAAAAAAATTCAAATTCAAAAAAATTTAATATTTATCGACTTGAAAATGTATTGAAAAATTTCAAAAATACAGATTTCAGCCAACAGTGGATTCAAAAAAATCACTAGAAGCAGTGTAGATTGTTATTGACATTTACAATTATTTACATTTTATTGTTACATTGACATTTTAGATAAGTTATTATATTTACTCGAACACTCGGTAATGATAAAAATAAGGAAAATATGTCTTATTATAAGAAATTTTAGATTCTACAACTCATTCATTTTATCTCTTTCTCGCGACGAAGATTGGCTATGCCGTTAAATTTCAGTGCAGTATTATTTTATTTAATTATTTTATGTATGCATTTTTACGCTTTTCAACTTCAGATTTTGCAACTCTTCTAATATATTTTGAAAAAATGAAGAAATCAAATATATTCATCGACTTAAAAAAAATTATTGATAAAACTTTCATATTAATACAGCTTTCAGCCACCAGGGGAATCCAAAAAAATTATTAGAAGTAGTGTAGAGAAATCAACTTTTTCATTAAGTTACTGTATTTACTCGAACATTCGTTGATGTTATTGTAAGGAAAACAATGAGGAAAAAACGTCTTACTATAACAATTGTTAGATTTTACAACTGATTAATCTTATCTCCATGTGGCCAAGATTGGTATTACCATTGCATTTCAGTGCAGCATTATTTTATTTAATTAATTATTTTTTATGTATATCTTATACTTTTAGCTCTTTTCAACTAAAGACATTGATTTTGCTACTCTTGTAATAAATTTAAAAAAATAAATAAATATTCATCGACTTTGAAAAAATAATGCAAATTTCAATGATACAGATTTTAGCCACCAGGGGACCCAAAAAATTCACTAGAAGCAGTGTAGAGATTTTAGTTATGTCAACTGGCTGAATTAAATTTTATTTTTAGTTTGAATATAACATTATGGAACTTTATTTAAAAATGGAAGATATTTTAATCCAAAAATCTGAGAAAAATTATTAAAGAACTACGGAGACAACGCTCCTTTCCCTCATTTTTATGCTGTCATTTCCCAACTTTTCCCCATTTTTTGAATTCGAATATCTCAGCGAACATTGCACTTGGAAACTTGGAATTTTTTTTGCCTCAGGAGAGACATGGAAACAACATTATAATTGGAAGTTAAAGAACGGGGGACAGTTAAAAAATTAATATTTTTGTCCTTTCGTGACACACTGGATTTTCACTCTCAAAACTGGTAGAGGGTAATTTTTAAATTTTACCCCTATGACGGACGGTTAATGAAATAAAGGCCACATTGGCACCTACAGGACACCCTGTATAGCTGATAAACCTACATATCTAGTAGAGAAGTGGTGTCTAATTATCGTCCAGTGAGTTTGACGAGCTCCCTCTCGAAAATTTTGGAAATTATCATCAAAAGGCAGTTTGTGAAGTGGATAGACGAGAATAATGTATTGTCGGATAATCAGCATGGGTTCAGGAAGGGGAAGTCATGTGTAACTAACCTCCTTTGCTTCTATGATTACGTGACTAAGGCTTTGGGTAAGAGCAAAAATGTCGACGTTGTTTACCTTGATTTCCAGAAGGCATTCGATCGGGTCCAACATGGCAAACTCTTGAAGCGTTTACACGAGATTGGAATAGGGGGCAACTTGCTGAATTGGATAGAATCGTGGTTAAGAGACAGGTCGCAACGAGTTATGGTGAACGGGGAATTCTCTGGTTGGACAGACGTCACAAGTGGAGTTCCTCAGGGAAGTGTCCTTGGCCCCATACTTTTTTCACTTTTTATCGATAAACTCGATCAGGGTATCGATGGAATTACTAGCAAATTCGCAGATGATGTGAAGCTAATGAGGGTAATCGGGAATGAAAGCGATAGGGAGTTGCTCCAGACCAACTTAAACAAGATTGCAGCATGGGCAAATGAATGGAGCATGACGTTTAGCGTAGATAAGTGCATGGTCGCTCATTTTGGTTCGAACAACCCACGGTTCTCTTACGAGTTGAATGGTGTCACTATCCCGGATGCAACTAGAGTCACCGATTTGGGAATTCTCATTGACGAGCGACTTAAGTTTTCTGAACACTGTTCAGCGGTTGTCAAAAAAGCGAATAGAATGCTTGGTCTCATTTTCAAAAAGGTCTCTTCGCGTTCTCCTAAAGTCATTCTTCCGCTTTTTCGAGGCTTAGTTCGTCCTGGACTGGAGTATGCTGTAAGGTTTTGGAGACCATACCTACAGAGGGACATAGACTTGGTTGAAGGGGTGCAGAGAAGAGCTACGCGTGTCCTTATTGGCACACAGGGCTTGAGTTATGAAGAAAGACTTCATTTTTTGAATATGTTTACATTGGATGAACGCAGGTGTCGAGGAGATATGATCGAAGTGTTCAAAATTTTCAATGGGATGGATAGGATGGACCATGAACTTTTAGTACACCGCCAATCGACTGCTTTTACAAGGGGACACCAGTATCGATTGGTGAGGGACAATGCAAGGTTATGGTGTCGCAGGGAATTTTTCTCCAATAGGGTTGTTAATAAATGGAATAGCTTACCCCCGGAGGTAGTAAATTGTAACACAATTGACACGTTTAAAAAGAAATACGATAAACATGTTGGGGTAAATCGAGAAGCTATCCATTCTTAGAATAAGACAACCATAAGTATTCTTTATGGGCATTGTATAATATTTTATCATGTGTATATATTGTTTGTAATTTGTGTTAATTGCATTTTTAATTGGGTTGCTGTATTTTTGAAACATATGACAACCATATTTTTATGGGCATCTTTTTATCAGCCGCCTCGTTGGGCATTTTGCCTGTTGTGGCGTTGTATTTGTATTTGTATTTGTATATATACAAAATACGTCTGTCTACAATAATTAAATTTCTTAAAAATTCACGTAATTTTTGTGCAATGATTGAAGAGTTCTACACATTATTTTTCTACTATAATTGAATTCCCAAAAATTTCATTACAACGTGCTACTTAATTGCATAGTCTATATAAGACAGTATATACATATAATGTGTCCGTGTACAATAATTAATTTCTAAAAATGTCATTATGAGAGAAAGATTTTTAATTCACGATAATTTAATTTCTAAAAAATGTCATTACGATTTTTTTTGTACTGCTGCATAAATTTCCAAAAATTGTGTTACCGTTTTTGGAACAATAATTAAATTTACAAAAATTCGATAACGATTTTTTTGTGCAATAAATTAATTTCAAAAAATTTCATTGCGATTTCTTTGTAGAATAATTAAATTTCTAAAAGTTAAATTACGTTCTTTTTGTGCAATAATTGAATTTCTAAAAATTCCATTACGTTATTTTTTATGCAATAATTAAATTCATAAGAATTCCACACATTACGATATTTTTTGTACAATAATTAAATTTATGAAAATTTCATTACGATTTTTTTTGTAGAAGAATTAAATTTATGAAAATTTCATTACGATTTTTTTTGTAGAAGAATTAAATTTCTAAAAATTATATTCAAAAAGTTATTCGATTCTACACATCAAATTTTTTTCCGTACACATAATAATGGAATTTTTAAAAATTCCATTACATTTATTTTTTAAAATTATGGTGGCTATATAAAGAGATAACAGAGATAAATGCATAAAAACAGATAATTTTAAAATTTGCCGTTATGTGAGAGTGACGCTGTTATCACCATAAATCGAAAATGCAGTCAACTGTTCAATTTTTTTGCATTTCAATGTAATTTTTCACGTTCCTAAATTAAAAAAAAATATTTTTAATAAAATCATTAATTTTTTGAAAATTTAATTAGTTTTCGAATGAGCTAATTTGTTTTAGATATTCCATTATTAAAAAATTGTAGTTGTTAAAGAAATTGACAAAACAAGAAGTGATAATACGTTCCATTCCAAAAAAAATACAACGCTCCCTGGTGGATATTTTTAGAAGCTTCGAACCGTAAAAAAAGGGAATTTTCCTAAAAAAATGAATTTTCATCCTCTCAAGAGTTAAATTTTTCAGTTTCGCGAGTTCCCCGCTTGGAGCGCTGGAATCGTTCGAAACAAACCGGGGAGGAAGGGTTCGTGATATTAGACGGAGAGATATAATCTAGGGCGCTTTATATATATAGAAAAAAAATTGTATAAAAACAATAATTTTTTTTCATTAGATGAATTTCTGGTACATACCGAAGTAAAGGAGATGATTAGTGAATATTGCAAAAATATTAATGAATATTTTGAGAAGTGTTAGACCAGTATTTCCCACCGTAGGGAAAATCACTTCATATGGGTCCAAGGATTGATCTAGGCAGTGTTTCTCGAAGTGTTCGTCGCAGCTCTTAGGGGTGCCATCAACCAAATATCCACTAAGCTGTTCTGGTCAACCGCAGAAGAATCGTGAATTGGGTTTGAGAATCTCTTATCTGGAGGGAGGGAGGGAGGGGGGGATGTCAGAAAATCTGAGGGATATTTAGGGTTGTCTTGAATTGGATGGGGCCGATGAGAACTAAAAATATCTGAAGAGACGGTAGAACAGAAAAAAAATTGAGAAACTGGGTGATTGTTCTTATTCAATTTTTTATGCTAAAAAATGAATGTCTTAAAACGTGTTAAGTTTTTTTAATTGACCGGAATGTTTTAACAAATGTTTTATCACAGGTCGTGACAAAATATTATATCTAAATGAAATGTTTCTGATATATAAGAAGACTTTCACAAACAATTGAATAAGAGTGGAAAGTACTTTGTTTAGTCAGTCGAACTGCTTGCCCTCCAGTAAGAAAGCTTGAATTTTTAAATGCTTTTCTCCACTTTCACCCCACTCCTTAAAATACTGAAATACAGCTCCGGTGGAAATGGAAGACGACGAGGAGGTACAAGAAGGGGATGAAGTAGTACTTGAGAAAAGTTTTAGCCATCAACTATTTTTAATCGCGGCCGTTTACGTGGGTGTATGTACTAGGGCAGACAGAGTCGAAGGAAATAGTAGCAGTTACCATTATCGCAAATGGCTCTTCCTCCAGGGCTTTACTTCTGTCTTGAAAACAATTTTTCGAGCTTGGAGCCCGCTGGTATCTTCAGTTGGATATAGGGGTAGGAGCAAAATACAGAGAGAACGACACACAGAGAGAGAGAGAGAGAGAGAGAGAGAGAGAGAGGAAAAGAGGTAGAAAAGCGCAGCGCCCATTAGGTTAGGCAAAGCTTTTCCTCCAGAATTTCTAAACAGCTTTCTGCATCTGCGTTTTGCATATTGCACTTGTTGTTAGGCATTCTGTTTTGAAATAACGCTGAGCTAAGGCTAAACGGGTCTTTTAATTAACAGCGTCTAATTGCGAAGTAAGCTCCGTGCAAAGCAAAATGACCGTCTTTAGCTCAAAGGCACAACGAGCCATTATTTCAAGATGCTGCTTCTGCTGTGCCTTGTCTGTAGAAATGCTGGAGGGATGAGAGAGAGAGAGAGAGAGAGAGAGAATACCTCTTCTTTAAAGGGTTTCGTTGAAAATGCTGATGGAATTTCGCTCCGGTATTATGACTAATAGGTAAAGAAAAAAATTTTTTTTTGGATTGAAGGGATCGTATTTGAAATTCAAACCATATTTCATGGACGTGAATGTATAATAGGCGAGCATAACACTGGGATGTTCTTCCGACTCGGTGAGAAAAACCAAGATAGAAAATTTGAATAATTTCGGTTTTTCTCTCTTGATCTTAAGGGGCCTTCTACCCAGGGGCGGATTTAACAGCGGGCGCAACGGGCGTGCTCCCAGGGCCGCCGACTTCTATAAAGAGCCCCAAAAAACCCAAACTTCACACTTTTTTTCTAGTTTAGAAAATTTTCTTTTTCTTTTTCCCAATATTTTCTTTTCCACCCGTGGTCTCGACCAACTTTAATTCGAAACCGTTCTTACCTTTTAACATGGTAAAAAACTTTCTCTTTTGTAAAAATATTATTACAAATATTATTTACTCATTAATTAATTTCAAAATTTTTACCGCATGTATTTAATTGTGTATGCTATCTTATGTCAGTACAAAATTTTACTCATCTCCCAATACGTAATTTTTTCATAAATTTTTGGAAAAAAATGCATTAAAAAAGTCTGCGCGTATGGTAAAACTGCATGAAATCAATGCAGTTCAATAAAAAGTGATTCAAAATAAAGAAAATTGTTCAGTTCATAAAATGATGAAAAAGATTCAGATTTTATCAAATCGATCTTATTTAAAATTTAATTTTAAATTTAAAAAATTTTAAATAAAAAAAATTATAGCCCATGTATTTATGAATGGATCTCAAATCTTTATCGTCACTTTATGAATTAAACAATTCCCTTTAATTTTAGTTCATTTTTATCCAGTTTCATTAATGTCATTGCAGATATGCAAAATTTTGAACTGGCATAGGGATAGCATACACAATTAAATATATGTGGTGAAAATTGGAAATAATTCAATGGATAAATATTATTTTTTATAATATTTCTGCATAAAAAAGTTTTTTACCATGTTAAAAGGTAGGAGAGACCCCCTTAAATAACATCCGTTTTGGTAGAATAGTATGGAAATATTTGAATTATATTATTCCAGAAAATAAACACTGTTTCAACAATGTGGTGGCTTTGAATATTCTCTCGGACATTGGCCCTACAAGTGACATTTTTTACGTACAATTTATTTTGTTTTTTACCGCTTTGTCCCACGATGACAGAATAATTAGTTCAAGAAATAAACTCGTTTCATGCTTCTAAAAGTAGTAAATAGCTCAAGTATTGCTAGTACAGAATTTTGTTGTTCAGCAAATGTAAAGTAATACAAGTATAAGTATATAAAGCAGTGTTTTTCTCAGACAGGGGGTTTACAGCACACTTGAAAATTTAATTCTAATAATACCACAAATACTATCATAATTTTCTGTAAAAAAACCAGAGAAGCTGTGGCTTTTAAAAAAGTATTTTTATGTAGCTTTTAAAAACTTAATTTCACCAGTAGCAGCTAATTTCAATTTTCGGCACATCTAATAACTTTTTCTTTCCAATGGAAATTATGATGAATTTTTACGGAAAAAATTTCATAAGTAGTAATTTAAAATCCTCAAATAAAATAAAGACTAAGTGAAAATTGCATGCAAGTTAGTTTTTTTTTTTATTTGTGTATTTTTTGCTGCTTACATGAAACTAGTGTAGCTACAAAAACATATTTTTCTCAAGTGATACTTCTGGATGCCTTCAACATCTTATTATCTATATTACTTGAAATTAAGAAGCTATGTATACAGAGATCCGGCAAATTTTTTCAGCAATTTTACTGGTTCAAAAAGGTTGAGAAATACTGGTATAGAGCATCGGACGACAGGATAAAGACATAGAGATGATAATGAAACATTAAGAATTTTTAAAAATTTCTAGTTTATTAACACGAAGTGCTTCATTCCATGATTTTTATGCTGGATTAAAAAGGTATTTAATAATCTTTTCGTCTAATAAACTTTTACAATGAAGCTTTTTTTGAGGTAGACATAAAAATCGAACCACATTAATGGGAACAAAATAGATTGCTGTTTATCAAAATTATTTTGTAAGCGAGTAGATTTATAGTAAAGCATAACGAAGTAAAATTGGTTTTACAGCGTGTCCTGTAAGTCCCTATTCGGCCTTTTTATCATCAACCGTTCGCCTTAGAGATATTGTTTTAAATTAAAATATTGCTCAAAATGTGTTCAAAAATCACTCTGTACCAGTTTTGAGAGTGAAATGCAATTTGTCACACAAAATAAAAAACTCTACATTTTTATATGGACACCCTGTCTGAGAAACCCCGATCGGAAAGTTGTTGTTCTGTCACTTCTGAGGCCCACAAATAATTTTCACGTTTCCAAGTGCAGTATTGACTGAAATATTTGAATTCCAAAACCAAAAAAAGGTGGGAAAGAACAGCATAAACACTAACAGACACAATGCCTCTTTCTATCATTTTAGCTGTTCTTTTCCAACTTTTCTCCGATTTTGGCATCCAGATATCTCAGTGAATATTGACATTGTCCCCCACATCCTGCAGCGGGGCCCCTAGGCTGGTATCTGTGATGGGCTCCCAAGCCAGACTTTTCACGGGCCCTTATACAGCGTATTTACTGCATGAAAAAACAAAAAAATGATGGTAATTGTCCCGGGCACTATTGTGGGGGGCATGAATATTGCATTTTGAAGCATGAATCTTTTTTGTTGATCTCAGGAGAGACAGAGCAATAACTTTCTGACTGAATTTATGAGGACTGTGTCCATATAAATATTTAGATTCTTTTTGACACTGTATTTTCCCTCTCAAAACTGGAACAGGTTGATTTTTCAAAGCATTTTGGGTGATTTTTAAATTGAGGCCATACCTCCTCGACGAACGCTTGATGAGATAAAAGCCGGATAAGGACTTACAGGACACCCTGTATATAAAATAACGTGGCCAAAAATGTCATTTATATTGTTAATGTATACGTGTACGGGCAAATTGAAAAAGAGAGACCAATGGTAAATAATTTTATTTCACGTCTATAACAAATGATGAATACAAAAATCTTTACACGAGTATAACAATGTTATTCATTGCAAGTCACAATCTTCGATAAAAATTCATTTTAAATAATAATTTTTCATGGAAATTTTCAAAGCAAAAATTTATCATCTGGTCCAGAAACTCCTATTAAAGAAAAAATAAACATTATCAACATCAATTATTCTATAACAGTCATACAAATTGGTAAATAAATAATGAAAGAAAACATTTCTCTCGAGTTAGAAATGTATTTGTCTAAATACGAATACAATCAAAATGATGAAATACCAATTTCATTATTGTCATTATTTTTGAAAAAAAAATAATTGTAATAATATTAATAATAAAAACAATTTTTGAAAAAAATAATTGCTAACTCATAAACATACATAGATTTATTCTTCTGTGCCTTTTGTTCTCAGCACACACCTAAAGCATTAGTTTCCCAAACTTTTTGTTCCATCGCCCCCTTCTTGTTTTTTCTCTCATCGCCCCCCCCCCCAATTCAAGAGTACCCATAGGATCCTATGTTATACCCGTAGCTTCTATCGCCTCCCTGGACAATTCCATCCCCCACCAGAAGGCTATATTGCCCACTTTGGGAAACACTGACCTAAAGCCTTAATTATAGTTGCCGGGAATAGTGATCAGGGAAGTGGATAGGGAAGAGTATGTGAAGAGTAATAATGAATGACGCCCGAAGAGATTCCAAATGACAAAGTCTAATGCGAATTAGCGGCGGATTTGGATGGAAGATTCAGCATTTATACAGGGTCTCCTGTAAGTGCTATTGCTGCCTTTATTTCATCAACCGTCCGTAGTGGAGGTATAGTTTCAATTTAAGAAATGCTCAAAAGGCGTTAAAAAATTACCTTGTAACAGTTTTGCGAGTGAAAATACAGTGTGTAACAAAATAATAAAAAAAATCATACTGTCCCCTGTCCTCTAACTTCCAATTAAAAAGTCCTTGGCCTGTATCTCCTGAGAACAACGGAAAAAATTCCATGTTTCTAAGCGCAATATTTGCAAAGATATTCGAGTTCAAAAATTGGAGAAGAACTGAAAGAACAGCAAAAACTAACCAGCAACACTCCTTTTCCTCATTTATGCTGTTCTTCCCCAACTTTCTCCTATTTTTGAATTCGAATATCTCTGCGAATATTGCACTGAGAAACATGGATTTTTTTTTCTGTTGGCCTCAGCAGATATATTTATATATATTTAAGTTTAGTCTTCAGTTGGGTGAAGGGGGTGATGAGAACTAAAAATTTCTGGAAAAGATGGGGCAGAACGAAAAAGTTTTGAATTGTCTTTATTCAATTTCATTATACTAAAAAATGAAAGCTGTAAAACTTAATTTTTTTTTAATTTACCAGAATGTTGTAACATATGTTTCATCACAGATCGTGACAAAACATTATATATAAATACAATTTTTCTGATATATAAGAAGAATTTCAAACAATTGAATAAGACTGTATTAAGACTGTTTCGTCAGTCAAACTGCTTGCCTTCTAGTAAGAAAGCTTGGATTTTTATCTGCTTTCCTCCACTTTCACCCCACCCCCTCCAGCCTCTAAAATACTGAAATTTTCAAAGCCAACAATTTATTATCTGGTCCAGAAACATTAAAGAAACAATAAACATCATCGGAATCAGTCAATTACTCATTAACAGTCAAACAAATGGATAAATAAATAATGAAAGTAAACATTTCTCAAGTTAGAAATGTATTTTTCTAAATACAATCAAAGTGATGGAATGCCAATTTCATAATTGCCATTATTTTTTAAAAAATAATCGATAACTCGTAAATATATTTAGAAAAGGTTGCGGTTCACACACAGTCATTATCTTTTATTCTTTTGTGCCTTTTGTTCTCAGTACACACACACACCATGTATAACCTAAAGCCTTAATTATTGTTGCCGAGAATAGTGATCACGCAGGGGGTAGGAAAAGAGTAATAATGAATGACGTCCAAAGAAATTCCAAGTGACAAAGTCGGAGCTTAAAGGTATTGAAAAATGCTTTTGCTGTAGAAAATATCTCTTGTAACCAATCATTTGTCAGTGTTTGGGGAAGTTAGCTGAATGGTGAAATCGATTCTTGGATGTATATATCTAGGGGACCCCCCCCCCCTTCTGTCTCCAAAGCCCCTTGTGTAACCCTTCTCTCACTCTCTGGTACGTCTCCAACTTTTCGCGTTAAAATAGACTGCCATGGCCTTATCGGTTGAGGAGCAGACCCTTCGGTGATGAATTTTCGTCATATTTCTTATTCTTTGGGCCTTGTGTACTGTTCCCGGGGTGCCTTTTCTTCTACCGCCTAACCCTTTCGCGCAAGATGCCCCCTTCGTCAAGAGTCTCCCTTAGAGAATCTCGCTCTCTCTCTCTCTCTTACATACCATCCTTTTCTCTAATCTACCTTCTGTTTGTCCATCACTCTTGGAGTTTGGGCGCCCACTCGCAGCCCTTTTTCCTCTCGCCCATCTCTCTCTCACTCAATTCACTGCTTGTCGTTTCGGCTCAAAGTCATTTCAACCCTTCTCCTCTGGACTTTCACCATCACCACCACTCACACGCGCGTCTGTGTGTGTGTGTATGTTCCACATTCTCACACCAACAGCCCGTGTCCATCACTTTCCCTTGTGACGGCTTTTCTTCTTCAAATATCTTCTTGGCATGCAGCCATCTAAGACTTACTGATCCGAAGGCATTATACTCCTTAATGGCGAGTAATAAAATAAAAATTTATTCTGAAACTACTTCTTTTAATCCGAAATATCGTTTATTGGACTTATCTTAATTGTTAGAAATATGGACTTATAATCCATTCGGATACAAGCAATTGATTCAGTGTTTGAAAGGAATAAAAATTCTTCTAATAGGCCTACTGTAATTCTTAATACAAGTAATTTTAATGCCTGAAAGGATTAAAAATTCTAAAGATAGTTGTAAAATTTTGGGAAAAAAACTCCCCAAGAGAAAAATTGAGCCGCAAATTTCACTCCCTCAAAATGATAATTTGAGAGAAACATGGAAATGATACCGCAACCAACTCAAAAATGGAAATAAATAAAATTTGAGCCCTTCTTTTTAAAGCAAAATAAAATTTGACTCAATGTTTAAATGAAATTTTTTTGAGATCACTAACTGAATTTTTTTTTTAAACCTATTTTAAAATCTCTATTTCCGAGACTCATTTTTCAAGTGAAATTGACAAAAATCATAAATCAAGAATTAGTATTATTGATATATCTCGGTGAATTTTTATTTACATTTTTCGGGTAAATTTCTTAAAGTTTAATAAAAAAAGACGCAAGTTAGAAGAGGACCCGTAAAAATTGCAATTTTTATATTCCTCCAATTATTATTCTCAGGAAATGAAACTATAATAACGTAATTTTTCCATTTTTTGTGATTTTCAATTTCATTTTTTGTGATTTTCAATTTCATTTTTTGTGATTTTCAATTTCATTTTTTGTGATTTTCAATTTCATTTTTTTAAATTTTCAATTTCAATTTTATTCGTCACACCAATAAACGTGTACATTGTACAAAACCAAGAAAATCCATCCAAGGGATCGTTGTTGATCCATACTGGTGGACTTTATTTTATATAATTTATTTTCATATTTTATTTAATTTTTACGGTTGAACCTAGGATTTTTTTCTCCTTTTTGTGAAACACATTATATAGTTTTACCCACATATAAAACGGATTATACGAGTCAATGAAAAATGATTAATGCAATTATATTAATCATATTCTTGAATTTATCCTTTTAAAACTGTATTTTATTTATTAAATTTAACTTGTTCATTAAATTTAAAATTATTTATTGAATTTAAAATTATTAATTAAATTTAAAATTATATGAAAAAATTTCGTTTTGAAACTAAAACCATGAACTTATGGAATATCTCAAAAATAACGCCAATTAAATATTAGCAGGTGCATTTAAAATTCATATTTACTTTTTAAAAAAGCAGTAAAGATTGAATAAACAAAGAAACACATAAGTCTAATAATCATAATCATCGAAATTTATCATATAAATAATGATGAAATATTTGATTATTTTATTTTCAGTTCACATTAACATTTCTTTACTTGTACATATTAATAGAATGTTGTAACCAAATAACCCCCACTAAATGAAACTGTGAATTAAAAATTAATTTCAATTAAAAGTAATTGCAATGATCTTTAATGAATTGTTAAAAGTTAATTATTAATTTAAAGTAAACTTAAAGTATCGTTAGTGGTATCACTAATGAATATACTCTGATTAAATTTTTTAAGTTTCACCTAATTAATTTTATCGGCTATACCAAAGAAAAACAATTCTACAAACACTGCACCTCTCTCAGATACGAGATAAACACTTAAATGAATTAAGATTTATCTTGAAAACCATTATTGATTATCGGCGTTATCTTCAACTAGAGATTATGTGCTACATAGTTCGCTATCTAACAACCATTCATCTACGTAGAACTGAATGGAATATTTCTAGGTGGTAAGTAAATTTACAAAAAGTCTCAGACCTAAACAATGGCCACATTTTAAAACAATTCGGTTATATTGCTATATCTTCTATTATACATTCGAGAAAAATATTTTACATTCATTTTTTCTTCTTCGAAAAATTCCTTTTAATTAATTTTTTTTACCCTTAAAATTGTTGATTCATAATAATTATGTTAAGAATCAAAGGTTCATTAAATTTATTGAAATTTCTATAAAAAACACAAATGGAATATTTGCAGTACCTAAATACAGAAATTCCAATTTTTTATTGAATATTTGAGAATTTAAATAAAAATAGTTCTCACACACACACAATATCGGTCTATATGTTCAATCATCAACAAAAATATAACATTGATAAGAATTTATTATTGTTATGTCGTGTTTAAAGTCACGAATATTTCATATTAATCTCAAAATTCATGAAAAAAAATTCAAGGAAATAAATGAAATAACTTTTATAGGAAAGAAGTATTGGGATCGCGTGAATTTCATAAGGAAAATCATTGTTACAACAAAGAAAACATGAGAATGATCGGTTTTTTTTATTTGAAATTTATAGACCTAGTCTAAAAATTACACAATGCAAAAATCATAAATGCAAAAAAATAAATAAAAAATACTGTTATTGTGAAAAATTAATTTTTTTATAAATGGAGATTAATCACATTAGAGCGTGAAATAGCATGATATAAATATCAAAATTGATCATCATGCAAACTATCGTAAAATACGAGTAGTTAGTCTATATATACAGTATATATCTATACCTTAGTTTTCGAATCTATTTTGACGTAGGCTACAGTATCCTGAATGAAATGAATCATCTCTCAAGCCATGCTGCGTTCTACATCCTTAAACCAGTCTATTCGGATTAGCTCATACTGAAAATTTTAAAGAAAAATCAATTTATCCCAATTTATTGACAAACTTAATTTGTGATAATCAAGTGAAAAAATTGTAAAGTGATGGTAGCAACTGACACAGCATTTCATTAAAACCAATTCCGTTTGTTTTATTTATGAATTTTTTGTAATAAAAAAATTTTGTCATACAGACTTAATTTTTTTAGATGTTTTATTTTCGTCTATCCGAAAATTTTCATATATTTATAAATTTCGAAGGACTTTTTTTTTTTTAATCGACCAAAAAATTTTTAAACATTCAAAACTTTAAAGAAATACCGACAAATTGAATTATTCTCAGTTTTTGAAACACAGTTGTGTGAAGTGTTTCGAATTAAATTATATTTTTAAATATAAATTTTGAAAAAAGTATTAATTTTAGAGAGTTGACGATAAATTACTTCAACTACCGTAAAAGCTACCTATTGTAAATATTTCACAGAAACTACAACAATAACATTCTGCATAAAATGATGTTTTCTACCTTTTAGGGTAAAGACGTGTCAAAGTTGTTTTCCCTTTTTATCAAAATAATATCAAATAATAGGCCTATTGTACCTTTACTTCTCCATTTTTTTTTAAAATACAAATGTATTTGTGTTTTATGCATTTGTGCATATCCAATTGAAATTTTGTATTAATACGCAGCTTTATTTTTAATTTTGTTGAAATTTGTTTATTTTTAATAATTTTTTATTAAAAGTTTTTCAACAGCTATCGGATATATAGAACGTTTTATTTTTTCCCCGACATTTAGTGTTTTAATTAAAAATAAAATTGATTGCTTTTCTGAAACAATTGAATTGATTTCAAAACTGTTGCTTTAATTTCCCACTATTACTGATTTTTTAGAAAAATTTATTTGATCATTACAGTAAAGATAGCCTTAAAAATGTATCAGTTTAACCCTTTGTGATTCCTATAAATTCAAATTAATTTTTCATTCAATGTTCGTAATTAGACAGCATTCAGATAAAATTTGCGTAGAAAGAAAAAATAATAATTTTGCTATGATTTTATTGGTGGGGAATTTTGTGTATTTTTAAAGAATTGAAAAATTATAATTGTGACAAAAATAATTGTGATAATGATAGAAAAAATAATAAAAAATATAATTCACCAAAATGCAGTAAAAATTGTCTGAAAAATTTTCAAGTTAGCTTAAGATTGTTGAATTTTCGAGAAAGGACAAGATTTTTGAAAAAAAGACAAATCTAGTACAAATAAGTTTGTGATAAAACACTTTTTTTTTAAAATTTTTAAAATTTTAATTTGTTTACATTTTCTTAATTCTCTATGGTTCATACCCCATCAATACAGATTGAAACATTTTTCCCCTCTAAAAACCGATGTAAGTGTTTTTATATTTGTAATATATTTGTTAATATTTGTAATTACAACAATACGTCAACACAGCAATTTAATGAATTAGTGTGGATTTTTTTTATTTAGTTATAATGACCAATTAAGGATAAAAAAAATTATAATTTTCCTATATTTCACAGCTATCTATACACTGATAAAATCTTGCTTAGCAAAGTTGAATAGTTTTGTCCTTGAATTTTGTTTCCAATCCCCTTAATTTTTTTGGTGCGATTTTATGAATTTCTGAACTCGTAAAATTTCAGCAGCTCTCAAAAAATGACCCTGACAAGGAATAAACTCTTTCTAAATAAAACAGTATTGCACTTGTGTAAAGCCGTATTTTGCACTAAATGGCAGGCCTAATTTCTAAAATACCATAAAAAACAAAAATGCGAAAAGAAATTAGTATAAAGTGTTTTTTGACCATTGTATTTGTCATTCATATTCAAATATGCATAGAGAGTTAAAACAAACGACAAAATAAATTTTTGTGGCATCAGTTGGTGTTACATTGCTATCGATATTACGTATGTTCTAACTGTTGACAGCTAAAAATGAGCGATTAATAATTCGGCTTTTTAACTATTTTTGATAAAGCAGTTGAAAAATTCAATTTTCAGGCCAATAAATAATGTCAATAAAAAAATGATAAAATCAGAGATCGGAAAAATCGGTAATATATATAGAATGAGAATCGTTTTAATATTATTTTGCTGAATATTTATAATCATTTTTTATTTTGCTATACTAGCAAAAAAAAACCAATATAACTAATACTTTAAAAAAAACTATATAAAC
The DNA here is from genome assembly GCF_987345545.1 of Pholcus phalangioides. Lineage (NCBI taxonomy): Eukaryota > Metazoa > Arthropoda > Arachnida > Araneae > Pholcidae > Pholcus > Pholcus phalangioides. The sequence goes on along the minus strand of NW_028301610.1, from coordinate 27,823,824 downwards.
TTACTATAAAACTAATAATTAATTAATTTTATTTATTTTTTTCGCGCTTGCTTTATATTTATTTATATACTTTTCATTTAAATTGCTCAAACATGGTTTTTCCGCCCTTTCCTTTCGGATATCGATCCGATTTCCATTGGACATCCCATTACCTGCATTACATGTTAATTTTTTTTTATAAGGGCATAGCTAATGGTGCTTTGGGTGAATGGGAGAACTTGGCAGGATTCCAGGAATACTTTAGCATGCAAAAGCTGGTATCACTTTTCGTTGGTTAAGCCCCGCCTCATTGACATAAAACAGCCAGGGAGCAACATCCAATGGAGAGGCTCCCTCCCACCCCAGGAGCATCACCCTCCGAACACCACCACTCTCATACCACGCATCCTTTCCCTATCGTGTTTTAGCATTCCTGACCACACACCAGCCTTCTACTGATTTTGCATGCATGCATGCAAGCCATGCTATACACGCTTCTTCTTCTCCTCTCATCCTAAGCATCCCTTCTCTTTATCCTTCTTGTTGTAAAGTGAGACCCCTTTTTGCACACATTGGCGACTGGACCTTCGTAATGAGCTGAGAATCACGCCAAAGCTTCTCATTTGGCACTGTTGTTGGTGGAAGATTTGAATATGGTGTGCAATTCCAACATTGGTTCTAATTTAATTTTTAATTTTTTCGTAATTAGTAAAATAATAGTCAGTCATTATTTCTGCAATTAAACTGCAATAATAATTATTTTTTATTATCATCATATATATATTTTCACTTTTATTTTAATTTAATAAATTCGTAATTAGCAATAGTCAGGAAGAAGTAATAAAATTATTCCTGTTGCTACAATAAAATTAAATATTTAAGTTTAGTATATTTTTTTATTGTCATATTCATAGTTATTTTATATCAATTCTTCACGTCACGAATTTTTTAATAATTTTTATTTCACTTTTCAAATTTCTTGAATTTTTTTGTTTAAAAAATGAATTACAAGACATAATTAGAAAAAAATAATTGATGATAGTTAGTTGTACTTATTCACTAAAACTGTCATTTAAATCCAAGGGTCATTTTTTCTAATCGCTTTTACAAAAGACAGGCTGAGAGGCCTAGTGCCTTGTCGACTTCGAACCGAACCCAACCTCGACATACTACTAAATAGGGATTTCAATAGTATTGGTTGGGTCGGAGCTTTATTCAATCATAGAGGCTGAGAACCAACCTTTATTTAGATTATAAATTTGCTATAAAATCAATATGTGGAGATGGAATGCCCGTAAAAAGTGTAGGGTGTGAGAACCTGATCGTATAATTTTGAATTTGAATAAAAATTCAAACATTTTTTTTTTCAATTTCATCCAGAAACATTTTAACTATTTCTCTCAAATTGAAAAAAAAATCAATTTTTCTTTCTTAGGAGATAAAAATTCTTATCAAAAGAAATAAAATTATAGAGCGAAACACAGTTCAAGTACCATCAGATTAAAAACAATTGCGAATACCAAGTCGAATAAAATTTAAACCCGATTTAAACTGATTCTATTTTCTTGGCAAATAATAACACATATTTGTCATAAAAATGAAATTATTAAAACGAAACAGATTATGAATCATTTCAGATCGAAAAAAAAATATTTTCTCAACTATTTGCGGATAATACTAAGTAGAATAAAAATTAAAACAGATTTATTTTTGAATTTTTTTTCTAAGGAAAATCATAAAACATCATAACAAATAAAATCATGGAAATGAAAAGGATTAAGAATCACCACATTAAAAAGATATTATCTCAACTATGTGCAAAATATCAAGTGGAATAAAAATTTAACAAGATTTAAAACTGAATTTCATTTCTTAGCAAATAACAACGGGAATTCCTGTGATACAAATTAAAATCATAAAAACGAAACATTGTTTAAATTATCAAATTTATAAAAAATAAATATAGTCTCAACCATTTGCAAAATACCAAGTAGAATTGAAGTTAAACCAGATCTTAGCAAATAATAGCAAAAATTTCTGTCATAAAAGATCATATAAATGAAACAGTGTTAAAATCATCAGATTAGGAAAAACAATTCTGTCAACTATTTGTGAAATGTACTAAGAGTAAGAATGATTTAATATAGTGAATTTTTAATCCCAGCCAATTAAGAACAAAATTTTCTATAATACAAAATAAAATCATAGAACTAAAAAGTTAAGCAATCATCAGATCACTAATATTGTCTCATCAAGTTCGGTAAAATCAGATTCAAAACTAAATTTTTTTTCTTAGGAAATACAACGAAAATTTGTTATACAAAACAAAAATATAAAAACGACATTTTTGGAAAGAACTAAAAAATTCAAAAATTTCAAAATTTTTTTTTCAAATTAAAAAAAGAAATATTTTCTCAATTTTATAGGCTATACGAAATACTGAATGTGGGTGTTTTTTAATTTAAGAAATATTCATAAAAAATCATTTACAGACGATCTCGCTTATAACGCCCCCACTTAGAGCGTTTTCCCACTTAGTAGCTTACGACTCATTTTCGTGGTCTCACAACTCCAACTAATTCTCATTAATATTTCCCGTTTAAAATATTTTCCCGCTTACTATGTTTTTTTCAAAAAATGTTATAAGCAGTATCCACTATAAAATACTGCAAGCAATATTCATTTAGCCTTATTTTTCCCCTCAATTTCATCGGGAAACGTTTTAAAATATTTCTCTTAAATTGAAAATAAAACCAACAAAAAAAAAAAAAAAAGATTTAATTTTTTTTTCATTAGAAAGTAATAACAAAAATTTCTCTCTACAAAATAAAACCATAAAAACAAAACATTTTCGGAATTACCAAATAAATAAAAAAATTCTATCAACAATCCGAAAAAAAGGGGGGAAATAGGTCAAAACCACACATAAAAAACGACGCCAACCCAGGAATAAAACACCGCCAACGGAACACCCGGACCGGCAACAAAATAAAAAGGGTTACTGGGATGCTGAGGATCATCGAAAATAAGGGTGAGGTGGGGAAATATGGTCTTTGCTCTTATAGGTGGAAAACGCAAGAGGAAGGCGTGAATATTTAATGAAAACTCCCCCTTTACCCCACCGACGGCTCCTTTAACACAACATTCTTTGCTCCTCCTTTTCTCTCTTAAGATAAAACTATCATCCAGAAAAGTACGTGAAGGGGGATGCGAGGAGATGGACGAATAAATGAAAATTATAATGTGCGGCACGACTTTAGCTCTGTTAGAACAAACATTTTATAGGCCCATCCTTATTATTTCAATTTTGTATTTTACTTTAAAACCCTCTCTCTCTCTCTCTCTGAACCATCTCTCCCTTATTATTTTTCATCCTAAACCCTTCATTTCTCTCTCTTTCTCCTCGGCATTCTCCGCATTGATTACGACTTGAATAAAACGCTGATAAACCACGTAAGATGATGTGAGAGAGAGCCGAGTAAAGATTTTTAGATTTAATATTTAGCGCCCCTGTTTTAGATTTTTTCCGCCTCCTATTTCGTATGCGTGTGTTGTTTGTAGTGTTGTTGTTCTGAAATGGGGGGGTGGGAGGGGGGAGGGGCGGTTGTGGAGATTTGCATATGCTTGTAAAAGAGAGTTTTCACAGTGGTTTAGAGCTTGAATTCTATTAAATACACGCGTATATGCACTCGGAGAGGTAAAAGGTGGCGGTGGCGGCACGTACGGTATTGGGCTTGCTGTAGTTTTAAGGTGTTGTGATGAGAGGGTACGAGGTAGAAAGGATGGAAGATCTTGAACACAAGAGAATATTCAATTAACTTTGTGTGTGTGTGTACGTCAGTATACGTGCGTGTTCCATCTACTCTTTCGTACTAGCGTAAAGATGCTTCTGTCTATATATTTCTGTCTTCCGTTACGGGTTTTGTCTCTATAAGCGGAAATGGCAGGAATTTAATCTTTGTACGCGGTGCCCGTACCCGTTTATTATTGTTCGAAATTGACAATTATTCCATTAAAACTCGTTTGAGCGGATCTAATGGGCAACGAGATAGTTTTGTTGGGAATTCGTAAAATTTCCCGAGCTTAGATTTATCCCATTCTTAAGAAAACCGCTCGAATGCACTTCTGTGTGTTTTCGATGCTTAATTGGAATTTTATGAGTTCTGGAAATATATATTTGTTTTTCGATTTTTGCCTTTGTGATATAATAATTGTAGGATTCGTTTATTGTTTTTTGGTGTATCGTTGGATTTAATATTCAAGATATTTATCAATTTCCATAAATTAATATCGATAGGTCTACAAAATATGTATTATAAGCAAGGGGGGAGAGAGAGAATAGGTAATAGTTATTTTTTCTATTTAAATGACATTTAGTATCTGTTTCATGCTGGGAGTACACACAAAACTTAAAAGAATCGGAATCATACATTAAAAGAAATAACAAGACTATACATAAACTATACAGTGAAGCAATTCATTGCTAGCGAAATAATATATCTGCACATTCTGTCTTTGTGGCATAAGTATTGTAGGATTCGTTTATTGTTTTCAGTGTACGGTTGGATTAATATTCGAGACGTTTGTCAATTTCTATAAATTAATATAGATAGGCCTACTTTAGAAAGTGTTCATCCTGTAAAATATGTATTGTGAGAGAGAACAACAACAATATATTTTTTTCTATTTAAATGAAATTTTGAATCAGTTTCACGCTAGTAATGTACATAAAACTCATAATCATGCACTTGCTACAAAGAAATAGTAATAAACATAGAATATTTCAGTGATCAAATCAAAATTTCAGTGATATCTGGCGAAATGGGCCTAATATCTGCATATTCCTATCGTCTTTGCCACCCATAAAAAATTTTACCCATTACTTCTGCATAAAGAGTCAGACTCCATGGTCGTTATTCAATTTGCTTCTGGCTAATGTATCAGTCGAAATTTGCATCTTGATGATCCCGGACGTCCAAACAAAATAATCAAGATATATTATGTGTTGATCCTGAAAGCCATGCACAAAGATTAAGGGTCGGCTTGAGAGCATATCCTCCCCTAGGAGAGGCAAAATTCATTCGAATAAGTGCTTCGTGGTTGGGTACGAAAATCTTGAATGAAGACGTCATTCTTCTCAGTTAGATCTAGATGGTTTCGAAATTGCTTACGCTATGAATTTTGGTCGTTTCATATCAAAGCAATTAATCAATGTCCATCGAAATGGTCTATTTGAAAGGAATTTATCGATATGTTTCAATTCATAACAGCCAATCCCCTCAACGTCACACACACCTCAAGTTCTTATAAGAATCTCATATTTAGTAAAATTTTACATCAGAATACTCATAAAAAGATGCATAAAATATTTTGCTCGAACAATCTGCATCAAAAAACATGTTCATGAAAACTTCTCAAATGTTTCTTCAGATTAATTTGGAGCTGAGCTTCAAGGTCTTAGGAAGGATCTTGTTTGTGATAAATAGTTTGAGACTTTATAGCATTCATTAGGTAATGCAAAACCCAAATATATATACCATGAAGAGCCTTAGGAGGTGTAAGATGTAAGTGCCTCATATTCATGAAAGACTTACGAATACCTCAGCTTTGATGCAAATTGTACCCAAAAACTTCTACATTTGAATATAACACACTACCCATCTATCACCAGATTATCGATGAGACCAGTCTAGTTTTCATACATGTAAGATAAAAGTTACCTTGGCTTGCAAAAATGATTTTCTTACACTATTTGAAATCATATAAATAATCTCCGGTGAGTATTTGTTGATGGGAGACTCTTACCTATTCATATTTACAAACAAAACTAAAAATCACGCACTCGAAATAAAAAATTCAAATCCGTAATTTTCAAAGAGAGAGAGAAACGTCCTTATACACAAATTCTTGGACGTCAAGAATGATACTATCCAGTGGCGATTCAGATATGCACAAAGAACGAACGTTATTTCAAACCACGAGAACGTGTATATATTTATGTATATATATGGATTTCCTAAACTCATGCATGACGAAGTTGTATACATATCAACCCGACTTCGTTACTGAAAAGGAGTTTGCATGTAGACATTAGTAATCAGATAAAGTTAGAAGAGTATATTCTCGGATTCCAAATCCCTTTTCCACTCTTCGACTCCATGTACATTGAAGAGCTTTGGAGTGTGAGAGAGAAAGATCCACTTTGAATTTTTAATACAGACTCACTACTGCTTTCCTTTGCCCAGTGGTAGTAAATGCAGGAGATTCCTGAAACAGCCAAAACGTATCTGAAGAATTCATGAGCGAGGAAACTTGCCTATACGTTCCATCAATAGGGATGAAAATTGAGAGAGAAGGCTGTGGGGTATGTGTTGGTGAAACGTAAACGCTTTGAGGTCAAAACCTTTAGCAAATCGGCAATGGAGAAGATTACCAGATGGCATATCATGCTTACCATGAAGGCGGTGGCGGCGGCATCTTAGGAGTCCAAGCGGCGAAATCGTAATGACCAGTAATTTCTGCTATTCTGGATGAGAGCTGATTTCAGAAGCTATTTCATAAGCTTCTTCTCTCCTCCCTTCTGAGAAGATACGGTCTTATTAATAGTTATTAAGGGACAGCCGAAACGAAACAGCTTGTCTTTCAAGTCCACAGTCCACCTTACTCTTCTACTCCCACCATTTCACTGATCATGGCTCTGTCCTCTCTCTCCCTCACTCTTTCTACTCCTCACGGTCATCTCCGAGAGTTTTGGTTGCCCACAAAGAAACTTTACCAACCGGAATACGGTTGGAATTTCCTCTCGATCTACGCTTGAGGATTGTTCTAAAAGGCACTCGATGGTCGACAGGACACACATACACTTATCAATGAATTTTAGAATGGAAATCAGCTACTAAGTCCTCCAAAGTAACGTTACGGTGCACGTTACCGAAGTGGAATTTGGTATTCCAATCATTTGTATGATCTAAAGATACGAATCCGATTTCGAAAGGACAACGTTTATATTTGATATGAAAACAAATATTGTAGAATTTTGAACAGATTTGTCATTTTCAAACAAAGGGGTCGTACAATTGTCTAATTCCCTAGTACTCGATCGTAATGACTATTACGATTTTGATTCATACTTAACATTTGAAATTGGGTAAAAAGATAAATTCTGATTTACATACTTTGATTTAGTTTACCATGATATATTATGATTTGAAATCCGTACGAAGGTGATTGAAAATCCAAATAATTCGTTAGTTGCCACGAATGCCTACAATTCGATTCCTGATCTCATCGCATCAATATACAAGAAACAATCTCATAAAATAAGTGTAATAGCGATATTATTCTCTGATGAATTTCGACCATCTCGAATGTCATTACTGATTGTGTGGGCAATCCAATCAATTGATTCCCTCTTCCCATCCTCACCACACAAACAAGGGATACGTAAATAAAATGTGATTGATACTAAGAGCTCACACAAAATCATGAGTTCTTGACGTTAATTGTTTTAAATAGTCCTTAAAAACAATGCGAAATTAATTTCAAACTTTCTCGGTTCTACAACAATTACCAAGTCGATATATTTTGCGGACTGTTATAGAAGAGGCTCTCTGGGTGAAAGATGAGAGGTGGATGGTAATGGCGGTTATGAATAATTTTATTTCGCACTTAGAGTATCTCGTTTTCATTCATCTCACCCATACGCATACGCACTTATTCACATTCATTCACACATATGTGAATTGTGCGTTATAGCGTTACGGCATTGCATCTGGAATGATGGAGAGATCTCACTTTCTATCTCGTTCTGTCTTCCTCTTTCTGTGGCATCACACCTACCGAATAATTATAGGGAGTGCGAGATAAATAGATAGATAGATACTAGATAAATAGAAAAGGTTATGTATTCGAATTGGTACTTTATTGAGGTTCCCGTTGCTCTCCTTTACCAGTGAGCGAATGAATCTCTGCTCGATGGATAGAGCGCCATCGCCCTTTTCACCAGCAAATGATCCATACGATGGGTTTCCATTGGTATTGGGTTGAAAGGGAAAATTGCTGTAAGCGCGAATGTCTTTTCTCTCTTGCTTTCCATTTGTATTATCCGTAGAAATGATCGCGTAGTGGTGACAGATTGCGCACAATCTCGATCCTATGAAGAACGTAGTGAAAGAGTGAGAGAGACAGTATGTGATAGTGTTGAAGATAGGAAAAGGAGACACACACACACACACACGCACGCAGAAATGAAACGGACTCTTTTGCCGAAATTTGATAAATTTTGTCCGACGTCGAGCAGCAACAAACACCATTTGCTCAACTGGAACATATTATTCCTTTTCTACCATCCGACCCTTTTCCTAAATTGTCTTTCTTGGGTTGAAAAATTACGGTATCTCTGGGTTGTAGTTTGTTTATTGATGTCGGAGAGGGGGGGTTTTCGATTTTTAAACGAGCGGGAAAAAGGATTTCGTCGATATTTTCGTACCGCAGATATAATCAATAGACATTAATAACACGGTCATAGGTTTCGATTTTATTGAGTTGGAGTTGTTATGATCTACTGGTCGGGAAATGCAATCAATGAATTCGTGCTTCGAGTCGTTCAACGATTTGGAGTGATTTCTTTTTAATGCTTATAAGAATTACATTTGTTTAAGTGCTTATCTACTTTGATATTCCTGCAAAAGAATATAGCGCAACAGGTTTCTTATCAATATATTCGATCCGCAATTTTAATACAAAACATTCTTGCCTAATTGGCCTATAATAGGCTGTTATTAGGCCGTCCGGAAAGTCTCTAAACGTTTTATTTCTGTATCTTTTATGGTAATAAAATGAACATTTTACAGCAATAAAAACGGAGAGTGAAAATCTACTGAGACTTTCGGTCTGGCTTTATAGTAATAGGTGTGTTTTGTGAATATTTATACAGTTTATTCGATATAATTGATTAAAAATAGCAATTTAGGAAATTGATATTATTATTGGCGTCAACAGATGGAGGGTTGAGAATCAAAGTAGTCCAAGTCACTGGAGTTCAACTTTTCTTAATAAAACGTTCTTACCTGAAAGCTCCCAAAAAAATCAGTTTTCCTTCAATTTTTTTTTTTTTACTTATTTTGCACTTTAGGCTCTGAAGAGTCTCGTAAGCAAAAAAGCATTTCAAGGAAAACTGGTTTTTTGGGAGCTTTCAAGAAAGAATACTTTGTTATGAAAAATTATATATACACTTAAATGACTTTGATCTGTATCCCCTCATATATATACAAAATCAAAAACCACAAAAAAGCTAATCCCCTTAAAAATGTTTATGTCAAATATATATACAGGGTGCATATTATACAGGGGGTATGGCATTTTACTCGCAAACCGTTGATCCTAGAGGTATACCAGGGCCGGAACTAGAAGGGGGCAAGGGGAGACAACTGCCCCGGGCGGCAGAATCTAGGGGGGAGACAATTTTAGGTGGGAACAAAGAACACTGTTATAAAATTATAAAGTTGTTGATGAGGCAAAATAATGTTTACCCCGGGCGGCAAAAATCCTAGTTAAGGCCCTGAGGTATTCTTCCAATTAGAAAAAGTTTCCAAATAACTTGTAGTACTCAGATATGTCATTCATGTGGCAAGGGGTTGTATAGTTATTAAACTATACGTGTTTTTCTCAGCCACCTTGTTGGGCATTTTGCCTGTTGTGGCCCTGTATTTGTACTTGTATATAAAATAAAAACAAAATAACTTTCTAAACAGTGCCCTAAAACCAAATTAGAAAGCTGTTTCCCTGTCTCTCCTGATGCCAACAAAAAAATTCCACATTTTTAAGTGCAATTGTCACTGAAACATTCGAATTCGAAAAACGGGGGAAATTTGGGAAAGAACAGCTCTAAATGCGGAAAAACCGTTTTGACCGCATTTTTAACGCTGTTTTTCCCCCAATTTCCTTAGTTTTTCGAATTCGAATATCTCAGTGAATATTGCACTGAAAAACATGGAATTTTTTTTGTTGGCATCAAGAGAGACCGGGCATCAACTTTTCTAATTTGGTTTTGGGGGGACACGGGGACTGTATAGAAAGTTAATTTATATTTTGATAACTATACAACCCCTTGCAACATGAATGGCATATCTGAGTACTGCACGATATTTGGAAACTTTTTCTAATTGGAAGTATACCTCTAGGATCAACGGTTCATCAGTAAAATGTCATACCCCTGTTTGCTGGTACCCTGTATATATAAATACAGTAACCCCCAAAATAAAGGAAATTTTTTTAAAGGCTACAAAAAAAACCCCTCGAAATTGACCACTAGAAAATTAGTAGAAATGCTAAACATTTTTAAAAGTAGGCTACAATTCACAAACATTTCTTGAAATTAATGTGAAAAAATTGTATGGATTGATGAAAAAAAATGTGTGCTTGTGCTTCTATTTGGACAAACGAAAATTACCAATTTTTAAAGCCTCGTTTTTCTCTGGTCACCGAAATAAAATTCCACGAGATAGTCTGATAGGTTTATCAAATTGCCATAACTGTGACTAGACATCCCATCATCTCATTTTAATTTAATTTTTTTTTCGTCCCTACCAGAATTTTTCAAGTGGAAAATTGGTCATTGAAGTGATGCTTTCAAATTTACATAGATGGTTTTTTTTTTAATTTTTTGCTTAAATTCTACAAAGAGGAACTTTTAAAATCACCCGAATTCGGGAGGGGGGAACAAAAGTGATATAAAAATAGATTTGGCCATCTTTTCTCTTTTTTCGGTCATTTTCTCACATTTCGGGAGGGGGCCAGACCCCCAAGGCCCCCCTACGGACTTTTCATCCTTCATTGATATCTTGATGTATGAAATCAAGTGATTGATGATTTCAAGATTTATTTCTATTTAAAGGATTTTCAGTATGTTTTACAGTAACCCTGTATGGTAAAGAATTTTTAACAGGAAAACTAGAATTTCCTGATAGGGGGGAGACAACATTGTCTCAGCAAAGTTTTAGCCTGAGAACTTCTTGTCAGATTCCTCTCATTGTTCTCTTATCTATAACACTCTTATATCTCTACCCACGTCTTTCAAATATATCATTTATATTTTAATATATATTATTATACAGGGTGCATAGGTAACAGGAAGCATGAAATTTTACTGGCAAACCGTTATTCCTAGAAAGGCATACACTTCCAATTAGAAAAAGTATCCAACTAACGTGTAGTACTCAGATATGTCATTCACATATTGCAAGGGTTTGTGTTGTTACTCAAATAAATATGTTTGCTTTTCATACGGGCACCACGTGTTCAAAAACACAATTAAGAAGCTGTTGCCCTGTGTCTAATAATGCCAAAAAAAAAAAAAAAAAATTCCACGATTTTAAGTGCAATATTGACTGAGATATTCGATTTCAAAATACGGAGGAAAGTTTGAAAAAAAAAACAGCATTATATGCGGGTTAAACGATTTATCAGTAAAAATGACATGAGCCCTGTTACCTATGCACCCTGTATATTTCAAATATATCACTTATACACCCACTATCTCACTTTAATTTTTTTTGTCCTTATCAAAATTTTTACAGGGAAAATTACTCAATGAATGCTGTCAAAAGCCACACGTAGATGAATTTTTTACCTATAAACCAGTGAAGTTCAGCAAACAGAAAATTTTTAGATACCCAAAAAATTGCTTGAGGTATAGAAAAAAAATATTGCAATTAATAAATGGGTATACTCTCTCTCAGAACGTTATTTCGTTCGCTCGAAAACGTAAGAGGAAAACGGGACGCTAAGTCCTTCAAAATGTTGATTTTATTTTTATATTGTTTTTTATCATCGCCTTTTATTGATATCTTCGATTTACGACGTATTACAGTGAAACCACGCTACAACGATATATATATATATATATATATATATATATATCTCAAAATCACCAATATATTTTAACTCCTCGCCTGTGTTTGTTTTTTCGACAGTGTTTAATAGCATCGATATTTTGCACTATATACCCCCCTAAAGTGCTTATGAAGCTGTTTTCTGTGTAGTACATGACAGTGCTGTGAGGTAAACTACTGTACTTTGCAATAGGGAGAAGAGAGAGAATAACTATAGCTGAATTTTATTAATCAACTACTTCACCAAACACCAACTCCGGTCATATCACTGTATTGCAGTTGGGTTGGAAATGAACGTGCCATCTATCGGTGGTTGCCTAAAGCTTGTTAGGGGAAAATATCTTATCTATATTCTTCCTCGGGATCGAACCTGGGACCGTGACGGCAACCTTCACGGTGGTAGGCGAACATCTTACCATCACAATACTCGGGCGGTGACCAAGTGTAATTTTTTTTGCTGCGAATAAATACGAGGTGGTTATAAATAAACTGACGCTACTCAGACGTATGTAGCGCCTATTCTGATGTTGGTATTTTGATGAAACTTGGTACGTGCATATGTACTATTCAAAAAGAAAGATTCAGTAAGAGAAATAGTTCAATTTTATCCCAGAATCTATATAATGTATTTACCAAATTGCAATGAAATACATGCACCACAACGGGTGCTACATAGGTCGGAGTAGTGTCAGTATAATTAAGCTGAGTAGTGGCAGTTGAATTATACTGAGATTACCCTGACCTATGTAGTGGTGCACGTGTTGATTATAAGTTATTCGAACTATGGGAAAAAGATAACTGCGATAAAAAAACGCTACTTTTTCACCTGGTGGTCAAAAATAGAAGTTTTTATAATTGAATCTTTCTTTTCCACATGGTCCATATATCCTTACATAAAAATTTTCATCAAATTACCTCCATCAGAATGGGAGCTACATATGTCTGAGTAGTGACAGTTTATTTATAAGCACCCTGTAACCAACTTATAAATGCATTTTATGGGAGTACTAACAACACCAATTCAAAAGAGATGCTAACAACATAAATTCGGTGGTGACTGATAATAAGGCTACCTCTCGATATAACGATAACCTCTCTACAACAATATTTTTTTCTTGGTCGGCAGAGCATCGTGATATCGAGATTTCACTGCATATCAAATGCTCGTTGATTTCAAGATTTAATTTTATCTGTAAGATTTTCAGGGAGTGTTACATCGAAAAGTTAACAGAAAACTGGAATTTCCCGATAGGAGACAACATTGTCGCAGCAAAGTTTTAGCCCGAGAACTTCAAGAGAAACTTCTTGTCAGATAAGACACATTCCTCTCACCTCTATAACACCCCCTTACTCCTTCTCGAAACTTTCTTTAATCGAAGAATGACGCCCTCCTTTTCTGTTGTCTCTTCCTTCGCTCAGAGTTCACTTTTAATAAGTGCCTGCCTCGGTCCAAGAAGCATCTCTAACCGTTGCCTTAGTCTCTACCCTGAAGCATAAAGATGCTAATATCACTAGACAAATTACCATCCCAGAGTCGTAAGAAACATACAGATTAGTTACTCGCCACCCCCTACTCTATACACAGGGCAATATATATTCAGAGAGAGAGAAAGGAGTAAAGGAGGATCTTAAAATTTTCTGAAATTATGGTCGGTTGTATAAGTTCGGTAAACGAATATCCCTTCCAGTCTTTATAATAAGGCTTAAATTTATTGACTTCATTAAAAGGATTTTCCTCGAGATATTAAAGATTGTTCTCTCCTACCCCCTTTCTTCAAGTAATCACCACGCATATATCCGCAACCAGAACCTTACCGTGAGGAAACTTTCCAAAAAGTTGTACCACATATGCGAACCACATTGGTCCGGGACGTGGTGGTCGGTGGTGAGACAGCGACATGGATCCCTGCCCCATTCTCCATCCTCGAGCATTAAATTTTCTAGGCACGTGCCTTATGATATGCTTCTTAACAGGAAAGGAAAAGTTTTGTAGTGGATACTGCATCCTTAAGGATGTCAACATAGTGAACAATTACGCCCTGCAGGTTGGTTGTCTGTCGTGGGTACAGCTAGGTACTTCCACCACGTAAACCGCATATGAGTGAAGCGCGAGAAAACTTCAGTACCAAAATTTTTGATGAATTCTACTAAACACCGAAGAGCAAAGTATACATTATGGTAATTGCACCATAAAAGAACTTGCTTGGGGTTTATGGCAAAACTTTATGTTCATACTTTCTCATAGCAACTTTGGATAGTCTTAGAAGTGCGTACAAGTTCGTACAAATTCCAGTCAGGGACCACTTTGGCTTCTGCTCTGAGCTGCGTGGGTGGTGAAAAACGTGCTCAGACCCTATGGAAGTCAAACAAGGGTTTACAAACTATATCTGAACTTGGAAAATCCTCATATACTGAACTCATTCAAAGAATGTCTTATTTATAGGTGCCAGTAAATTTAACCGACAATTTATGTTCTTCGATATTGATTCAGTGCTGCAGATAGTCTTTCAATATTATTGAATTTAAATTTTTTTGTGAATCTCAAAAATATAGGGACCATTTTGACGTCTGCGCTGAGAAGCATGGGTGGTGAAAAACGTGCTCAGACCCTATAAAAGTCAAACAAGGGTTTGTAAACTATCCATGAACTTAAAAAAATCCTTATATACGACCACTTATTCCAATGTCTGATTGTCGATTGAATTTACTGATACCAATAAATAAATAATGTTCTTCGATGTTGATTCAGTGCTGCAAATATCCGTCCACTTTGAAATAATATTAAACTATTATATTGATAAAATTGGATTTTAGTTTCTTTTTGTAAATCTCTAGAATACATTTTTAGCTGTAACAATTAAAGAAATTTTTTCGAGTATTATTTAGTCCAATTTGAATACCATATGAAAGCCTATCTGTTGTACTGCAGTATTAAATTCAATTTTAAATTACAAACTCTTCAAATCACGATGATTGGTAAATAGGAAAATAAGTATTTACAATATCTAAATTTCAAGAAACTATCTCAATAACCACGCAACTATCTAAATAATCACGTAATTACCATAGTAATCATGTAACTATCTCAAATATTTATAGAAATTTTTCTAGAATATCATTGAATTAAAAAATTGTATCGATTATTAAAATTATGAAAAAAAACCGTTTTTACTATTTTCGAGTTTTTTACTTTTTTTTTATATCAAATCAACTCCCTACTTGAAAGATTTAAATATCACTATTTTTTTTTCTATTTTTTCTCTTATTATAACAGTTTAGCGTAATAGTTCTAGTAATAAACTAGTTTTATTTTCTATTTTAATGACATCATTAGTAATGTTCAACATTTACATGGTTAGTCCATCAAAACTCAATAAAACATGCCCCGATTTCTTTCTAGATATGCATTCACCTCAAGCGAGTATGCAAAACAATTTGGGTTTAAAATAAGTAGGTCTAAATGAAAAATGAAAGTAGGCCGAAAATAAATGTAAATAAAAATCTGTATTCTTCAATATATTGATTCCCAATGACGTATAATTTAAATTCGTGAGAGATGAACTGCCTCAGATAATATGCCTCATATCAAATTTTTTTCATTGAATACTACTGCCATGAACATGTATTTCGATATAGTTTTTAAAAAAAGTTTTATGCAAAACTATCTCATATTTTTTATTACTTTTGTAATAATTTTTATCGGTCTTTTTGATCGGTCGTTCTATACAGGGGTCGGCCTCTTGACGACAAATATTAAAATTTGACTGCTTTTGAATTTCTTGTTACTAATTTTGGAAAAATAAATTTGAATTTGAAAAAAAAAAAAACTATAACAGACATCTTCAACTTTTTTTTTTTGGTGGGGGGGGGGGGGCGTAAGTACCGTTCATGGGAAAAAGATTCATTTAGGAAAAACAGCATCCATATGGCATTCCTGACATGTGCTCGATGTCAAAAATCAGCGTAATGCTAAACTTTTAATGCAACTTGAATGAGCGTATTAGATCGGTGAATACCACGTGACTTGGCAAGTTTGAGATTGGACATAACCACCGAGCACCTTTAGATGCTTTGGTGAATATCATAATGAAGATAACTGGATTGACCTATAAATGACGTGTCGCTGGTTTTCAAGCTGAAAAAATTCATTTTGTTTAAAGTCATCATCGTATCTTTATTACTGTGAAATAAAACGTAACGCAGTCTGCTAATTTATTAATTTGAATTGACTGCGGATTTTACTAGCTTTCATAAAACTTTCCTTATTCCTCTGAATATAGAACTAACGAAAATATTAAAAACTCATATATATTGAAATGGACATGTATATTTATTGGAAGTCAAGTAAAATATTCGGAACTTTTAGTTTGCAACTTACATGGCCTACAGAACGGTAAGCATAATGATCAAATAAATGAATTTAAGTAGGCCTATAGTTATTGTCCATATAAGATTAAGACTTCAAATATGAAGTTTAATCATTAGTGAATCACTAATTTGTCTCTCTTAAATCCTTAAATTCTATTGAAATGATAGCGTTTCACACAAAATTTTAATTTTTTCAAATTAAGTTTTCTAAAAATATTTCAGTTTTTGTACATCAATAAATAGTATTGGATTTACTCATTTATCCATTCATCTAATCAATTAGTCAACAAAGAGATAACGACACGAATATTATAACACCTTATAAATAACTAATGAATTCCATACGCTGCGACTAAAGCACGAATCGAATAATATCCAAATTATCGAGATAACATTTTCCATAACTTCTAGTAATTTTCGATGCATTTTTCTGCCAAAAACAGCAGGGGATAAGTATAGCTGATGGTAGATAGATGAAGAGAGAGTATGTATGTGTGTGCATCAGCAAAAGGATTAGGGGTATCAGAAAGAACAACTAGTCGATAATTCGTGGAATATACAATTTTCCTACAAATGTTAAACCTTGTGGAAAATTTCTGCCTGAATGAGCACAATAGATTGGGGAAAGGTATCGTAGGAGGGAGAGAGAAAGAGAGTTGGATAGTGTTACTGTACTGGGATTCCAGTACTCTCTAAAGTAGAAGTGTCCATCGCCAGTACCCAATCGATCTCATGGAAGAGAACCATACATATAGGCCTATACAGGGTAGAGAACGAGAAGATAGAGAGTTAGAGAGGAGAAAAAAAGTGCTCCAAAATCACGTTCTGCGCGAGGGTAAATACTTCCCTAATTACTTTGAACGCTGATTATGTTCCGAATGAGAGAATTTTAATTAACGGGAGGCACGGAGAATCTCTCTCACCAACCCTCCTTACCTCTCTCTCTTATCTCTCCCAGCATGTACACAGTACAGGCAGGTAAGAGGGGGGGTGGGAATGTCGGTATAGGAAGAAAACTCCTCAACATTCCAAAATACTTCGTCCCCACACCCACAACCCCCTTATACCTAAAGTCTACTTAGCATAAATAGCCACGCCTTTCAAACTTGGTATGTGTATGTGTGTGTGTGTGTGTTTCTTGGATGTGTGGCTAAGATAAAACGCTCGTTTCTCCACCCTTCACTGAAGCTACTCACACACACACACACGCGCGTATCTTAAAGCAAGAAAGGAATGCGAGGAGGGTGTTTCTTATTGTTGTGACGTCACGCGCAAACGCATGCCTTTCTCTCCTCCGCATTCTTTTCTATTTCAGCTTGGCTCGTTTGTTTCTCACAATCTCCGCCCTTATTATAAGATCTTAAGATTGAGGAACAATAAGAGATGGAGAATAAGAAGTAAGGAAGGCTGATCAGCGATGCGAAATGCTACCCCCCCCCTCCTACCGAGTTGAAGAATAGTATTATTTTGAAGCTTTTGTGTGTATGACTGAAGTATGTGCGTAGATCACGCGTATAAAAGATCGTATTCACAGAACAGCTTGAAGCGGGAGATGAATAAATACTGATATAAAAATCATTATTGAGCTTTAAAAATAAACTAAACCAGGGTTCTTCAACTGCTGGTCCGTAGAACGACGAGAAATTTCGACCTATTCATATAGCTTATATATAATTAAGATAAGATAGATAAGATAATTTTATTTAATCAGTTAAAACACAGACACAAAACATTCTAGGGATAAGCTAGCTTGTGAGCATCGAAGAATTATAATTGTTACATGTTTATCGATACAAATTATAATAAGAGGGAAATAAAAGGAAAAAGAAATGCACATATATACGTTACTGTAAATGTGATAAATCTGGTTATTATGTATAATCGCCGAGCATTTTGGTAAGTTTGATAAATTTCCTTAAATTTTATTTTTTTACCGAAGATTATTCATGATACCCAAGTGTCGTTGGTAAATTTGATAAATTTCCCTAAATTACTTTTACCAGCGATTATGCATAGTACCCCACACGCAATACCCCTTTTACCGTATATCTTTAATTGGTTGAAAAGCGGAAATGTATGCGTGAGTCTATTTTTACTCAGATTAGTACGGATAAAGGACTTTTCCGAGGATCATGTCACTCTCTCCGCTATCCACACGAAGGTTTTCAACAGCTGGCTAATGCGAAGATATATTTAGGAAAGAGAGAAAATTCAACTGCCCTTGGGGGGAATCGAACCCACGTTCTTTCACTTTCCAGGTGAACGCTCTAGAGCAGTGGTTCTCAACATTTTTTTGGCCCTGGCCCCCCCTTTCAACCATTTCTCATTCCTGTGGCCCCCCTTGCGACAATGACTAATTTCCTACCCCCCCCCCCCCCGTTTTCCCGTTAAAAGACAATTATTCAAATATTGTTTGAAGTATGAATGTGTGTTTGAATTTAATTAATTTTTAGTTTATGAAAATAACGAAAAAGCAAAGTAAACATATGACACAGTAAAAAAAATAATAAATTATTTTCAATCAATGTAAACTTTGGGGTCATTCAAGTATTACGTCAGAATCGAGGGGGGAAGTTTCTGATTTGCTGACTTTTGATGACAAGGGGGGAAGGGGGGGGGTTGAAGGTTGCCTACGTGATCAACCACCTTTTTTTTTTGAAGATATGAAATATTGTAAGCTGCTGGCGAAATTTTGCTGACGGGGGGGGGGATCAGTGTTTTGCCGACTTTTGCTGACGAAGGGGTCAAAAATGGCTAAAAATTTGCTGACGTAATACTTGAATGACCCCTTTTTCGCTTGAAGACGTCAATTGCTGTACAGGATTGAAGTTTGAATTATTTACAAATTATTTTTTCTTGGGTAAATTTGAATTTGGATTAATCAGAATTTCAAACTAGTAATCAGAAATTATAATCAGATTTCAAATAAAAAATTATCGATTTATTGATTATAATTTTGATACGGTGAGATTTACATTCATCGTGAAATTCTGACGTCTCGTTGGATGACAAGCTATCTCCAAGTGGCTTTTTTGGTTCATAATGTTCAATGTAGGTAATAATGGTACATAATGACCATTCTTAAACACAACACAATATTTCACATAACAGACACTACATACTATATGTAATGTACAGAGTACATAGGTAACAAGACGTATGGTATTTTACTGGCAAACCGTTCACCCTACAGGAATACTTTCAATTAGAAAAATTATCCAAGTAACGTGTAGTTCTCAGATATGTCGTTCATGTTGCAAAGAGTTGTATTAAAATAAAAATGTTAACTTTTTATAGACACTATGTGCCCAAAAACCCAATTACAAAGTGTAGCCCTGTCTCTCCTTACGAAAACAAAACCGTTTCATCTACATTTAACGCAGTTTTTTGGTTGGCTGTCTTCAAGTAAATGTTACTGTCAAAATCAGTCATTAAAGTGACACTGTATATACAAACACATTCATCTCGAAACCTTATAATTATTGATAACACAATCTTATGACTAGGACTGACTTTTATGACCTAAAGAAGAAACATAGTAGCTAATAACTTATGAGCAACGACGTTTCATCTTTAGGTCATAAAAATCAGAGCCCTACTTATGAAAAATTGGATGAACACACACAAAAATGTCATTGTGCTTGTTTTCGTGAAACTCTTAAAATATTTGATACTTCAAGTACTAAATTTCATCTTTCAACTACTCAGATCCTTATGCTCGGTGTTGAAATATCCTGCGTTGTTGAAAAATCAATCAAATCTTTATGTTAATACAAGATATACAGAAGACTGGATGTTGTGAAGATATTTATTATTTGAGATGTTAATTTTTTAAGGAAGGAAAAAACTCATCTCTGCCTCTACCGGGAGTCGAACCCGGGTCCCTCGATTGCCGGACGAGTGCTCTGACCACTAAGCTACAGAGGAGATAGAGATTTCCCTTCGCTAGAGCGTATATATAGGTTCGACTCCCGGTAGATTCAGAGATGAGTTTTTTTCCTTCCTTAAAAAATTAACATCTCAAATAATAAATATCTTCACAACATCCAGTCTTCTGTATATCTTGTGTTAACAAGTGGAGAGCGACATTCATGTCATACTTTATGTTAATATTACTTAAATAGGGGAAAAATTGTGAAAAAATATTCTATTTTCATTTTGTTTGAAGTTAAATTTTTTTAGTCACACTTTTAATAAATTTCTTTGTGGCCCCATTATCAGCAGCCATGGCTCCCCTTTTGCGATATTTTCCTCCATGGCCCCCCTGGAATATCTTGGAGCCCCCGGTTGAGAACCACTGCTCTAAAGCACTAGACTACAAAGGCAACGAATATCTCAATCTTTCCTTGGAGCTCGTGTGCACTGAACAGGGCCGTACATAGACTGTCGGAATTAACTCAGGCCAATGCTCACAATTGCTGACATTGCCACCAGATGGCGGCTTATCCGAGGATGATGTCACTCTCCGCTATAGCGGTGAAAAGGATAGGACGTGGGTTCGATTCCCCGCACAAGGGGGAATCTTCTCTCTTTTTCCTAAATATATCTTCGCATCAGCCATCTGTAAAAAACCTTCGAAAAACACTTATGTGAAATTTTAAATTTAGTTTAAATATTATACTATCTCTATATTCGTTTTCAATTCTTGGCAGGACCTGCCCTTCAGCTGGTCCGTGAATTATTTTTTCATTTATTTTTTGCCTGTCCGTAATTATTCCTTCCAGTGATTTTTTTGCCGGTCCATAAATTATTATTTTATATTTATCTTTCGCCGGACCTCAATCTATTTCTCCTATTTATTTATTTTTCGCTAGTCTGCAAATAATTCCTCACTTTTTTGCCATCCGTAAATAATTTCCCCAGTTTATTAATTTTTTGTTAGTGTGTCTTGAGTCCTCTCTTACAATTATTTATTTATTTCGGTTCTTAAATTATTTTCCCCTATTTATTTATTTTTTGCCGGTCTTTAAATTATTTCTCCTATTTATTAATACTTTTTCGTCCCGAAATTATATATTTCTTCTTTTCTTGATAATCGGTTATTCTCGAAATTATTTATATTTATTTTTTGCCGTTCTCCAATTAATTTCTCCTATTTGTTTATTTTTCGCTAGTCTTCATATGATTTCTCCCATTCGTTTATTTTTGCCATCCGAATAAATAATTTCTCCATTTATTCAGTTTTTGTTCGTGTTCTGGAGTTTTATTCCTTTTGTTTCTTTCCGGTCCGCAAATTATTTCTCCCATTTATTATTTTTTCGTTCGTCTGCAATTTAATTTTCTCATTTGCTTATTTTTTGCCATTCGTAAATTATTTCTCCTATTTATTTATTTTTTGCTGGTCCTCGAATTGTTTCTCACGATTTATTTATTTCTGGTCTGCGAATTATTCCTCTAACTCAGCGGTTCTCAACCGGTGCTCCGCGGAGGACTTGGGGCTCCTTGTGCACTCTCCAGGGGCTCCGCGGCCGCTCAAGGAAAATTAAGAAAACAGTAAAATTTAAAAAAAATGATTGTAAATATTTTCAAATAATAAAAATAAATCAGTAACTTTGATTCCGTAGCAATTGTTTAAAATTTTTATCGGTTCACAGTTGTTAAAAGATCGAACACAACAATGGACTGAATAATATTCAAGTGTTCAGTGGTGCGATTGTTTATTATTTTTTATGTAAAAAAATCGAAAGAATTTTTTAATGACGCTTATTTGCTGAAATTTTAATACTTATGTGGAAATGAAAAATCATTTTTAACCCTGTGTTGTTGGTGTCTTTTTTTTATTTTTCTTTTGCATACTCGATGTATATTAGAAAAAAGGACATATTACAAGACTGGTAATCAATTTTATTAAATTATTATAGCAACCACTCAATTATAGCGCACATCAGGAGTCAAAGAAAAACTGCGATATGACAGATGCGACCGATGACTTTAGCTAGGTTTAAAGTTAGTAAAAAATATATTCATTAATAATTAAGTAAATTTTCATTAAAATTTAATAGTTGTTCTGATAAAAAAAGGCCTGAAATATCCAAATCATTTCCATATTATTCTCATAAAACCATTTATTTATTTCCCAACTTAAAGAAGAATAGCGTTATTTGAAACTTTTATGTATGACTGAGATATATACACATAGATCACACGTATAAAATATTATATACAGAGGAAACACTTATTTTCCGGATATGATGCTGAGGTGAACTCGGAAAGAAAAGTCATCACGTCTCCGCCGGGTCTCGAACCCAGGCCCTCTTGCATACCGGACAAGCATGCTACCATCTACACCACTGGAGACATGACCTTGTCTTCCTTATTTCACGCAGTGTGGCGTAAGGCGCTGAAGTAGAGACTAGTAGCCTCTTTCTTTCGGAGTTCACCTCAGCATAATATCCGGATAGTAACTGTTTCCTTGACATCTTGGGCTGAGAAAAACCCATCTATCTCTCTCTAAACCGTCCCACCAGGGGGCCATTTCCTGAAGTTAAGAGAGGCTACTAATGTCTCTACTTCAGCGCCTCACGCCACAGTGCGTGAAATAAGGAAGGCAAGGTCATGTCTCCAGTGGTGTAGATGGCAGCATGCTTGTGCCCGGTATGCAAGATGGCCTGGGTTCGAGTCGCGGCGGAGACGTGATGACTTTCCTTTCCGAGTTCATCTCAGCATAAAATCCGTAAAATAACTGTTTCCTTGATATATATATATATATATATCTTGGGCTGAGAAAAAACCATTTATTATGTACAAAGTCTTATACGGCAGAACACGAATAAATACTGTTGAAAAGCATATTGTTGAGTTTTGAAATAAACTTAACAATACACTTAGCTGTTCGGTGAATTTTTATTACCATTCAAGAAATCGGAAGAAAATACGTATGTGTAAATAAATATGTACGATAGAGGTTATTAGCTAAAATTTAAATATTTATATGGGAATTAAAAATTATTTGCAATTCGCTTATTGGCTAAAATTTAAATATCTTTATGCAGATGAAAAAAAATTATTTTTTACCCCATGTTGTGTTGGTTTTTTATCATATTGGATGCATAGGAAAAAAGCCAACATTACAAGACTGGTAATCGTCTTATTTACTGTAATTACTACGGCAAGGTCTTCAAACTTTTGCTAATCGCGAGCACTACCTGTACCGATCATCAAAGAAAAGAGCACTACTACATCAAGTTTGGCATACGAATGCGGGAAATCAGGATGATTTCAATCCTTGAATGCAATTTATACAAGGTGTTTAATTGGGACGTTGATCACACAAGTGTTCGCGAGCATAATTTCAGACATGAGCATCGATCACTTTGGATGCTTCAGGGAGCACCGTGGTGCTCGCGAGCAACAGGTTGAAGATGCTGGTATTACAGCAACTACTCGTTTTTTGTGCACAAACAAAAGTGTGATCTTTATCTTAGCTATAAGTTAGTTAAGGTATCCGACTACGTTTCGAAAACTTCATTTTAGAAGAAAATATCGATTTTCATTTTTTCATTTCTTATGAAAGACTTATTTTCTGTAATTCTCAAACAGGCCTTGTTTTGTTTATATGACGCGTTATATGAGACAAAATGTTGGATTGTTTTCACAATTTCGGGACACTTTCTATCAAAAATATTATTAAAGTTCACTCCAGTACCATTTTATACAAAAGTGACAAGAAATGTAGTCGGATGCCTTAAAATTAAATTAATTAATAGTTAAGAGTTTTCAATTGTTAAAATTTTAACAGCTGTTCTAACAGGTCGTGAAATATTCAAATGCGTGTTATAACGTATATATCGTATATTTCCAATTATTTTCGGAAAACCATTCATTATTTTCTAAGTTGAAGAAGAACCTTTCATATAATACGAAAGTATGCACATAGATCACGCAAATATTGTAATATTAAAAGATAATACAGTCAAATCCCGTTTTTAGGAATAACGTTATAGCGAAAATCTCGTTTTAACGAACACTATTCTAATTCCCATATAAGTTTACACTGAAACATTGCAAAAACTTGGAATTCCTTTATAACGAAATGATTTCTCCAGTCTCTTGGAGTTCGTTATAACGGGATTCGACTGCATACAGAGTAACTTAGGCAGAAGATGGAATAACTGTTCATATAAAAAAAAAACAATGGTGAGGTTTAAAAAAACTAAACAATACCAACCAGTTAAATTTTTCATTCAAGAAAATGAAAGAAACTTTTTAATACAGATATTAGCTGAATGAATGAACGCCAGGGTCTCTGCCACCAGACTTATCCCGTTGCCGAGATCTCTTCCAGCCCAGCTTCGTGGCAGAGTCTGGAACAAAGTGAGTGTGTACACCTAACAGTTTGAGTGTGTAGCTAGTGTTATGTATGATATTTCAGTGCTGCCATCTATACTTCAAATTGTGAGTGAAGTGTAATGATTGAATATTTGTAACGTTGTAGGCCTGTTGCTCTCTGTGGCGAGACTTTTTAACGGGGAGACCGGCTCGCATTCGCGCCTTGAAGTTGGGAACCACAGAAAACCAACTTCAGCCGACCACTACAGATATTGGCTGAAATTTTAATAATTTTATGGAAGTATGTAAAATTTGTTTTTAACCCCGTGTTGCTGGTTTTTATCACACTTGATGTATGCCAAAAAAGACAGTATTAGAAGAGACTGGTAATAAATTTTATTTAAGTATTATAGTAACCACTCAATTATAGTGCATGCCGGGCGACAAAGAAAAAGTGCGATATAACCGATGATTTTTGGTGGATTTTAAGTGAAAGTTAAATTTATTAATAATGAATTAAATTTTTTGACAGTCAAAACGTTAAAGTTATCTTAATAAAAGGCGTGTGCGTTGTAACGGGGGGGAGGGAGCTACTCTTCATTGTTCCCAATTATTTTTCATAAAGCTATTTATCAATGGGTGATATAATTAAATAAATATATGTAATAATATAAAATATTAGTCTTCAAAAGTGATGGGTGTTTCTAATAAACTGCACATATTCAAGGGGAAAAAAATTAACTGTATAGGAGTAGCCTATAATAGTAATTTTAAATTTATATATGAATGTTTAATTTAAGGTCATTAAATAATTTTGTGTATAAATGTTATTTGCTTCCTATACTGTAATGAAAATTTGTATATTTATGGGAAGGGGTATTTTGAAATTAATTGAAGTGGAAAGTGGGATGAATTAATTTTTTTGTATTTTTATATTAATACTTAAAACAAACTCATTATTTTTGAAAATTTTATATGGTTAAGTAACATTACCTGCTAATATAAAACTAATTTAGAGTGATTGGGACGTGAATTTTTAAGAAAAAAAAAACATTTTAAAATGAGATGTCAACGTAAAATAACCAACAGTAGTAACCGAGTATACTCGGGATAAACTGTTAAACGTTCAGCCATTTTTGTTCTTCACTTAATAAGGGATTACAGTGTTGTTGCTTTTTATTAAAACAAAATAATAAGCAATGGATAATACTAGAGTGTTGGGGGTATCTCTCGTTACATAAATACTAATAATGCCCACGGAGCAAAGCAATAACTCCTCAATGACAAATGATGACAAAACTTGAAGCTAATGTGTGTATGTTTGAGCTATTCGAATCGATGGATTTATTTCCTGTACAGAGCTCATAAAAGCTCGTAAGCGGAGATTAGAATGGATTTTCCTCAGCTTAGGAAATCGGAACGATGATTACATAGCTGTTATCAAACGATGCAGTTCAAATTTAAAGAATCTATAAATATCAAATGGATAGAGGAATGTATAGGTAGGATATCGCCTGTTATATCGCGATAGTATATCTGTTATACGCGATATAGTATGTCATAAAAGATTCCATAATTAAACTAAGATGAAGGAAGTATTCTCCAGTATAAATTGTTGTTAAAATGGGGGGGGGGGGAAGAAATCTTACAATATTTAAAGAATGTTTTTAAAATTTATCAAGGCCAGCATTACACTATAAAAGTTTTAGAAAAGTTCTTTTATTAACCGTGTAAAATGCAACCAATAAGCGTATCGGTTACATTCGAGCAAATGTAACAACCAATAGGCTTATTGGTTGTTTTTTCAAGTTTTGTAAAATATGTTTTATGAAACTTTTATAGTGTAATCCCGGCCTAACTAATATAAAACTCGATGTATTGAAAAAGTTTATCTACATATCAAAATGTTGATTTATAAAAGTTTCAATTTTGATTTTAGGAAATGTAATTTTAGGCGAGTAAATTTTATTCCGTATTTATAAAAGTATGTTTTATTGTTCCGAACCGTAATATCAAATTTTAGAAGATATATCTCAATTTTTGAAAGAATATAAACACACAAATAATACAACATGACTAATATACAACTATAATATATATTTTCATGTTTTTCATGCAACGCATTAGATATATTTATTTTATGAGTGTAATTTAAATAAATTTCAATCATTTTTTGTACATTATTGTATTTATATCCAGTCTAAAAATATTTGAAATATAATTTTTTTTTTCTGTTGGCCTCATGATGTGCAACTGTATAGTCACTGTGACTGTGGGATACTAAATCATTTAAATCGTACAGCAATATCGGTACAAATATAAAGTTTATTAAACCTGTAATAATGGCGATGCACTCACTCTCTAAAGCACTGATTATACAGCTCTACTAGTACTATTACAAGCGGCACTGATAGAGGTATATTCCAGTTGCTAAGACAAATTATATACTGTTATTTGCAATGCTATATATCTCTCTCGTGGAACGTATTATCTTGACACTCAGAATAATGCGTCAGTGCTGTCTCTCGCACTGTGTATATTTGAGCATTGCAGCATGCTATATCTAAGCTATTGAGAAGTATCAGCACAGTACACCATATCACTAACTATAATAATCACGGGCAGAATCTGCAGTGTGCATTGGGTCATAGCCAACATGTATATGCAAGTAGGATATTACAGGCTTCATCCATATCCCATTTTGTAGACTATGCATGCTAGATGCCGACTTAGACCTACTCTAACTCTGAAATGTAAAATTATACTGATTTGTATTGTTTTCGAAAAAAAATGTATTTATCCGGCAATACAAGTTTTAATATGAATATTCGCTTTCACGTGAGACTTCTCAAAATTTAAGTAAAACTTTAATTTATACAGATGATGATTTGAAAAAAAAAATTCAATAAAAAATTACTGTGCTTTATTTGTATGTATGTGTGTGTGTATATATATATTAGGTATATGGAAATTTAAGTAATACCGTATGCCCACATTATCCGGAATGCTGAGAAACAGCGAGGGAGACCAGCATGCCGGGAAATTAGAGTCGCAGATTCTGGAAAATTCTTATATAAATATCTGTATTCTAAAAATCCGAATCGACTAAATGCATATTGTGATCCTTATTAAACATCGTTTTTCCCGGCATACCGGGAACGAACCAGACCCCAGCATTCAAAAAGCTGGTGTCCCTCGAGTTTTACGGTATGTCGGCTAGTTCGGGGGAATATGTAAGTATTACATAATAAAGACGTTACCAGTACAAATTACAGACAAATTAGACGCATGTTGCGTGGATTCTATGCATGATAAAATTTTCGTGAGTCATCATGAAAATTAGTAACCCTCAAATCTGTCTACTCAACCAAGTTTCTAATTTAAAAATGATTTTTAAAAATTGTAAAATAGCCGTAGTATGTAAGAATAGTCGAATAAATAAAAATATATTTACCACAAAAAATCTAAAAAAATTTATAATCAAAGTTTCTATTTCAATTTAAATGCGTATTTAGTTTTTTTTGCATATTTACTTGTAAAGTATTATATATATATATATATATATATATATATATATCTTTATATTTTTATTACCTTCTAATTTAAGTTCTTGCTTATGAAACCTTTATAAGTAAAAATTTTTAATTATTTTTTTATAATTTCTGTACTTTTTTTTTCAGCCAAGCGATCCTAAAAAAAAAACTGCGAATTCCATGTAATTTCCAAGGATTTTATAAAACTAAAATCACATACTAAATTACATAGAGCGTTCAGTCATCCGATTCCAGAGAATACAAAGAGTTCTCAACTTTTATTCCGTATAAAGTAATATTCTATAATTGATAATTCATGCCAGTGCATTTTAATCTGTCATCTTGGTGATTAGGGAAATCGAGATATACGCAATCTACTGTATATGTACGTATCACCAAATTCTGTGATACAAATTCTTACAGAACGGTGATCAACTTGGTGATAATCTCACACGTTTGTAAATGGCCTATTTGTAAAATGTTTGAAGTGGCTGGTGTCGGCCGCTTGCAAAATTGGATGCCTCCACCCATCTAACAACATGGAATCAGTGAGAGCAGCAATATCTTTAAAAGACGAAACGGATAATTAAGCTCAAAGGGAACGGATTTCCCTCCTTGATAAACGCAATTCGAGGCTCCTCCTAAGAGGCATCTGTTGAATGAGAAGGACATCGTATTCAACTCACATACAATATCCGTAAACACTACTTATTCTATTTAAAATCGGCAACACTCTACTCAAAACGTACTTTGAATCCCCAATTAAAATACAGCTTTGGTAACAACATGGTTGATGAAAAATGTATCATTAAGCCCTGAAATTCTCTAATATTTATTAATCTTTGGTAATCTTTATAACAATTTTTTATAGTAATTGTGGTTACAGATCTTTATATATTTACAAAAAATATATTTCAAAATAAAACTAAAATATAATATTTTATTAAAATTTCGAAAGGATATAATTGTATGAAAGAGTCCGAATAAAATTGGAATACCTTTTGATAGCTCTGCAATTTTATCAATATGAGAAGGACATCGTATTCAATTCACATACAATATCCGCAAACGGTATTTATTATATTTAAAATCGACATCACTATACTCAAAATGTACTTTGGCACCACAACATCACAATTAGAAAATATATCTTTGGCAATGTTTCAGAATTAATCAATACTTATTTATTAAAAAAATCGATCGCTAAAACTGAAATTTATTACTTTTTATTGATATTTGATAATCTTTATAATAATTTTTCAAATCTTTCATTAATTTTCATATATAATCACAAAGAAAAATCTTTTACCCGTTATGGCTCATAAATTGTTTCGAAAAAACGGATGTAAATTGGTGATTTTTAGCATATTTTTTTAATTTAAAAAACATCAAAACAGCAATTTAATTAATAAGAATGGGTGTTTTAATTAGTTATAATGTCCAAGTAAGCGTAAAATATACAGTATGCCTTTATTTCATTATTATCTAAGAACTGATAAGATCTTGCTAAGCGAAGTTGAGTTAGTTTTTTATCTCGAATTTTTGTTTCCGATTCCTTCAACTGGGTGCGATTTTGTGAATCTGAGCGTGTAAAATTTCCGCAGCTCTCAAAAAATGATACCGATAAAATAATACCGAAATCAACTCTTTCTAGACTAAACAAGTAACGTATTTTGTATAGCCCCGTTTTTTGTACTAAAATGACACTATACTACTATCTAAAATACAAAAATAATTGAGAATAACATGTTTTTCGACCATGGAATTTGCTCTGTATATTTAAATGCGTACCGGACAAGACATAGAGGGTCAAAAAAAAAAACCGAACAAAATTTGAAAAGCATGAATGAAAAATTCAGTTTTTCTATGAAAGAGCCCAAAAATTAAAATAATTTCTGAAAGTTCTGTAATTTTATCATTCGATATTATCTAAAATAATTATTGAACATATTTGTTATTTTTTTATATGGTGATATATAATTTTAAGTTTCATCAAAATTTGTAAATCGTAAATTTTCAGTTTTTTTATTTTATGAGGGTTCAAAAATTGAAATACTTTGTGAGAGCTCTATAATTTTGTCATTCGTTATTGTTTAAAAGAATAATTTAACATTTATTGTATTTTATGTTATAATTTAGCATTCTTGAATACAATTTTATTTTATATATTAAATATATATAATATTATATACAGGGTGGGCAAAAAATCTGTAGAAACTTTAAAAATTCATGAAAACCGGAAAAATAACCGAAATAAAAAACGGTTTGTATTGTTAGCATCGCTAGGTCACGGAAATTTTTTTAAGACAAGGAAAAAATAACTAAAATAACAGCCGATAGGTGGCGCTGACGTCAATGAAAAGATACGCAAATAACGAATAGAATGCCTCCAAATCGTTTATTACAGCAGTATGTGTTCCTCGTGACCACCACCACAGGGGATAACACATTGCAAACGAGTCACAAATCCAGCAACGGCAGATTGCAGCAGGTCCACATACACGATTTACAACGGTAAACGGGTTGTGGATTAAGAGCATAAGTTCTTATAACCGTCTCATTTGCATATTTCCCCGAAGTAGCTCACACCAGCGCGACCTATCTTCCGTTTTCGAGTAATTTTTTTTTTCTTCTCTTAAAAAATTCCCGCGACCTAGCGATGCTAACCCTGCAAACCGTTTTTTATTTCGGTTATTTTTCCGGTTTTTATTCATTTTTAAAGTTTTTACAAACTTTTTGCCCACCCAGTATTTAAAAAGCACATAAATTTTAGTTTTTATAAAAGTTCAGTTTTTTTTATGAAAGAATAAAAAAAAATTGGAATTATATTTTGTGTTCTATACTTTTATCATTCGATATTATTTTTAAAAAAATGAAAAATATTTGTCTTAAAGATATAGGCTGCTATGCATATTACTCACACATTTTGGATTGCTTATGTGATAAGTAAATACTAATATACGTATTGTAACAATCGGAAAATTTAAATTTGTGCTTCAAGGGCATTCTAGTTTGCGTCATAATTTGTTAGAGATTACATAAAATTCGTAAAAATTCCCAAAAATTCTGAAAATACGATTTTTATTAAAGTTTTTACCTATTTAAGAGTTGAGTTTTTCTAAAAAAAATAAAAAAGAAGTGAATAATAATTGCAATTTAAAAAAAATCGCGAAAAATGATATATTTTTATGAAGTTTTTGTTTGAATTTAAAATTAATTTTTCACACAAACACACACAGACAGAATGTCGCATCATGATTTCAGGCAGGTATGTAACTTTGAGAAATAGAAAATAATTCAGTTTTTTTTTTATTAGGAAAGAGCCCAAAAAAACTGAAATACCATTTGATAACTCTATAATTTTATCATTCAATATTATTTTTTTTAAAAAAGGAAACTATTTCTCATTTTTTATATTATTTTTTCATATTTTTTAATTTGCAAAATTTCCCTAAAATTCAGAAAATATGATTTTGTTCGAAATGTTTGCCTATTTATGGATTGAATTTTCCTAAAAAGAAAAAAAGTGAACGATCATGTTTTGAAAATCACAAAATATTAAATACGTTAATGGCGTTTTTATTTATATTTAAAATTTGAATTTTCATTTCTCAATTTATTCAAAATTTATTCATTTCTCTCTCTCTGTTTCAATCTAGATACAAAATTATACAAAAATTACTTTTATACGACGAATATCATAAAGCGCTACCTATCATTGGCTACGATATTGTAGGCCTACTGATTTATAGACAGAAATCTTGATTTCAGGCAAGTATGTCTCGGGTTTGTATAGCCGATCTTCAGTATAATATTTATTGGTGCTGTCACAATTGGAAGAATTAGCAAAACATCAAAGCGAACAGAGAAATTAAGAAAAATTTCTTCTCCATTTGACTTCGAAACGATACATAGCGATTGAAGAGAGAGAATAAGGGAGAGCAAAGCACCAAATAATTTACGTATATAACTCAAAAGATATTCTCCTTAATCCGTTTGATTGTGTTCGTTTGCTGGAGATATACACACAAACAGACAATCACACCTTCGTTCCCTTGAAAGCGTTGCTTAACGTGCCTAATTAGTGACAATGGCAAAACAAAGTGAGAGTTCTAATTAAAACGGATGAGATTCCATAAAATATTAGTAGCTTGACACGTACGTATCACAATAAAGACGGGCGTTAGATTTTCCTCCAATTATTATTAATTGAGTTTCGTAGAAAATGAAGAGCGTGAAACATTTGTTTTTAAAACTCGAGTGTATTTCCCCCGATGTTTAAATTTATCAGTTGTCGATTTCTTAGATATAAAATATATACATGTATATAAATAGGCTACTGTGTGGATGTTTTTAAAGAAATTCCTGTAATACTTTTTTCCCGATATTTTGAATTTTATGTAATATTTAGTTTTGTTAATAAGATAAAAACAAGATGACTAAAATTCCATTTTAAGCATTTCATGGAATTTTTTTATTGACTAAAAGCCAGGCAGCTTTTAGTGAGCTTTATGCTTAATTTAATTTCATCACTACAGGAGGCACTTTTCTGAGTTTTTCCCCGATAAAAGATAATTTTATTGTCAGATCTAAGTGATTTTTTTTTTAAATTAAATGAGTTTTTTCACCCTCAATGTATCAATTTTTGTTCCACAATTTGAGATTTTCCATATTTGGTCATGATTCTGACATGACAATATACTGTTTTTTTATTCACATATTTGGAATTCTCATTTATTGGAATACAAGAAAACGATTGATATTTTTTTATGACGTCTGTTAAGTACAACAGGTGATTTTAACTATCGATTGACTGTAGTTTATAACGAAATTATGTATATCAACGAATTATATACAGTAGGGCTGGACAAATCTCAGGCGTCAGGTCGGCATGGAGACTAAAAAATTGGTATTGGTGCTTTAAACTTCCTTTGTGTAGTTACTAAATTGCAAGCTGAGAGAAGCACAAAATGTTTGGAATTTATAGCAGCATATCTACTAACATCAAAGAGGTCACTATGCCCTGAAAAAGTCAAAAGAAGTATTATTTTGGACTTTTTCCTCCTGGTAAAAGTAGATTTTTTCCAATTTTTCCAGCCCTGTATCGCCCAGCATATGCTTTATGTCTTTAAGGCAAGATTTAGATCGATTTCTATTAAACTTTAAAACTTGCAATTAAAATTTTGTAAAATTAGATATATATATATATATATATATATATGGATTAGGTTGATTCGGAATTAATCGAAGTTATTTAAAAATACCTATATAATAATTGATTTTATTGACATGATAATGAAAATTTCATCAAATAATTTCACTGAAAAGAATGTTTTCTCCGATTATTTTTGATATTGTATGGCCAGCTATTAGTTTATGCATTTAATTTAGTTCCCCCTTTTTTAAGTATAAGTGTTTATTTAATTGGCTAATACGAAAATTATTGCTATTTTATTATAAAATTTTATGCTATATCAATTAGTGCTGGTCCAATTAATCGATTAATCGGGTCGGTTAATCGATCAATTGTTAATTGCAGTTGAAACATATAGTTGAGTTAATTGACTCGATGAATTCGATTAAAATTCTCTTAAAATATGCTTAAAAGTTTGAAATTTAACTTGATTCAGTTCAACTAGTTCAACTGAAAACGAGATGCCTAAAATTATGTACCTACATATAGTATTTTGGATAAGGGACCATATATATTTAAAAATGTTTGAATCAATATTTTGATCACATTTATTGGCATGGGAAAATGAAATTCGATTCCACGAAAGCTGATGATTTCAGTTTCAAATTCATTTCAAGACTGAAATTTATTGTCCCCTATGGACAGTAGTGTTTCTTATTTTCTTGGCAGCATCAGCTCCTCTTCTCACATGTAGGCCTACTATTCGGGGGAGTTTCTATGTAGTAAAACAAGCAACAGTACAATCGAAAGTGATTTCGATATCAGTGACTGATCTAAAATTGAAATAACCACCGATTTAAAAAAATCGATGATCCAAGGGAAGAAACTCCATAATTTGACAAAATATGTTAAGCATTTTAAATTGCTTCAAGGGGCAGTAAATTAATTTCTTTATCTACGTGTGTACATCTGGGGAATAGGTGCATGAAATCAAGTTAAGACAAAAAAATTCGATTAATCGATTAAAAATTTTTGATTAACAGTTAAAACTATTAATCGATTTCCAGGTCTAATATCAATGCATTTTTCGTGATTTATTCAATTAAAATATGCTTTAAAATATATTGGATTAATTTTGTAATACAATATGAAAGTAATGTAGAAAAGTAGACGAATGACCAGCGAACGCAAATAAGACAAGGTGTCAAAACAGTATAATATTAGCAGTACAGCAGGTCTAGATTGAAGTGTAGACCTACTGCTAATATGTATAGTCCTGTATTTGTAAATGCAATTCAAAAAACGTTTTTCATTACAATAGTATTTGTTCTTGCTTTTGTATACTATAGTGATATTTACATATATGTTCTATACGAAAAACTATATGCAGGAATACATTAGATTTTTATGGAAAAAACTATATAGAGCATAGTTTTCCAAATTTTTCGCTCCATCATCCCTTTATTTAAATTGTTTTTTTTCTTCCCATCGTCCCCCAACTCAAGCCAACACATAGGATCCTATACTAAACCCCAAGCTTCTACCGCCTGCATGGAACCTTCCATTGGCTCCCAGGGGGCGATATTGCCCACTATGAGAAACAGTGATATAGAGTGTAGTGCAGACTGGAAGAAATTGACACACATTTTTGTATTTTTTTTCTGTTGCTTGTAACTAACGAACATAATCTTACCCTATACGATAAAATGAGTCACGATCTACCACTTAGAACATAGTTTTCCAAACTTTTTCTTTCATCGCCCCCTTCTTCAGAAAATTTTTTCTCTTATCGCCCCCAACTAAATTGAATAGGTTCCTATGTTAAACGAGTAGCTTTTATCGCCCCTCTGGGCCATTCCATCGCCCATCAGGGGGCGATATTGCCCACTTTGGGAAACACTGATCCACGATCATCCGTATTAATAAATGAATAATTTTTTTATTGGAATAAAATTAAATTAGCTTCTTTTATCTTGAATAATCAGGAAAAACAACTACTGTAAAAAGAAAATAATTTGTTTCTCTTATATCGTAGGTATCTGTTTTTCTGATGCATGTGCATCCCGCAAAGCCAACTTCCAAATGATAGTGAATTACAGGGAGCAGACTCCTTGCGTAATGTACCGTAAACAATCGGTAATTAATTATCTACGGTGTTGACGACATTGTCACGACTCTGTGGAGTTGGTTTTATAAACAGACAGTTGGAAATCAATTGAAATATTTTCGAATTCTTGATTAATTCTTTTGTGCGTGCGTGCGTGCGTGCGTGCGTGCGTGTGATAATCATTTCGGCCTTTGGTATTTTTATATACTTGTTATTGCAGTTGTTCCAGTACAGATTACGGATAAAAATATAAAAAATAAGTCTACCAGATAACCCGAGATTGAATTTTCAAGTTTTGTCTTGGAGGATTGATGGCTTATAACAGAATTTTTGGCCCTACAAAAAAAATATGTAGATCCCGAAAAACTTGATATCTTTTTCCATGGTGTATCGTTGTGTTGTTATTTTTAACAAATTTTTTCGTGCAGTTTTTCTTTATCTCCCTACTGCTTCACGACAATCTTGCTTGACTTTTATTGATTAGGCAAACATCAGTGAAATAGAATAACTGATTTACGGAAACTGAATTTTCGACTAAATTTTAGGTTACTAATTGGGAGCAAAAGTAAAACATGCACAGATTCCATCGAATCATGAATTTTTGAAAAGTTCGAAGCACTAATGCTGTATACATCCTTCATAGAAATCGAAACGAAAACATCCGATAGTCAGGAAAGCTTTGAAATTCAAAAAAATAGGACTACACGTAAATTAAGTATTTCTCCATACACTTTTCATACACCTAAATGATTAATATCGTGCAACATTTAAAAGTTAGAAACAATGATTATAAGCTATCATAGATAACCTTACAGTAATAAAAATTTCATTGATGAAATTAAATTTGTGTTTTCGGACGCAGTCCATCCTAAATTGCTAAAAAATGTGTAATTACAATTTTTAAAAATTCAATTAAACTTGTAAAAAACATTAAATTAAAAATCTTTTTTGATTTATGCAGAATATCTCAAACTTACCTCAACGTTAAATTAGAGTTTTTTAATCTACTTCCAAAACCACAAAAGTAGTCATATAGCTCAACGAAATTCCTATAAAGAGAGAAATTGTAATCAAAAACACATTGATAACTTACTTTCAAATATCTTTAAAATACTATTCGTGCAAGAAGGATTCGCAAAAAGTGTCATTATAATAATTTCTTATTAAGCGGTGATTTTATATGTCTATATTGAGGCTTGACTTCCCTGTCAACAATACGGAAATCTAAACGATTGTCAAAATCCAATCAGTTTTAGTAAATAAGTATTCTGTTATTAGAATACAAACTGGAAAAAACTTTTTTGAATAATTGTTTGTAAATCCTTACCAAGTCAAAATTTTAAATTGTGTGTAATATTTGTTGCACGCCAGTGTGAATAAAACTAAACATATCTAAACTTTAATTTTTTTTTAGGTTTATTTTTTTATTTTTATGCATAGTTTAGTCATTTTTACACAAACTACAGTCGACGCTCGATATAACGACCTCCTTCGTCCCGTCGAAAACGGACGTTATATTGGGAGGGTCGTTGAATGTAATGGAAAACATACATGATAGTCGTTATATGAAAACGTTTGGGACTTATCCTACCGATCGTTGTAATGGAATGTTCGCTATAACGTGAAGTCGTTATAACGAGCGTTCACTGTGATATATATTTGATTGATAAATTTAAAAAATTGTGATTACTTCCACTTATGTAAAAGTTGGTAATATTTAAATATTCGAATTCCAAAAAACGGAGGAAAGTTGGGAAAAACAGCTTTAAATGTGGGAAAACCGTTTTATCCGCATTTTTAATGATGTTTTTTCCCATCTTTCCCCCGTTTTCAAATTCGAATATCTCATTAAATATTGCACTTAAAAACGTGGAATTTTTTTAATTGGCATCAGGAGAGACAGGAAAACAACTTTATAATTGGGTGTTCGGGTACACGGGGACACACAGTATGAAAAGTATTTTTTTTTATTTTAATAACTATACAACCCCTTGCAACATGAATGACATATCTGAGTAGGGCTACTACACGTTATCTGGATACTTTGTCTAATTGGAAGTATTGCTCTTGGATCAACGGTTCGCCAGTAAAATGTCATACACCCTGTTACCTATGCCCCCTGCATATATGTAGCAATGGATTTGTATTTTATATCTTGAGTTTTATTGTTTTCAAAATATGATTTTTGAATTATCCATCGTTATAAGTCTAATATTGAAAATTGGTACATGTCAGTCTCTCAAGAAGCAAAAGATTGAATTTGTGAAAAAGCATGTGTGTGAAATTTCGTGATTACTGCTATAAACGGCTGCTACTGATGAAATAATTGAGATTACAATGATGAAATGTACCAGATGATATATTAATTAATGAAATACATTATTTATGAAATGTATCAGATGATACATTAATTAATGAAATACGTTATTGATGAAATGTATCAGATGATACATTAATTAATGAAATACGTTATTGATGAAATGTATCAGATGATACATTAATTAATGAAATACGTTATTGATGAAATGTATCAGATGATACTGATGAAATGTATCTTAGATCAGTGTTTCTTAACCGTTTTTACTTCGAGCACCCCCAGTGCAATGTGATTTGCCTTCCTGCACCCGCTTGGATAATGCGTTTTTATATGTTAGAAAATTCAGCTTTTTCTGTAGTTAATTATATTAATAAATTTCTATGTGTGTAATCTTTTACTTATTATTTAATGCCCTTTTCGGCCATGGATAATATTCAATTTCGGCTTTATTTTATTTTATTTTTTGAAAATTAATTCAAAAACGAAACTAAAAAAAAAATACTGTTTTTTTAAACATTTTTTGAGATTTGGAAAAAAGAGATTTATAAGAATAGTTTTCTCTCTATAAATCTTTTCACTTATTGATTCCAGCCGATAAATAACCAACTATAAATTAATGTTTGTTTGGCACTTGACTAAATTTTTTTGATGTTTTTCCTGAGTCATGGTCACGACCGTATCGAATCTTAGCACAACATGCTAATAACGCGAGAGGTACCAATCAATCTAAACAAACCACGGAATAGTTTAGGTAAATAATGGTATTTTTTTTTCAATCTAAATGAAAAACAAAAAAGTAGAATCGCTAATCGTAATAAAAACTTTTGCAACGCAAATTTTGCATGACACAATACTGCAAACGAAAGCGAAAAAATAAGATGTTGAAATATTGGTATGATTCAATTCTTTTAAGAATTGAAAAATTAAATTTTTATCATTTCAATTTTCCTGAATAATCAGTCACTATGTTGAAATTTTTTTTCCACCTCACACCCCCAAAAATGCTCTCCTGCATCCCCGATTAATAACCACTGTATTGCTATAAACCGTTTATGTGCATTATTTATAATGTCTTGTTTAGATGAATTTCATATTTAATCAAACTTTCGAATCTTGAACTAACCCCCCAATGAATTTTCCTGTTTTTTTTCTTTCATAGCTTTAGCTTCAAATAAACGTAGATAAAGTATAGAGTTTCAGAGTTAATAAAATTTATACAATGGACTTTGCATTTAAAAAAATAATGAAAATAAATATATACATGCAAAAGGTGATAAAAATTGTGATAAAAAAAGTAGTGTAAAAATTATGTTCAAAAGCTATAAAAGAGGGAAACATGGGTTTTCTTTGCAGTTGTGTCACTCTCTCAGCAAAATGACTTCTATCAGCCACTAGGGGAAATGAAATGCTGTATAAGTTAATTTTCTGCCCACTCATAAAAAAATAAATAAATATCCCATTGATCCATTAGAAATTGCTGCATGACATAAGCATTTTTAATGGAATGGTTCTCGAAATTACAGCTGATGAATAGTGGTTAACTTCTAAATTTGGATTGCTTTCTGAAAAAAAACTAAAAGATATTCTAATTTTTTAAAGAAATTTTGAACATTTCGTAATTTAGTGTTGCAAACTCCTGTAAACGAGACATTAATTATCTCTCAGCAGTTATGTATATTAATATCGAAAATATACCGTATTTACTAGATTATATATGATCGAATTTGTTTTTGCAATTTTGATCCCCCAAAATTATATAGTCATCTTATATGACAGTAAAAAATGTCTATGTTGCTATGATTATCACGTGCCAGATAACCCCACTGTATATTTGGATGGATATATCTTAATAAATGTAATGATCCATGAGACCGACGCTGTCTGCCAATCATTGCAGAGTGTACAAGAATTTTACAGTGATTTTTGAGAAAATGACATCCCACCTCCAGATTCAGAATGTGGTTGTAAATAAACCTTTTCAAGGTTTCAAAAGTCAAATATCAAAGAAACATTAATTTATAATAGTTTCGGCTTGAATCAGTGAGAGTGAAGAGAACTATTCTATGAATCTTTTTTTTTCCAAATCTCAGAAAAATTTAAAAGAAAATAGTAACTTTTTTTAAGTTTCGTTTTTAAATTATTTAAAAAAAACATAAAATAAATAAAACCAAAATTAAATATTAGCCATAGCCGAAAAGGGCATTAAACAATATGTAAAATAATCAGTTAGTGTAATTAATTACAGAAATTTTTTTTCTAACAGATAAAAACACATTATCCAAGGTTGTGCTAAAAGGCAGGTCGCATTGCAATTGCACTGGGGGTGCGGGAAGGGAGAAAGATTAAGGACCGCTGATCTAATATACTTCATCAGAGTCCTATCTGATACATTTCATCATAGTATACCACATCTGATACATTTCATCAGAGAGTACCATCTGATTCATTTCATCAGTGAGTACCATCTGATACATTTCATCAGTATATTTCATCATTATAATCTCATACATTTCATCAGTAGCAGCTGTTTATAGCATTGTTTCTGAACCTTTTCAAGCTCGCGGCCCGGTTTCATTCATTTTTGTGAGTCGAAGGCCCGATCATACACACGACCAACGGAAAATGAATGAGGGAAAATGAAACGGATGATCACTCGCGGCCCGGTATGAATGATATCAGGGCCCGGTGGTTGAGAAACGCTGGTCTTTAGCAATAATCATGAAAATATCATGCTTTTTCACAAATTCAAAGTTGATGTAGTTGGGCATGTAAACTTCCGGAGATTTTTCAGGCCAATGCTCGATTACCTATACGGTCATGCTGATGTGGTGCGATTACAGTTGATTTAAAGATAGCAATAACGCAATGTTACATTTCGAACAGTATTATATTTCAAGAGAGGAGAAGGTAAAAATAAATGTTTCGTATTCTCAATCAGCAGTATTGACACTAAAAGAAAATCCTGATTAAATTTGTATAATAAAGTTTAAATTTATCGTTGCTGGCCATGGTACGTACAGCAGCAATGGAAGTGTATACCCTATACATGTAAAGCTAAACGCAGGACGTAATTACAATACCTTATGATGTATTAAAAGCATTGGTAAGAAATAAGTCATTAGATGGCATCGTGAAGTGGTTGTGCACCTCCCCAGGTAACGGTCTTTATATACGGAGACTCGGAACACACCTTCAAAACTTGAAATAGATGATAAAAGTGACGAGCACGAGTTTTGTTTACATTGACGCATTCCTTCAGGTACGCTCTCAAGTGAATTGCTGAATTCCCTTCAATTGAAAGACAAAGCTTTAAAAAAGATGACGAATCCAAGAATTCAATAAAGTTAAAAAACCTGATCCATGAAGCGATATTTGCAGCTTGCTATGAATATTAAGAAAACAGAAAAAAAACACATAACTTTAAGAATTCATCTTCTAAGAATTCCGTATGTGTTCCTGCGCACAATACAAATACAATGCCACAACAGTCAAAATGCCCAACGAGGTGGCTGATAAAATGGAAGGAAACTGAACAATAATCGACAATATCATACGAGAAATGGTGTTTTTATCATCATACTGTATTTGCAATAGCGAAGGAGAAAGCAAAGCCCTGTTTAAAGAAAAGTCTGGGGAAAAAAAAATGGATGGAAGAAGAATGCGTAGTTATCTTCGAGGTCATCGTCAAAACCGAGGTTCATTAACATTATTCTCCATAGGGATCGGTCGAAACCGCAACCTATTGACGTCTTATCCGAGGAGTTGTGTTGTACGAGGGTCAGTTGCTCACCCCACAAAACTTGTCAATCAAATTCGAAGGTCAATTGTACCGGACTCCCCTTTAATCACATGGGCTATTTGTACCGCGGAGGGGAAAATGTCATGGAGCTGCATGCGCGAACTCCCTATAGATATGACACACGAGCCTTTACTTACCTATAGTAGATACTGTTGGAAGTAGTAGTTGTAGCGTGTCGTTATAGAATTCTACGTAGTAATTTTTTCACGTGCTTTGTAGATCTTACCTTCTCGTAAAGAATGGAATTTATGTGAAATTTATATATATAAATTATTTATATTTAAAATTTATATCGACATTTCAGTGAAATTTTGTATAAAACATACATAGCTGGGGCAAATCAAACAAAAGCAAGATGCCTGGAAGTGAAGATGAATGAAACGAATGATGAAAAAAAAATTCATTAAATATCGGTAGGCTACCCGTAGAAAACGGGGATGGGCGTCCAGTAAAATTCGGACGCTGACAACGAGTAACGGTTCAATGACCATCAAACCTACTCTCAATACAACTGACCCATCTCCGTTGTTGTTTTTGTTTTTTTGGTTATTGACTATAAAAAACCGATTTCTCGCATGATATTGTTGATTATTTTTCCATTTCCCATTTACTATATGCTATTGGGGAAGATTGGAAAAATTCCTGGAAAACATGAATCTCTTATGATATTTTTCTGTGTGATGTCTTTTCTTCTATTCTATTAGTCATAATATGCTCAAGTATCTCACCACGGATCGGATTTTTAAACTCTAATAAATCAATGCACTCGCCATATTTTCAAAAATTTTGTCTTTTATTAAAAGGGACTTGCACTTGAAAGCCTACTTGAAGGAATAAGCCAACATAAACAAAACTCATGGAAGAGTAGATAAACTTTGTAAAACTATTAAGACTAGTAAAACTATTCAGCGTGACTGGTGATTAAACATTTTTTCCTGTGAAGATGACACCCACTGTATGTCGAAATGCATTAAAAGTTGTAACTTTTCGTATATTTGCCTTATTCATTGGTGACTTCATAATAAAGCAAAACTCATGACTGTGACTTTTATCATTATTTCATGTTTCGAAGGTAGGTTCTGTTCCCTGGAGATCACTTAAAATTGTTTATTTCAACATTATTTATATGTTACGGTAAAATAACCATAATTCATGAAAGCATCTAATGACACATCATAACAGTAGCGCCTACCTCCAACACCTCGTGTGTATGGTAGTGAGAGCCTGCGGTAGCTTTACTGATATCTAGGCTATGCACTTTCATTGGTGCTGTATCATGATGAAAAATTTACTATTGTAATTTAATCATGATTATCTCTTAGTGTGGAAAGACTACTGCTGCATGAGCATGCGATCCATTCGTCTTTAACTTCTCTTCCAGCACAATAGACTATTCGAATTGTAACATTTGAGTCCCATTGATGTTCTGAAATTTCTATTTTTTATCCACCGTATAATGACACCACATTAACGCAGCATGCATTGCAATTCATTTAAAAGCCTACTTGAATCAATGCATCAACGTAAACAAAACTCATGCTTTCGTTTTTATCATTAATTCATATTTCAAGGTGTTTTTTGCGTGTGCAATAGTTTACTAATTTAGGATACAACTGTTAAAACAGTAGATTGGTGATGCCTGATGAATTTGACGTTTCAAGATCTAGTTAAGGCTACGCTGGGACAGGTGTGATAAAAACTATTTTCTCCTTTAATATGCTTTTCACATATTTTATTTCTTCAAGGACGTGTAATAATATGAATATTTGGCACAAACTGATCATCGAAAGTATTGAAGTATTCGGTATCGCTACTTTTTGTACTACTTTGTATTGCTACTTTTCAAAAGTACACTTCCGTACACCAAAGTTTTTTGCTATAAACCGCTCTACAGAGGCATTACATCTAACTGAATTTTGTTTATCAATTAACAAGGGTTCTTAACCCATGGGCCGTGAC
Source organism: Pholcus phalangioides (assembly GCF_987345545.1). Taxonomy (NCBI): domain Eukaryota; kingdom Metazoa; phylum Arthropoda; class Arachnida; order Araneae; family Pholcidae; genus Pholcus; species Pholcus phalangioides. The sequence continues at coordinate 27,780,469 of NW_028301610.1, read as the reverse complement.
CCAAACTTGATTCATCGGGGCTTCCGACATGCGTCGTATGAATTTACTTACAGCCAGGAATTCTCGACCTATGGGTCGCGACCCAAAAGGGATTCGTAGAGGCTTCCTAGATGAGTCTTACGAATCCTGGTGTAAATACACTTATTGCATCATCGGCTTCAATAATTCTGAAGAACAAACAGTCCCACGGGTCGCAAAGCTGATCTTGTTGATTTTGGGTTGCGGCTGAAAAAAGTTGAGAACCCCCTGAATTAACCAATTAAATATACGACATGATGCCACTCTCCACTTTTTTATGCAAGATGTACAAAAAACTGGATGTTGTGTGAAGATGCTGATTTTTTGGAAAGTTGTTGATTGAAAAAAAACATCTCTGTCTCTATCGGGACTCGAGCCCCAACCACTAAGCTATAGAGGAGATAGAAATTTTCTTCCTTCTAGCGCATAGGTATACAGTGAAACCTTGTGATACGACGATACTCGATACAACAATAAATCTCTCTAAAACGATATTTTTTTGGTCCACAGAGTAGCGTTATATTGAGGTTTCTCTGTAATAACATAAGTGATACACTCTTCCGGCATACGAGGAGCCCGAATCCCAGTAGAGCCAGAGATGAATTTTTCTTTTCAAAAAAATCAACATCTCTTCAAAAACAATAAATAAATCAGTATCTTCACAACACAACATCTAGTTTTCCTCACGTCTTGCATAATCAATTAGAACGTCTTTCCTCTTAAAAATACTCAAGAGCGCATTTTTTGGTAGTAGGCCCACCTAACAATGCAGATATAGGGAACATGCCAACAGTACATAGCATAAATCTGATGGCACGTGATGATAACCTTGCCCCTCAATACAACGATAATCACCCGACAACGATATGTTTCCTTGATCCGCAGAATACCGTTATATCGAGATTTCGCTGTATTCAAACAAACAAAGCCACAGATCACGCGCAATCTCTTTCGCAATCCACCACTACCACCACCACCCTCCAATTCCAACACTGCATTTTTCCTTTTTCTTCAAAACGAGGAAAAATCTATCTCTTCCTTCAAATATTCCTTCACAAAACCTTCCTCCTCCGCGCACACACACGACAATACTCCCCTTAACCCCCCCCCCCCCACTCAAAAGCAAAGAATGCTTTTTGCATCTCATTAGGCACCACCACCACCACCTTCCTCTCAGCCAAACTACCGTTCACCCAATCCCTCCCCGCCACCAGCCTCAACCTTCTCCAATGCCACCCGCGATCTACCCCCCCCCCACCCCACCTCTGAAACTTCCATCAGGCAAACACGACTGGACGATACTGATAGGCCCAAAGCGCACACAGAACACCCTCGCCCTCTCGCAACCCCACCGTCGAACCCCACGCGTACAAACGAACGCGAGGGGGGGGGAGAGCTTTCTTCCACACCCCCGCCACCCCACGATGAAAACGGCATCAACAAAAGTCCCCACCCCCTTTTTATTCTTCAAATAACCGAACCCCAAAACATCGATCCCCCCTTTCCCGCACTTCCCGCCCTTCCCCCTGCTGCCTAATAAAAGTGTTTAACTTCCCCCACCTGCTTTCTTGCACCTTCCCTGCCTCTACCGTATCTATTCTCCACCTTCTTTCTTCTTTGCTCCTCCTTCTTTATCCTCTTGCTCCTCCGTCGCATCTTTTACGGAAGAAAAAGATGAAGCGTAAAAATTATGGGAGAGAGGAACAAGAGAGGGCTTTCAAAGAATTAGTTCCGTCAAAGATCCGTTGAGGAATGGATGCTTATTACAGCATTGCTTCCTCTATATCTTTCTGATAAATACCACAAAAAATAATTTAGTATGGAATGTAAATTTGATTTTTAAGAAATTTTAATCAATTTCTCAATTTAGATATATATTTTTTTAAATTTTAAAATGATATTAATTTAAATTTTGAATAATTTTTTTAAATAATTCAAATAATAAAAATATAAATTTCTGATAAAAAAAATTATTGTATAGGATAAATGATTAATTAAATAATAAAAATATTTTTGTATGACTTACCCGTTGGAATTTTTGGAATTTTCGTTTTTTGATGCTTGTGAAATTATAATTTTTTTTTAAATTTAAATTTTTTTATATGGATATATATTTGATGTTTTTTTTTTTTGCGGAATATATGTGTAGAAATTCAGTTGACAACTGTTTCTTTGCAGGAGTGACAAGTGTGTGTGTGAGGTGCGAGTGAAGTGAAACGAAACCCAAAGCCCGCAACAACAGCGCTGAGGGAAAAGTCAAGCGCAAACTCGGACAAGCAAGACTTAACTCTAGGGAAAACGGAGTGCGTGATCTTGGCTGCCATTGGCCGGAGAGATCTTCCACCGCCCACTTTATACCGATATTCGTCTCATTACAAGCCGCCATTCCAGACAAAACTCTTCCTCGTGTTGAGCCAAAAACTCCGAGCCCAACCCAAAACCCGTGAAGGAAATGGACGTCGTCGTGTAGGTCCGTCTGTCCGGTTGTGACGATCGCCTTTCATTCCCATGCAACAAAATCTCGTTCTGCCCATGAAAGGCCCGATCGGCGGCCTCGAGGACTTCTTATTCTTGTTATTCCAACGTTGAAACGGACCGTTTTCTTGTGTGTGTTGTGAGTGCGTGCGTGCGTGCGACGGATCTTAGGAAAAGGGGGTAGTATCGCCACCCCGTTCTCGTAATAATTCGCAGTCCTTCACCACCACCCCGGTCTTCAGACTAGTACAGAGCTGTGTGCATCCCCCTTCTCACACCATACTATCAGGGCGCTGCTTGGTACAGTAGTCTTTTTCACCCCCTTTCCTTGGATCACCAGTACTGAACATATACTACATACTGTCTCACCACCCCGGCTGCACTGCACCGAAAACTCCCTCATCCATCTCGCGAGCCGATCGCCCCCAGCCGCCACCATCGCTACACCCACCTCGGACTGTGTGTGAGTGTGTGGACCGGTCTCCCTCACGGCCATTCAGATACGAAACTCGGACTAGCGAAGTAGCGCAAAAGCAAACGAAAACACAGTGGGAAAACCGACCACCGGCCAACAACGGACGGACAGTTTCAGGGGGAAAAGTTTCTTGTTTTCCCATAAGTAGCAAGCAGCAGCTATCGGTAGACGGCGACGGACTTTTGGTGACCACTGGTCAAGCATGTCCGGCGAGTCAAGACGTAGGGGGTCCTCGGGGCCCCGGGACCCACGGAACGTGTGGCAGCAGCAACAGCAGCAGCATCATATGCGCCAAGGTAAGCTGAAATTTAATGACTCATTAATTAGTGAACAATTACTTTTTTTAATTAATTGTTATCCATGTGTAGTGAAGTACATAAGTGTTAGGAAATATTCCCTACTCCAGTATTTAAGTATTACCTACTCCAGAATACGAGATAGAAATTTCAACCCAGAGATAAATGGACATCTGCAAACGATATCCCATCGATGGACATTGTTCAAGATATGGAAATATCACATTAATTTACACACTTTAAGACTTATAATCGACAGGAATTCGACATCAAACACTAATGACTTGATTTTACAATCTATCTATCTATCTATCTTCGATCATAATTTTAGAATTAATTAATAAATAAACTTTATAACTTATAATCATAATTAAATTTGTAAACATGATAATTATTTTCTGAAACTTTAATTTTTTAAAAATTCGCAATTAAAAAAACTATATCATATTTCTATCGATAGTGAAACTAATTAATCAACAAATGATTTTAATTAACTATTATTTAATACAAGTGGTTTTCACATATAATTCAATATGCATATATATGATTAGTTTTTATTCAAATTAGTTTGAACATAAGTCTTGTACATAAACTGTACCTATACATTTTTTATTAATTATGAAAATAATTTTATTTCTTTAATCTTTATGTTAAATTTTTCTGACTTTGACTCATTTTAAAGAATGATGATAATAAACAATACTTACAGCTCAAGATAGGATTTGGTGATTTAATATAAATGACTTATTATTAGATATTAATCATGGGAGTTGTATTTAACAAAAAATTAAGTTTTCTATATTCTGTGTTATATTAGCCATTAATTTTATTATTTAAAAATAAATTTCAATAAATTTTGATAATGATGTCTTGGAAACAAAAAGGATATTATTGTCACACATATTGTGCTTTCGTTGATCATATTGTCAAATTCTTCGACGGCAAGGAATGCGGAAGACTGAGAAACGGAGATTGTGACATGTGCGACATGATTAAAATGCGAGATAGAACTTTTAAACACCAGCCATCACGATTTACCTAGGCTGCTACTATATGCTGAATAAATAACTTCACATTACAAAATGCCACGAAAGTTCTACTATACCAATCTTAGAGTTGGACGAAATTCTTCTTAACCCTTTAACCGGCATAGCAGAAATCAGTGAAATCCTCGCAAAATGCCGTATCCTTTTCATGAATTAGGCTTCCTTCCAATTTCCAGCAGGTGCAAAGTAAGAAAGAAGGAAAATGTATTCTGTTAATAAAAATCAACCTTACAAAATATTCGTCCTTGTCTATGCTAAAATATGAGGCTCTTAATAAGGCGAGATATCTCGTCAATGCCGGTGAGAGGGTTAAAAATTATTTAAAAAGTAGAATTTACCTAAGGAACATTAACAATATTCGATTAGCACGAAATTCCATTGTTCATCTCAAGGTAAGTAACAGTTTTTATGTTGTTATATATGACTAATTAATTATATTTCAGAGCGAAGCAGATGAAAAGTTATTTATAATATTGACAATATATTCAAATTTATTCAATCTTTTCTGAAATTATAATTTTATACATATATATAGATTGCATGCACCACGTAGAGAGACAAGTCAATTCAACCTCAATTTTTTCTCTCGCCACTGGTCATTCCTGTGCACAGAATGACCATAGAAATCACCATTGATATGGCTTGACCATTGTCTCTCGATAATGGTGGTAGTGACCACGATTGTTGTGTCCATAATGAAAATTGAAAGCTGAAATTGCTTATAAGGAGGTTTATTGAATGTTTTAGTCGTAGATGCTTGTTTGACGATGGCGAAAAAGGAAGTAAAAACCAAGGAAAACTCAAGAAAACCTCTCCTTATTTTCTTCCGCGTGCCATCCGTCTTCCTCCTTCACAGGAAATATCGATCGCATCTTGGAGGAGCAAACAGCGCCGCTTTTAAGAATAAATCGGTGGCGATGGGTGAACGGGTAGGGTGAGAGCACCGAACGGGAGCATTGTCACGTGATTATATTGGAATTTTCATTTATTTGCATTTTTACAATTTTTTTATTTTTATTTTTAAAGAACCCAATAACACACAGTGCGTACGTAACGTGGAGAGGAGAATACAGCGGGGAAGGTACGAATACTATCACGGGATTCGCCAATCTCTTTATGACTGCGCAGCTAGTATACTTTTTGATTGGACGGGGCTGTCAACCCCAACATTCCTCCGACTCACTACCACATTCCACTTCTCAAAAAACAAAAAAATTAATTCAAAAAATAATAAAATTCCATTTTCTTGAAAAATTCATTACCTTTTCGCCTCCCTCGCTCTAAAACTTATATATATATATTTGTACATAAATGTCTGTGTAGTGTATATAAAATTCTAAGACCCCCCTCCCCCCTCCCGAACACACATCCCCCTCTCAAAACCCCCCCAGCCACCCTTCGGTACTGTAATTAATCTAAGAGCACGCGAAAATTATGGTAATTGCTTTTTCTCTCTCTACCTCTTTTCCCAAAACCCTTGGACCGACCAAAGTACTTTCTTTGCACAACACACGATTTTCCTACCATTTATTCTAGAATAGTTTATGTGATGTGTGTTAAAGTTTTATGCAGTTTTGTTGTTGCTGTGTATGTACGTAGGTACGTGCGTGAGCGTTCTTATAATATACGCTGGAAAATAACGCTGCTAACGATAAAGAATTGGTTCTCTTTTCCCTTGCTTAAGTCGTTTATTTAAAGACGATGCCTGGAGATTGGCCGTTAAAACGGAGTTTTAAGTCTTGCAGAAAAAATAAAATAAAATAAGAGAAGCCTTATATATATAATATAAGAACGAAAACTTTTCTGGAACATTGTAAAATGTTGTATGTTCTGTAAAACTGTACCCCAAGAAATCTCGTGTTTATGTACTTTATGTCCGTCTTATCTTTTATGACGCCCTCTTTTCGTTGTTCGGCTTTTCTAAGGCAAGAGGAAAATTTTCATAATTAGAATATAAAACAGCATAAACAGCATAAAACCCTTGTGAGAAAATGTTTGGTTCATCTTATTCCTCTCTCAGGGTCTTTTATAACGAGAAGAGTCCCCCGCTGCCGTCTTAACATGCAAAAAGGAGCTTCATCTTTCGATGATGGCCATCTTCGGAGACCCATTAAGACTTTTGAGCGGCGTCAAATGACTCTTTGGGATAAAACAGTGTTTGTAGCCTCGTACCCAATGTGTATGTGTAGGTATAGATGCATGCACATGTGTCTTAAGTGCAAAAGAAGAACACTCGAGTGTTAACTCACATATCCCAAAATACCATCGCCTTTCATCTCTTTTATGTTAAGAGATCTCTTTTGTCTCACTTTTACTTTCGGGATATTTGTTTTATCCCGTTTCGGGCTGTATATAGATACCCAGGGTAGTGTGATATACTGGTCTGAGGGTAGAATGTCATTTTTACGGGCTAAAATAAATGTCAAGGGGGGATTCTAATAATTACTGGAAGCCGTAAAAGAATACCAATTATTTTCCCGGTTGTCCTAGTTGATGTAGCGATGGCCATCATTAACTGAATATTCTAGTTTTAATTACGAAATTTAAGATTCTTCTTCTGGGAGAATTTTTAAAGAAAAATGTTATCGTGTTATAAGAAACTTAAACTCGCGTGAATAACTGGAAAATATCCGCATAAATCGAGAGAAACTAACTATTATCTCGGTTATTTTTCCCATATAAGGAATTATTAAAGATTAAAAATTAAGTATATGTATACGTGTTTTCTTCACCATGACGAGGAAGAGTGTAACGCGAGATTTTTAAGATTTTACGATCTAGGAAATGAGAGAGAGTCTCGAGTTTAAACATTACAATTACATTAACTAAAACCTAAGCGAGGAAAGTCTCTGATGACCTTTAGTGAAGTAATTAGAATTAATCTTCGTTAAGAAAGTCTCACGAAAAGTCACTTGTGATTAAATCATTAACACTTTATCTGCGATAGAATTTCCAATTAAGACTTTATTGGTAAGAATCACTTTTTTTATATTGTTTGCGATGTTGTTTTATTGGAGATAACAGTCTTGACAGTGAGAGAATGGCCTGATTTTATACGGTATTTACTTATTATAATATTGTTGTAAAATAACGTCGAGGTAAAATATTTATGAAAAAATTATTTTTGGATCTGGAATATCAGGTAAGATATTAATTAATTGTGATTTTTAAGAAAAAAACAATCGATAATTTGGCAAATTTGTAAGTACGTGTGCAGTGCCGTACACACACGTTTGTTTCTCATAATTTACATTTCTCTACAATTTGAAATCAAACGATATTGGAATTTACGTAGGCCCACTACTTATTTATATATTTTTTACAAAAACACGGTATTAAACACGGTAACCGCATGTTGGTTAAATTCATTCAAAGATGTTCTGAAGATTTCTCATAGATATTGAACAGAAATAAATTTGCATGGAAAAATTCGGTTATAACAACGTCACAGGTTTCACAAAATTTTCTCGTTATAACTGAGTTTGACGTTTTCAAGACCGTAAGAAAAATACAATCAGATGCAATTAAATACTATACATGAAGTTTTTATTTCACTACTATTAGGTTGGTCATATATTTTATCGAGAAAAATACGGGATATTGCCGATTCTCGCCAAAGAATAAACAAGAGCTATAATAAGTCTGAAGTGAATTGAAATGTATTTCTGAAGTTCAAGAGGAGAAATGTGAGATTAATATTTATAGTGACTGCCGCTTATAACGTTCCCTCTTTTAAAACTTTTCCTGCTTAATACGACATATTTTCGTGGCCCCATCTTCGATTAATACTCATCGAAATTTCCCGTTTAAAGCGTTTTTCCCGTTTACAACGTTTCACCATGACGGTTTTTTTTGAAGAAAAATAAACGTTATAAGCAGGATCTACTGTATTTACTTATTATAATATTGGTATAAAATTACGCCAACGTATTAAAACATTCATCGAAAAAGTATATTTGCATTCGAAAAATATCAATTAAGAAATGAATTAATAGTGATAATTTTTCGAAAAAAAAACCATAATTAGATAAATTATGTAAATACGTGTGTGCAATGCCGTACACATAATCGTTTCTCATAAAATTTACATAATTCTTTAAAATTTGAAATCAAACAATATTGGAATTAATGCTCAATAAGTATACGATATTATTAATTATTCAAATTCAGATTAAAATAAATCCTGATATTAATTAAAAATATTGGAAGACACTGTACAAGAAATCCCACTTTGTTGATTAATAATTGATTGAATATTTACCGCTTTTCTCGCATGATAAACAGCGAATAACAATTCGGCATTTCAGCGATCCCGCTTTCTTTCGCTAGATGGCAGCAGCATCGTGCTGACTCGATAACCCGCTGTATCCTATGTATTATACAGTACAATTACTGTACTATACTATAACATACAGTACTAATATATTTCGGTATGTTTTTTCACTTGATGTGTGTAGCCAACGGAGATTTTTAGATAAAAATGCCTAAAACAAAGTTAAATTCAATTTAAACATTTATAAATAAATATTAGTATGATACATTTCATACCTAATGTACGATAATTCGTTGTATTTTTAATACTATATAATAATATATACTTAAATTTGCATTATTCAATGTAATTTATGTTGAGCAAAAAATTGTTTATAAACAATTCTTTGTTAACAATCGTTTTTGTAAAACGATCGTTAAAAATTGTTTTACAGATTTTTAAGGATAACATTAAATTTGCGAATGACTTATTAAATTGCTGATCACCAAAATTGTAAAAGATTACAACTTAAAAAAAGATTGCTCTGTAACTGAAGAAATATTTGTAATTTTAATTTTCAAAAACATTTAGCGAAAGGTTAGAAATAAAAGCATCCAAATTTATGATTTATTAATTTAGGAATTTCTTTTAACGAAATAAGTTCAGTATAAAGAAACAATTGTTTTACTATTTAGGAATTCCAAATATTCCACGTAAAATGTGTTTTAATTTGATAAAAAATGGATTCTTATACTAAAATAATCTAAAAAAAAAAATAGTGGAAACCTTGATCGAATCACAAATCAATTAAAAATAAATTCACTAGACTAAAACTTAAAAATAACGTATTAAATTTTATTTTGAAAACTGTAAATTAAAAAAAAAATGTTTTCATCAACAATGAAAATATTATTATGTAGTATATTCGAACTTTTCTTTATAAACGCGAAAACAATTCCGGAAATTTAATACAAATTTAGTGTACGTCAATTTTTAAAAGTACGCTTATGCACAAAAAATTAATCATTAATATTTGGTTTTTACATCACAGATGATTCGATTCTGATTCTGAAGGTAAGTTTGCAGAAAATTAATCAAATGATTGACTAATTTCAAAAAGAATAATGCTCAGCAGACCAATTTAAAAAAACCCGTTAATAATTATTCACAATTATTGAAATAACCGATGACGTCTAAAATTTTCAAATATATATATATTTCCATCAACAGTATAGTACTATACACGGGTATATTCAAATCTTTTTTCTTCAATACGGATATTCATGCCTAATTTAAAAGAATTGTGTATTTGAAGCATATACAAAAATTTTTCACCAATATTTAGTTTGTATTTTCACCAAAAGGTAAGTTTGCGTGAGAAAATTAATTGAATGATTAATTAATTTCATAAAAAATGAATTCTTATAAACCAATGTGGAAAAATAATGAATCCAAATCAGAAATTTTTCAAAAATCTCATACATTATTAAATGCAATAATGAAGTCTAAAATTTTATTTGAAGAATTTTCAGAAAAAAAAGTTGTTTACGAGTACACAAATCGAGTATGAATTGTTGAGTCAATTTTCGAAAGCATGTTAAAAAATTATTCATTAATATTTAGCTTCTACATCCTAAGACGATTCTAAACGTAAGCGTACGTGAAAAAAATTATTCGAATGATTAATGTGTCATGAAAATAATTGTTACCGAACCAATCCAAGAAAAAATGAGAACCTCAATAATTATTCATTAGTTAAATAAATATTTTTAGGTAACAAACGTCTAAAGTTCTGTTTAAAAATTATAAATTTTCGAAAATATTTTCACCACCGATCCAAATATTATTCATGCGTATATATTCAAATTATTTGTGAAATTTAAATACAGCTCGTTACGTCAATTTCAAAAGTATATACGTACAAAAATTATTCATCATGCTACTATTTAGTTCCTTATCCAGAGTAAAAATAAGTTTTCGTGAGAAAGTTATTCGAATGACTAATTTTTTTTCCTTTAAAAAAGTACATTTTTACCAAACTAATCTGGAAAAATAATGCACACACACAAAACACAAATATTATTAACAAATTATTTATCGAAACAACTAAAGTTTTCATCAACAACAAAAATGCTATTCGCGCGTATATTCAAATTTCTTTTCAACAACACGAGAACAGTTGCGAAAGTTCATGTGATTAAATTTAAATAAAAATTTATTTTTCTGAAATTATGTACAAAAATTATTCATTGGGCTAATATTCAGGCCATATATCTTAAACGATTCAAAAGCAAAGTTTACATGAGAAAATTAATCGAATTATTGATTAATTTCATTAAAAAAGTTTTTACAGAATCAATCCAAAAATGAATGAAAACCTTAATAATTATTCATTTGTTAAAGGACATATATACACACGTCTAAAATTTTATTTAAAAAGTTGTAAATTTTCAAGAAACATTTCCACCAACAATCTAAATACTGTATTATTCATGCTTATATATTCGAATTCTTTTTCATGAACACAAGGCAAAAAATAGAAATTCATATAAAATTAAAAACAAATTGCTTATATCACATTTTCCATAGTATATAGGCCTACAAAAATCATTCATTCGGCTATTATTTAGCTCCTTACCCAGACTAAAAATAAGTTTTCGCGAGAATATTATTCGAATCATTGTTATATTTAATAAAAAATAACAAAAAAAAATTACCAAGAAAATCTGAAAAAAAACCCGCAAAACTCAAATATTATTCACATATTATTATCGGAAAAACTGAAGTAACAAAATTTTATTTAAAAAATTGCAAATTTTCAAAAAAAGATTTTCATCAAAAATAAAAATACTATTCACGCGTATGATTGGAATTCCTTTCCATCAACATGGAAAAAAATTTCGGAAAATCGCGTTATTTAAATACAATTTTATAAAAACATTGGCATGTACAAAAATTATTCATATTTATTATTTAGTTCGTGTATCAGAGACGATTCTAAAGGTAAGTTTGCGTGAGAAAAATGATCGAATGAGATTGAGTATAATCAATCAGTATTTTCATTGAGTATCAATCTATATTCGATAGGTCAGTTAATTACAAATTGCCAATTATGCATGAAAATTTGGTAACTAGAGATTTCCAATGTAGTGAAAATAAAATAAAAAATTAGGATCAAAACAAAAGTGAGTATAAAACTTAAATATCACATATTTAATATTCATTCATGTGTATACGGATTAAGCCCCTAAAATTTAGGTACGTATCAAAATCTTATAAGTATAAGACAATATTTCTCAATCTTTCTGAAAACTTTTGTCCCGTATGACGGGACATTCCTCTAATTTTCATTTTTCCGATTTTTTTATGCATTTGTCCCGTTTTTTTTCACAACAATACTTATTTAAATTTCTAATAGGCTTACTGTATTTACTGAAGTCGTGAATACACAGCTTTTTCATAATATAAATTATTTTGTGGCAATTATGGGAAAAATTCTAAATATTCATTTTACATATTTTTCAGGTTTAACGTTTTCTCCTCAATTTTTTTTGGGAAATTTTAATTATCAATTTAATTTTAATTGTAAGTGAATCACTGGTGATTGTGCCTACTTCTGATAAGTTTTTTGATGACAATTAGCAATGTCCCGTATTTTACGGATAGTTATTTAAGATCCCAATTTACCGAATTTTATTGTTCTCAATGAAATATGGTCATCACATCACATTTGAATATATTTTTATGAAATATATTTTTGTCGCACCCTTCAGCAATTTTAGCAGTAATTAGTAAATTGCATGTAGAGCAATAAATTGCAATGTTTAACAAATTTTAGTGATATCCCGCGTTTAGGATCGCAATTTCCTACATTATCCTCAATGATGTATGATTAATCTAAGTATGAAGTTATAATTTTATTTGAACCAGTATGGATGTTACGGTAAATGGGATAAATCGGTTATTATGTACACTTAGCAATCGTCTTGGTAAGTTTGATAAATTTATCACTTTTACCGGCGAATATGCATAATACCCAAGCGTCGTTGGTGAATTCATTAAATACTGAAAACATTGTCACATTTTCCGCCGATTACGCATAATGACCACAAATGTCATTAGTAAATTTCATAAATACTTGAAATTTACCGCCTTTCGGCTTTATTTGTGATTATGCATAACCCCCTAGTGTGGTTTGTGGATTTGATAAGTATGAAAAAATCTCAAATGAGTCTAGTACGTGTGATGGATATAGTCGGACCACGATATAATAATAACAGATTTTACGACCGTTCCCCGATATAATACACGTATGAATTATCATGCATAGTATAATATATATAGTACAATTTATCATGTTTACCAACTACGCGACGCTCGGGTATTATGCATAAATCACCAATAAAATAGATAATTTTTTTAGGATTTCTTAAATTTACCAACGGTGCTTGGGTAGGTAAAATTGATTAATTGAGGGAAATTTATCAAACTACCAAAATGCTTGGCGATTGTGCATAATAACCGGATTTACCACATTTACCGTAACATGGATATTACTAATATCAATTAGAACGGGTAAATGGTAACGGTAATCTATGCCATCGTCGTGGATTACCCAGGGCCGGACTTAGGCAGATGCAAAGGTTGCGGCCGCACCAGGCCGCTAAATTTTTAGGGCCGCAAAAAGGGGATGAAAAAATTGTGATTACATTTTGACTTAAACTTGCACTACCTTAATTAAAATTCAGTTCAAGATACAGAACCTCTAACATTCAGACATTGAACCATCGGACCCTGGGTTTCGACAGAATTCCTTTCCCCCCAAGCCAAGAGGGGTGGTGCCGGTGGATCTGGTGTCCTGGGTGCTGGAACAGAGGGGGTCACTAAATTCTTTCAACCACTTTTTCAAAATTACATGAAGGAGGCACAATGCATGCTTATTCAGCTGAAAGAATATCCAGTTGAGGCCCTGGGTAGATAATCGGTTTTCCAGCCCTCACAAGTGCCTGGGGAGCTGCAATTGCAATTTTCTCGCTGGGAACGGACAGTATTGTCCATATCCATTGGCGAATGGCTTTCTTTATGACCATAAAACAGTTTGATAGTCATTCTCGGGAGCCAATTTCGAAATTTCCGGGCACCAGGGTCATAACCATGGGCACTGGAATATTGGGTAACCCCTATCCAGAGCGCCGCAAAGTTTTTTTTTTACACCGCAAAATACTTAAGCCCGTCTCTGGAACCACCTCAGGTCCACGGATCATAGGTTGAGAAACGCTGGCAAAAGACATCAGGTGTTTTCTTACAAAGAGGTGAACGGCCAAGAAAGACCTTACCCTACCACGTTTCTTCCGCTTTGCACCTTCTTCCTTGAGATTTTCACTTCCGTGGGCAAGTGGCCCCGGAAAAAATCTACCGAAATCAAATTTTTATGAGGATTTTAACCCTGTTTTTTTATATTCTTTCTTACCTTACCCCGAATAGAGAAGGGGTAAACCCGATAAGGAGATTCGTTTTCTTATGTACATTAAGGCAATATAATAAAAGGGGGCCCCCCCTTCTTTTCTTCAAGAAAAGGGGTACGAAATTCTACGGGGTTCAAAGATCCCTTCACCTGTTCCCTACATTCCGTGAGACTGTAACCTTCTTCCTGAAGTTCGATGAACTTTCTTGGATACCATGAGAAAGTTTTAACATATATCTTGAAAGTTTGAAATTTGAAATTTCGATACGCTTTTTAAAATCGGTTGAAATGTGCTTGGATTTTGGCCCCTGACGAGTTACGTTTTGGTTATCGGTATTCTAATGCATATATGCCCAGCAGGAACGCGAGCTAAATGTGGCCCTTTGAGCCATCTGTTCCCCTGACCTCAAATGTAATTTCCAATGAGATGAACTAGGTGGCATATATTGACACATCGATCAAGTGGCCCACTGTATATTTCCAGATAATTTAAGAGAGTCGTGGCATATTTACAAATCGCTTGATATTGACCCGCGGTGCAGGTGATCTGCGGTGCAGTTCTACATCACTCAAGTGACCTGCGGTGCAGTTCTACATCACTTAAGCGACCCTCTCAAAATCATTGAGAGACCCGCAACGCAGTTTCAGATCACTTAAGCAACCCGCGCTCAGGGCAGTCTTAAGAGCATCGTGGAGACCCCCCCGGGCCAAACGATTTTTCTGAGGCCCTCCGCCTCCCTGATACATTTACATGCTTACTCTCGAAAATTTCAGCTAGATCACATTTTTGTGGGGCCTTTCTTCTCTTGAGGCGGTCGGACCGTGTCCGGGTGGGCTCATGCGTTGATACCCGCGATGCATTTTCAGATCACTTGACTTACCGGCGGCATATTTCCAGGGCACTTAAGCTGTCCGCGACACGTTTCCAGATCTTTTAAGTTATCTGCGACACACATTTCCAGATCTTTTAAGTTATCTGCGACACACATTTCCAAATCTTTTAAGTTATCTGCGACACACATTTCCAGATCTTTCAATTTTTCCACGGCACACATTAACAGATCACTCAAGTGATTCGCGACACATTTATAGATCATTTAAAAAAGTGACGTGTTGCAGAGTTCCAGGTCACTCTAGCGGCTCACGGCTTATTTCCACATGACTTGAGCGGCCCGCGACGCATTTCGAGACCAAGTGACCCGAGGCACAGTTCCAAAACACTTAAGTGGCCCGTGACACGTTTTAAAACCAATGAAGTAACTCGCACTTTCCTAAAGCACCCTTCTCCTAATAGTTATCAATGCTGTAAAGTTATTAATAATAATAATTATTAAAATTCTCTGATATTGATTATAATGAATTTTGTTAAATTTCAATGTGGAAAGAGTTAATTTTGTGAAGTAATAATTCACCGCCAGGTGGCGCCGTATCACTCGTTTCGCCTCTCGCGGTTTACCACTAGTTTTTCCACAGAGCGAGTATCGATCGGTTTTGGGCGAAAGAGGGGTTTTCGAAAAAAGAAAAACAAATTCCGGAACACAGGAATTTTTATTTTTGCCTTTTTCCACCCAAACCTCGGAAATAAAACATGGCGTCTTTTCGATGTGAGAAGAACACGGAGCACCAATGAAGAAAAGATGGCGGATATTCCTAGAGAAGCTTGCGGAAATAAATCTAGTTCTTAGAAAATTTTCAAATTTAACAATTTTTTTTTCAAAGAAAATTAAAACAAAAAAATCGAAATTATATTTTGATGCATTTAAATTTAAGATTTCCTTGATTTTTTTTAAATTAAAGAAATCAAGAAGAGAAGCGTAGTTTATTTATTTTTTTTTTTTGTTGTGCTTGATAATTATAAGAAATGAAATTTCAAAATCCACACTAAATTTTAAAATATTAACAATTGCCAATTATCGTTATCAATATAGTTATACAATAAATTTTTTTGAATTTTCTCCCAGACATTGAGGTATTTATTTATATTCAGAGTATCAAAATTTTGTCATTTGTCATACATCAAAGCCAGAAAGTTGGCTTTTTCCAACCACATCAGATTAGGGCGTTTTGCTAAAGCTTGGAAGTTAAGAAATTTGAAATTTTGCTGCCCCTGTAAAATTGTAAATTCTCATTTTTCCGTAGCATAAAAACCCTGAAAATCCTCTTTTATTTTCAAAATTTTATCTTTGTTTAAAATAATATTATAAAATATCTGTGAAAAGATAAAAAATATTTTTTTACTGCATTCAAATTTGAGTTTTTTCTGAATACTTAAAAAAAATAATGAAATTTCTCAAGAAGAGCATCGTAGTTAATTTTTTTATATTTGATAATTTGAAGAAATAATATTTTAATATATGTTAATGTGAGAGAAATATTGCACAAAATGAAAAAAATAATAATGAATTAACGCCATTATCATGCATACAATCGAATTTTCCCTCCAAAACTGTGATTTTTATTCAAATTATGTGATATTTTGGGTGTTAAAATTTTGTCTTCATTTGTTGTGCATTCAAAGCCTGAAAGTTCGTTTTTTAAAACCAATTTTTTTTTTTTTTTTTTATTTGGGTCCTTCAGAAACAACTCCCCGTGTTCCACAGAGTATACCACGAGGCTTACAAACGTAAGTAACAACAACAAACATATACGGTTCAAGAAACTCAAAATTTGCAATACAGCGTAATACAAAAGAAAGGAAAAATCAGATCAGTATGTACAATAACAATATACGAATGCACTTCAAAGCGCAATATTGCACCAGTGAATGCCATATGGTATCAATGAAAAAAAAAAAAAAAAAAAAAAATTCAATACACACACATGAATAGAAAAATATACGACCACACATAAGTATATATATATATCCACACATACACATATATATACACACACCAATACATACATACAAAGATAGTGAGAAAAAAAAAAATAAATAATAATAATAATAACAATAATAATAATAATAATTAGTACTTAAATGGAAATTTTGATTAATTATTCAAGAATCGAAAACAGCACTTGCAAGGAAAATGAGAATGTACACATTGTATATACAAAAAATAAAATAGAAACCAATTATTTTTTCGCAAAGATATTTTGTACATATATTTTTAGAATGCGAAGGACTTCCTTTGATTTGACCAAATCGGACAATGCAGGCGGCCAAGAAATAGACAGTTTCTTAAGTTCTTTTCTGAAATGAACCCTCTCCTTCGTTAGATTTTTGCACGACAGAAGAAGATGCATAGGATCTTCTTCATTGGTTCCACATATACACAGCGAACTACTGGCAAGTTTCATTCTCGCGAGATAACTTTGAAAATTCCCATGCCCAGTAATAAATTGGGTCAGATGGAAATTTGTGGAGAAATGGTAACACTTCCTTCTCGCCGGAATCGAAGGGAAGAATTTCTTTACCGGCCTGGCATTTTTGGAACTGACATACTCTGTGTTCCACTGATGGATTGATTTGTGTCGATACACATATTTATAGTGAGATTTTGGGACTTTCACATTTTCTATGACATTAAGAAGTGTAGCAGACCGTGCGAGATCATCTGCCCTCTCATTCCCAGTGATGCCACAGTGACTTCGAACATGTGTGAAATCGATTATATATTTTTTCTTTTTAAGATCATTTATAAGACATTGTGTCTCCACCACAAGTTTTTCTGTAGAATTTATATCTTGTAGACTTTGCAAAGAAGAGAGAGAATCTGAACATATCAGCGCGCTATTATTATCGTTTCCAACACAAAATGAAATCCACTTGGTGGCAAGATTCAAGCAGAGGAGCTCGGCTTGAAAAACAGAACAGTTTAAAACCAATTGGCCTGCAAATTAATGCGTTTTGTCGAAGCTTGAAAGTTTGGAAATTCGAATTTCGATGCCACTGAAAAGTTCATATTTTTGCGCAATATAGATCATGAAAGTTTTTTTTTCCTTCAAAACTTTATTTCAGGCCATGAATTTGCTAAGAAATTGGTTTTTTTAGTGCTACGTGAAGCCTAGAAATTGTTTTTTGTTTAGTGGCACATAAAGCTTTGAAATTGGTATTTTGTTATTGCCCGAAACCTATGCATTGGTAATTTTTTTAAAGCGTGAATCCAGAAATTGGGCCTTTTTGCTGAAGCTCAAAACCTAGAAAGTGTCTTTTTTGGAGTCTTAAAAGCTGAAAATTGACATTTCCGTGTCGTTTAAAAACTGGAAGGCGGATTTTTGGCGCTGTAGGCCTATATAGTGCCTGTAAGTTGGCAATTGGGTGATACATAAACCCTGTAGTTTGCATAGTTGACTGGAAATTTTAGTTTTCAGCATAAAAATATCAGTCAATAAAGACAATATTATGCAAATATTTTTAAGCTCAATACAGGTCTTGGACTTCAAATAAAATTTGTATCCATCCACATTCAACGATACTGTATACATGCAATAGAAACAAAAATAGGTAGTATCACAAAAAAAAAAGGACTTAAAAAATTGAATTTTTACGATAAAAACTCGAAAAATATCTCGTAAGCCTCCCAAAATTCCCGCAAATTTATTTTTAATTATAATTTTACGTCTGTATTTTAGATATTTAGATTTTAAGGTTTTTGTCTGTATTTTAGATATTTAGATTTTAAGGTTTTTGTCTGTATTTTAGATATTTAGATTTTAAGGTTTTTGTCTGTATTTTAGATATTTAGATTTTAAGGTTTTTGTCTGTATTTTAGATAAAATATTCCAGGATGTTAATCAATAATTCTGAGAATCCTTCTCACACGTCTAAACCATAAAGAACATTTATTTCAGTCTTATAAAACCTTTTATTTTCATTATAACACAAAAATATATACTTTTAAATATAATACCTATTCAACACACATTTCCAATGAACATAAAAGAAAAACTATCGAGTTCTATGGTATTAGGTAACACATGCAAGTGAATTTATTTTTCTACTTGCGTGTGTGTCAAATCCAAGGTGATGAATTATTATTATTTTTTAAATTTGCTATGTCAAATGCATATAAAGCTGTATATAAAGCCTATAAGTTGGCATTTCGGTGCTATATACAGCCTAGAAGTTGGCATAGTTTACAGGAAATTCATTTTTCTAAGGTCGCATAAAAAATAGCCAATTAAATCAGTACATACTATGGAAATATTTTTAGGATTAATACAGGTCTTGGGTATTTTACACAAAATTTTTATCTATCCACATCCAACGATACTACACACATGCATAGAAACAAAACCAACTGGTATCACTAGAATAAAACGCCAAAAAATTCAAATTTTCACGCAAAAAATTCGAAAAAAATCTCGTAAGTAAGACTCCCGGAACTCTTCTGCAAATTTTTTTTTTCTTTACTATCATTTATATATTTGATATCAATTTTATTTTTACACGTCTGTATTTTTGATAAAATGTTCCAGGATCTTAATCAATAATTCCGAGAATCCTTCGCTCTCACCTAAAGCATAAATAACATTTACTTCACTTTCATTGTCTACGAAAATAAAAAAATATACCTATTCACTCCCAATCAATATTTTAAAAAAAAAATAGTGAGTTCTATGGTATTAGGTAACACATTGAAATTAATTTTTTTTCTTCACCTGTCTAATCCAAGGTAGTAAAAAAATTTCTTTTGAAATTTGCTGTCTGAATTTTTTTATTATTATTATTATTTTTTAATAATGGCACCTCTCTCTATCCAGGTCCAACACTCTTTCTCTCTTTTCTTATTACCATAACCCGTCCCGAGGCAAATAACAAGAAAATTCAGACACAATTAATTCTTAGTCGTCTGGGTTTCTAGCCAACAAAACAAAATTCCAGACATTCGGACATCTGTTGGCGCATTGGGAAGTAGTATTCTCAAGGCAAAAACAACTAACATTATATATAGGAAAAAGGCTAAAGGGAAAATACAGAAATATATATATATATATATAATAAAAGTAAAATTTTTTTTATTACCCGGAGAAAGAAAAATAATCGAAAAATAATAAAGTTCAAAAAACGAAACTAAAAAAATGAAAACTATTTCAAAAAATATATCATTATTATTACTCTCAATCTCCCTATAGCAAATAGGTTTTGACACCGAAAATGGCATTGAATAATAGTGAAGGCAATGGTATATGATGATGATGGAAAGTTGCAATGATAATGATGATGATAATAATGAAAAAAAAGGGATGTATAAGAGAAAAAAAATTGCGTATATGTATATTAACGCGGATATGTCCGGAATGGTTATAAAGAAGTGTTTCACCTGCAAACAATTTCAACATCTATAATATGAAACGTCTGGTTTTACCAGACATAGCAACCACAACACTGGGTAAAAAAATGTATAATATATATTATACATTAATGGTATGTATGCATATATACAGTATAATAAGATATGTATAAAAAAATTGTTCAAAAATATTAAACGACTTAGACGGAGCGAGTTTTGTAAAAAAAAAAAAAAAAATGCAAAAATGCGTTTTCCGGATTTTTATTTTATACGAAAAATGCGCAGTACTGTATGCTATGTTATACAAATGTTTCTGGTGTATGGCTATTGCGCATGCGTGAAAGTGTTATATTGAATTACTATGGGAAAAAAAATGAGAAGCGATGTGTTTACAAGATGTCGGAAAACTTTCCAGACAGAATCCCTAAGGGGTTTCTAGGAGAGTCTTGAAGTAATATATTGTATACACGTGAGTTTTATTGCAATAAAATGCCATAAGTGGTGATTATGATGTCCTGTTTATGTTTATAATTAAGATTCTTGATGGATATACAGTCAAAATCGGTTATAGTGTCGTCGCTTGTAACGACACCTCAGCTTAGAACGGCGAAATTGATGGTCCTGGATGATTCCCATGAAGAATGATGTTAATGAATGCTTAACTAATGTCGATGTAAACGCCATGACCTACGATATAGCCACATTTTTTCGATGCTTTTGCTTCCGTTTTTATAGAGCTGTCCTGAGAATGTTCGTCTGTTGTTCCACTGATATACTCAACATTCGAAAAATTACATGTTTTACGCTTAAACTTCGTTAATGGTATAATCCGTTTACGACATTTCTGTATTTCCCAGTAATTTTACCCGATTTTTTAATTAAAAATGTCCCGTTTTTCAGAGGCTCACATTAATTTACGATCTTTATTGAAATCGGTGATGGATATTTTACGTAATTTATAAATTATAGTTTATAATGAGTATATAAATACACAGTGGACCCTTCTTATAAAATTTTTTTTGAAATACCGTCACGTCACAAAATGTTGTAAGCGGGAGAACACTTTAAACGGGAAATATTGATGAATATTAGTGAAAGTTGGGGCCATAAAAATAAGTCGTACTAAGCCGGAAAATGTATTAAGAGGGAACGTTATAAACGGGATCCACTGCATAAGTATTCATATCACATTTGTCATCTTCAACTTCAAAAATACGTACGTTTCAATTCAGTTCAGATTTGTAGCTCTAGTTTGTCTCTCTCTTACGCATGTATACGCAATAATTGGCTATCTCGACGGCAATATTATTGATGAAATTTTTGGCAAAAATTGGAAATATCCCGTATTTTTATCGCTAAAATATCGTCACCTTAAAAATATTAAAATAGCTTTATGCATAGTATTTGATTGCATATGATTGTATTTTTCATACGGTCTTGAAAACATCAAACTCGGTTGTAACGACAAAATATTCTCGGAATCTTTGATGTCGTTACAACCGAGTTTTACAAAATACGTTTATTTTTCTTCGACTCCCATGAGAGATATCTAGAGAATTTTTGAACGAATTTAACAAAATTGATGCCGTTTTTTCTAAAAGCCCTTCATGGTATAATCGGTATTTTAATAATATTAAATTTACCATCTATCATTCTTCTACCATATAATTTCCTACCTACAAAGACTACTTAAATGCAGCAAATGCATTTTTTTTTATATTATACTTCATCTTTAGTTAGTGATTTGAAAAATGATCAATTGGAAACGCAAAAAAGAGAAAAATTTACGCAAATCAGTTTTGATGTTGATTATTCAATAATCTCCCTGACCCCTGGAAAAATGTCATAATCGCGACCATTATTTTATTTCCATTATCACACATTCACATCCAATATTTTCATTAGTTTTTGGAATATTCCTGTTTGTTTCCTCAACCATTTAATGTATATTTACGCAATATTTGCGCCTTGAAGATCGATTTCGGTGATCAAATGGCAGTCTCCATTTCACATTTTTGTGTGAGAATTGGTATTTCATCAGAAAATATTCACTTTTATCTTGACGTTTCAAATCAATGAAACGATATACGTCGGGGTTCTGTTTTAATATAAATATCTATTTCGTAATGGAAAATGCCATCGTGATTGTTGTTATTTTTCAATATAGTTGATTGATACGTTTTTATTTATATTTTTTTTGGGTAAAAAAGACTGATCGTGTATTATGTTTTGCGAATATAGTTGTTATCACATTCTCTTGGACTGAAAAGATAACAATGGATTCATTTATCTAATATTATATACATAATCAATCAAAATTTAAGTATTTATTATATTTAAATAAACGCCGGTGACCTTTATCAGGTATATAAAAGAATTTATTTGAAATTTTAAAATAAACGTACGTATTTAAATAATAACATTTTATTCAGATAAAATATATTTCCGTTCGTCACATTAAGCAAATCTAAATTTGTGTCATTTCTTTTTTGGTCTCTATTTTGGGTGTGGCCTATATTGCTTTAATGGCCTACTCAGTTTTATAATGAAATTTCCATAAATTAAAAAATGTACGAAAACTAATAAAAAATCAGACATAGAGGTCTCGTAACCTCGTATGGAAAAACATGGTAGACTCATAATTAATTATAATTATGTTTTTTTATTTAATTTCCTTGATGTGCATGTGACATTAAGAAACGAAACAGAACCTCGATTGATGCCATTTTATTTTATTTTTTGCTTTTTAAAATGATTTATGGTTGTTGTCCGGAATCGTCCATTGATTGTCCTGAATGCAATCACTGCCGCATAAAAAATTATAAATTATTAATATTGATTGTTATGTTTTCATAATTATGAAAAAATTTTGATTATACGTTGAAAAATAAGGATCGTGATATGAATACTGAGGGTTGAGATATTTAGAATGTTCTACCGCAATAGGGCCTACTATTTTTTATGTATTTGGATAATAGACGTATCGTTTAGATCTTATTTAAAATTTGTGTGAAAATGTCAAAATTGTTTTTGAAAAGAATGCTCAACTTTTCAAATACTGTAGTTTGAAATTTTTTCAAATAAAATTCACAAAATTTCAAGTAGAAGAATCGCATATAATTTGTTTCATGTTAAACGGATAATTTTTTAATATAATCATGTGGCAGAAGTATTGTGTAGAAAGAAAGGAATAGTTGTAAATTTTTAGCATGTTCTAAATACAAGGCATTTGCTCAGATATACCCTGTATTTAGACTACATTGGGTTTTCTATTTATATTTTGTATATGTTTTAAATACCAAAATTTTACCTTTATTTGCTACGCATCCAAGCGAAAGTTGGTTTTTAATGATGTTAAAAGGTGGAAACTGGGGCTTTTTGATAGAACTCTAAACGTTAAATCTTTAAAGCCTGGAAGTTGGCAGTTTGGTGTCATGTAAATCCTAAAAATTGGCATTTTAGTGCTCTATAAAGCATGAAAGTTGACGGTTTAATTCAGCATGAAAAAAGTAAGGATCGTGCGATCAATAAACTGCGGATTGCAGTGGCGTCGGAGCCGGGGGTGCTGTGGGTGCTCGAGCACCCACGGAAGTTTGTAAAACAGGCTGAGCACCCACAGAATTGTTTCAGAAATCGAAATTTCCTACATAGAACTCAAGACGAGCACCCACAGGTTCGAAACTCTTCCGACGCCCCTGGCGGATTGAGATATTTGTATGATTTGCCGCAATATTATTTATTCAATACAATCAGATAAATTTGACTCTGATTTGCACTTCATACATGTATCGTACCGGCACTATTGAAACTTGAAAAAAAAGTGGTTTTTTTCTAATCTTTTGGTTTAAAAAAATAATAATAATCCTAGAGAAAATTCCATATAATTTTTTTGGTATAGATTTAATTTTAAACTATTTTGAGCAGACAATTTTTTAATGTATTCATAGAGAAGTATTGCGAAGAATGAAAGGAATGGTTGGAAATTTTTAGCATAGTGTTGAATATAAGATTTTTGCTCATAAATCAGGCTTTTCCTTTAGTTTGCCTTGCATCAAAGCCTGAAAGTTGGCTTCTTGATTTCGCGTGAAGGAAAGAAACTGGATTTTTTACGAAGTGCAGATGACTGAATACCAAACGAAGATAGGAAAGAAAAGTCACATTCCTTTGTGTAGAATCTAGCCACCAATCTCGCACTTTCCGGGCGCAAAGTGCGAGGTTGGTGGTTCGATTCTCCAGAGAGGAATGCGACTATTCATTCCAATTATCTTTGCGTGTTATCCGGTCATCTGTACTTCGTATAATTAGCAGAGAGGATCATCGTTTTTTATTAGATTTTTTGTTCGAAACTTGGAAATTGTCTTTTTTAAAGTGCTTAAAACATTGAAATTTTTGTTTGATTTGAAAAGGCAAGTGGGAGTTTTGATAATTCAGCATAAAGTCTAGAAGTTTGTTTGTAACTCGAATTTTTTCAAACATTACGTACCGCTAATCCATACCAGAGTAGGAATCATCTAGAAAATAATCTATATCTGAAATCTCTCCTCTCAACAGTAGCTATACCATCACACACATGACATGATAGTTTATAGTTTTCTGAAATCAAAATTTATAATAGATGCACTATGTACATGTATAAAAATTAAGTCTTGAAAAATTCTAAGAATTTTCTACTTTGCAAAACAATTTTCCGGGATACACAATAAAAATTATACAGTGATTTCACGAGATTTAATACTTCGATCTCATTTTTATTTATCGAAATAAAATAATAATTAATTCTATTATTTATGAACTGCTATGTAAAGCATCTAAATGGCTTCTACTACTTTCGCTGGTCATTATCAAGAAAACTGGTGGTAATCATTCATCTAGTAACGATAATGAGCTAGTTTTCTAGTAGATTCTAGCCAGTGAGTTCTGATTTTTGTAACCTATCTCTCTTTTTCGAAAGAGATAGCGAAGCATTTTTAAGACGACGATGACGATGTACTCACAATACAGTAGTTACAATGGATTTCGAAGGCCATGACAAAATGAATTGTTCCTGGAAGCGTGAAACGAGCGCTAATTGGAGTGGCCATTAAACGTTAATAAACGAGGGAACAAGCTCACCACAACCAAGCCCCTTCTGCCAAGTCTCTTCATATTTTTAGTAAAGAGAGATGGTGAGCGCCTTTTGAAAACGATGGAACAAATATGTACGTATGTGAGAGATATGTGTATGTATTTGCATATTCTCAGTGGCTCATGAGAGAATTAATCAGATAAATGTTGATCAATTCGCGAAAAATCGAGACACCAGCCGCACAGATCGGATGAATCGGAGAACCAACCGGATGGAGGAATTCGGTGGCTGCACCACTTGGACCTCGAGATATGTCTGTAATGTGTCACAATACAACCTAATTGTGACAATAATGATAGAAAGTGGAAGTTTACGAGAAGGAAAACGGTTATAGGAAAACAATCGGGGCACTTGGTTTTCTTTAATTAGTTGCTAATAAGGGATTAATGAAGTCGAAACTTTGCTGTGATTGGTTATAAGATTAGAACAAAAATGCAAATGAAGTGTAGGTATTTCCTCTGTTTGAACGGATTATAATAATTATGGGAGATATAAAGGTGGGATGTATTCATACAAAGATTATTTACACCTATTATTATCAGGAGAACAGTCAGTTATTTACGTTTAAGACTTGAAAATTTGTCAAAAATCATATTATGGTACGAAGACCTTGGAGTACATATTCAAAAATGAAGCACTTATATGAAATTTTGAGTGATTCATACACAAATTTAAAATTTTTTAAATTTATACAAAATAGTTGTAAAAATTATTTTTTAATTGATTTATTAGATCTGTGTGACATTTTGATAAGTTCATTTTCAAGAATTTTATACGTAGTTTTTTTACTCTCAAAAATTTTCAAAATACTTTTGGAACTTCATTGATAAGGATTGCATATTATATTTATACACAATTTATACAGATTTTTTTAGAGGAAAGTCGTTTGAGTAAATTTTACATTTAATCGAGAGAGAGAGAGAGAGAGAGAATCTCACAAATTTTCAAATACCCTTATGTCTTCTTTAATTAGTTGCTAATATCGGATTAATGAAATCGATCTTTGATGTGATTGATTGTAAGATTGGAGCAAGAATGCAAGTGAAGTGTAGGTATTTCGTTTGTTTGAACTGATCATAATAATTATGGGAGATATAAAAGTGGGATGTATTCACACAAACAGTATTTATACCTATTATTATCAGGAGATTAGTCAATTATTTACTTTTTAAGTCCAGAAAATTTCGTAAAAACTATATTATGGTCAGATAATATTGCAGTATGATAAAAAATATAGAATTTATATCAGTTATTATCAAAAAGTTTGATACTCAAATTTTAGTTCTTTTTCACTTATCGAAAAATTTATCCAATATAAATGTAAAAATATTTCAACCCTCCATGGTTCACCCCATAAAACGTATTGAATTTTTTTTTTACAGGAGAACGGATGCGAATCAGTACCATCAATATATTTGCAATCCAAACGATGCAACAACACAGCAATTTAATTAATTAGAATGGATTTTTTAACTAGCGAAAAGAGTTAATTAAGGGCAAAATGTATAAGTTTGCAGGGATTTTAATGTTATTGTTATAAATAGATAAAATCTTGCTTAGCTAAGTTGATTAGTTTTTACTTTGAATTTCATTTTCAATCCCGTAAATTTTGTAAAAGTATTGCACTCATATAGCTTTATTTTGTATTGAAATTACACTAAAATATGTATTTTTCTAAAATACCAAAAAATGAGAAAAAAATTGTATAATGGGTATTTTTTTTAACCATGTATTTGCCGTATATATATTCAAATATACGGGAACAGAGGATTAAGATTTGAAAATTCCGTTAAAATTATCGTATTATGGTTAGAAAACAAAGCATTTATATGAATTATTTTGATTCATACTCAAATTTTATTTAATTTAACTTATACAAAATAGTTTTAAAATTATATCTTAATTTAACGATTTATCAGGTCTGCGTGCCATTCAGCTCATTTTCAAGAATATTGCATTTAATTTTTTTCTCCCCAAAAAAATTTTCAAAATATTTTAGTGCTCTCATTGACGAGGATGAGTACACAATTTAAGTACAGTTTTTACCGATTTTTTCGAATTTTTAGGGGGAAGGTTGTTTAAGCAAATATTACATTTACTTGAATTTAACCAATTTTTAAATGCCCTTATGTCTTCTTTAAAACTTTGAGGTGATTGGTTAAAACACTAGACCAAAACTGTCAATGAAGTGTAGGTATTTTTTTGTTTTAACGGTATTATCAGGAGATATGACATTATAGTCAATTATTCACAATATTGAAAATTTCGCAAAAATCATATTATGGTCAGAAACATTTGAGCATATTCAAAAACAAATCCCTTAAATGAATTATTTTTGAGTGATTGATACTCAAATTAATTTTTTTTTTAATTTATCCAAAATACTTTCAAAACTATTTCTTAATTTAATGATTTATTATGTCTGTGTAATATTTAGTTCATTTTCAAGAATTTTATATGTAATTTTCATACACACACATTCCGAAGAAATTTTATTCAAAAATTATATTTATGCTTATTATTATCAGGAAATATAGTTACTTATTTACAACATTTCGGACTTGAAAATTTCGTAAAAATCATTCTATGGTCAGAAAAATTGGAGTATATTAAAAATAAAGCAGATAGACCTATATGAATTACCAATGAGTATCAATGATTGATACTCCAATTTTAATTATGTTTTATAAATTTTCTGGAGAAAATGCCCAAAACATTTCTTTAAGAATTATTTTTAATTTAATATAATTCATTAGTTCTGACATTTTAATAAGTTCATTTTCAAGAATTTTTGATGTTATTTTTTGCAATAATAAATAACTCCTAAAAATTTTCAAAGCATTTTTGTGGGGTTTCGTTGAAGAGATTAAGATGATACACTATTTTGCCGAGTTTTTTGAATTTTCTAATGGATGGTTGTTTACGTAAATATTACATTTACTTGAATCCCACGAATTTTTAAATACCCTTATATCCCTTTAAAAATAAAAGTACTCGTAGCAAATTGGTACGTGTATTCAAAATCCATGGCAAAATACTAATTCTAAAACTATCCGTCAGTAATTAGTAGTATGAGGTTGGTTCTCTGAGAATATTAACTCCTATTCGGCGATGAAAAATTTACAAACTATTTGAACTATGCGGAACTTTCATGACCGGAAAAATCGGGAGAAGACACGAGGGATTACATGGATCTGCATCGGGCGTCGCTGTAATGGAAGCTTAATCAACAAGACCACACATTTTTCAATGTCTGCTTTTCTCTCTTGAAAATTAAATTCATAAAATTATGCAAAATATGCAAGTATCAGATAATTGTATTATTTTGGTTAAAGCAAAAAAATTTAATGTTTGGAGTTTCTGAAATGTGTATTATATTTTTGTCAAAAATATACAGAGAACAAAACCTGATAAATTACAAAAATAAGTTATTTGAAATATTTTTAACATTTAGTTTATTTAAAAAAACCGGAAATTAAAGAAAATGTTTCAGAAATTTTAAAAACGTTTTCGAAATTTAATCTTCGACAATATTTGCTATTATATATAAATCTAATAGCAAATATAAATATAATATTCCAAAAAAATTATATTTTTTAGTATAATTTTTTAACGTTTTTCCTAGAACAATTTTGAAAAGTGTACGGTATTTTTTATACATTTAAATTGCAATTTGAGTTTTCTTATTCTCTTTCTCTTAAATATTTTTAAATTCTTCAAAACAAAAACGAATTTAAAAATTATTTTGAAAATTTAAGCTTCGAAATTTTTTTCTTCGAAAATATTTGAACTTTTTTTAGAATATTGAAAGATTTTCCTAGAATAATTTGAGACAATAACTATTTACGAACATCAAATCCAAAATTTTTCCATATTCTCTTTCTCTTGAAAATTTTGAAATCTTATCAAGTTTTTGAAAATTACTATCAAGATTGTAGACGTTTACGAAACTAATGCCTTTTTTTTATAAATACACAGTTATTAAGATGCAGATCACAAAATGTACATACGAAGAATTCAGGTCACCTCTTGAATTTATTTTATCTAAAAAAAAATTCAAATAATTCATGTCTACCCAAGATGCTCTACCTCATTACATTTGCAACTTTACTTGATTTTCAACTTTTCTTTATTGTTTTGAATTTTAATTTATTTTTCCTACCAATATTTTACATGCATATGTGATTACAGGGTTTTTGTTGTTTTTTTATAAGGAAAAACTTGTCTAGAATATCTTCACCAAGACTCGTTTTTGAATCTACGACGATGTTCAGAAACAACATTTAAAAGTTTCATTTCCAACTAAGCATATCATTAAGGAAAAACATTCGAAATACACCTTAATTTTCTTTTTATCTCTCTTTTATGTTGCTCCGCCCAGAAAAATGCGTTTTTAAGAAAAAAAACAGGTTAAAATGTGTTAAATTTTTATTGTACCTGTATTACTGATTCATGATTGGAATTAATAATTTTTTAATTAATTACTTAGATACCAAAAATAGGAATTAAGACTACTTTTAAAGAAAACTTTATTGTTGAGAATCTATGTGTGGTGTTTCAACCAAAATATTTCTTAAAGGAATTGTTTGTGTGAGGATGGTAACTATATGATAAACTTCCACAAAACAAGCAGAAGAATGCAAGAAAAATTATAATAACCAATTTCGATGAAATTTGGTAATAATCTTTACTCAAAATTTCTTAAATTTTTGGATTGCCAATGAAACATGGAAGTCTGAAAGGCGGAAATCATGACTAAATTCGAGAAAATGTTTGAATAGGAATATGGGCCGGTATTGTCTTAGCTGTTTATGATGTTGTCAATAGTAATTTGCATTCAATGTCTACTGCCCACTGGTCACGTAAAACAGTTCTAACTGAAGTTCATTTGATCATTTCTTTTGTCAAACCATGGTCATTTTATGCACTCGAGGGCTATATATCGGCACCTACAATTTATTGCCGATTCCGAATTATCGGTATAATAGACTTGTAAGACATGGAAGGCCAAGAACCTCTATCCTAAAAACACTGCTGAACCAGGTCGTTTGTGGGTTGGCATGTATTATCAAGCATACAGATAAGTACATCCACTTAATATCAAAAATATCCTTCCTTGTATATGTGTGTGAAATGAATAGCGATCTTATCGGCAGAAAGTACGGACTTCCATTGATTTTGAGTCCAGATCAGAAGAGATTGTGTGTCCAGTTCTAAACTTTTTACCGCAGAAGGAGACAAAGGGGACATAAAAATACCAATCACCTAGCACACATGGGTTTCCAACTATTGTAATGCGGAACCACAAGGTTCCATGAGGGATTTTTTGGGGTTCCGCGGAATTAAAAGATGTAAAGTTTTCACTGATGTTGCACAATGAAAATGTCTACATTAGAGGAATATTCTTCTTTGTTTGGATTCCCTGAAACAGTCTTGCAACCATTAAGGTTTTCGTGAGAACAGAAACGTTGCAAACCTCTGACTTAGCATATAGCTCTCCTTGCCGATCAAAGCTGTACCTTGAAGTATACCTCGAAATGAACCTTAACTCCTGAAGCTCAACTCGTGGTGGGAAACAGGCGCAACATTCACAACAAACCGTGCGTACCATGCAACGATTGACACGTAGTCATTTTGTCTCAGCCTGACGTTGACCTGCTTCGAGTCTACCGCCTATGACTCTGTAAGTGCGTCTATTCCAACAAATGTTGCCTCGAGATTATTTAAAAAATATTGGCAACCTAGAAATTTGTAAATATATTTAGTTCCACCGAAGATTCATCTGTAATTCACTGCTGATCAGTTGAATTTAGGTTTTTATTTGCAATGAGTCACTCAACACTAGTGACACTCATTAACATACCGTTCATAAGTACTATTAGTGTTTCCTTTTGACGCATATGCAAATTACCATGTATTGAAGTGATATTTAACCGAATTATCACAATTTTTCTCCTTATTGTGCGATTTATAGAAATAAATACTCCTTTTAATCATCTGACGACACTGGGTGCATTCGGAGAAAAAGATTGATAATAAAATAATTTATACTCTCGAGAAATATTCAGAATATATCAGAATATATCGATGTTTTGCATGTCTACGGGTAGATCTCGTATAATCTCTATCCAATGATATTACTCTGGTCTTAATACTTGTTCTGGTCTGGGCACCAGACTAGCAGCTCGCATTCGTAACGAAATGGTTCTACGCTATATCTCGAAAGGATCGCAATGCAAATACAAGGCAATGGTGTCGTCTGATAGATATTCTTAAGACAAATCCAAAAATCTCTTCACTTCGGTTTTAATAAGTCTTCCGGTCTGGACATCAGGCACGCGGCCCGCATTCGTAACGAAACTGTTTTACGCTATATCTCGAGAAGTAGGCCTATGCAACGCGAATAAACAACATTGATATCGTCTGTTAGCTTTCCAAGGAGATATCCGATGGTACCAATTTCACTACGTCAGTACCTATCACTCTACGGTAGGCCCACAGAACGTATTCCCGTCAAAACTTGCGGCATTGTGTCTATGGCATAGCCTACCCAAATTTTTTTGATACATTGCTTTGGACATCCAAAAGAGAAAAAGCAAGAAAGACTGCATCAGCGATTTCGAACGGTAAGATTGTAAGATTTGACCATCTGTGTATTTGTCATCGGCTACTTAGGGGTGTTTAGATGACAAAAATGTCGTGACCCTGTTGGTCATTTCACAATCCAGGATAAAATAAAAATAATGTCCAGATAATAAAATTAATTAAGGCACCAATTGAGAAGTGTACACGCACAACCTCTGATTCAATTGTTACAAATATACGCAGTCCCAGAACGCAATCTATCAACTTCCTGCCACCAGATGCGATGCCAGAAACAGCAGCTTTCCATATTCCAGATTCAACTGAATGGAACATCAAGAGCCAAGTCCATCAACTCGAAAAATGCTGATGAAATTTCATCCAATGCGAATAATTGAGAGGAGTGCTACATTGTGCCGGAGGACCACGCATGTAAAATGAAGCATTCATGCATTCGAAATCATTGTTGCCGATAATTTTCTAGCATCGAAGCTTCGCATAATACATACATATGACAGTGTTTTTGATATAATGTAATAGAAAAGTTTCATGTATGTATTAGAGAGAAAGGGGGATGAGTTTTCACTATGCATAAATCTAGAAATAACCTTGTTATATATATTCCAACGTTAGGAGCGATTGGTTGAAAGAATCGAGGGCCTTCTTGCAACATCTGATGCACTAAGAGCTTTATTCCCAGACAAAAGAAAACTGTTAATCCGCTTCCTTTGATATCGAATTAAGCGAATAAAAGGGGGGTTAGATCTCATACACGTTGCACAGAGAAAATTGTGTATAACACAACTTTTAGTTTGTTATTATTATTTATTTTTTGCTCCTTTTCCATCAAAAATTTATCCTAATTTCATTTTGGATAGGAGAAGCAGGCGAGAGAGAAAAATCTTTCGATATTTCATTGTGTGAGAAGATATGATGATATATGCATGCTTTCCTACACTCTCTCTTTTCCCAAAAATTAATCAACTTTGGAATTCGTGATAAACGCGATTTCAGCGGAAAACGTAATTCTTGGTGTGTTCTCACGCGTTTCCATAGTTCACTTTTCTTAGAACATTTTTCGGGAATGAAAAAAAATAACGAAACTATCGAATGTATGCATGTATCTGTAAATATTAAGGAATGGAATTATCGGTATCGAACGAAGGATGAATCCTTACCGGGAGGACGGGATTGAAAAGAATCGAATGGGATCCTAGATTATTATTGTCTATACGTAAATACATTAAAAAAAACGATTCTTTGGATTCGTCATAGAGAGAGAGAATCAGATTTATTTAATCTGGATCTTCTCTCCCAAGTCTTTGTTTAAATATCACTTTTATTTGAGTTTCCCCAGTATTACTGTGCATCTCCGTGTTTGTACATGGGGCAAATCTCTCTGTAAGTTTTAATTTTGAAATATTATGTACGCGTTTATTTCCAACCTCTTATCTCGGTAAACATCGAAGAATTTTTCGAAAATTGAATACGTAATTTCGATGCGAAATACGAATGATATATAGAGAGACATACATTTTTATGTCTTTTATTCTAATAATAAATATATTTTACTATAATTCACCAACGAGAGAATCTCTTTAGTTAGTGATATCGATGATAAATAAACGCGGTATAAAAGATATGTTAATGTAGTGTATATGCGATTTTTGTGTTGAATTGAGTTTACGCTTCATTGTTGTTTATTCAATATATATTTTTTTTCATTTACATGGATATCAATAGAATTTGATGAATTAATATAAAATCATGTCTGTCAATAAAATAACGTTTTATAAATGTTTCAATTGCTTTATCAAGATATCGGTGCATAAAATATAACTATTTCAATTCCCACATAAAGTTTTGCATTTTAAGTTTCATGGTTATAGTTGAGTACTCTTAGGTATTCAATATTTTAATATTTTTGTTGTTTCAATTGGAAAATTTTGTTATTTTTCTGTATGTTAGTTTCTGTTTACGGATAATAATTTAATAGTTTGAATTATTAGCTAACTATTTTAATATTGTTTTTTTTAAGATCATTAATTCAATTATCACCGGTATTGCCCACTAAATTTGAATTTGAATTTTTTAAGAGTATACTCTGCGAGCATACTAAATGATTTACTTTTATGTAATCTTTATAGTACTTGCACACTAATTTTCATGACAATATTTATTAAAAAGTTATCTTCAATTTATTTTGAACATGATGAAAAGTCTCTTGGCTATATCGAGCATAAATTTTGTAAATAAATAATAATTTCGTGTATTTCTACCGATTTAAAATTAATTTTATTATTTAACAAAAAACTATTTGAGTTCGTAAATTATAGGTAAAAAGTAGCTTATTGGAGCTTACTCATTATGAAAAAAACAAAAAAATTATAAAATTAATATATTTCGATCAACAATAATTGATTAGGATCAAAACACAGAAAATCTCATCATAACCGATTAAAGAAACAAAATCACAAATACAATATACAAAGTTTAAATAAAGTTTTTTTGGGGATTCTTAACAGTTTTTATGCAATTATTAGAATGTTTAAAAATATTAATTATGATTTAAAATAATCAAAAAATAAATAAAACAAAACAAATGAAATTGACGAATGTCAATCCAGTGTGACAAGTTTACCTTTGATTTTATAATGAAATAGATATTTTTTTTTCAACACAAACTTACAAACCAGTCACATAGCACTAATTATATAATGCTACAATGGGTACGATCTTTATTAATCTCGCAAACAAATTAATTAATAGCAAGTATTGTGATACAAAATACATAAGCGAGTATTTTCACCCTCTCAACGGGATTTGCGACACCATGTTCCATTGCAATTTTTGTTCCTCTTAATGCCTACTAACAACCCTCTGAGTTTGTTGGTCCATTAACAGCACACCCTGTATAGGTGATCTATTTTGGATACAAACACAAGTCTGACCATATCCATATTGTAATACACTAATATTTTAATTAATCAGATAAGGTTATAGTATAAATCAAGCATATTAATATTTAGTTATATATATCAATTACATAATTCAATTTTTATATACCGTACCTCAATAAACATCAATCACTTGAAAATATTCACTCGTCGAAAAATATCCCTACATGAAAACATATTTATACATCGAAAAATGAAGTTATTTTAAACCTAAATAAATTTTTTTTTTAAAATACCAATGTATAAAAAAACCAATTTCACATAAAGCATAAGATATTTCAAAATAAAATAAAATGTAAGTAAAATTGTAGGTTATGAACTCTTGCGTATAACATTGCAAAACATTTAGGAGGATATATAATTTTTTTTTCGTATTTTATTACCAGTCCAATCCTTTCTTATATATTTGTGTGTGTCTGTCTTTTTAATCTATAATATTTATTTATATATTTACTTATTTTATTTTTATACGTCTGGAAATAAACTAGTTCTACGCTGTAGAAAGTGAAAACAAGATCAAAAACCAGACACTAAAAGCCATCTTGTGCTCGCACTTCCGACGAGGTGGGTCTAGAATCTCTGAAAAACGACAGGGTAAAAATAATAACGATAATGATAACAAAAAAAAAATAGTGATAACTCTAACCGTAGACATTTTTTTTTCCTCTCGTTCAACAGAAGGGTAATGGACGATTGATAGGCAATGAATGTTCTGCTAGACAAACAACATTTGACAAATATCATGTCACCGCGTAGGACTGGACTTTTTTATTAGCTTTATCTTCTCTCCCTGCTATATCTCTTACTGCCATCTGTATACTTATTGTTATTCAGAAATATTAAAAAAAACCGCATAAATAAAATTCCTGACAGCAACAAAAATATGTATATCACATTCACCAACATTATTCAAATGCTTCAAATCTAGTAATTTAAAACCCATGCGTGTTTTAGATGGCTTTAGTGCATTTGATCAGATTAAAAGCTATTTTATTTATGTATTTAAAACTTTATAGATGTCATATGTTGAATGTCTTTCTAGAAAAACTTTTCTAAAAAAGTGGAAAGAGAGAGGTTAAGAACCTTTAATAAAATCAAGTCTAGGTTGATATTTGTGATTGTGATCAGTCGGAGAGTTAAGTGCGATTGAATTCCTAACCAGTGAACTATCGCAATATGTATGCAGAAAATGTGTTCTAGACGAATTTTATATCACTTTTAAATCTCATTTTTACGGAATAATGTCAAAAAGCTGTCGAGTCATGCCTGCTTTATGATAAGTGAGAGATATAAGATTTGTTTTTGATCTTTTGTTACAGAAAGTGAACTTCTCTCCTAAACATCATTCCACCTTTTCCAAAGTCATCCCCTTCAGCAAAGGTCTTCAAGAATTTAAATTCTTCAGGAAATATTTTGGTTTAGCCGTTGAATGGAAAAGTTTTCGGCTGCTGTAAAAAAATTTTGGTTTTGGGAAATAAACTAGTTCTACGCTGTAGAAAATGAAAAACGGGCACTAAAAGCCATCTTGTGCTTACATTTACGATGAGGTGGGTCTAAAATCTCTAAAAAAAGACATTTTAAAAATGATAACGAAAATAATGACAAAAAAAAAAAAAATAGTGATAACCCTAACCGTATAGACATTTTTTCCCATTTCGCTCAACATAAAGGTAATGGATTATTGATAGGCAGGGAAAGTCTTGCTGGAAAAACAAAATTTGACAAATATCATGTCACCGTGTAGGACTGAACTTTTTATTAGTATTAGTGTTTCCCTTCTTGCTTAATATCTCATATCTCTTGCTGTCATCTGTATACTTATTGATATTCAGAAATATTTAGAAAAAAACCGTATATAAAATTGCTGACAACAAAAATATGTATATCACATTTACCAACAGTATTCAAATGCTTCAAACCTAATAATTCAAAACCCATGCGTGTTCAGGTGACAAGTGCTTTGATCAGATAAAAAAGCTATTTTATTTATGTATTTAGACTTTATAGATGTCATATGTTACGAAAAATTTTCTAAGAAACTGAAAAGAGGGGTTAAAAACCTTGAATAATCAAGTCTAG
The DNA here is from genome assembly GCF_987345545.1 of Pholcus phalangioides. Taxonomy (NCBI): domain Eukaryota; kingdom Metazoa; phylum Arthropoda; class Arachnida; order Araneae; family Pholcidae; genus Pholcus; species Pholcus phalangioides. The sequence continues at coordinate 27,743,464 of NW_028301610.1, read as the reverse complement.
GTTGATATTTGTGATTGTGATCTGTCGGAGAGTTTAGCGTGGTTGAATTCCTAACCGGCAAATTACCGCAATATGTATGCAGAAAATGTTCTAAACGAATCTTATTTCACTTTTAAATCTCATTTTTGCGGAATAATAATGTCAAAAAGCTGTCGAATCATGCTTGCTTTATTATGATAAGTGAGAGATAAGATTTGTTTTTCATCTTTTGTTATAGAAAATGAACTAACTCTTTAGAAATCATCTCCTAACCATCATTCCACATTTTCGCAAGTCATTCACTTCAGCAAAGGTCCTTAAGAATTTAAATTCTCGAGGAAATTCTTTGGCTTAGCCGCTGAATAGGAAAATTCTTCGGCTGTTGTAAAAGGTGTAGGTTTTTGGGAGTCTGGGAAGAGGCAAATCGTCGTTCTCTCCAAGTTTATTGCCAATACACTCGCTTGATTTAAGCGTTAAAGAGAGAACGAAAGAGAGAGTCGATGCGAGACCCTCTCTCTCTTCTTTCTTAATTCCAACCGAAGAGGGCACGAGTTTGTAATTTTATTCGTGTAGTTAAAAGAGGGATACGTCTCTTGATAGTAAATGATGGCCGATGTTATACCTGTCTTGCGCGTTTTCGGCTAAGGAACTTCGAAATCCATCACGCTCGTCGTCCTCGCAGTTAAAAATAGTTCGACGTTCTTATATTTTAAACTATAACGTTTAGGAGGTTTTGAATGCTATGGTTAAGTCTCGTGAAATATTAGTTTACGCGACAAAAAGTCATCTTGAATTTTCATAGTCATATAAATTCCGTGTAGAAGCAATTACTCCGATGAGTTTGATGTAGGATATATTTTGACAAAAAGTCATAATTTCATTCTCCCAAAAACTCATATATATTATGTATAGTCCAAATATTTTTCATCTTTACTTATTAATTAAATACCGCATTTTATATTATCATATAGGGATCATAAGTGTGCTTAAATAGAATGCACTAAATTCAGTCATGAAAAGTGTTTTTATTTTTAATATTTTTTATTTCATTTCAATATATTTTCAAATGATTTTTATATTTTTTAAATAATTTGTGTATATGTTTCAAATAATTTTTATATTTTTTCAAGTAATTTTTATATAGTTTTTTTATTTATTATATAGTTTTTGAATAACTTTACATTTTTAAAATAAATTTAATATTTGTAATACATAATCTATTTGAAATTTATTTTTATTCATTCTTATTTTATTTTCATATCATTCTTCATTGTTTTATATTTTTGTGCACTGTGTTATGTTAGCTCTAAGTGCAACTAGATTTACTCCTGTAGGCGGAATTATGACTAAATTTAGGGGAAAAAATGAACTAAAATAATAGGTTAATGACACTCGTATTAATGTCAGACCAAATAAGTTACCAGAATATGCAAAAATGAAATATTTTTAAATTTTTCTAATCACAACAAGTGAGACTTCACAGCATAAAAAAAAAATCAATTTAGCGAATATTTAAATTTTAGACTGCAAAAAATCAATCATGCTGCCAAAAACCGGGTTCATCTAAAAATGTTTCATATATTCTTCGGTAGGAGTTTTTACAATTAGGTTTCGGTTCCCTCACAATTTTTAGCCGCGAATTCCAATAACTATTTTTATTGCTTCCAATGAAGTTTTGAGAAAAGTTGTTTTCAAAAGTGAAATGAGACGAAACTAATTCTTTGTTCCAATCAATTTATTTTTGATGAGTTCTAGAAAAGAGTTGAGAGGATGGAAAAATATTTTTGCTAAACTTAGCGCTGAATCACGATGTGGTGATGAAGAAAGGGAGGACGAGGGAGACTCCTCCTTGCTAGTATTAGAAGCACCTGGAAAAGTTCCAGGACAATATTATTTACGGCATCATATTTATGGCAAGGCAAAACTTCAAAACTTTTTCCCGCTATATTTATGAGTCCTAGAAAACCAATCATAAAATTCACCGTCGCTTTCGTTTCGAATAATCGCCTTTGGGGAGGAGTAAACATATTTTGTTCGGTAGAGAGTTCGTTATTAACGAAGTCTTGCCTTTTCCCCATTACCAACGTCTATTCTTCCATATAGAGTTTTGCTTCTTACCCCCTTTAGCACGTAATACTCCTCAGCTGGCCTGTGCCAATTATTAATATTATTAGGTTTTTTTTCTCTCTTTGTTTGAAAATTAAACTCCTCGAGAATATTGGAGAAGTATATTTTTAGCAGTGGAGTTGAAATCTATTCAAATTTTTATTATTGACTTGAATTAAGTTAAAAAATTTAGTAATTTGCTGCGATGTGCGGAAACTGTCCGGCTGGAGCTGTGATTAATCTCCAATGAACGTATTCTTTGTTACAGTTAAAAACTTGACTATCAAAATTTTCTGTTGTAATAGTCACTGGTAGAGACTGTTCTAAAAAAATTGATACGGCATCTGTATGTTGGGTATGATATACCTACCAATAACTTGAATGAACTGGAATGGTCTAGATCAATTTATCGTGAATCGCATTGGCTTTGGCTTTGTAACAGTGATTAACCCTTAACCGGCATATATAGCAGAAATCACTAAAACCCTGTAAAATTTCATATACATATATAGCCACTTCGTTGGGCATTGTGCCTGTTGTGGCCTTGTATTTGTATATATTTTTCAATATGAAAGTCGGCTTACGTCTGAATTGCAGCATATACAACAAAGTAGGAAGGATAGGGAAATATGTGCTACACTGAGATGTCAGCTTCACAAAACAACTGTGGGCAAAAAGTCAATGGACAGATCATTGCCGAAATTAAAAGCTTTTAATAAGAAGGTGAGATATCTCATCAATGCCGTTGAGAAAGTTGAAAAAATGAACAGCTAAAACTCTGACGTGTTTTTCTGGACCTCAATATTCGTTTCACTTCGCCCCACGATTCGGTTAAGATGAGGATAAAGGCAATCGTCACTTCTGTAGTAGCCTACTGTTACATAAAAACCAGAATAATATGGTTTTATGTAACAATAGGCTACTACAGAAGCGACGATTATCTTCACTAGAGTTCCAATCCACTGTGATAAAGAAGTCAAGTTGTTATGCAGTGACACGGAATTCGAGTGTTATCTGCTTAAAGTCCTCATCTTAACCAAATCGTGGAGCGAAGTGAAACGGATATTGAGGTCCAGAAAAGCACGTCAGAGTTTTAGCTGTTCAATTTATGTACAATCGTCACTTCTGTAGTAGCCCACTGTTACAGGGTAAGACTGACGAAATTTACTAAAATGTCAATTCATTATGAACGACAACCAGTGGGTCCAGGACCGTAGCACCAGAAAATGTCGCGGACGAAATCCATGACTAATATATGTTGTTGGTTGGCCAATTTTTGGTAGGTGATGTGAAGAGAATATTATGGAAAGACATTTGATAAAAATGATAGTAAACACAAAGGACCATAACGAGTAACAGTATGACAACAATATTACATTCGTGTACAGCAATACATGATCTGTTTTGTCTTAGATTGATCTCTCTAGATCTGGTAGCTTACAGATTCTGCAGCGTTTGTGTTGGAATGGAATTACAGTACAGTATATATTTTCAGGAGCCGATATCCCTATTGAAAAGTCTCACTACAGAGAGCAACAGGTCAACAGCGATACAATTATTCAATCATTACACTTCACTGATAGTTAGAAAAATTGATGGCAGCACTAGACATAACAAGTATTACACAGAAACAAACTTCACGGTAGGTTCGCAACACGTACACGAACATTCCAACCTGTACCATTTCGTTAGAAGTTCAGCAGAGGAATATGGACGAGGTACACGTGTGGTTTAGTAGTAGCATGTTATCCGAATATAAGTCGAAAACGCATTCTTTCGGATTCTTTCTGAATTATGTTCATATAATTTTGCAGAATATCAGCAAGGTCAAATATGGCTAAAATAGATTCTTTTGAAAAAAAAAATTATTTTCGTATTTCCCGATGAAGCAAAACTATTATTATGCAGTAAAACCTCGTCAAGTCGTCACTCATATTGTCGACAAACTATGACAGCTTAAGCGGAGTGACGACTTTTGAGTGAATTGTCGTCAGTGTCAATGTGCAATATTGTGAGAATCGTATAATTTTAAAGTAATATAAAACTCATACTTCGATATGAATTAAAATTAGGATATTAACAAAAAATCTATCGATTACAAAAAAAAACAACGAAATTTATACTTTTTTGAGCTTTTAGTATTTTACTTATTATGGTAAAGTGTACTTAGTAATTCATGATACACATACACACACACAAATATAAGGTAAACTCAAACATGGGGCCGAATTTAGACTTTATGGGTTCCTGAACAGGGAAAAGTAGATACTAGAAGGCCTCAACTTGGGAAAAATGCCTGGTTTTTCAACAAAGATATTTTGTTCATATTTTAAGCCCTAAATTGGAGAGGGCCCCCATGGAGAAATTACGTCCAGCTCAAACAGTCTCTAATGTTTTAAGAACTTTTGTTTTTTTAATCGGCATATGAGCTTTCGTCACTTGAGCTGTTCCATTTTAGTACATAAGGATTTTATGGCCATAATTGAATATACAACTTGTATATATATATATATAGAAACGCTGTTATCACACACACACAAGCTCTTTCTTCAAAGGAAGCCACATAAAATCATCTGTTCCTCTCTCTCAAACTTTTCCATAGTGACGAGTTACCCGAAGTTAGCGACGAGTAAACGAGGGTTTGATAACATTGTTATCTATGAAAGCCTAGACGGGACCGAAGAAAAGTGACGACTTATTAGGGTGGCGACACATAGCGAGGTTTTACTATTTTTTACAAAATTACAATGTATTTACTTAAAATCTCCTAAAACCGGCTTGTCGAAAATATGACCATGGCACCCACCAGATACCTTACAATAAAAGCTACTATAGATCGCACTGCAACGACGTAAAAAAAATGTATGCAAATAATGGTAGCATGCTTGCCCAGTATGTACGCAAGAAGGCCTGGATTCGAGTCCCGGCAGAGACAAGATGACTATTCTCTTTCCTAGTTCACCTCAGCATAAAAAATATCTGTTCCCAGAAAATATCTGTTACCCACAGATAGAACGCGTGGAGGCGCAAAGGCATCAAAAATGTATACAGTTAATACGTGGTTTAATACGATGGATAAAAGTGGTATGTTGAATATAAAAGTATACCTTGAATATTAAGTACAGAAAGAGAGCAATCGTGTTACATTAGGAAACCCCATGTAGAAAATAGTCAATGAAATCGGTAACGATTACCATAGAGTCGCGGTGCAGGTGAATAACAGGGTGCATGGAAGAGCACCTCGGCGGCCTCTGTTATGGGTGATGTCGTATTTTTTATTCTCTGAGGTCATGAGAACTTTTTCCGTGTTGTGGGGAGTTCGTGCTTCCGTTTATTGACGACTTAGCTTGTCATCCCGATCACTACAGCACTAGCAGCCAGAGTATCAAAACGTAGGTTTATAATTCAAACTTTAAATCATTACGGTTCATACTCAGTCTTTCAAAAAAACAGACATAGGTAAAAATTATTTCAAATTTTTCAACTTACTATGAGATTATTTCCAATATTTTCATTTCATTGCTACGATATTTTGTTTTTCATTTTTAATTTTCGTTCAAAAGTCTCAGAGAATTTGTGAGAACATTATTTGTATGACGTTTTTTCCCCCCGTTGTATTCCCACTAGAAAATAGTTTTTTGACCATGTTAAAAAAGGTATGCGATATCCTTAACTCTTTAAGCAGTTTTTAAAATTTAGTATTGATCAGCATTGGACTGGGGAAACCGCGAGGCACACACCCAGGCTCTGTCGCAAGAAGCAACGTAAGTACTTCTGCCCCCCCCCCCCAGGGGGAGGGCAACCGGGGCATCTCCGGCATTATAACTGCCACATCGGAAATAAAAGCATGTTAAGAACCCGAGATATTTCGGGGTGACCAAAATAAAAAGCAGATGAAGTTTGACGAGATATCTCGGGATTGCCGCCGTAAGGGTTAAAGTTATCGCAGTTTAAAATTTTTTCTTTAATACTTCCAAAAATATATGTATCGATAAAACCACTGCACATGATGAAATGATAAACAAAACAAAACAAAATTTCTTCATGTTCATGTACTTCATACAGAAAATTATCCGAACTAGCAATTCATAGCCCTCCTAACCAGATAATAGTCCGCTGATCTGTCTCGATTAAAAGATATCAAGCTCGTGGTCGAAGGCCTGGGTCATGCTGGAAAATGTGCTGTGAACGGTACGCATTTCTGTGTAATGCTTGAATAGTGCACAGCCTCCTGCCGTCAATTTTTCTAAGAATGAATTAAGTTTAATGCTCGAATAGTTGTACCATTGTAGGCCTGTTGCTCTCTGTGGCGAGATTTTTTTAACGAGGAGATTGGCTCGCATTCGCACCTCGAAATAGGGAACCACAGAAAAAACACTTCAGCCGACCACCACTGTGGTGACGGTGGAATTCGAGTCCAGGTTCTCGCGATGAGAGTCCCACTCGGCACTTCATAACCCTGTCATCAATCTCAATTATTTCTATATTATCTTTAGATGCAAAATCTACTCAGTTGGGCCACGCAATAACAGCACACATACTACCGTCACTATTGCAACAAATGAACAGATTTTTACTTTCCGAGTTCCCTGTGAAAGGAATAAAATAACTGTACATACGCGCAAGAATCAACCCATGTGTATATTATATTCCTCTCATGCTTCGACCACCTAATCAGTACAATGGTAATGGAGATGACAGCACAGAATCGTATTCCTACCACAACTGTAGTACAATTTACAAGAAAACCCTTTCCATCTCCTATATATATATGACGTTATAAAAAAATCCTTGTGTAAAATATGGACATGAGGCATTCTCTCTCTCCCCATCTATACACGCCTTGATTGGAACGTACTATCCTGAGAGAAGGAGACGAGCCCGTTGATGGCCAAATCATCTTAGGAGGACCCATGTATTGGAAATGTGTAAACTATTATGTTGGCAGAGCACAAGTACAAACAATTAAATATATTTTTTATTGCAAGTATATATTTAGTTGTGTTGTGTGGTAATTTACCGCAGCGCCCCTAGGCCCTCAGGTCTTCGGTGGGTCCGCGGACCAGATTTATAAAGGTTCTTCTATAGTGAAGTTATAGTGAAAAAACAAAAGAAATGACGAGAATCACACCAGGCCCACGAGCTCGAGCCCTTTATGGGTCAAGACTTGAACATAGTTTCTCAGGCATTTCACCATGTCATAAGGTATGAGAACCCCTTAAAAAAAAATGGTTCTCAAACGTTTTCCACCAGCAGCTCCCTTGCGCAATTCATGTTTTGAGGCGGTTCTCTAGATTAGTTTAATAGATATTTCACTTATAAAAGAACCAATTAAAATCATAAATGAGCACACAAATCAATTTCCCTTAACTCACCGCGATGCCCCTAGAAGTCGTGACGCATACTTTGAGAAACACTGCCTCAACGTTATCGTGGCAGTTTATGAATTTTATTTTAATAATTCTAAAAATAGATTTCGTGACAAAAACCGCAGCACATGATGTCTGAAATGATATAAAACTTTGGAACAACTGTTCTTCTCACTCTCTCTCTCTCTCTCATATTCCGTCCAACATTCTCTTGTATAGGCTTTGGCCTACAATATTGTATAAACAAATAAATAAATATACTTGATGTACGGGAGATTATCTGAACTAGCAATCCATGTCATCAATCTCAATAATTTCCATTATCGTAAGATGCAAAATCTACTCAGCTGTGTCACGCAAGAACACCACACACTACTGCCACAAATGTAACAAATGGAGAGATTTTTGCTTTAGAGAATAAAATATCTGTATAAATACATACGGACACAAGAATTAACCCATGTGCACATTTCTTAGATTCCTCTCACGCTTCGACCGCCTACTCAGTACAATTCGGTAATGGACATGACAAAGAATCTTCTTGTTCCCACCACAACTATCCATCCAACCGAGGTAAAATTTACAAGAAAACCCTTTCCATCTCCTCCCATAGATATAACGTTATAAAAAGAACAACTCCAATTCCCTGTGTAAAGTATGGACATGGGACATTCTCTCTCTTTCCATCTGTACACGCCTTGATTGGAAAGTACTATCCTGAGAGGAGGAGGAGTCCGTTGATGGCGAAATCATCTTTCGTTACGAGAACCCATCGTCGTATGTCACTCTATGGCGAGAGTTTTTCTGGGAAACTTTTCGAAAACCCTTTTCCTTTTGCCCGTGGTGTGGTTGGTGTCGGTGTGGTGCAACCACTCTGTCTCTCTCACATCTTTTCCTACGCCCGTTCAGCATCCACACTTTTACCATCGCATGTTTATCTAGAGTTTGTCATTGCCAGACACATCATGAACTCATGATTTTGTAGTTTGGGAGAGACCTTTATGTTAGTGTGTGTTATGCGAACGAGGAAAGGCTGCAGGAGGATGGACCCTCCATCCAGTGTTGTAATTACTTTCGGACGATTGACTCAAGTTAGTTCCGCAATTTGAGCAGAAGAAGGAAAATTCGGGAGCACTTTTAAGTGACATAAAGACAAATAATAGGCCTTTCCTTGGCGTGGGCTTTAGGAGACAAATTAAGTATCACGGTTATACGTGACACTTGTACCAAGTCTCTCTACAGTTGCCTTTTTTTTTTCTTTAGTTTCTTCTCGAGCAGCACTGGTTGAGTCGCGAGTTACATACACGGTTAGTCTTCGGTCTATATGAACTCTTTTTTTTTTTAGATTCCGAATATCTATTTGTGGCTTAACTTTCCAATATTTTCACTTAGAGCAGAAGGTTCAAATATATGAGCCATAGTCTAAATATTGGCTAGCTGTGGCTCATATATATTTGGACCTTTTCCTCTACCGAAATTGACTCTAATGTACGCGAGTTATAGTTCCTAATACGTGGATCCAGACAGAGGGAAACGATTAAACAAATCCCTAACAGCCTGGGAGTTAAAAGTACAGTTTAACCTCGCTTACTTGACACTCCAGACGTATCGGCAAACATGTTAACTTGGATGTCAAGTTAGCGAGGTATCATTTAATCTTACCCTCACAATTTTGAATATAGAATAGTTTATGTATTCATATATACATAGTTGAATATTTCTATTCCATCATCCAAAAATAGCTAAATTTTTTATCTGCAGTTTTTTCATGAAAAGTTTTCGAATAATTTGTAATTAGGTTGGGGAAAAGGAAACGCAATATGAAGAAACATTTTTTATATGTGAATGAGCAGTGGTCAGAAATTAGAAAAACTTTCTATTCTCACATAAAAATTCCGATCTATCTTATTCACCGATCTTTCGCTCAGAAATTTCAGGTATCATCCATTATCTGTGAATTTCGTAGTGTACAGGTAGAGTTTTAGGGTTACAAAATAGTAGAAAGTGATGTCACCCTAAACTGTGAAGGACTATTTTCGACCAACAGACAACAAGAAGCAACAAAACGTAGAATTGTTGCAACATACGAGAGCAATGCCGTAAAAATGTCTGAACTAGCTAACGCATGGACAATATCAAAAAATTATCGAAGTATTTGCCGCCTGGCAGTCGAGTGGTTAGGGAACTAGCTTCTCACTGTGCAGGTCTGGGTTCGAATCCCGGTTCGGGCATGGATGTTTACTAACACTAACAAAGTCCCTGGATGGATCATGCTGATCCCTTGGGAATACGTGAGGATCACGTTGCTATTATTATTAGTTGTGATTGCACAGTACAAATCGTAGTCGTCTTAAGAGGAGTATAGCAATTTACATCTAGTTAGAGAGGTTTCTGCCAATTCAATTTAGTATTTTTCCAATCATTAGAATAAAAATGTTGAGTGGTTATCACATTACCTCGACTAATCCAGGTTAGTCGAGTTATTATCCGTATGTCGAGTAATTGAGGTTCTACTGTAATTACGATAAAATAATGGTTCTGTCCCGTAAAATACGGGTACAACATTTCACCCCCAAGTAATATCGTAACCCCCTCGAAATATTGTTCTACATTCGCGCGAATCCCCTGTTTCATTTTTCATAATAATATTTATCACTCTGGAATTCACTCAAAGATTACTAGATTACTTATACATTTACCAACGTTTCAGTTTAGAAGCTAATGTAATTGAATAAAATTAGCTGCTGTACTTTATGAGTACCACAACTTTTAAAAGAAATTTCAAAGCAAAATACATTCTTAATAAAAACAGACCCTCGATAGACTGAAACAGGGATAGAAATCCATGATTGTGTGCGGTCGACGCGTCGCCGAACACAGTTCCAACTAAAGGGTGCTCAACATTTTAGTGAGTATTGGTCACTTGAACTGATTTGTAATCGGTGGCGAGTCACTTGAATATTTTATTAACTATCTAAGGGCCATAATAAAATTAAAAGGTTAACAATTTTTACTAACATAATGTAAATTTTAAATGATAAGAATCAGTGGCATTTTTAATAGATGGACCAAAAAACAGAGCTTGCACAACAAACTAAACAGAGACGTTAATCATTGAAAATGATCTTAATTCTGAATTTTTTTGAATTTTTTTACTCTTTCTTCAGCATTTGATTTAATTTTGTTATTGCGATTCCTTATTTATGTGCTTTACTAAAAAAAAAAGTTTTCATAGAAGATAAAAAGTTTAAAAATTTACCCAGAAATACTCGAGCCCCGGATTCGTCTAAGCTACACTGATTGGGATCATAATTTTTCTGCTGAAATAAACACCCCCTTCCCAAAATTTTCACACGTAGAAAATTTGGAATTGTCTATATATGCAACCAGTTGGAATATTCAAATTTTTATTAATAAATTACTATTAATTAAGTTCCAGTATTCAGGTAGTTTTCAAATTGTTTTTGATTTCGCGGCACAAATGGCTCCACGGGGCCACATTCTTCATTTGAATATTCAAGTAATGGAAACATGATTTTGTGTTGAGATTTTCCGATCCAATGTCGAAAAGAACCACCGATATAAGCTTCAAACTGTTATGTCACCGAAATTTGCGAAGAGTATCGACTTACTAACGTTCTAATCACCGCCATTTTGTTTAATAATTATAGTTATGAAGAGTTATTATTACTTAAAAATACAGTAAAAGACAAAAAAAACAACAACAAATATTTAAACACTTCATCTCGCCAACTCCCAAAATTGCTCGAGTTCCGTCATTTTCAAAGATCGGGTGAAATCTCGAAATTTCTCACTGAAGTCGAGGTCCTCGGAGACTATATTATTCATACATATAAAGGAGGCGGGGGCCGAGGGATTTACCCCTCTGGTACAAACAAGCACCTTGACATGCTCGTAATTATTTAAGGATAAAATCACTCCCTGTAGTTAGTTTAATGTTATTAACAAGATTCCTTTTATTAATTACCTAACAAGTCACCTTTTGGCCGTCTGTCAGTGCGAATAGATGGTGAAGGATTTCGCACCACCAACATGGAGAATGTCAAGATAACGCCAGTTCACTAGTCGCGCTATTTAATACGCCGAAGCAATCACTCTTCGCGCAGAAATTTGCTGTGTTCTGTGCGCCATTTATTTTACTAGCCGACCACGTGATTAAATTTTAGTTATCCCATGAGAAAGACATTCTTCCATCATTGTTACGGAAAGTCCGTATCCACGGTGTGGATCCCTACCATAGGAATCTCACGTATTGGCTGAAGTAAATTGTTTCATAGCGTACCCTTGATACGAAAAAATTGAAGTTTATTCAATAATATACTGATAAAAGTCAATAAAAATTTATCGATCATTACAGTTTTTTTAATTCTTTTAATTATTGAAATATTTTATTTTAAATAATTTAATTTTCGTTTACTGTCCTAATAACACATCGAAATGATATTCAGTGCTTTATGAGAATTATTTGGAAGGGGAAAATAAATGGTTATTCAAAAATTTTAGAAAATTTCGGCACTGAAATATTTTAAGAATCCTACACTAAGAATGTTTAAAAAAATTTGCAATAATTTCAATGATTTCAAACCAAAATAACTTTTTTGAAGTTGACGAACTTGTTTTGAAGAAGACGAACAATAAAAAATGCTCGAAGAACTTGATATTGAAAATATTTCTCGAATATTCGCATTGAAATTATTAAAAAATGTTTTTTTTTCTAAATAACAAAAAAATTTTATTTTAATATTGTTATTTAAAAGTCCAAAAACATTGTTTCAAATATTCATTCCAATATAATTCGGCGGTAAAAATATTCAACAGTTTGACGTTTTTTAGTAATTTTATACCAGAAAATACTTTTCAAAATCGGCACGACAAATAACTAAGAATTTGAGAAGATACTTGGTATATATTTGATACACGAAAAATATTTGAGAATTTGATATCAGAAAATATATATAAAAAAATCGACTCAAAATATTTCAAGAATTATACACTAAAAGATAGTAAAATATTTCAAGACTTTGACACTGAAAAATATTTCAAGAGTTTGGCACCTAAAAATATCTCATGAATTCGACAATAAAAGTTCTTTCAAGATTTTCGACAATAAAAAATGTTTTTGGTTGAAGAATTTCAACCGAAAACTATTTTTCAGAAAATTAACTTTACAAACTGTGTGTGTATCGTAAATTTGACTTGATTCGGGAACTTGACGTTAAAAATAAGCAAGAATTTTACATATAAAAGTAGTATATAAGAGTTTAGTTCTAAAAATGCTTCGAAAAATTTTGACACTATATAAGAATTTGATACACTAAAAATATTTCGGACACTTGATCTTATAAAGTAGGCTATTTAAAAAATTGACAATACAATTGTATCCAAAATTTTACACTAAAAAATATTTAGAAAAATTTGAGGAGATAAAAAAATTCAATAATTTCACACTCGGAAAAATTTTCGATACCCTTCAAAAACTTATTCAATTTGACATTGAATTGGATAATTCAGTACATAATAAGCATAATTCAGTAAAATAGTACTTCATAATCTGAGAAGAGTAAAAAATCGTTATTATTATTATTGCATTATAAAGGAAATTAAAATAATAGCCGTGTTCGAGCATTCTCTCACACACTTGCATCTCTATATAATCAGACAAGAATAGATTTCCACAGAACAAGAGCTGATCATCGGCTTTGTTTGCTGTGTGATGATCAGCGCCAAATAATAAAGTTTCACAGTTTGCCCTGTGCGTGTGCAAACATTTTTCGGGTTATCTTTATTGAAATGTTGGTTTACGTGTGGCCATCGGCAAGTTATCCCCCACTCACATCCACATCGCGACCATAATGAGATTATGGGAATTTCTAGGTAAACCAAAAATTATATATGGTTGATAATTACTTACAGCCCCCGTTCATACACATACACGATCTCTAAATTAAATCATTTTCTTGTTTGCTCTCATCGTGTTGATTCTCTTTTATATAATTTTTGCATAAATTTATATTCTGTATATATAAGAGAATTTTTCTATCTAATAAAAACAACTTGCCGAATATTCAATTAGAAACAATCAATTTAATCGAATGTTTAGAATGATTCCGTGCTATTGATAAATAATAAGGCATTCAACTCGAATCGTCGTATATTTGATGTAATAATTATTTTCACTGGATTTTCATTTATTAGCATTTAAAGGAAAATTTTTATGAATATTTTATCATGTCTGGAATTATGTGTCACCTCTTAACGCTGTAGTTATTATTCAGGAATTTTTGGGGATTTTCCTGATTTTCTTTAAGCCAAATTTAACTGATTTTCGGTTTCGTAACGTAAAATACTATTTGTAGAACCTATTTTTGACGAATCCTCGATATTCTATAAATTGATCAATATCTATCGAATCAATATCCCTTCAATGAAATTCATTCTTCCCGTTTAGGAATTTTAACATGAATTTTATAGATTTGCAAAGTCGATAAATTGAAAATCAAACAGTCGATAAGCTCGTGAAAGGATTGATTCTAAATTAAAATTTCGATTTTCAATTTCTTACTATTTTAAATATCAAGACATTTTGCTGGTTTTTAAAGTTGAAAATCACAATATTTTTTGAACTTTATCCAAAGTGTGAATCTAAATTGCCGTCGTGGCCATTATTCGTGGCGTGTTGTCAAATTTGAGGAATTTCGTTATCCATTCTCAAATATTTTTGACAACTTTAACACAAATATTTAGTCGATAACGATTAAAATTTTGATTTTTCATAAAGTTCAAGCCAATAAGAGTTTGTTTGCGTGTTTTGATAATTTATTTTGCATTTTTATATCTTATTTGATCACAAGATTTAAAACGAAAGTTCCATGTTAAAACAGATTTGAAATTTTCGGATGAAAAAATTTTAATTACAAATTATTTTTTTGGAAAAATATATACTAATTATTTGTTACTATTTTTGAAATAAAAGATATAGATTAATGGATTAATTTCTGTTTGAGTTCAAACTCCCATAGATTGGTTATCTTAAATTTACCCGAATTAGCTATAATACCTGTTACTGACACGGACTTTGTTAATTGGATTAACTCTAATCTCTGAAAAATTAATTTGAAAATTTCGCGATTAATTTAACGTATATAATAAAAAATAATTTGGCATCCATATTGGCATTTATCTAGTTGTAAAACGAATTGTGTCATCTAGTTGGTAATCGAAAAGTGGCATATGTGTTTTAAATATAAGACTATACACCAGGGGTTCTTTTAACCTATGGGTCGCAGGGGCTACTGAGATTGGTCGTATGAATCCTTTCACAAATGCGATTGAAAATTCATTTGTTGCACTACTGGTTTCAATGACGCTTTAACGCTACACGTTTTAGGGGCATGGACTGGGACGCAGACATTTTTGGGGAACCTCTTGAGAATTTGAAATTGATGGAAAAACAAGATTTGGGAACTGATAAAAAAAATAATTTTAAAATTGATGAAAAATTAACTAGGCAAATGATTGCAGAGTGAACAAGAATTCAGAATTCATGCAAGAGATAAATCCAGAGTTGAAAAAGATTCAGAATTCATGTGAGAGATAATTCCAGAATCAAGAAGAATTTTCAGCATTCATGAATTAATGAAAGTTCAGTATTATGAAAGAAATAATTTCAGAATCAGTGAAAGCTTTGAATAATTTGAGGCCCTCTATTTGATTCGATAGCCCTGGGCTCAGTCCCTGTTGGCTCACCTGTTAATATACCACGAGCTCTGGTTTCACTAATTTCTAAAAATAAACAAACGTTTTATCAATGAGAAATACTTAATAATATTTTTAAAATTAAAAAATAGACCGATGAATCGCTAAGTTCATCACATTATTGATTTTGGGTAGCTGCTATAGATCATATGAAATTAATTTTCTCTGTATCAGTGTGCATGTTTTTTATACAAATCCATTCACAGGCGCTGGAACTTAGGGGCTGAGGCCATTTGGAGTTTCCCTAATAAATTTTGTAAGGTCGCTGAGCTCCCCCAAAAATTTCTTAAAAAATAATGCAATGCACCCTCCCTCTCCTGCGTACGTACTTCAGGCCCGTATATACGGGACGACTAGCAACTTTTAGAACCCCCCCACCAATGTTTTCTTCATGTCGATGCCTCTGAATCCACTATAAACCGATCTTGGGTAAATTCCGCATATATGCTGAACATTACCGGACTTCAACGATAGGTTACTTTGAAGTTCGCCAGAGCTGGGCAAATGCACGACATAGGCATAGACTGTCAGACAACAATGGTTCATAGGCCTCAACAATGCTTTTGCATGGTTGTTTATTTTATTTTTGTTTGTTAAAAATGCAAACATATGCATTTTAAAATGCCTAAAAATATGCCGTAAAATAAATAATGCTCAATAGTGAAATATTTTCTTGAAAAAATTGAATGATTTTTCAAGAAAATTTGATGAAATTCGAAGAATAAAAAGTTAAAAATGATCTTCTATATGCAAATACATATTTTAACACTGTGAAAAGTGTTAAAATATGCAATTGCATATGTGTGTGTGCACCTATGCATTTGCATATAATCCAAGCTCTAGTGATGGCAATATTCCATGCTCAAATTCGATAAAAGACCCCACAGACGAGCAGAACATTAAAAAACGGCCATTACATTCGTCGACCCTTTGCTTTTCGATTCCTCGATGGGACCTATCAAGTATTTGCTGAAAAAGTTGCTTAGTGTTGTCTCGAGAAATTGCCAAAAGCGTATTGCGTGCAATGTGGCTATTCCCTGTCAAGCTCAATTTAAGCATAGAATATCAGTTTCATGCTTCCCACAGGGTCACTTTATTGTTCCTATTCATAGGATATCCGCCCGTGTCACTTGTCTTTCACAAACTGGCACAATATTATATATTTCAAAAATGAAAGTGCCACGAGCGGATATCCTATGAAATACGGTAGGCCTATTTTGCAATTACGTTTGTTTGTAAATGTGAATTTTCCATTGCATTTCATTTTCCACATGTTGAGCAATGTTCCATAGTTATCAATCGACTTTGAAGGTCAATACAGCTATATAATACAGCGTTTCTCAACCTATGGTCCGTGGACCACAGTTTGTCCTCGATGATGACAAAGGTGGTCCGCAAGCAGACTTGATAATTTACTTCCAAATATCAATTGTAAAATTGTTCAAATGGTGTAATTCAACGTTTCTCAACTTTTGGTCCGCGGACCAGAGGTGGTCCTCGACGATGGCATAGGTGGTCGGCAGGCAGACTTGATAATTTGATTCTAACTGAATGAAAAATCATTCAAGTGTTGTAATATTGATATTAATAATAAACACATGGGTTCAAATAAAAGCTATACTTTGTTACGTTCACCATACCTCATTGAAGGAAATGCGGAAAATTGCGATCCTAAATACGGGTTATCACTAATTGTACCCAAAAATGCAGTTTACGACGAATTCGCTAATTACTGCAAAAATGGGCGAAGGGTGGGTAGTAAAGGACAACTACAATAAAGTATACTGACTACTACTGCATTATTGTTTTAGTTATTACACCGTAGTAAACAAAAATATATTGGACGAAAAATCATTAAAATGACTGGACGACCATATTTCATTGCCAAAAAATCAGGGGAACTGGGATCTTAAATATGGTAAAATATTAGACGTCACCAATTGTCATTAAAATCGTTGCCATAAATCCAGAAAATCCCCAATTGCAGTAAAATTCACTAAAAAATTGAGGAAAAAACGCTGAACCTGACAAATATGTAAAATGAATATGTGCGTATTTGTATTTATATAGCTGTAATGTAAGTTATGGAAACGCCGTTTTTATTTACGCGAATTTAGTAAACATTAAAAATTCAAATAAGAATTGTTGTAAAACGGGACAAATGTATATAAAACAATTCAAACAACTAAAAACTGTTGAAATTATCATCATTCACACAAATTTAGTAAACATTACACACTCAAATGAGCTTCGTTGAAAAAAAAACGGCACAGCTGCATTAAATAGTCGGAACAGCCGTAAATCTGGCCATTATGACTGTCCCGTAAAATAAGGGACAACATAATGCTGTAAGTTTGTAGTCCATCGTATTGTTTTAGACATTTTACTGGTCCTTGAGTTCACAAACGTTGATGAACACCGATATAAAAAATTTGAAAATTAGTCATTTTGAGAGTTGAGGGGTTTTGAAATGAAAAGTTTGCTGCATCTGAATGTCATCTAAATATCATCTCTATAATAGCTGTACTACATTACTCACCACTTATAAAATCAGCAGTTTTATAAAATCAAATTGCCGAAACTAAATCAAATCAGTGCAAATCATATTATAAAATTTCCGTTTTATAGAATCACCGCCACGGTTTTTGAAAATCAAAAATACAAATACAACGCCACAACAGGCAAAATGCCCAACGAGGTGGCTGATTATACGGGGTGATTATAATCAGTTCCCTTACTCTGAATAGTTTTTCTCAAAAACTACAGTTAAATTTTCAGGATATCTTAATGAGACCATGGAAAAGATATTTATGCAATGAAAAATAGTTAAATTTTTGACCCCCAGGTGAAAATGCCCCTTTTCCCCCCATGTTCCATACAGCGTATATACTAAGTTTCAATTTAAAACGTCTACCAGAACGGACGCTATATAGGTCTGAGTAGTGTCAGTATACTGAAACTGCTTAGACCTCTGTTGCGTCCGTTCTGGTAAGCGCATTCCATTGAAACTTGGTATATAAGCTTTATCGACATAGAAAAAAGGAAAATGCGATAAACGCTACTTTTTCACCTTTTGGTCGAAAATAGAACAATTTCTTTTATTGCATTAATCTCTCTCCCATGGACTCATTAAGATATCGTGAAAATTTGGCTGTGTTCGGATGAGTAATTATTGAGAAAAACTATTCAAAATACGGGTACTTTAATTATAATCACCCTGTATTTGTGAAATGAGTTTTATCTACCAAAAAACGGCGTAAAACTCAAAAGAAAATTTAACCTGTGAGAATTAACTATTCGGTCTTAATTTTGGCATTTGGAATATTTTTGCAATTTTTTTTGAAGTTCCAACACAAAAAAAAGGGGATCGAGAAATGGGAGAAGTGACAAAAGAAACTAGTGACTCGAAAAAACAGGACTTTTCTAAACCGAGCAAAAGCCCGGTCTATCGCTCATTATGGGAAATTTACTGCAGTAAAATGAGAATGACACGCTATTGGAAAAATCCTATTCAAAAATCGAATTAGAAATCATAAAATTGAAACGGATAGTCGGTCAGAAAGATCGGAAGAAGATCAAGTAAAACAGACAATGGTGTATTAATGGAGGGGAGTGGCTTTTTTGAGAGCTATAGCCCAGGGCGGCAAATTTGAGGAATGATATTCCAAGAAAATTGGTAGAATGGGGGGGGGGGAAGGGCGGCAAAATTTGTATAACCCTCAGTAAATCCGCCTCTGTCTAGACAGGTATAGTCTGGTTCAGTGAATGGCCAAAAAGTGACCCAGAGAGTTTCCGAGCACGTGAGTGAGCGAAAGAGTTACCAAGAGTGCGTGCAAGCATGTAAATGACGAAAAGAGTGACCTAGAGAATGCGAAAGCATGTCAGTGTTTAAAAGAGTGCTCTAGAACGTGCGCGAACTTGTAAATGAACAAAAAAGTGCTTATTCAGAGTTTGTGCAAGCATGTGAATGACCAAAAGAATGATCTGGAGAGTATGTAAATGTGTAAATGATCAAAAGAGTGATCCAGCAAAGAACCATGTCAGTGAGCAATTAAACAGTGACCTAGAGTTTGTGCAAGCATGTGAATGACCAAAAGAATGACCTGAAGAGTGAGTTACTAGAGCGTGTGTAATTATGTAAGTGACCAAAACAGTGTGGAAGCATGTGAGTTATCGAAATAGTGTGCAAGCATGTGAATGACTAAATGAGTGACTTAAAATATATGAGCATGGAAGTGACCTAAAGAGTAACTTAGAAACACAGCTGTACTTGCAGTAATGAAGTGAGGCCGAGGAGGTTATATTGCATAGGGCGGCGAATTGGTGGAAATAGTAATCAACAAAATTAGACTAGAATGGGGGAAGAGGGTGACAAAATTCGTGTGGCCGCAGGCTGCAAAACCATAAATATGCCTCTCGTAATTAGAACGTCTGTATTAGAACTGTTTTTGCATTGCACTGTAACGTGCATGTGGTAGTTTAAGTTAGTTAATGGTAATTTACTTATTAACAGAAGTGTCAATTCAACAAGGTAGAATGCATCATATTTTTAAGGAAAATTCTGTAATTTTAAAATTTTAGTACTTGATTTATCGGTTATAAAAATCAACCGCTTAAGGCAATCGAAATCATCCGGATAAAAGTGATTTTAATAAGTGGGGAGGGGCATTGTGTAGTAAGGTTCTAGATCTGAACTTGGATTTCCGCAATGGAGTGAATGGTATTTTCCTACAATTCAAAGAGGCCTAATAATGGTTCTTTTCTTATAATGCTGATATATTTAACGCTCGTTAGAAAATAACGTTATATTGGGAGGTTGTTATACCGAACGTTTGAAAAAAAATACGCTCCTTGAAAGGATTTATATTTTAACGCAATAAAAGACTGCATTATTTTTTATAACGTAAAAAATTGCAGTGAAAATGCATAATGTTAGAAAATAATAGTAAAATTGTATTAATTAATTTTAGATGCAAGCAACCTATGTACCAAATTCTCCAATATAAAGGGTCAAATCAACCGCAATTTTGGCAAACCCAAAACAGGGATTTTATTCATTTCTTGCGAAAATTAGGCTGGGCATAGCTGCGTCCGGGCGTTGTATTCGATTAAACGTTCTTTCTGGGTCGTTATATTGGATTTGAAATAACATGGAATGAATAGGGGGAAAAAAAATCAGAATTATCGAAGTTGTCGTTTTAATGGAAGTTCGTAATAACACATGATCGTTATAACCAGTGTGACTACAATAATAAAATTTGAATGAATTTATGTTCAAGTGCAATAAGATAAACACATTTAATCAGGGATTTGGTTAATTTCTTTGCAAAAAATTAGTGGACGTTGTGAGGGATGCGATGATATGTTTCGTTTGTTATATCGAATCGTAAATAACATGTCATGTACAGGAGAAAGTTTTGGACTTACCGCACCGGTCGTTATAACGAAATGATCACAACGTGCAGTCGTTATAACGAGTTTCGTACGTACATATACTCGCTGATTTACTTACTCTTCAAGCGCATCCACGAATCCTCAGCAAAGGATGCAAAAAAGAACTCGTTAGCAAAAACTATTCCAAAAAAACTTTCATTCATTTACTTTTTGTGAATATGATAGAAGTTTATCATAATTTTTGTTCGCACTTCAAAATCAAACGAACATATTGCATCCATACGCTTTTATAAGTGTAGGGCTTACTCGTGGTTATAGTCCCAATAGCTGTTACCTACGTCTCTACTCGCGTGTGGATTTGGTTATCTGAAAATTACTCGGCGATGATTCCTCCGTATAACATTTGAACCCCCTCACGACCCCCTTAGGGATTGAATTTTCAGGAATCCCGTCGTGGTAAGTGTCTACATCATAAAAAATAATACTAGCTAAATTTCATATTTATAGCTTCAGCGATTTCAGCTAAGCGATGGTTGCCCCATATAATATTTGACACCCCCCCCCCCTCTTAAAGGTTGAATTTTGAAAAATTTCTTCTCAGTGAGCCTTTGCATCATAAAATGAAACTATTGGCCAAATTTCATATTCATAGCTTCAGCGGTTTTTGCTCGGCATGATATCTCTATATAATCTTTGAAACCCCCCCCCCCCCACATGGCTCTCTTAGGGGTCGAATTTGAAAAATCCTTTCTTAGTGAGTCTTTACATCATAAAATAAAAGCTCCTGATCAAATTTCATATCCATAGCTTCAGCGGTTTCGACTCGGCGATGATGAATCATTCAGTCAGGACATGTTATTTTATATGTATAGTGCATTATAACCTACTACGGTAGATTTACAAAAATCCTTTTCTTATCCCTATTTATAAAAAAAAAAAAAAACTCACAACATTTGGGAAACGGAAAAGTACTCGCATATTCAGAAAATTTATTTCCTAATTTGGTAGCGAATTGAGAAACATTTTTCAACACAACACAACATGCACAGAAAATTACAGATATATTTCAGGAGAAGCCCAAAGAAAAGAAATAATGAGCTAACTGTAGGTATTACGGCCATCTTAGCTTCAGATATTTTTCCTGAAGCCAGCTTCGGAGATTCTAAAAGCATTAAATGGTAGAAAATATACTGGAATGTTGTGGAAAAAAAGAAAATAATAATTTCTTCCCTATAATGGAAAATATGTGTTTTATGTTCCCAAATTTTACATTTTCACCGTAATCCATATTAAATAAAACAATGATAATGATACTGCCAATTGCGATACTCGTTTTTCAAGCTTATCTAATTTGAACGAATGAATAGATATTTGTAGAAATAAATTTTTGCTGTAGGTAAATAAAGAAAACAAAAAACGCAGAAATGTAAGTTTATGATTTTTAAACAAGGTTTAAAGCTCAGAAATGAAAATCCGAATACATTTCAATGACCTAAGAATCAAATTATAGGAAAAAAGATTAACACAAGAATAGAAAATTAGGAAAAATACGAAAATATGGCAAACTAGCAAACAAACTATGTATCTTCTACCGGAAATAAATTAGATTATATGCCCAAAAATATAGCTGCACAAAATAGGAGCATTATCCATGTAAATTCGATACTAAATAAGAAAAACACACAGCAAACTGGCTTATTCTGATTCAAATCCCAGTTTTCTTTCATCCTACATTTACTGCAGCAGTATGGATGACTCTTGGGCATGAATATAAATAGTGGAAAAAATTGCCCTAACACATTTTCAATACGAGATGACATATTTTCGAAACACATTCCTAAAAATAGTAATATTTAAAGACATTTTCCATCAAACAAGAAAGAGTAACAATGAAACTTACACGACACATTACTAGGCTTTTGCCAAGAATCAAACTATGCATCTTCCCAGGGCCGTCTTAAGAACATCATGGGCCCCCGGGCCAACTGGTTTTTCTGAAACTTTCAACCGGATCTCATTTTTGTGAGGCCTGTCTTCTCTTGAGTCCCTCGGGCCGCGCCGGGTGAACCCATGCGCACAGGTGGAGATACGGGGGGGGGGAGCGTGGGGCATTCCCCCCCCCCCCAGCGTCAAAGGTGGAGTCGACTGATCTAATGTATATATGTATATAAAAATTGACATCATCATCATCGTGCCACCCCCAGTAATAATTCCCGTACCCCCCCCCCCCCCCCAGGCTTCCAAGTCTATCACCGCCTATGCCCATGCGTTAAGACGGCACTACATCTTCCACCAAAAATAAAGTATATGCCCAAGAATAGAGCTGCACATAATATGAGGAATTTCCATGCAATTCGGTACTAAATAAGAAAAACACGCAGAAAACCATCTTATTGTATTTGTGATGAAAATCTGAGTTTTCTTTCATCCGATATTCACGGCAGCAGTATGGTTGACTCTAGAGAATGAATATAAATATTGAAAAAAATTGCCCTAACACGTTTTCAGTACGAGATGGCATAATTTCAAAACACATTCCTAAAAATCTTAATATTTAAGGACATTTTCCATAAAACAAGAAAGGGTAACAATGAAATTTACACGACACATTTCTAGGCTTCTGCCCGTTTTAAGCAAGAGGCCCTCTTTTTCCCAAACACGCATTTATATCTCCCTAGAATATTCTAGAATATTATAACAAAGTTACTAAACCCCCCTCCCCCCCTCCCAAAACATTCTCTTTTGTAACGAGACTTTTGGTTTAACTGGCACTTTAAGAAACATGTTCTCTATCTTGAGGAAAATCACTTCCACTGGAGACTACTATTTTCAAGAAACATCAAGTTGAGAAAGAGAGCGACCCTCAGGCTTTCGCCCCACTTATACCCATAAAATTAAGCAAGCAAGACCGTTCTTTCGCCAGTCTCACTTTTGTCTTATGGGACAAATTCTGTACAGGAAATGTTTTTGTTTTTTTTCTAAATTTTAAATTTCCCCTTACTCTCATAAAAGACTAAGGGTATCTTTCTTCTCTTGTTGTTCCAACTACCAGATCATTTCCCTCAATTGTTAAAGTTCAAAGTTGTTTTGGGGAGACTGAAGTAAGTCTCTCTCTCACATACTCTCTAATATCTTATCCAACCCCTTCCATCTTTTAAGAAAATTTTTTTTTCAAAAACAGAAAAAGAAAAAATTGTTCCTTCTCCTTATAGTGACTTTCAAATTCAATTTCGATTTTAATTACATTGCTTGTCTTTAGGTCGTGTCATAAGGAGGGTTGGAGGGACGGTAGATATAGATGGAACAACACAAACTCTCCCTTCTTGGAGGCTCCAAGACGTTGTTTGGGTGAAAAGAGGTCCAAGGCGAAATTAGCTAGGGCTTAAAAAGAAGACATTTTTGCATCCGTGACAGCTTGTTCTCTCTCTTTCTCTGCAAGAGAGGCCACAGAAAGAGAGCTCTGGAGCTCTCTCTCTCCGCTCGTGCTCTAGGCATCTTTTAACTCCGTCTTGTACAGCTCCCACCGCCCGCCCCTCTTTCCTTTAAACTTCCCAGCACCGCCGAGTACTTGTCACCATGGAGAAAAGAACTCTGGGAAAAAAGAGTTAAGGAGAGAGGTAGGGGTTGTGAGTGGTTAGGTGTCGTACAAGAGCGCAGGGAGCGAGAGAGCTGCTGCTGCTATATCCTGAACAACATTTGCAGTTTTCTCCCAAAACTAGAAGAAGAACAAGCAGCAGAAGAAAGAGAAGGCTAAGAAGAAGAAGAAGAAGAGCGCTAGCTCGCTCGCCTGCATAGCAATGAGTAGAATACCTTACTCCCTCATTAATATGAAAGTATTTTCTCCCTTCGCATGCTAATGATGGTGGTGGTGGTGGTGCTGTTCACCATGCCATTCCTCCCCCGAGCACCATCCTGTCTCTCGCAATCCCTACCTCATCCTGATGCTCCGAAGAGATAATTTCTTTCTCCATAACCCCTTGCATTCCTCACACTCTTTCTTTGGATGCTGCTGCTTGCAGGGTTGTAGGGGTGTAGGTGTTGGTTGTGTTTTACGTGCATCTTACTTTCTCTGTGACTATTCTCCATCCCCCACTGTACCCAGTATTTTTGTCTTCTCCATGACGACGCATCGTCCAATCACCGGCAAGGTTTTGCTGGCAAGGTGTCCGTCGATCTCATTATTTCGGTATCTCTCCGCCAATCGCGGCGTTTTACGAGAGGAAAATGCATTTTCCTTTTGCTCTTGTACAGGGAGAAGGATGTTGTTCTTTTACCTGTTTTCTCTACCTCTCTGCTCTCTACTTTTCATATTTCCTGATATATCCCCACCCCCTGGAGAAGCATCTTCTTTGGGCTAGGTACCTCTGGTACCTTTTCCTGGTAAGGTAGTATGCAGAGTTAGAGAGAGAGGGAGTTAACAAATTCGCCCTCAACATACACACGCATACCTCACCTCCAGTGCTGTATAACCACTTTCTCTTATTCGTGGTGTTGGTACTCATTACCATCTCCAACAACCACCTACTCTTATGTTTCTCGCACGATACACGTTACGATCTTCCCACAGAAAACACACGCATCCTCTTTGGCTTGCTTTTATATATATATATATATATTTATTTATTTATTTATTCAGCGTGATTCCATTGTCTCTCACTTACTCTAACCTTCCCCTCTATGTTCACTAGATTTTCCGAGAGTTTTCCATAACATACCGTTCTTGGAGCCACTGAATCCACTACACAGAGTCGAAAACACTGATCTTCCACGGAGCGTGGGTATTACTTGGTATGTGGAACACTTTGTCGAAGCACATGCCATGTTTTCTATGAGGTGGATAGGGACAACCATTTTGTACCATAAAGGCTAGGATAAAAGTTTTTGGCGGCGGGTGAATGGCGGAAGCTGACATTTTGAATGTTATACCAGTAACACGCGATCCAAAATACTCGTATACATGTACGTGCACTGTTGCGTCAGCAACAGATGGATACTATATCGATACACTTTCTTCACCGTCTTTTCTACTCAATCATATCATATTAAAGACATTAAGATGGGTAAAGATCAGGATTTTTCCATTGGAAACCCAATCTTTCGTATTCTTCTGAGAGAAATTGGGTTCATCTAACAGGTGCTTTATTACTCCCTACAAAATACGTTTGATATGTGATGCTAAATGAGTTTTGTTAACATTTAAATATCTTTAGAAATACTTTTAATGAGGCAAAAAGAATTTTTCATCGAACTTTGAAAACTCGGCAAACACATGTAGTCTTCTGCCAATCACGGTAAACATTTAGTTTCGTTCAATTTGCAATACTTTATTTATCTGTAGCTTCACTATAGGTGCTCTACAAGTGATGATATCAAAACATCCATTTTTTTTTTCGAGAGAGAGAGATTCTCACCCTTCCCGGAATTAAAAGCCCTTATATCAAAAACAACAAACACAGCAGTTTCTTTACGATTATTAAACTCTGTTCCGTTCCTACCAAGCTCAATGCAGGCGATACAAACAACAAGCAAGAACGTAGAGTTCTGCAACTTTGCTACTTCCTTGAAACTACATACAGACAAAACATAGTTCAGGCTTACGGTTCTGTAGCGGAGCTCCGTTACTGCTGAATTCTATATAGAGAGAAACAAACACATCTATATTTTCAAGGTTGTGCTACTTCGCTATCGTTCCTTGCAAGTTTCACATTGGCAAAACAAACAAACACGGCATAGGTTTATGTTTCGGCAGCTATGCTACGGTCCTTGTAATCTCTATATCGACAAAACCAACATACACAACTTATGCTTACGGTTTTGGATCTTTGCTATTTTTTCTGCAAGCTTGCTCTGTGTAGACGAAGCAAGCAAACACAACTATGTTTTTGTTTCTGTACCTTTGCTACGCTTCTTGCAAGCTCCACATACACAAAACAAAAATATACAGCTTATGTTTACGGTTCTACAGCTGAACTTCTGAACTAAATTTTGACACAACAAACACAGCTATACGTTTACGATTTAGCGCTTTGTTTTATTTTTCCATTCTAGCTTCATATAGACAAAATAACAACTAACAACCATATTTATAATGTGAGTTTCTGGTTCTGCATTTGCACTTCGTTTTTTTCCTAGTATGGAATAGATATTGAAGGGCAGAAACACAACCGCTTTACATCTCGTAACGATATGGACACGTGCTCGATTTGCAGACAAACAAATAAGTTGGATTGACGAGTAGACTTTTGGTTTGTACCCTATCATTACGTGATCGAGTTCACCCATTTGAAATTCTTGTTAAGTGTTGGGTGTAGCATCAGGTTATCGAAATATGCCTTAGAAAACTCTAAAGTAGAATAATTTAATGATTTTGTCGTAATTTACCGTTGATGAGATTAAAATATATATTCGGTCTTAATTTTGGCATTTGGAATATGTTTGCAATTTTTTTTGAAGTCCCAACACAAAAAATGAGGAGGTCAAGAAATGGGAGAAGTGACTCGAAAAACAGGACAATGACCAAAATAGTGACCTAGAGTTTCTGCAAGCATGTGAATGGCCAAAAGAATGACCTAGAGTTTCTGCAAGCATGTGAATGGCCAAAAGAATGACCCGAAGAGTGAGGGACCAGGTCAGTGAGTGACCTAGAGTGTGTGTCGGACTTGACACTAAATTTTTTTTTTATATATAATTATTTATTAGTTTTTAGTATTTATTGTGTGTGTTGTGTGTGTATGTATGCTTTGTAATAGATCTCATCTTCAAAGTAATCTGTTTAGGGCTGAAATTTCCGATCACATCGGTTTTTCCTATTCATCGAAGTCTTCTGACAGTAGTCGTTTGACAGGGTGTTCCACGCAGCTCTCGTGTTGTTCTGAATTTTTTTGAAGTCCCGAATTTTTGTCCTTTGACTATCGTTTTATTCCAAAACACATCAAAAAGTCACAAATGGCTATATGAGACGAATAAGTATGATAGGAAACGGTGATTTTTTTTTAATACTGCTGCATGTTTTGAACAGATCATGATGACGTATTTTAGTGATAAAGCATCCAGTTTGTTGCAACCAAAAGCTGTAGTCTTTTATCCAGTTAATTCCTCAGGATCTCTTACATAGATCCTATACCTTTTCAGTAAAGTCTGCAATTGTTCTCAGATTTTCCTAGACACGATCAAGGGTTGTACCTGTTGAAGGGCGCGAAAGCACTCGATGTCTTCTAATGATTGTTGGCCGCGTTTAAAACAAGCATGTCAGTCACAAAATTATGTGTTTCTTAGAAAACTTTTATCAGCCGTATTTTTTCCGAGTTTCACGCAGAACATGGAAACGCATGCTTTACTTTTCTGGTCGTTTTACAGCGTCATAAAATACCTTAGCCGATGTGCTAGGAAAAACCGGAAGATGGCTCTGAAAATGGAAACAATACAACTCAAAATTTAAATTCTAGAAGCTTGTGTTATAAAGTCCTTGTGTGGATCGGCAAATTTCTAAGAGCAACTTGCATCTAACAATGTACTAAGACGTCGGAATTCTCCCAAGCATAATTCTTATAAGACACATCTTTACATTTTTTTCGAGCATAAGGAACATCGTACATATCAGGAAATAGGAAACTATAAATCGTACCAATAAAAAACCCAACCTAGAAAGCAGGAAAGGTTTTTTTGTCAGGAAAAAGAGGAAACACAATTTTTTTATGATTTTTAACCCTTTCCGTGTATTTATGTATCTCTCTTTCTCTGGATGGTTGGTAGAATTTGGTAAACGAAGGGTTCGAGTCCAGGTGGTTATGAGATGGGGGGGGGGGGAAAGGCTGAATATGAATGAACATATCACGTGTGTGACCCAGTTATTCCCGTACGTGATAGAGAAAACCCTCTTTTTTTCCAAAAACCCGGTAGGGTTAGAAGCAACCCCTTTTTTCCGGAAACACTAGGTTTTATCCCCAACACTGCCCTGTATATCGTTCGCTGTTGTGTTGCCTCGTGCTTAACCCTATCCTCATTCACTATGGAATCGCCTAGCTCACTCTCTCTCTCTCTCGTTCTACAATACCAACGGTCTACGAATCCGTTTGGCCTACATTCAATAATAACTGAGGCAGTGATGCATATGCCAGACATACTTTTTTTTTCTCTCCCGATTTATCGTGATTTTGGCCTTCTAGGGTGATCCAAACGCCAATCATAACACATTCTGTAGAGACCTAATTTTTATGGACTGATACCATCTGATAGCGATTCGTGAGCCAGCTGTATCTTACACTTCTAACATCTTACCGTTGCATAAATCAGTTTTGTATCATCTTTTATGACGTAGTTAGGACTGATATTTTGTGCAATGTATCTGGAAAAATGACAACCAAATTTAATTTGTCAATTTGTTTCATCATGTAAACGCTTCGTTTGTGATTTTCATGGATACTTTTAAAGTTTTGATTTCAATTTCTATTTGGTTGATATCAAAATGCGAATAACTTGGGTCTTTGTAAGAAAAAAATTAGTTATGAATATTTATATAAATTCGGAAAATATTGCTGTGTTTCGGCTTAATGTGGATCGTACAAGCTGAAAATGTATCCTGATAGGCCTACAAGTCTTCACCACGATAGAATTATTCAGAGAATGGCTTCAACATAAAAAAAAAGATGTAAAATTACAAAACCGCTTGAGTGAGAATTTTGAAAGACTCTGTGTTTATGGAAAGATCAATGAAACTGGGTATTTGATTATAAGAATGACCGGAAAACCAACAAGACAACATCAAAAGTTCGACTAAAATGGGCTCGAAATATTATGTACCATCATAAGAATTATTTCAATGTCATGTTAAGTAATGAAGAAATAGAATTTAGGTACAAATACTGGCGACTTATTAAAAGAATTAAGGACTTTACTCAGCAGACATTAGGGGAAGTTTGCTTTTGTTGGCCAATATTCCTTAACTTCCCCTGAATAGTTGTCTGGATTCTGATACTTACAAGGAAACGTTCGAGAAATATTCATCAATCAGTTGGGAATTCGTCAAATGATTGGAGAATTTTTTTGGATCAAATCGCATTTTTTTCGGTATAAAAACGCGTCTACTCACAGATCACTTTCTACAAAACAGCACCTTGATCGGAAAAATTCATCGGTTTTAGATTGACCAGTGACAAATTCCATACATAACCAAGAGCTATACTCAGCAGACACTAAGGTGTTGTTGGTTGAAAATGGTCTTCCTTAACTTTCCCTGAATAATCGTCAGAACACTAAATTATTCGTGAAAATTTTAAAACCGATTGGAGAAGTTTAAAGAGGATCGGATTGGATTGGATTTTTCAGCTTAATAATGCGTCTATTCACAGGTAAATTACTAAAAGCAACTCTCTGATCGAGAAAATTCATTGGTTTTTGATTAGCAAGTTGAGTCCCAAAGAAAGAGCCTTATTCAACAAACACTAAGGTGATGTTTGTACCTAACCAGACAATCTAACTTTCCTGAATGGTCATCAGCCCTCTGATGCCTAGAAGGAAACACTCTAATCGATTGGAGATGTTTTATGAGGGTCAAACAAGATATTTCAGCGTGAGAGAATGGTCTACTCACGTTTCAATTTCTACAAAATAGTGCACTGATCGAAAAAGTTGATCGGTTTTAAATTGACCCAGGGCTTGAATTCTATAGAAAGTCAATATTTTTACTCAGCGGACATCAGGGGAAAGCCTGTTTCTCTAATGGTCAGTCTTCAAAAACTTTCATGAATGGTCTTTTGAGATCTGATATACACAAGGAAAAAATCGAGAACAATTTTCAACCGATTGGGGAATTTTTAAAAGATAAAGATTTTTCAGCATAAGAACGCGTCAATCGACAGATCAATTAACCGCACTTTGATAGAAAAAATGAATTGGTTTTAGATTGGCAAGTGACTTGAATCCCATAGAAAGTCAAGAGCTTTACTCTGCAGACATAAAGGTGACGTTTGTTTCTAATGGGCAGTCCTCCTTAACATTCCTGAATGGTAGTAAGGACTGATGCTTTTTAGAAGTTACTCTCGAGAAGAATTTTAAACCGATTGAAGACGTTTTAAGAGGATCAAATCGGATATTCCATCTTGAAAACGCATCTTTTCACAGATCAATTGACAGGAAACAGCTCCTTGATTGAGAAAATTCATTGGTTTTACCCAGCGATTTGGCTCCCATAAAAAGCGCTCTTATAATAGCTCAAAATGATGACAAAAAGCTCTATCAAAGGAGCGGGGTACGGTATTGATGTTTAAATCCAATAGAATTTAATAAGAATGGATTGTGTGGTTACCGTTATTATATAAAGCAAAGTCCATTTACCATTAAAAGCTTGTGATTTTCGTAATTTGGAATTTTTATCAACATTTTTGACGCTGACGGCAATTAATAATTTAAATTGTGCGTTTTTACCCTCTAATCTAAGCCATCTTACAAAAAGTTTCAGGGGCAATATAGCTCTGGTCGAGGACAAATGCTTAGATCGGCTTTAATAAGCTTCACTAAGATTTGTTATTGAACTGTAGAAATTTTTACGAAATTTAATATTTTTTTTATTACACTCTCTCTATAGCAAAGCATCACTGTTACATAACTTTTTTTTTAAATTGTTTTTCGAAAAAAAAATTGCTGTTAAGAACTGAAGGGGACTTAAACCAGTAAAAATATTTGTTTTGCTACTGAAAACATTTATGTTTGCGTTTTCAGTGAAATAAAATGCTGAAACAGTGTACAGTGAGCTTTATGCAAAATAATTATTCCAGTAAGTGATAAATCATAATTTTGTAACATCAAAATTAAGATATCGTTCAACTGTTTTAGCTTACAAGAAATATATTTTCTTGCTAATAGAGAAAAATCATGTAAGAAACGATAAATAATTACTGGAAAAAATTTGTTTACACACCTTAAAAATTACAATTTTGAAACGTTTTTTGGAGGTTTACCAAAAATTTGATAGCAGTTCAATTGTCAATTAAAATCGCACAGTTATATATGAAATATTTCTCTCCAAATAACAAACAATACGTGCAAAATATGTAATTTCTTAAGTTTCTACACCAACATAGCAACAGCAAGTTTAGATGCCAATATAGCAACAGCAAGTTTAGATGCCAATATAGCAACAGCAAGTTTAGATGCCAATATAGCAACAGCAAGTTTAGATGCCAATATAGCAACAGCAAGTTTAGATGCCAATATAGCAACAGCAAGTTTAGATGCCAATATAGCAACAGCAAGTTTAGATGCCAATATAGCAACAGCAAGTTTAGATGCCAATATAGCAACAGCAAGTTTAGATGCCAATATAGCAACAGCAAGTTTAGATGCCAATATAGCAACAGCAAGTTTAGATGCCAATATAGCAACAGCAAGTTTAGATGCCAATATAGCAACAGCAAGTTTAGATGCCAATATAGCAACAGCAAGTTCAGATGCATTATATAGATCAGGCACCTTCAACCCGTTGCTCGCGAGCATTACGGTGCTGCCCGAAGTACCCAGTGTGCTCGATACTTGCTCACGATTTCGTGCTCGTGAGCACTTGATCACAATGTTCCAATTAAACACCTTGGAGGAATTGCATTCAAGGATTGAATTCATCGTCATTTCATTCATTTGTATGTTGAACTCGCCGTATGGGAGCTCTTGTTTCGATGATGGGTACAGGCAGTGTTCGCGACTGGAAAAGGGTTGAGAGAAGTGTGACCTACGGTATATATAGATCTAAGTGCAGTATTAATTTTTACAAAATTTACATTATCGAAATTTTGGGCCCATTTTATACGCGAAGTCAATTTTATAGGAAGGTAAATTCGTTGGTATACAGTCAATGTCGGATATAAGAACGTAATTTAGTCGTTAAACTCGTATGTCGTTTAAAACTAGGTGAATAGAGTGAATTTCAAGATGGTGTATTTGGTACAGATGGTATAATTTCCACAAGGTTTAGAGATAATCAGTGATCATGAATAAACTGTATTATATATAGTTGAGACTCTGATCTCTACAGCGATACTTGTATTTTCGTATGGATACTAAAAAGGATACAAAAAATATTAACATGGATCCATCGATTCTATAGTAACCCTTCCAAAGTTCCAATATGCTTATAATGGTTAGAAACTGAACAACGATTGACAATTTGATGCGAAGAAACACATTTTTTTTTGTATCAAAGATAGTAAAGGTCAACAAATAGTTTGTTAATGTGTTGAGCTCAAATTCTGAGACTTTCTCAGAAAAACACTACAGAAGTGCTGAAAAATGTCCTTAAATAGCCCCACTGGTTGCATTTCGCTGGTGTTAAAAGTAAGGTCTATTGATTAGTCTCTAAACCAGTGTTTCTCAAAAGCCGAGCCGTGAAATCAATCTTTTTCTAAGCTTTTTCACGGATTACTAAATGGTTTTTGTCACTATTTATATATTGTTATATGGAACATATCCACACATTTTTCAGTCCTCAAAAATCGGATAGATTGATCAAATTCTAGAGTCTTCTAATCAATGATTCTTCTACCATAGATTCGAGTATAAGTGCCTTTGCTTACTTCACTGGCTGGTTTTCTTACAGGGCCGTATGAAACGAAAACACAGTACGAAGCTATTACTTCTGCAGACAAGTAGCTACCATTACCGAAAAATATAGGAAAAAGTGTGTAAGATATCCTCGAAAAACTCCTACTGCTTTCTAGGGCTCTCTTACAGGTTGTAATCTTGTAATCCAGTTTTGTAATATAGCGAGTTACACATTTTTATATAAATATCTACACTAGGTATGTTACAAATATTTTTTGAAAATAATTTCATCATTTCTGCGATTTAGCTGACTTTTATGATGAGTTACAATGTAGACAGACTATGACTAATTTCTTCAACTTAAGACTAAATAATTAGAGTCAATAATTAAAATAACTAATTTTACCTTGAATTTTTAGTAATCGAAATTTGATGTACCGACCACGCTCAGAAAAAAAATGTAAAATCAGGCCGTTGAGTTATGAGATAATACTATAAATATTATGCACTCGTGTCTGAAATAATTATGCAGTAATTCTAATTAATCAATAGTGTGTGTGTGCTCTGGTTAACCATAAAAATAGAGCGTAGTTAAAATATCAGTTGTGATTGTTTATTGTCTTAATCTTCTCAAGAACTTTTACCCCGGTCCCATAAAAATTTTGTTTTTCTTCCTGCGGTCTCAAAAGGGTGAGAACCATTGATCTAAAGCTCTAAAACACACCGCGGCAGGCCTACAATGCGTTAAGGCAGTTGTTGTTGACCTGTTTTTTGTTCCATGGAACCACTTTGCAAAATAATATTCAGTATAGCAATGTAAACAACAATTTTCACATCCCATCTCACAACCCCTTGACATTTCTCCATAAACTTCAAAGGGGTCCATGGACCCCCCCCCCCACTGCTCTGAAAGAATTGGATAGGAAAAATCTTTACTGGCATAATAACCGAGTTTGACTGTAACATATATATCAGGCTTTTCAGACATAGGATTCTATATTTCTCAATGAAGGTTTTGGCACTGTTCTACTACCAATTTATGGATTTACTAGCTGTTACCTGCGGCTTCGGTCACGGGGATTTGGTAATCTGAAAACTACTCGGCGATGATTCCCCCCATATAACATTTTAACTCCTCATGACCCCCTTGGGGGTTTAATTTTCAAAAATCCCGCCTTAGAAGGTATCTGCATTATAAGATATACATGACCAAATTTGATATTTATAGCTTCAGTTGTTTCGGTTCGGCCATGATTGCCCCATATAGCCTTTGAACCGCCTTATCACCCCCTTAGAAGGTTGGAATTTGAAAATTCCCTCCTTAGTCTTCAGATCATAAAATAAAATTGATTCAATTCCATATTTGTAGCTTCAGCTGTTTCGGTTCTGCGTGATTTCTCTAAGTAACCTTTGAAACCCCTTAGGACTTCTTTAGGGGGGTCGAATTTCGTAAAACCTCCTCTTAGTTAGCTTTTACGTCGTGAAATAAAACTACTGACCAAATTTCATAATTATAGCTCCAGCAGATTTAGCTCCGCGGGATTCCTGTATGTAACCCATGAACCAACCCTCTTATGACCCGGGTCGAATTTCAAAAAAACCCCTTCTTAGTGAGTCTTTGCATCATAAAGTGAAACTACTGACGAAGATTCATGCTTATAGCTTCAGCGTTTTCGGCTCGGCGATGATGATTCAGTCAGTCACTCAGGATAGATAAATTCCATCAAGATACATGAAGAACTCGTCTCGGCAGTGTTTCAGTTCATTGCCATGATTTTTCTCAGAATGTAAATTGGACACAGACCAGAATCAATGGAAATGCGATTGATATAGAAAGATATAGGGAATTAGAAGAATAAAACAAAAGTGACTAACTTCAATGACACGAACGAAAAATCCTTCACGTTTTCATTTTTTTTGAAAATTCTATTTAAATGGTAGAGTAGGCCTATGCTGTAGGTACAGGCGGGGCTTCAGAAAACTATTTCGAAAATTTATAGGAGTACCTGATGTTCTGAAATAACGTCTTTATGATAGCGTGGAGGGACTTCTAAGTTCCTCTAGCTGAAATATTTTTCATGGTCTTTTCATTTAGGTATGTTTCTTAGCATCATCTCATCATTGAGACATTCGATCTTCTATATCACGGGTTTCCAACTGGTGTTACGTTGAACCCTGGGGTTCCGTGACCGCTTTTTCGGGATTCCGCATGGTCAAACGCTACGGGACCCTAAAAAAATCCCGGAATTCGGAGAGTTTTCAAAGAGGAAAACTTTCCTGCCACTCTAATACTCGCAAAACTGTTCTTTATTCTGAATTTTAACTAGATAGTGTCGCTTTAAAAGAAATCCAGACGACAGATAATACTAAACTACTTGGGAACAATAACATTGTATTTGTTCAAATCGAATTTTCGAACCAGAAGCTCTAGAAGTTTATGAATTTCATTTTCCGTTTCATCAGGAAATTACAAGTTGTACAAAAAAAGGATGGGGTTTTTTTTGGAAAATTTTCATCCACTAGAAGTGAGGATTCTTTGAATTGCAGAATTTACGTGTACTTTACGTGACACCCAGGCCATCTTAACTTATGAGTCCCGCCCGGACAGGGCACGGGGTTTGCATGGGGGGACATTTGCATAGAGGTTTCTACGATAACATCTGGCACTATGACAATAAATATGTGAATTCAGCGGTGGTGCCTAAGCCCTCTTTCATTTTGTCCTAGAGCTATGTAACTGTTGAGACAAAAAAGTAGGGACACACTTTTTTTTAATATAAATATTCAAATATTTGGTTTGAATTCCGCAAAACAACCATGTAACTATCTAACAGCCGAGAGACAACTGTCAAGATTTAAGCGAGAAGTTTAACGTTGAAAAACACTGTTCTACATCTCAAAGCATCAAAATCTCATGAAACACTGTCTCGAACTGTCTCATTTTTCGTACAATTATAGCAAATCCTTCATCCAATAATCGACAAAAAGGTATTTGCAGCCTATGGAAAATTTACTCCAAATATGCGAAAGGGAATAGTGGATGCAAAATTTCCGTAAATATATGGCCATCATGCCGCGTTATTTTGCGTCATTTCTAGATGCAAAAAATCTTTATAATTTTAAACAACGTAAACTTGGTATCGTTTTCTATTATTATACACGATGCGTGTTGAGATATCCGTGGACATCTTTTCTACTGGGTTCAAAAACAATTGAGGTAGAATAGTTTAAACCGAGGGTGCTCAACCTTTAGGAAAAACCGGGCCACTTCATTGGTTTGAAAATACGTCGCGGGCCATTTAAGTGACCTGCAAATGTGCCACGGATCACTTTATTGAGCTGGAATTGTGACGAGGGTCATTTAAGTGCTCCGGAACTGTGCCGCAGGTCATTTAAATCATCTACAAATGCGTCGTGGGCCACTAAACTAATCTGTAAATGTGCAGGTAGCTACACCACGAGCCGCTTGAGAGCTCTGAAACTGTGTCGCGGATCACTTGAGTGCAGTGCCTTCCTTCTTAACGCATTGCGGCTACGAAATTTGTAGGCACGAAATTTCGAACTCAACATAATCACTTTGTCTTAATACACATGCTTCGGTATATAACTTGAGTTATGTGGAACTCCACTGCAGGCAGCTGAAGTGTCCTGGAACTGTTCCGCGGGTCACTCAAGCACTCTGTAAATGTGTCGCTTAGTTCATTTTCTCCAAAATTAGGTTTGAGGTCGCGGGCCACATCCGTGACTCCAAGACCCACATATGCGATGAGTTGAGCATGTGTGGTTTAAACACACGACAGTGTTAAGGAATTCGCATTTCGGGACATACCTGTAATTTTCGTAGCTCCGATTTTTTTAATACATTTGTCCCGTTTTTTTAACGATGATAGTGTTTCAATTTGTAACAATTACATAAGTCGTAATACACTGCGTTTTCATAATATAAATTATGACAATTATGGCAAAAATTATAAATATTCATCTCACATATTTGTCAGGTTTACCGTTTTGTGTTTCGAAATTTCTCAGAAATTTTAATTACGATCGGTGCTTAAGCATACTTTTGACAATGCTATTTTTATAACAATTGGCGATATCCCGTATTTTACGGATTATCATTTAAGATCCGAGTTTACAGTATTTTTCCTCAATGAGAAATATGGTCATCAGATGATTTGGATATTTTTTTTCGTGAAACAACTGTGCGTTTTTGTTAACTATTTATAGCAATTCTTTATTTCCCACACCGTTTAGCCATTTTAGCAGTAACTGGCAAATTGCATTTAAAGCTATAAATTGCAATTTTTGGCAAAATTGATATCCCGTATTTAATATCGCAATTTCCTGCATTCTCCTCGATGATGGATGGTGATGTGGCGAATCTAAGTATGAATGTATAATTTTATTTGAATCCATGTGAAAATATTACTAATATCAATTACAACCGGTGAATAATTTTATCAAGTCTGCCAGCGGACTCATCTATGCCGTCGTCACGGACCATAGGTTGAGAAGCGCTGTTTTATAGATTTGAAAACAGTCTTGCATTAAGGTTTCAGTAATGTAATATTGAATATAATCCATAAAGAAGCTTGAAAATTTCAAAATAAAGCAATTTAAATTGAATAAAGTGAAAATCGCAAATTCTTACTTATTTTATCAGAGCTTATATAGGGGTGCTACGTAAGCTAAATATCTATTTTTGGTGAATGAATCACTCTGAAAAAAGGTTTGGATTTTTTAAAAATTAAACTTTCACATTACAACGCTTTTCACATTAACATGACCAATGCTATTTTCGCTAATAATAAAATGATCAGAAGCTATAAGAATATTTTTAAAATGAAGAAAACGAGGTAATGAAGTTAATAATGATTAAAAAATATGTTTAAAATATACTTATATATACATATTACATTTTTATAAACCTGTGTGTGGGTTATCGCTTTCATTTTTTTAGTGTTTAATGTGATAGGTTGGTAAAATGCATTAATGGAGCATTAAGAAGTGTTTAATTGCTGCTAAAAGTCAGTGTAATATTTCAGAAAGAACTCTAATTAAATAGTAGAATGCTAATTTCTATAATACCCTATTGAGAAAAAAATTTTGGTTTTTTTCTGAAAATATTTGGAGGTTATCTTATATATTCCGTCAAGTGTTTGAGGCTTTTTCGTGAGAAATCTATTTTCTATGAGCGCAATATCTATTTTCCAAATAAAATATCTAAGATGATATTCCAATATTTTTGTGAAAAGATGAGATTTTCTTTTGATAGGTTTGATATACAATAGTATTCGTCTGACCACTAGGACAAAATGCTTGTTTTTGCCTTGTGAATAAAGCTTACTTCACGTCATCACAAAATAACTATTTCATGACCAGTATAAAAAACAAAAGTGATTCTATATGATGCGACTTTGTGCCTTCAATATATACCAAGATTTCACTTTTTTTATGCCGCTAACGTGAGAAGTCAACAGTATATATCTATTTACCCCAAAAATTGGCAATATAAGTCGACGTAGTCTTTCAGAAATAGGTAAAATTAGAAACCGATGACAAGTATTTTTTAGATCGAATTGGAGAAATTATATAGCGGGTAAGTCTTCAAGCCAATCTCATAAACTCATTAAATTTCATCAACTTTTTTATGATTTTTTATTCCTGTAAAATCTATTTTCTAATGCTTTTAGTGAGTTTTTAATGTTGATTTGAAGATATTCATCAACTATAGTAATTTGCCAAACCCAAGATGCGATTGCTTCTAAACTAGCTATTTCTGAAAAGCCACTCTGATTTTTAGCAGCAATTTTTATGACTCATTGATGAACTTCGTAGATTTTTCAAGTTACCTCGCAAAATAACTTAATAATAAAAAAATACACAGAGGTTTATAAGTGCAACTTAGTTTGCATATTTACAAAAGTGTACGTAGCAGTTCCACCAGTGATTTTGGACATATTTCATCAATATTTTCAAGCTATTTAACCAAGTGGTCATATCATTCTAAAACACGTTTAATTTGATTTTTTTTAATCTTATTTTTCATGTTCTGTAAATTTTCTATTACTTTTCACTCTTGACACACATTAGACGACAGTGTTAATTCAATTTTATTTGCAAGCCTTTTTTTGATCCTTATTTATTTATGAACAAAATTAGAAATTATGAAACTTAATGTTGCTAAATCTGGAAATATGAAATATCCACCCGTCAAAAATACACAATTATGTCAAAACGTCGCTGTAGATATCTCTATATGAAAATCTCTGAAGAATTCATCAGTCTTCAAACTTACATTTTTCATCGCCTATATTCTCAGTGGAAAATGTTTACAGCGTTTCGGCCTTGCTAAGTTTAACACACGGGAACTTGTATTGTATCTGTAGCTTCTACAACCCCCTTGGTACATTACAGTGCCTCCCTAAAGGGGCGATATCACCCATTTCGGGTAACGCTGACCTAAATCCATGAAGACATGACATGAAAATTTTTCTAGCT
Source organism: Pholcus phalangioides (assembly GCF_987345545.1). Classification (NCBI taxonomy): domain Eukaryota; kingdom Metazoa; phylum Arthropoda; class Arachnida; order Araneae; family Pholcidae; genus Pholcus; species Pholcus phalangioides. Next base: position 27,703,811 of record NW_028301610.1, on the reverse strand, counting down.
CAGCTAGTCACTGAACTCAACGAGAAAGAACCATAGAATCAAAGTTTGTCTAAACATTCCATGTAGGTTTAAGCGTTTTAATCCGTAATAGTGTGTAAATTCTAATTAAATCATAGCGTTAATAGTTTTCCAATTTGCTTAGTGATTTATAATATTTGAAGACAAAATTTATTATTTGTATAATTCAACCTCTAGCCTACGGCATACTGTTACGAGGAAAACATAGTGCAGCAGCAAGCCTACTCTACGTAAAGTCTGAAATTTACCAATTGATATTGCAATTTGAAAGAAATTTAAATTATTTTAAAAATCCGTGATATAAATTATTGAATCTCAAAGCAGCCGAATGGAATTTTTCGCGCAAGTTTCGGAAAATCCTTTCATCTTTCGTTTTGTCTACGAAAAATGTACATGTTTGTATTAATATCTTTGATATGCAATAAAATTCAATCATCAAATAGTCATTATTGGAATTCACTTCAAATATTTTAGGAATAAATCAATTTTAAAAATGACTTCGTAAACTGAAGACTGGAATAAATAACTGAGATTCGAAAATTCTTAAAAATTTGTTTTAATACATGTATCTGAAATGAATTTTACGCTTTGTACCAGTGAATTATTTAGATTTTGAATGATGCTTTTCGAATTAAGTGGAGTATTTTAAGATTATGTTTGTATAATATTGTACGGTATGTTGTAAACTAAATACGCATCAATATATACAATCAATTTATTTGTGTTATTATTTTTTTAATTGAATTTTAATCAGCTAAATTTAGGAAAAATAATCATGGTTTTCGAATTTGTTCCTGCAGAAGTACGAACTTAGATTATTTCAAAATGCAAAACGGTACAGAAATTCAAAATTTATCTAAAGTTTCTGACTTCAAAATTGGTTAATAGTTGAATGAGATCTTTCAAATTGGATGGTGCATCAAAGCTTTTCGTTATATTATTTTCTTATAATATTTTAGATTTTTCTAGAATAATTTCCAGTTTTAGAAATTCGTACGCACGTAATACTTCAAAAAATATTTAATTATCAAAATTTTCGCAATCAAAATCGATGCATTATTTCTACCTATGAAAAACATTCATTTGTGCATGTTTTTATAAAGAACGTATCTCAATTTTGAATTAAATGATGAGTTGGGTGCTAACTAAACTGCTCCAGTAAAGTAAAATTTTTGCAAATTGGAGTCCAATTTTGTTTCTGAATTATTTTTTGATTTACCCTCTGAAATTTATTTTGATTTCGTGATATCAATATCTAAAAATATTAAAATCCGGAAAAAAAGTTTCTAACATATTTCGTAGAGAATTTCAAATGAAGTAAAATAATAAATTAGAATTTATGAAATAAGTATTGAAAGTTTCATGTAAGAATCAAATTTTTGATGTTCCAGACGCTCATCTATATACACAATTTCAATCATATTCACTGTCAAAATTATATTAAATATTTTACTGAAATTCAAATATGATCAAATCATGAAAACCTCAGAATGAAGCGATTGAAGAAGACTATATATATATAAAATATTTTTATATAAATAAAATAGCGTAATCGTAAATAATAATTTTCAAATTTTTTGTTAGTTTAAAATTAACATTTTTAAATCAAAATTTTTATATTTACTAAATTTGATTACCAAAGCTATCGGATTTGTATTATAGATGGGTAAAATTTAGTTTTTCTAAATAAAATATCATGTTGGAATAAATCTCAAATCTTCAAATGAATACTTACCAACAAAGCAGTTTCTCATAGAAATTTACAGAAAATAAGTAGTATATTTATATATAAGAAGAAAACACTGTGCCAAGAAAAAATACGTAAAAGGGTAATACTTATGAGAAAACTACAAATAGCCGTAATATTTTAAAAATTATTATTTCGAGTTTAAATAAAATATTTTTATGACTGTTTTGTGAATTTCAATGCCAATACTTTACATCCATATCAGTTTCATTGATAGTAATTACTACAAGTAAATAACAAATTCCTTATATATTCTATAGCCACAACTTCAGAAAATAATAACAAATAACTTCATCCAATAATTTCTATTTTTTTCATATACATGATGAAATTACTAGAGCCAATAATAACAACCTACTGCATAGATATACATATGATAGATTCAAACTAATTTCCCGTTCTATAGCCATCGTGTCAGAAATATCGATTTCTCAACTAATGAGACTGAAATATTAAAATTCTAAGAATAAATAGTATTTAAATAACATGCAAATACAATACAGAATATGTTGTTTTATTGTTGTGTATTTTAGAAGACTCTATAGCCCAAAAAATATTGCTTTTCATCCTCAAAAGTATTATTTATTCCGATATTACTTTCAATATTTTTCTTGATAAAAAGAAATTGATTGAATTTTTATCGGTCATCTCTTAAAGCAAGGACATGGCTCGATCGTTACGTTGTTTTAAAGCTAAAAATAAATTATAGAAATATAAATATTGGGTAAAAAAATTGTTAACGAGTTTGAAATTGCGTTTGTTGCAACTCTAAATAGGAACTTTGAGATAGGCCTACTTATATATAATGGTCCATTCAAAAGGAAGTAATTTCGATTTCTTATGAGAAATATGTTTTATTGTTTTTACGTTTACATATTTATAAGTATAGTATCATCTATTGGAGAAATTAATCATTATTTTTTATTGCTTAAAAATATTTAGTATTGGTTGAAACATTTACTGAAACTTGAATAGTAAATTTTGTAATCTTTAAAAAATATTCATCTTCTACTTATGTGTAAAGAACTGAATGGATTTTTTTTTACTGAATTTTAGTAAAAAAAATTAAAAATATATTTGAATTTGTATAATTTTTTAAGTATCTTGAAATTTATATTGTATTTTTTCGTAGTTTATTCAAGTTCATTTTGTTATATGAATCCATAGAGTTGTCAAATTATTCTTATTTTTCATTATTAAAATTTCTGAATTCTAAAGATGTGTAAATAAATGCTAAACTCTAGAATTAATGATAGACTGATTGTCCAAAACTTTTACTAAAACTACATAATGCATATCGATTTATGGGAAAATTGGTACAAATATAATCTAAATAAGTGTTTCTCAGCCTTTGGAAGCCCGCAATTACACACAAGACTACTGAGGAATAAATAGGTAAAAACGAAACGGTGAACCACTCACGGCCGGTATGACTGATGTCAGAGCCCGGCGGTTGAGAAACACTGATCTGAATTATATAAAATATAGAAAAAAAGAATTCAAAATTTTTAAATTTCCAAAATGATATTAATTTGCTTCAGAAAAAGTTGATATTTTTCATAACATGTAAAGATAATGTTATTTATTTTTTTATAACCACACACAAAAATTATCACTATAAACTACACCATTCTTTGAATTGCATGGAACATGCATCATTATAATTGAATTTATTTATTACTATGAATGTGGTACGCAAATGATAGCTATTTTCAGGGAAAATATAATTTTGCTAAGCAAAGATTTGTGTTCCAGAAATCAAATATCCACAATCATTTCCACATTTCGGAAATGGTTGTGAATTTTTTTTAGAGAAACATTGTAAGATATATTTTCAGATATATATATATCATTACTGAATTCCTTAAATAATTTGATAAAATTGTGAAATGAAAGATTAAAAAAAATACCTGAATGGTTAAATTGAGTTTTTTTTTACACATTGACTTTAAATTTTTGATTTATACATTTTCCAAAAAAATGTCAAAATTCCACATCATGGAAATGATCTGGAGAATACATCACATTTGAGACAGTTTACTTCTAATAATATTTCCGCACACGGCAAATTTCCTCTCGAGTAAAAGCTAGGACATAGAGATCGATTACAATTTTTAACTGGTTAATCAAAAATCTTTAATCGATTAATCGAATATTTTTTGTGACCATATAATATATATTAATAAGATTCTATAAAAATATTTTTTATTCATTTCATTCATCTATTCAGTAGATGGAAACAAATACAGAAATTAGGTTAAGAAATTAAGGCTGCCCGCTTCAAGCAGCTCAATATGCTGATCATATTTTGTCAAAACCTGTAATTTCACTTGGATCTTGTTGTTTTTTTTTTAATCGCTTATTTTTGATTATTATTCCCTGATTTCGAAACTACTTTCGATTATACTATTGCTTGTTTTCCTAAAAACTCCTCTCGAATGGTACTTGTGAGGAGATGAGCTGATTCTTCCAAAAATACGAAAAACTACTGTTCACAGTGGTGGCAATAAATTTTGGTCGTCTTCTAAAACTCCCAACAATCTCAATTTGAAACTGAAATCATCATTTTTTGGTGAATCTAATTTGATCTTAATATTGGTTCAAACATTTTTTAAATATGGTCACTTATCCAAAATGTTCTGTACACAACATGATTTTGAATCAGTTTTTAAAAAAAAATCCTATCGATTCACAAACTTTTGATAAAAATTTTAATCGAATTGATTGAGTCGATTAACTCAACTAAAATTTTTAACTGCGATTAACAATTGATCGATTAACCGATGAGATTAATTGGACCAGCCCTAGTAAAAACGTTTCAAATTAGTGAAAATTCGACATTTTGCTTCGATTTTTTTTTTTATCTAAATCTTTTTTTTTTCCATGTGAATGAAAATTGAGAAAAACATTCCCAAAGAATTTATTCAACATTTTTGTGATTTCAGTGTTAGTTTTCAAAATATTTTCCCATAATCTTCAAAAACATTTAAAATAATGATTACGCGTGAATTAGAATTTAGTTCAATTACAAATAATCTACTAAATAATGATGAAGGTCTATTGCTCTTGAACAAACTAAACACGCTTATTGTTAACATTTTCTGCAAATTTCAGTGTATTTCTACAAGTAATTAGAAGTTATGAAATTTAAAATAAGCTATATTTATATTTTCGAGCTTTAAAAAATTATAAAAAATTTGCAAAGCTGTAAAATAATATAAAATTGAATTTTTTATTCAGTCAAAAAATGATCTTATTTTTCTGTCACTTTCTATAAATAATTTATTAATTGTAAAATTATTGATTGTAAAATTATTAATTTACTGATATATAGACTAACGAGTGAAGCTGGATTTTACTTTGATATTTCATCGGTAAAATTGAGCAACCCCCCCTCCAATTAAAAATTTAATAAACAATTTCGGTTGAAAACACTAAAGTAATATTTCTAAATACAAAGCTAGAATGCTGTTTTCTTAGATATAATTTTATATCCTTTTGTAAAAAACTAAAATAAAAATTTCAAAAACTGTCCCCCACAAATTATTTTGGCTACCTATATATTATGAAGAGAACAATTTTATAAATCAAGTAAAATGTCGGTATATTGAAGAAACATTATGTAGCCTACTGATAATGAGAATTTAGCTTTTTCTTCAAAAATGGACATAAAAAATGAAATCTTCTTAATTAATTTTAATCAACAAATTGGAAAACTATAATTGCCGATAATGATATAATAAAACTAATTTCTTTTAATCAGGAAAATAAGATATTCTATACGAATCCGTAGTCTTCGATGGAATTTCTTAAGAGATTGAATTTCATAATTAACGTATATTCATAGAGGGCAATTTTTTAAATTTTAATAAGTTTTTCAATGATTTTTTTGTAGCTGGAATTATATCTAAGTTCTAATATTAATTCATAAGCTACGTTAAACATTATAAAATCAGAAATGAAAATCATGCATTTTTGACTAAAAAAAGTAATATTACCGAAATACGCGTTAAGCAATTAAAAATGTAAAAAAAAGAGAAAAACATCTTTCCCTATAATTTAAAAATATATTTTTTTTTAAAAATCATATTTCTGTACAGCTATAATTAATAAAAAAATACAAAAAAATATTTTCTATTAATAATTATTTTATGATCTTCACACGCAAAACACAGTATTCATTATAAGTTTCATTTTGTTAACAAAAATTGTTTTTATGACATTATGTTCTAAAAATTTAAAATATTGACGATTATTATTATTATTATTTTGCTGTTATATATTTCCCATATATTACATTACTTCATCCAATAATTTATATTATTTTCTCATACATGATGAAATTACTAGAGTCGATAATAACAACCTACCGCATAGTAGACCTACTACATTCGAACTCATTCCACGTTATATGGTAATAGAAAACTATAATTAATATGCAACATTTTTTTAAATATTTCAAATACTAATAATTAAAAAATATTGAATTATCGAAGAAAAATTTTAAAATTTTATAAACAACGTGACGATCATATTCCTACTCGATGTATCAGAAAAGAATTTTATTTATTAAGACCAGCATGTTTTAAGGATTGCGTTATTATAAGTTATCCGTTCGAATTGATACAACATGATTGCTACATTATTCAATTCAATCATTTCCTTTCAGGTATTTTCCAGTAACTCCTGTTTGTTGACCAAGAAATGTTCCTGATAAAAATTTTAAGAAAATAAGTAGTATATTTATAAAATGAAAATATATACTGTGCCAAGAAAAAATGCGTAAAAGAGTAATACTTATGAAAAACTACAAATAGTCCGCAATGTTTTAGAAATTATTATTTAGAAATAAGGGGTCCCTTACCTTTTAACATAGTAAAAAACTTTCTTATGTAGAAATGTTTTTAAAAATATTATACATCCATTGATTTATTTCAAAGTTTAACAACATATATTTTTGATTGTGTATGCTATCCTATGCCATAGTTAATGTTTTACAAAAATTTCCAAAAGAAAATGCATTTAAATAATTATTTTATAATCTTCACACACAAAAAACGGTATTCATTATAAATTTCATTTTTTTAAACAAAAATTGGGTTTATGACTGTCTTAAAATTTAAAGTATTGACGATTATTAGTGCTATTTTTTATTTTAAATATATTTTGCTTCATCCAATAATTTCTATTTTCTCATACATGATGAAATTACTAGAGTCGGTAATAATAACCTACCTCAAAGTACTAGATTCGAACTCATTCCACTTTATATGGTAATAGAAAACAATAATTACCATGCAATTTTTTTTTTTAATTTTTGCAAATAATTCAATATTTTTTTAAGTATTAGAATCGGAGAAAAATATTAAAGTTTTACATCATGATGATCATATTCCTACTTGATGTATCAGAAAAGAATTTTATTAATTAATGGGGGGGGGGCTTTTAGCATTATATTAAGGATTGCATTATTATACGTTATCCGTTCGAATTGGCACAACATAAGGGCTACATTATTCAATTTAATCATTTCCTTTTAGGTATTTCCCAGTAACTGCTGTTTGTGTAGTCTTCGACCAATATCGTTTTGCTCAATAACTTATCGGACAAGCTCTCCGTTTACGAGCGGTCAGGTCAATTGACCTCCACGGCTTCGGAAATCGTGCTAGCTTCCGTATTGAATTCATTTTCTAGTCCATCGCACAACACGGGAAACGGATACCGGGCTAATTGCCATTGAATATTGGAATTTAAATGTAGACGATACATTTCGGCCGAAGCGGTTAAGATCATAACGATTACATTGGAAGGTTTCAATTTCATTAAAATTTAAATTCTACCCAACGACCCGTGTCAAATTTATACGGAATGACCTTTAACATTCGGTATTTAGAGATAACCTGTTACCTAGATAATATAATACAATAAAAACATACATTCATGTATAATAATAAAAATAATAATTTATTTATTTCTAGTGTTGCAATTTAGTTATTTTCCAACTAGATCTGATCTTTTTTAGGCTATTTAGTTGGAAAAAATACCCCATCTAGTTGCAAAGCAAAATAACTTGGTAACTTACTGACATAATTATTTTTAGTTGTTTAGATCACGATTTTAGTTGTTTTTCACGTGAATTCTAGTTGTTTAACGTACTGTTAACTTTATTTCAGCTGCTCTCAAAAATGACACCAACAAGGAGTCAATTCTTTCTAGATGAAAAAAGTATTGAGATCATGTAGCCGTATTTGGTATTGAAATGACACTGTGTGTGTGAAAGATGTACTTTCTAGAATACCAACAAATTGAGATAGAAAATAGGTGTAATGAGTTTTTGTGACCAAGTACTTGCCATGTATATTCAAATATACATGGTACCAGAGGTTTGAATATTTTTAAACAAATATTTCAAAAATTCAAAAAAATATACGTTTTTAGATTTTTGTTAAATTCCAAAATATTTTTTAGAATATCTGTCATGAGTATTATAGCAACTTCAACGTTAATTAGCCTTCAACAATATTTTCAAAAACTTAATTACTAGTAAAAATCAAACACAGCGATATCCGTAAATGATGTGAAAGTAAAGTATGCGAAGGTATAAAATATACTAGTTCTTTCTATGCTTTCTAGTGTGACTTTAATTAGTTTAATTATCTTCAATCGTGACGAATGTTATGATTCTTGTAAAACTTTCTTCTAATATCGGATTCGTGCAATCAGGATATTCCATTGGTAAATTCGCCGTCACGTGTGTTGAGCTTATTAATTATTACTGATTGCCAGTATATACTTATAACGACGCAACAAAAGCACAAATTATGACGTATCGGGTGCCACTGAGATTGTTCAGACAAATTAGTATATTTTTCGAGTTAGTTCTAACTTTACTTGTCCTATACACTGCGATAATACTGTCTCCGACCATATTCAGCTTATTTCGAAATTAACTGGATCAATTTGATCAGATGCAGAATGTTGTTGATTGGTGATTGGACTCGCTCTGTTGTTCTTCCTCAAATTTCAATGACCAGTTTGAAATTATGTTTTAGAAGAGAAGAAATAAAAATTGGGAATTTAAGTTTTCTTAACCGTGATTGGTTTGTCGGAAAATTTCTAATACGGTGTTTGCGATTCAAATGTACAGTGGAATGACGTTAATATTCCTTACCTGTGAGCACAAAATTCTTCTTAGAAATTCTTTGGCTCCCTTCATCTAGAAAATACGGAACATACAATATATGAATTTTTTCAATTGTGTGAAAAAGTTTTCTAAAAAAAATTTAATTCTCGACATCGATTATGATTTGAAATTCATAGTTCACTTCATTCACATCAATTTAGAAACTTTGAAAAAAAAAGTTATAATAATTGATAAACAGTTTTTCGCGATATGATGGAAACTTCCCAATTAATTCAAAATTAGTATAATTTATCTAATTAAGATCTCCAGCATGAATATCAGCGTAGTTATCACTTCGAGGTGTTATACTGTAGATATTCCACCATAGTCAATTTGCAAATCATTAGCCTTCATTATGTGGATCTTATCAATCACAGCTTAACATGTTTTCTGGTCATTCGTAGACATGGCGAGACATGGAAAACGTTGCCAAGATATTAATACGAGTACCTATTGTTCTTGTTGACCATATAATGAATGTTTTACGGTTTCATGTGGTCTGTATTATATGTTATTTTCGGCGCAGAAGTGCACATGCCCTATCTAAAGTCGCATTTAAAAACACATTGCTTATTCCAGTTATGACTTTTACCATACGAAAATATGTTTACATGTAATGATCGACATACGTGAAATATCTCCATAAGATTATTTTCACAAATTTTATAAAAAAATTGCGAATTCGAATCATAAGTTTTTTTTTCGTGCTCTCCAATTTCATTAAAATAAACCAATAATTTGGTAAATGATATTTTATCCAGATTGCAAAATTTATAATATAATTTTAAAATGAAATTACATCACGTATTTAAAATGTTTTTTGTATGAAAGTTGGTTGGCTGAATTTATTCATAGCAAACACCTGCTTGGCGACTATTGGCATGATAAGAATGATAAAATTTGCATTTCTATCTAACTACAGTGAAATCTCGATATAACGATACTCTGCGGACTAAGAAAAATATCGTTGTATAGGGATTATCGTTATATCGAGAGGTGGTAGTTTAACATTAGACTACGGGCATTTCCAAATAAGAATTGACAAATAGTGTTGTAAAGGGATTTATCTCTATATCGCTTATCGTTGTAGTGAGGTTTCACTGTATTTGCACGTACACACATACTTCTGTCTGACATATATAACCTAAATACTCATATTAGAAGATAATACATTTTATAAATTACATTAAAAATTTTTTTTAGATTTATCGAGCGAGATCAAACCCAAAGTTTCTTGATATTCGTCCATCCTTTTTGCCTAATTATGGTAACAAAACATTTCCAAGAAATTGAAAACAATTAAGTCAAAAAGTTAAATGAGTTTTTCTTAAGAAATCAGTCTAACATAAATCATAAATACGGTCAAATGAAGAAACAAGAAAGGAATTTCGTTCATTCTTGGTCGTTTTTCTGGGTGAGTTCCAATTGGAATTTTGGAATAAGTTCAATTATAGATTCTGAGTTATCTCAAGAATTTCATTATTATTTGAACAAAGTACATTTTGTAGATCACTGTTGAAAATTGACCTTAAAAAAGCGTAAATCTTAACATTCGGATTTTAGAATTTAGTCAAGTACACCTACCGAACCTCTAAAAAATTTTAAGAAATAATTACTTCAATTATTCGAATATATCAAATTCCACAAATTTAATTAAAGCTTTAATTGATTGATAAATAAAAAATATAATCATATAGAAATATATAAAAAAATAAATACATTGTATAATGCATTATACATTTAAATAATACATTATAACATTAGGTAGCCCTGTGTACAGAATTCTGATGTAATTTATCGGGCGCACAGAATTATTCCAATTTACTTAATTTCATAAATTTTATTAAAAGTATATTAATTGATAATAAATTAAATTTAAAAAAAATAAGAATGATAACTTACATCATACACTAGGGAGCCTTGTACAGACTTCTAAGGTATATAATCCATATTGGGTGACACGTCCGAAAGGACCACAAGATACAAAATGCGTATGATTCCCATGTGCACGTGAATTCCCTAACTCTCATGGTGACTTCACTTCCTCCTTACGAATATAGATCATGAGAAAGTGAACTTTCCATCACAAAAACACACTTCCTCATTCTTTGGGACAAAATTTCGTGTTGAGCACCGTGCCACGTGGAGCAACACGTACATGTACACCCCAATAGAGGGTTAAGCAAAAAAAAAAAAAAAAAACTCCACATGGTTACAGTGAATGATACTAGTTATACCATGGATATACCTAAAAAAAAAAAGTTGGTAAAATCGGGGTTACAGAAATCGCTCCTCACACCATTCTCATAGATTTTAACCATTTAATTCACCACCCTACCCCCCCCCCTCCTCTCCATGATGGGAGAATGCCATACTGTACATGAATATAGTACTTTGTATAACCCCTCCGTACCTTTTAACCCTTTCAGTAACCCTCCAGGTGAGCCAGAAGTATAGAGAATACCCATCTCCCCTTCCCAAATAGTATAAAAAAAAACGTGGTTATGATAGGGTTCTCGTAGCTTTAGACTAGGTTTTTGTTCAGTACAGGATGGGATAGTACACCCGTGTGTGTGTATAACCGTTAGTCGTTTAATCGGGTGCGACATCTGACCAAGTTTAGGCGGAATACAGGTCACGGGGACTTATTACCCTTGGTATATGAGGATGTGACGGGTACAAAGGGGTACCCGGAGGGTCGGACTTTTCCGGATACCTTTACATCTGTGAATGGATTTAGATGAATTTAGAGGCTTGTAAGAGTTCTAGTGTGCGTACTGTACGTACATTACACGTGCTCCAGCTGCTGGAAATGACATTAGTGGTTAACTGGGTCAACTATTAATGGAAGGAGTATGTCTCGTGGACCGTTGAGGGTTCAAAAACGTATCTGCGAGACAATAAGAATTGGGTCATCTTTTCATATTTTTTCGACAGGGATGTTGATGGCCCGGATGGAAAGAGCACTGAAAATTATTCAGTAGGCTACTGTACGTTCTGATGTATAACACGCGATTATGCGCCTTGAATAATTTCCAGTATTCTTTCCATCCGGGTCATCAACATCCATTTTTATCCAATAGTGACGGAGTAAATTTCGGTAAAGGGATGATCGAATTTTATTCAGAAAAATCTCATACAAGTCTCAAAATGTTTCAACTTCGAAAAGTCGTGATAATCAAGAATTTCAATCACCGATATGTAGGTCAATTTTTATAAGTATATCACAGGATGAATTTCTCTTCAAATTTTCATCTGGATATGAGAGTGTAAATTTATTTCAGTAAAACAGATATGCTCAAATTTTTCACTCACAAAGTCACATTCAAATTTTTGATTTCAAACAGTTCGATGATCAATAATTTAAATCACCATTATCTCGACCAATTTTCATCCAAATTTTATGGAATAAATTTAGTTCAGTACAATCAATTAAAACAAAAATTTTATTTATTGAATTAGTTTTACTTGCAGACCGTGTGAAATTTTATTTCTTCTATTTCTCCGAATCTATTTCACGAAAGTGCCATATCACAGTTAAACTACACTTTTTTTGGTCTTTTTTTAATTTTAAATTTAAAATCAATCTTTCAGACAAAACCATCACAAATACGTGTAAACTAAAAAAAAAAATTCGATATACTTTTCATAGCACATACAGTATTGCGATATCTTAACATTCAACAAATCCATGATTGAGTAAACAACAGACTGAAGTAACTGAGAGAATAGTACAAATTTGATGCTCGATCTAAAAACTTGGTCGAAATACAAGGTTCTGCGCCAGTAAAGAGTAGGTTCCGCCAGAGTGGTGCAATGGCACGATGCTCATCTTCCACCGTGAAGGTTGCCCTGGAGGTACATGGATTCGAATCCGGGGTTGAACATAAGAAACAAGTTTATTACCTACCGATCCCGGGGCCACCACCGATAGATGGCGACTTTATTTTCCACCCAGTTCTACTTGATGGAAATTGCCGCATGGCGATATATGACTTGAGTTGGTGTGCGGTAAAGTAGTATAGCGTAGGCCTACCTCTTTAATTTGCTATAAATATAGAGTAATTATAATTAAAGTTCCCGTACTCTCCGAATACAGCCACATTTTCAGTATATCTTAATGTGGCATGGGAAGAGAGATTTATGCAATAAAAAGAATAGTTCAATTTTTGAGCACCAGGTCAGTCAGTGGCGCTTTTTATGGAATTTTCCTTTTTCTCATGGTCCATATAGCGTATATACCTAGTTTCAATAGGATACGTCCACCAGAACGGGTGCTACGTAGCTCTGAGTAGTTTCTGATCCAGGTTCTGCGCCAGTTCTGATGCAGGTATTCCATCAAAACTTCGTATATACGCTATATGGACCTTGGGGAAAAAGCAATAAAAAGTGCCACTTGTTCACCTGGTGGTCAAAAATTGAACTATTTTTTTTATTGTATAAACCTCTTTCCCAAAGTCTCGTTAAAATATCCCGAAAATTAAGCTATATTCGGATGAGTAATTTTTGAGAGAAACTACTCAAAGTACGAGAACTTTAATTACAATTACCCTGTATATTCAAAAATATACATTCAGTAAGTAAAAAGGAATTCACTCCTGGATAAAGAAGGAGGCTATAAAAAGTAAATATACATTGACGATGAATATTTTCGCAAAAAATAAGTTATTGCAAATTTTATGCTTGAAATTAGCGCATTTTTAGCACTTTACTAGACATTGCACACTGAAAAATACTTTCAGCACTTCTGCTAGATATTGTACATTGAAAAATACTGCTTGTATCAACATGTTCTTCACACAAGTTATTGCTCCGACATTTTTCCGTGCAATGAACTAAAAGTTCTAGAATACGGTAAAAACTATTTGCGATATGATTGTTTACGCGATACACATTTTTCGTTAAAAATGCTTTTGATATTCTCCATTCAAAATCATATAAAAGTTTCAAGCATGTTGCTTAGCCAGAACTGTCTAAAATAAAGCGGGGAAGTTTTATAAAGATATTTTGAATTTTTTTTTTAACTATAAAGTTTTTCATGAAGTGAAAAAGCAAAAAAAAAAACACAAAGAAAACGCATTCAAAGATTTCATTACAGGACTTATATCAGTAAATTCGTTTTACTTAATCGACAATAACTTCGCTTCTCTTTATTGTAGAGACACAAAAAACACAATTTTGGATTCTAAAATAACTGCACTTCCAAATGAACATAAAACTAATTTTCAAATTTTTTTGTGAAATTCATCATTTGAAGGAAGGCAGTCGCCTTAATTGACGCCACCAATGAAAATTATCTTAAAATGTTTTCTATAAACATTACTTTTCTCATATACAACAGGGGTACTTGAGTTTATCTTGGTAATACTGATCATCCACTACATACGAGAACGTCTTTGTATCCAACAGGATACTTGATGACAATGTTCTTTCGAGGAGTAGTAGATCTTATCTTGCGTTTCTTGTGTGGTTAATGAGTATAAAGGCCAACAGCAACTATCTCAAGCAGCAACATGGAACGTGGTCAAGACTCTCCTAGAATGAAGCATCACAATTTTAAAAAAGGTTCTCCTTGCTCTTTTGTTCCTTGGTTATTGTTCACCGAGTGACTTTTTTTTAATTCTTCAACCTCAGGCATGATTCTTCTCGGATGATGAGTTTGATTCCACATTTGCTGACGTAAAGAGAATCCATCTGTTATCCATATAATAATTTTATTTATTTTTTGTTAAAATCACGATAGAAAATCGTAAATCAATTTTCTTCCGATGATCTTGCTCATAAAATCCGCGTGATTAAAATAACATTCAATTCTCAATTTTGTTCTTTGAATAAAATTTGTTTATAAAATTTGTATATAATATTAAAATTTGTTTTAAACTTAACAGGTTATGAAGAGTACACTCGGGTGACGCGTTTGTCCTCGATTACCCCGAGTTGTTTTTAATATCTGGGAATTGTTTTTCAAATATTACATTTATATAACATTCGCATCTAATTTACTATAACTTAATTTTGGTTTAAAGACATGGTGTAAATTACACCATGTCTTTAATTTAACCTTTTTAACATTAAACCTTTTAACATTTAATATTAATATAATTAATTAATATAAAACCATTAACATTTTAACCTTTTATATGGGAGGCTTATTTAACCACTTCCCAGTTCATTTATTTATTTATTTACAAAAATTACATTTTTATACATAATACGTGTGAGAAATCACTTATAATATCCTATAACTAACCAATAATTATTTATAATCCAATAACTAAGCATTTTTATTCACAAATATTGAAGTATAGTACAGTATTACCTTTGTATACTGCTGGTTTTTTTCTTAAATACGCTGAATTGTGCGAAAACGCCTAAAAACAAGACTGATAAATTTTATATGTTGTATATTATTATTAATCTTATCTTATTAGTAATTACTATTATCTTATTAGTAATTACTATTATCTTATTTCTAATCTCATTATCTTATTATTAAGTGATATTATACCTTGATCTTATTATCTTGTTTACCCTATTAGCAACTATTTTTTATCTAATATCATTTTACGGATTGCGTACCATGCGCAGACAATACCGCTGTAATTCAATGAAAATAAGTATAAGACTATTACTCGGATAAAAATTTTCAAGTCTTTTAATTTTGGTTTTTTTACATATATACACAGATTATTTGAAAATAAAATGAAAAAAACAACACAACCCCATTTATCTTTATATTCCGTTCGAATGGTTAAATCTTATTACTAAAGCATAATATCAATTTTTATATTCGATAAAATACTTAAATTTAATTATAACACTGTAGTATTAATGTTTATGATTCAGAGAAACGATCAACAATGGATATGTCAGTATATGGAACTGTCCTTGGGGGTATTGCGAAGGCACTGTTTGGTGAAAACGGTCTTGACTAGGATTGTTTCCGCCCGGGGCAAACATTATTTTGCCATTATTTCAAAATTCGGTAAATTTATAACGGTGTTCTTTGTTTCCACCTAAAAATGCCACCCCTAAATTTTACTGCACGGAGCCTAGTTCCGGCCCTGGGTGAAAATATTGGGTTTTTCCCTATTAACAGAAGAATTCTTTGCATTCTGTTTGGAAGTAAATGTGACAAGTTTTAGAAAGAAGTAAGAAAATGGGGATCTCTTATACCAGGGTCGGAAGATTTGTTAATGACATGCTTAATATATTCCCTATGGATATTTAAATTTTGTCCAACCATTTTTTTACACATATTTGGTACAAAAAAACGATTTACCTTCCACTTACTTGAGTGGTCCCAAATGGGGTGGTGGTAAGATGCTCGTCTACCACCGAAAAGGTTGCCGCCACGGTCCCAAGTTCGAGCCAGTGGGAGGGTATAGATAAGATATTTTCCCTAACAGGTGACCACCGATAGATAGCGCCTTCATTTCCAACCCATCTCATTAATGGCAGAAAATTGCACTATAGTGATATGGTTAGTGTTTCGTGAAGTAGTTTGTTGAGTGAAAATTATTTTTCTTGGTGATTATTTAGAAAATATTTGAATCTATTAAGCAAGAAATTAGTTAAAAAAAAAACTTAAATACTACGTTTAAGTTCTTAAATGAAAATTCAATTTAAAAATTATGAGAAATTTTGAAAATCATCCACGATGGAAATTGTGATAAATTTATTACTTGTTACTAACTTTATACTAATTTGTATCTAATTTTCACTAATTTGTATTCGAGAAATAACAAATCTGATCAGAGACAAGTTCGAAATCGCCTGTTTCAATTCTTTCCACTCAAAACAAATTTCTGGATCCACTAAAATCATTTTAAACAGTTTTTACTGCATAGAAACGATCAACAATGGGTATGTCAGTATATGGAACTGTCTATGGGGGTATTGTGAAGGCATTGTTAGGTGAAAATATTGGGTTTTTTACCCTATTGAGAGAAGAATTCTTTCCATTCTGTTTGAAAGTAAATGTGGCAAGTTTTAGAAAGGAGTGAGAAAATGAGGATCTTATACCAGGGTTGGAAGGTTTCTTAATGAAATGCAAAATTTAATTAGGTATCTGACAAGCTCATTAAGGGGAAAATTTTCACAGTAGCTGCCATGTTTTAATTTTCTGAAGATGACTCGAGGAAAAGCCGCTTTCGTTGCCGATCTAATCCTTTCTTCGATGCCGTTTTCTTTTAGTGCAGTATGTACAGCCCTATAGGGTTCTTAAAGGGGAGTGGTGTTACAGTATAACTACAAATTAGGCATCGTTATCTCAAAAATGCCACTTTCAGACATTATGGGTTTAAAGCCTGTTTAGGGGCTGCTTTTGGTGGTGATGGTTATAGACCAAAACTGATTAGCGGTTGTTGTGCGGAAGGTTATTTTCCTCATTTGACGATAAAATTATTACCTCGGATTAAGAATGGAGATTAGTCGAAAACTACTCTTTCGCTTCTTATAGAATGGGATTCACTGGTGAGTAAAAGGATCAAAAGGAGAAATGTTGATCAAGACCGTTATCTGAGCATGGATTGCCCGAGTATATCCACTTATGGTACCACGCCGAAGCTTAAAACACTACTTGATTATTCTTCTTCGGGATACATCCACGTTTTCCAAGAGTCCCATTATCAACATATCCCGTAAAGACTTCTATGTTAGTATTGCATCATTATTGTTACTAATCACATCTGGATGGAATTTACAAATTCCACATGGAAACTTTTTCTTCAGTAAAAGCTATACGAAAATTGGCCTCTGAAAGTAATTCGAAGACTTTGAAGATGCCATGTTGGCTTTAAATTAAGACAAATGTCGGCGATGTAAGCTAATCAAACTTAAGATATTATGAGTTATAAATTAAGAATGTGTCACATGTTTGAACTCAAAATCTTAATTTCTCTGGATTCATCAATCAGGAAAATTAATATTATTTCATACAGACCGTATCAAAAATATTAATATAATTCATGAAACATATACATCGAAATAAATTTACAAATTTCAAAAAATATTTTTAGTGAGATTTGTTGATCGAAAATATTCGAATATTTTGTTTAAGCACGTATTGTGAGTAAATTTACTTTCTTCTCATGTTATTTAAAATACCTTTTTTAATTTGGAAGTGAAATGAAAAAATTCAAACAACACATTTATGTCCATTATGGTATTACCCCGGAGCTTAAAACACTACTTGATTATTATTCTTCGGGATATATCCAAGTTTTCCTACATTCCCATTATCAATATATCTCATACAGACATATGTTAGTATTGCATCATTATTGTTACTAGTCACATCTGGATGAAATTTACAAATTCCCCCTTCCCCTACAGGGTAACTATTTCTTCAGTAAAAGCTATACGAAAATTTGCCTCTGAAAGTAATTTGAAGATTTTGACGATGTCATGTTGGGGCTTTAGAATAAGATAGATGTCAATGAATAAAGTAAACTAATCACACTTAAGATAGTACCAGTTATAAATTAAGAATTTGCAAGAATAACACGTTTCGAACTTGAGATTTAAATTCATATGCACTCACTTCCCAGGCAAATATTTCAGATGGCTAATAATAATTCAAACAGACCGTACTAGAAATATTTTCAAAAAATATTTCCATTAACATTTGTTTGTGAAAAATATTGGAATAGAAATATTCGACTAATGTTCGACTAATAAACGTACTGTGTATGAGTAAATTCACTTTTCTCATGTCATTCAAAGCACTTTTTTGTAATTTGGAAATAAAATTGAAAATTCAAACAATACATCATTTATATCCATTATGCTACTATATACTCCAGAGCTTAATACAGTGCTTGATTTCATCTTCGGGATATATATCCAAGATTTCCAATAGTTCCATTATCAAGATATGTGAACTTGAAATCCTCATTTCTTTGGACTGCTTCTCATTTAAAAGTATTTCTCATTATCAATGACATTCCATACAGACCGTATCAAAAATATAAGATAGAAACAAATTTTAAAACAAAAATATTTCCAGCATGATTTGTTTGTGGGAAATATTAGAATAGAAATATCTAACTGATGTTGAAGCACGTACCGTGAGTAAATTTACTTTCTTCATTTCGTTTAAAGTACTTTTTGTAATTTAGAAATAAAATTAAAAATTCGAACAACACATTAAAGTCCATCCTTATCTTATATATGGCCATTACGAAACCTTGAAAACAGATAAATTATGCTTAAAAACACTCCATAACACGAACGTTTAATTGAAACTTATTATTCTGTAAGATACAGTTCTTTTTTTTTATCATTCTAAAAACATTTCTGATATATCCACCATAATAGAATGTAATTTCCATTTATCTGGAACGATTCTAGAATTTAAACAAGTTTTATATAGATTCTATTCAAATTTTAAATGTATATAAGAGATAACCGTGAAGGACAGATTTATCTATTATATATTTTTTTGTATTTTCTTTTTTATAAATGGAAGTTAAAGATCATTTAAATAAATTAAACCTTTTTAAAATGTGCGATTATAATAATCAGAGAAAGCATTTTTTAATTGAAAAAAATCATTACACCTGGAAATAATTTGAATTCAATTTAAAATATATTTTAATAGTCTCTATAAAAAAATTGGCAGCTTTCCAGCATTCAGTATTGTGATGTAAGTAAACAAACAATTAGCAGCTCAATGTTTTAAAGAATTCATGTATTATTTTTTTTTTAAATAAAACTTTATACAAATATCTAAAAAAATTAGTTTTAATTTTTACGTGGAAATTAAATTATATAATGGGTATAATATATATATAATGTAATTTCCATTTCTCCATTATATAGAAATGGGCTTAATATTTCAATGCAAAACGGATTTTCAAACTTATTTTATCTCGTGGCAAATCTCACTGATTTCTAAAATTTCAAGGCACAAACTGAAATTAGTTCAGACAAATTTATTACGTCAAGTGTGTATATAACAACATTTAATTCCATTGGGCGCCAAAACAATCCTATTTTCCTGTGCAAAAATTAGATTATTTCAAACGGGCAAGTGCATGTTTCATACAGGGATATCTCCAGCATAGTGTTTGAGCATAGAGCCTACTCCACACTAAATCAGTGTTTCTGAGAGCGAGATCTCACTTCTACTTATTGAATTAAATTTAATGAAAACTAAATTGATAATGAACAAAAATTTTATGAATAAGATCGATCTCTGGAACCTTGGATCAGGCATGGATAAAGTGGCGGGAGGGCTGATCATCCCTCTCAAGAGCAGAATTATATAGGAAAAATAGGTCTGTATATATACGGGACGATCCAACGAACTTAAACAGTACAACACGTCACCCTAGTATAGAGTTCAGTGAGCTTCCTTCTTGGGAAAGTTCTATGCAAGGCCGTCTCAACATTATGGATACCCGGGCGAAGTGATCTTCTGGGACCCCATACTTCGATGCAAGTAATAGGTTGCATATTTGCATACTTACACAAAATCATATAGTAGGCTTACCAGATCTCATCATGTCCTTTATGAACATGAAACCCAGCGCCATGCTCACATGGGCGCATGAGTTAAGATGGTCCTGGTTTTATGGACGACAGTGCTGGATTCTGAAATTAGTTAAGTATATATTGACTTTGTCACTCCACTATATTTCACTTGGAAGCTTTATTTCTTCTTAGTTCTCTGTGGGCTAATTCACCACTTGTCGTGTCATTCCACCTCATCTGATTATTACTCGTGGGCCCCTTAGAATAACCCAAGACCACAAGGGAGCAATATGGTTCCAGGTTGAGAAACCCTCCACTAAATTATCCACGGTTTCCAACGTGTCGACCTACGTACCACTTCAGTAGAGCTGGCGAATGCTTCAGAAGTGGATAACGTTGTGCGAAGTTGTCACTATGTGCCGTTCGATGAAGATTATCATCCAACGGAAGGAATCCATTGCCAAGAGGGACCCTACATCTGCGGGCGCAATAATGTCATGATACAATGGCCATCTTTTAAATATGTGACACATTGCGTTACATCCATCGTTACGCCAACAACACGAGGATTCCAGAACCTTAAAACAATCGCGTTTCACGATGGCGATGGTGTGGAACAAGTCCCTGATAATTCATAGGTTAATAACACACGGATTGAATCACTTTACGAAGACTCAACCGTAAGCAAAACACGACCCATCTAACCAATGTTCTGTACTCGAGGTCAAACCTTCGTTAACTGTAGACCTGTGGACATGCAGGGTGTGTTTCTCCTACTGTTTGTATGCAGTAAACCTTGGAAATATGTGGTAGTAGAAAGACCTACTTCTTCCGTCACTTGAAGATAGGTCTTTTCCAGTTTGTACAGGCCTTATGATACGAGGATGTACTGTGCTAAAGCATCACGATATATTTTCACATAGTGTTGAAACCACCACCAACACTTGTGGGAACTCGGGGGGGGGGGGGGCTCTCCTCCAATACTTCCACTCAGCTGACAACTCTGCTGTATGAAACATCATCCGTATATTTTAATGTTAGCCTTTTCAAGTCTTGAACAACACTACCGAACTGACATTTTTATACAATACATATTTTAAAATCTTACGGTTTATAGCGGTTAAAAACCACGGCGTTATAGCAGTTAAAAACCACGGTTTTATAGTGGTTAAAAATCACGGTTAAACCGTGGTTAAAAAGTATAGTAGACGGTGACCTATGCCAGAGTTTTGCAATTGACTTAACTGGCCTGGAACAACTTCTCTGACATATATAGGTATTGGTGGAGAAATGTGCACCTCAGAGAAAATACATTCAATAATATTCGTAAACACCATAACTTTCCAGGATAAAATTTAATTTCCTTTCAATTACTATCATTTACTTGCATTTTAAAAGTGAATATTAGTTTAAAATGCTTTATATATAAATACTCAAGCAATAAAAATTATAGAGATATAGATGGCTTTTTTCTCAGCCAGTGATATCAAGGAAACGGTTATTTTCCGGATATTATGCTGAGGTGAGCTCACCTCAGCATAATATCCGGAAAATAACCGTTTCCTTGATATCACTGGCTGAGAAAAAAGCCATCTATATCTCTCTAAACCGTCCCACCCGGGGGCCATTTCCTGAAGTTAAGAGAGGCTACTAATGCCTCTACTTCAGCGCCTCACGACACAGTGCGTGAAATTAGGAAGGCAGATTCATGTGTCTCCAGTGGTGTAGATGGTAGCATGCTTGCCCGGTATGCAAGAGGGCCTGGGTTCGAGTCCCGGCGGAGACGTGATGACTTTTCTTTCCGAGCTCACGTCACCTCAGCATAATATCCGGAAAATAACCGTTTCCTTAATAAAAATTATGTTTTTTAAAACGTACGTAAAGAAATATGCTATTTTAATATACAGGGTGTTGCCTTGAAGTGGCAACAAACTCAGAGAAGTGATATCAGGCATCAAGAGGAACAAAAATTACCATAGAACATGGTATCGCAAACCACGTTTAGTCGGTGAAAGTCGCAAAAATACCTGCGCAGGGTGTGACGTCGAGTGGGACAAAAAGAAAAAAAACCATTAATAAGTAGAAGAAACATTTATTTGACAGCATAATTACAATACAGCCTGTGCGACTTCAAACAACTCCTGTAATTATTTCTCTTCGTCTACTTTCTGACACTGAACTGTGCTGCAGAGGCTGTATTGCAATCATGCTGTCAAGTAAATGTTACGGACTGATTATCTATGGATTATGTTATGAGATCACAATTTTTATTCCAGATTCTTTATTGTATATATGCATGTATGAAATATCGTTGTTTGTTATTTTCTCACATAAATTAATAAATTTCCGAATACACCCATCCCCCGGGAAAGCTTCGATATCTTTCTGAGATGGGAAGCGGGGTGTGTACGGTCCTTCAATGTTCAATGTCAAGTAAATGGTTTTGTATTTATTCATTTTTTTTTTTACTTTTTTCTACTTATTATTGTACAGGGTTATTCAAAATGATGTACGGTATTTTAAAATACTATAATAAACTCATTTTTAAACATGCACTTACCAGAACGGGTTTAAAATAAAGGAAAACACAAAAGTTTTCAAAATCCACTTGGCTGATAGCACTATGGAAGTTGTAGTGGCGCTACTGTCGCTACAACTAAAAATGACATCTCAGCAAAAATGCTGTACGCTTGGCCTCCGAGGTCACCTGACATCACACCATGTGACTTTTTCTTGTGGGGCTTTGTGGAAGACTGTGTATATGCCACCGTTACCTCGCACCCAACTTGGGTGTCCTAACACACGCATATGTAATGCTCTGAACTTAGTGACACCAGACATGCTGAAACGAATTTGGCTGGAACTGGACTATCGTCTGGACATTAACCGTGTGACTCGAGGAACTCATATAGAACATTTATAATGCGATAAAATGAAAAAAATGTTTGAGTTTTCCTTTATTTTATACCCGTTCTAGTAAGTGTATGTTTAAAAATGAGTTTTTTATACTGTATCATTTTGAATAACCCTGTACTTTATTTTGTACACAACAGGCTGTGCTATAATCATGCTGTAATAAATGTTTTTATACTTATTATTAGCTTTTTTTTGTCCTATTAGACAACACACCCTTCATAAGTATTTTTGCGATTTTCACCTGCTAAACATGGTTTGTGATACCATGTTCCGTGGCAATTTTTGGTCTTCTTGATGCCTAATATCACCCCTGTGAGTATGTCGCCACTTCAAGGCAACACCCTGTATATATTGTCCTTTCATCACCATCACATAAAAAAATTCAAGCCAAAATGTTTGCAATTAAAAGGTTTGCAACCAGAACAAAACATCTATCACATTTCTATTTGATTCATGTATGGGAATCAACATGCATGGGAAGATGGATCTAAAAAAATTCTCAAGGCAACTTTTGTTATTGTCTTAAGGACTTGGGTGTGACCGTCTGGATGCAACGACCCACAACGAGTGGTATAATATTCATGAAAAAAATCAATCACACGAAAATTCAATTTCCTGAAAAATAATAATTATTTAAGAAAGTTTTATTCACAAAAAAACCATGTTTTCTCACAATATTTTCAACGAGTCATTGCTTTTCTCACACGAAACAATTTCTGTTACACCCTTTACGTAGGTTAGATGGGGAAAAAAATACATTAATGTATTTCCCAAAAAATAGATAATGATATAAAAAAATTTATTAGGCCTAATATTAAAATTAATTTCGTTTTTTATTGATAATACATAAAATAATATTGTAATTGAATCCGAAATTTAAAGAAAAACAATTAATTGGTAATTTTTAACACATTTAGTTTCCAGATGCTACTCTGGTTCTTATTAAAAAACAGAAAATTGAAAAAAATTCAGGGAATTATGGAATTTAAAATTTTATTACGAAAAATTAATTTTCCGGGAAATTTTCTGGAAAATTCCATGAAAAAATCGAATTCTTTTTCTTAAGCTTCTTTTTTCTTGAATTAAACAACAAATGTATTTCAATAGTAAATTTAAAATTTAATGCTTCAAAAATTTAAATAGTCACAAAAAATAAATTCATTGTATAAATTTTGCAATGAATTTTTTGATCTTAAATTTACCCGATCGAATGCTTTCCAGGTTTCTAAAAATCGATTTATCATAAACAAATATGCGTTTCCAACGCGTAATAATCAGAATATAACTTTGCATTCAAATCATTTTTAGTTATTTACCACACCAAACAGAATACCTCGCATATAACCCCCCCCCCCCCCGGTATCAATAAAAACGAGGTGAAATTACGAAAAATTAATTTTCAGAGAAATTTTTTAGAAAATTCCATGAAAAAAATCAAATTCTTTTTATAGACTCCTTATTTCTTGAATTAAACGAGAAATGTATTTCAATAGTAAATTCAAAATTTAAGACTAATTCAAAAATTTGAAAATATTTATGTAATATGTAAATATTGTAATTGCATCTGAAATTCGAAAAATAGTAAAATTAAAATATTAATCTTTAGTTACCAGATTCTACACGAACGCTTATTAAAGAAAAATTAGGAAATTACAAAAATTCTTGGAAATATGAAATTTAAAATTTTATTACGAAATAATTAATTTTTCAGGGAACTTCTACAAAAATATCGAATCATTTATATCAAACATCGACTTCATTTTTCTTGGGATTAACCCGAAATGCACTTCGATCTTAAATTTTCAATTTAGCCTTAAATTAAAAATTTAAAGATCCACTAAAAAATAAATATATTACGTGAACATTCAGCAATAAGTTTTTCCTGCTTTCAGTTCATCACTAGCTTTCATATTCAGGTTTCTAAAAATCGATTGATGATAAACAAATATGCACAATAATCAGTACATAACATTGCATATTCAGGGCATTTTTAATTATTTACCGCACCGCGATCGGAATACAAACCCCCCCCCCCCCCATCATTCGATATCAATAAAAATGAGGTAAAATCACGAAAACGAGGAACAGAAACACATTTATCGAAAACAATCGCGCAAAATAATAAGAGACGCGAGTATTAATTTGCGTATCAATATGTACGGAAATATAGATCGTCGGGTAATATGTTTCCTTACTCTTCTCTCTCTGTATAACCCTTTTATCCTCAGAAATGGAAGGTTTTGAAATATTATTTGTCATTACGAGGGAAAATAGTATTAAAAAAAAACCACGATATTTTAGTGTTGGTAGCTGCGGCGCCATATTCGATATTTAGGGGTTTTGGGGAGGTGGGGAGTAGGAAAATCTCAAGAAAACCAGCCTAAGAATATCGAAGATGTTTATCACGAGTCATCTTTTAAAAGTGACGTAGAGGAAATACGCCTTATATATGTGATAGTACACCCTTTCTAGAGCACATTCCTCTCTTTCATGCTCCTTTTCTCCATCAACCCGTGATAAAACGTCGAAAACTTTTAGGAAAATATGATTAAATACCCTGCGAAGTGTTTCTTCATAAATCAAAGTTATGTACGGGGGAAGGAAAAAATTCATGTGCGCATGCGCTGTAGGTACCCACAGTATACCCGGATATACTGCCATTATATATATATATATACATGAATTTTCTTTTCCTCTTTTCTTAATGCATATACATACCCTCCTCTTTTATCTTATTTTTTACCTCTCCTCTCCCCACTCTATTTTAACCCGGCTTATTCTAGTCAATATGCAAATGAACCTCTCCCGTGCTTCCTATGTACTGTGTACTTCTTGTTGTTGTTGTAATTCCTCATAAACTAGGAGGTATCGGCGACACCGATCGAAGATCTCTCTCTCTCTCTTCTCTCTCGCGTTCACTTGCACGCGTTGTGTTTTAAAATAAGTGAAGCGGGGAAGAGTATAAGAGTATAAGGGGGGGGGGGAGAATTTTTTTTTCTCTAGAGATATGTATAGCGTGTGTGTGGATTTTTCCGAGGATTGGGTGAGGCGGTGACGAGGAGGGAGAGTTAATTATTTACGCATGCGCCTCGGCTCCGCTCTTTTTAAGGTTATTCTTCTTTGCCCCGCCTTCTTTTCCTCTCTCTCTCTCTCTCCTCTCTACTCTCCGCTCTCCCCGTTTTTCTCCGGCTCCTGCGCCTCCCAAAAAATGAGAGAGTAGAGAGTACGGAAAAAGTTGGCAAAGAGAGAGAGGAATACACGGGAGAGGCGAAGAAACATCCGCGGAGCAGGAAGCCACTGCCCTCTAGTGCCAGGATGGCGAACTACACGCTGTTCCGATAACTATTTATTTCCCTATGTATATTTTCCAGTGATTCTCCTACTTTGAAAGCTCGTGGCCCGGTTGGTTTATTTTTTGCGGGGAAAGCAGGCCCGTAACTAGTCCCCCACATTCTGGAGAAGGGCCCCTAGGCCTGGATCTTTGGCGGGCCCCCATGCTAGCCTTTTCACGGGGCCCCCTAGTTAATTTATAGTGTGAAAAAAAAATGATGACAACCATCTCGGGTCCAAGGGCTGGAGCCCTGTCAGTCCCACCCTTGTGGGGTCCATGAGTGGGATAACCGGGGTGATTTCCAGGGCCTCCGAGCAGAATTGATGGCCCACAAAGAAAAAAAATAATCTTATTTTGCTTATGTTTTGGACATTTTTATTTTCGTGTTTGAAATAATCTGCAAGAGAAACTCACTTCCAAAACGAATCATTGAAAAATGACGAGGGGGGCAAACTTTTTCTGAGCATAACTTTTTCAAGGGGGCCCCTCAGAAGGCACGCTATGGCCCTGGGGCGGGGGGGGGGAAGACCTGGTCATACACACGACTGATGGGAAATAACTGGGAGGAAAATGAGACAGTAAATAATTCACAGCCCGGTTTGACTGACGTTAGGGACCGGCGGTTGAGAAATACTGCCCTATTGGATTGATTCCATTTCTGTGTTTTTACACATTAAAATATATTTAAATATATTAAAAAATCATGATTCGATTTGATCGTAGATGGAGAGATTTAATTTTAAGTCTTCGTCTAATCGGACGTGAATACATTTAATTTAATTTTAAATTTAATTTTTTCTCATTTTTTCAAAAATTATTAAATTAACCTTTAACAACCCCGCCCGAATTAAGATTTGAACTGTTTTTGTTTTTTTTTATATTTCCCCTTCTGATGTTTTGAGATATTAAATAAATAAATAAATGCATATTCAACTGTAAATGCAAATATCAATTGAAATATTCATGAAAAAAATTCCTATATGTTTTCTGGACTTGCCCATGTCCATAGATACATTAAAATTAAAAACAAAAAAGAAAATTAAATTTTATTGTTCCTTAAAAATAGGTGATTTAAAAAATTTAAATTTGTGGCATTAATACTGACATTTTTGTTTTGTAAATTAAGTTTGGAAATCTCACAGTTTCAGGGAAAATAAATAAAGTGCTTTTTCATGTAAGAAAAATATATTTTTTTCTAATTAATATTAATTCTAATTAATGAAGGTAAATATTCTGATTATTTTCATAGCATTTGATCACATTCAGATATTTAATTATAATGAGAAAATGTATTCATTAAATGATATTTTGAAAGATTATACATTTTCTTTTTCTTCTTTTCAATCGCACGCAGTGAAATATTTTATAAATAAATGAAATAAATATAAAAATAATAAAGCAATAGTTTTGAATATTCAAAAAACATATTTAGGTTCATAAATAATATTACTAGAATATTATTAAATGAAATCAAAAACTTCAATTTAATTAAGAATTGATTTTGAAGCATATCAGTTATGAAATATTAAACTTATAAATGCATTCAAGATTTAGACTCTACTTTCAAAAATTATTCTAATTTTTCAACAATATAATAACTGAAATTAAAAATAATTTTTACAGAAATAGACTAAAAACTGGCTAAAAGTTATGTTGTCAATAATTTATTTTCTGTTCGATTTATTGTTATCAAAAAAGTTTTAAGCAAAATTCATACCTAAAAATATATATTTACGATAAAATGATAATTTTATCATTTGTTTACAAATACATTTCTGATAAAAAGTTCCATTTCAATTTTTATTATTATCAAAATCAATATATAATTTATTATCAATACCCGGTAATTTTAGATTTTCTTCGGATACACATAAAACTCCAGTGATATCCATTTCAATAAACTATAGTTATCCATAATTTTATTTCAAATATGCAGAGAGCATGCATTGTGTTTAAGCAAAATTCGGAATAACAATTAATTACATAGTAGAATTTTCTCAAATTACAGTTGGTAAAAGAATAAAAATCATTCCAGTTTTGAGAAGAAAACTTTCAATATATTTTGCTTATTTATAAAAATGTACGCGAGTTTACGCGGCGTTTCTATATAACGCGCTTATTTATTAATGGCTGCCTTAGGAAAATATAAATATTCATTTACGTTACATTATAAATGACTTTTCCAGCATTGGCCAACGCTGAAAGAGGTCCTTCTTCCACCACGTTAACATATTTTTATTAAGGAATTTTCTATAAACGAAGCACAAACAGATTCCTCTTCGCGTGACGAAAGAGTTGTATAATGGTTTGCTTATATCGCCGCATTCTTTCTTTAAAATTTGACTAGAATTAACTATTCAAAACGCAAATGTTCTCCGCTCTATAAATATTACAACTCCGTATATCCCGAATAATGTTTAAATTGGTCTTTCAGTTTTAAGATCTCTCTGTTGTAAGATGCCTCATTGAATATCACTTGAATTTAAATCGTGAAAAATGTTTGAATAATATATAAGCTTGTATTTTAGAAATGTTTTTTCCTTCAAATATTTCATTTATGAAAATGAGTTAAATAGAAACCACAGTATTGTTGGAATAAAAGGTGTTTTTTTTTTGAACATCTTGAGAACTTGAAAAAATATTGCCGAATATATCGCCTGTATTGGGAATGTTAGAAAACAAAATTTTTGGAATTTTGATGATTTTAAACCACGTGAAAATTATGGAAATTCCATGGTGTTGATAAAATTGTGATTATCGTATTTTTTAACGTAAGTACCGCAGTTTAAGAAAAACATCGTTTAAATAGCGCTCATAAGCAACACACTTTCCCAGGAGAAAAATGAAAGTTTATTTTTCATATTTTACAAATATATCTGTTTGAAAATAACTGCTAAATGCTCAGAAAATTTCGAATACTTGAAATGTTATTTAGTTAGTTGATATTTGAATATATACGATAATGTGTGCTCAATTTATATTTTCTAAACAAAAATTAACGTTTGAAAAATTCACATAAGAAAATTAAAAAAAAAAAATCTGGTAGATATATAAGGCTGAAAAAGTTACTAAATGCTGGTTAAAATGACAGAAAAATCCGATGACTACTCCTATTGTTTTTCATTCAATGCTGAATATTTTTGACATGGAACATTGACCATGTGTGGTCAATTTTTTTTAACCAACAAATAAAAGACTTTTATACGGTTATCTGTTTATTTTAATACATAGACTTTCATGACTGATAGTTGTTTTTAGATTGATTTCATATTGCTTGGTAGCTAATTGACCAATATATTTCACCCCAAATACTAGAGAAATGTTCAGCGTAGAATATTCATTCGGCATCGGACTATTCCCAACACTGACCAATATACTAAAATCATGATTGACAGATTGTTCTTCGAACGATTCGGTTCTATTCTTCTGTTAACAATTCGAAATAAACTGATCTTAAAACTTATTTTTCAGAAAGCAAATGTTGATAAAACAGTCATTCGTCAATTGATACGCCTCATTACAAGCACAAAAACACATATGTCATATAATGATGTCCGGAATATATGTTTAAAACGTTTTACTTCTACGTTTAGTTTGATAAACTAACCCAGAAAAATTTGTCCAGAGAAAACGTTGTCTTTCAGAAAAAGATGCATACCGTAACTGGCCATCCGTTTCACCATCGATGTTGACCGTACATTGAAAAATATAGATCCATAGCTGACCTATACTTGGCTAAACTAAAAGTTTCTAAGCAATCACACTGAGTAGTGATCCACCACCGATAAACATCATAAATAAATAATTAAATTTTTGATTGATGGCTATTTTTGCAGCCAACTTCATCATATTTATGATAGTTTTACAAATAGAAACGTTGACATTTCTAAAAAGTAAATGAAACATATGGATTATGATGATTGATAGTTATTTTCAAAAGCCCGGTTCTAACCTAATTTTAGTTTTAATGAGACTGAGACAAGTAATGTCTGCTCAAAACAATGCCGGAAAAAATTATGACAAATATGATATAATATAAATTTTAATTTACATGTCATAATGGAATCATTGGTCAGTTGAGAAAATTTTTAGAGCAGAATTACGGCAATATTTTTGTAAAGTTTTTTATATTATTTAGTTTAATACGGGATGAGGCTAATTTATACAAGAACTGACAAAAATAAAATTCGTGAACAGCATTGATCAGCACGGGGATATATTTTTTACGAAAATCAATTTCATAAGTCACCCTTTTTAATTTGATATACTATATCAGTTTTTGTGTAATAACCAATGCCCAGAAATATGCGCATATATTTACCATTACAAGAAAGCCGTAAGAAATTATGGCGAATACGAT
The DNA here is from genome assembly GCF_987345545.1 of Pholcus phalangioides. NCBI lineage: Eukaryota > Metazoa > Arthropoda > Arachnida > Araneae > Pholcidae > Pholcus > Pholcus phalangioides. The sequence continues at coordinate 27,672,778 of NW_028301610.1, read as the reverse complement.
ATGACAAATTTTTAGTTACATGTCATAATGGGACACACCTATCATTGAGCAGCGCCATAACTAGGATTTTTTACCGCCCCCACAACTTTAAAATCGCCAATTTTATAACGGTGAATTCGATAATTTCAAACATGCTCTTTGTTCCTACATAAAACTGCCGCCGCCTAAACTTTTCGGCTGGGGCAGTGGCTTCCCTGCCTCCCCCCCCCCCGCCCGTTCCGGCCCTGGAATTGAGGACTACTTTTAAGCAGAATTAAGCAATATTTTTGGTAGAAGAACATAGACAACAAACATTTTTATAAAATATTTTTATATTTATATAGTTCAGCGGTTCTCAACCTTTTTTACTCGCGGAACCATTTTTACTCTATAAGTTCTATGGCGAGTCCCCTCCCCTCCCCCGTAGACCACTTTTTATTATGTATTTATCAGATTCACTTATTTATTATATTGTTCTGGAGTGGCCATGGAGCCCCTGGGAAGAGCGCACGGAGCTGTAAGGGCTCTGCGGAGCGAGCACATATTGAGAACCCCTGGTATAGTCTGCTATAGTTTGATACGGAATGAGGTTAATGTATGCAAGAACTGACAAAAAAATTCTGGAACAACACTGATCAGCACGTTGAGTTATTTTTAGGGAAACCAATTTCTCTCATAAGGCAAATTTTTTAGTTTGATATACTATATCGCGTGGCTTGAAATAACCAGGGTCCAGAAAAATAGCCATATTTTAACAATTACAAGAATGCAGTAACAAATCTTGGCAAATACGTGTATATGTGTGTGATATGATATAAATTTTAAATTAAATGTGATCACTGGCCAGTTGATTATTCATTTACAACAGAATAAGCAGCACACACACACACACACATTCCGTCTATTTTTTCATATTTCTTAGCTTGATACGTGATGAGGATAATTTAGGCAAAAACCAAAAACTAATTCTCAAACACAGTACTAGTCAGCACGTTCAGATTATTTTTAGGAAAATCGACTTCATAAATCGCATTATTTAGTTATATGAGTTTCTAAGACCAGTGTTCAGAAAAATACGCGTATATTTATCAATACAAATATGTCGTAACAAATGATGACAAATATGATATGTGATATGAGTTTTTAGTTACTTGTCATCGTGGAATATAGCTGTGTGACCTGACACATCTACCTGGCCGTTGACTTTTTACAACATTATAGGTAACACATTTCTTGCATTTTTTTTATCCCATTAAAATTAATTGATACGGTATGAGACTAATTTATGCAAGAACTGGCAATATCTTCGGACAGCATTGTCAGCTCGTCGAGATATTTTAAGGAAATTTGATTTCATGTCACATTTTTTTTTTGTTTAGTATATTAGTTTGTAATAACCCGTGTCCAGATAGATGTGTGCTCATATATTTTACTAATACAAAAGTTCTGTAACATAATATAACTTTTTAGTTATATGTTATCATGGGACTATCACTGGTTGTTTAAGACTTTTTTACCTAAGAATTATAGGCAATATTTTTATAAATCTTCTAATATCGCACAGTTTGATGAGGCTATAATTTATATAAAAACTAACAACAACAACAACAAATTTCTTTGAGAACACTGGTCAGTAGGTCTACGTTGAGATATTTTTATAAAAATCCATTTCATAAGTCACATTTCTTAAAATTTTATATGAGCTTGTAATAACCAGCGTCAAGAAAGATAAGCAAATGTTTACCAATATCAATATACAAAAATACCGTATTATGAAAAATATGATATCATATAAATTTTTAGTCACATGTCATCACTGCTAGTCGACTTCTTTACAGAAGAGTTACAGGCAAAATTTTTATCCATTTTTAAACTATAGTTTGATACGGGGTGAGGAAAATTTATGCGAGAACTAACAAATATTCTCAGACAGTAAGTTCAGATATTTTTAGGAAACTCGATTTGATAAGTCACATTTTTTGATTATGAGCTTGTTATAACCAGTGTCGAGAAAGATACGCATACCTTTAAAGATACAAAAATGTAACAAATAATAACAAATAATCATATGATATAAATTTTTAGTCACATGTCATCACTGGACAGTTGAAGATTTTTTAAAGCAGAATTATAAACAAAACTTCTTTTTTTAAATAATATTCTATAGTTTGATACACGATGACGTTAATTTATGCGAGAGCTAACAAAAACTCTCGGACAACACTGGTCAGCACGTTGAGATATTTTTAGGAAAATCAATTTCATAAGTTACATTTTTTTTTTAGTTTGATATATGAGTCTCTAATAACCAGTGTCCAGAAAGATATTCGTGTTTTTCACCAATGCAGTAATGCTGTAAGAAAAAACTCCCCAAATGGCTACTGATAAGTGTGTTCCGTGATGCCATGTAACTAAAAATAATTTTGTTACAGCAGAACAGAACAGAACCAAAATTATTTCTGCCGACTTTTGGCATGTGAAATAAATAATTTTATAGTTTGATGCTAATTTATGAAAAACTAACAAATGAAAATTTTTGGACAGCCCTGATCATCACGCTGGTATATTTTTTTTAAAAAAATCGATTTGCCATATTTGTCTTGTTTGATATGTGGGTTTCTAATAACCATTGTCCATAAAAATAAACATATACTCCGCATCATTGACCAATACATACAGTGTCCTGCTCTATTTCTCCTGACTGACCAAGAAATTCAATTCATCAAAAATATTAAAATAAAATGGTTATATCTGTCCAAACAAAATCGATCCCACCAGGAAAATTTTGTGAATTTAAAAAAAAGTATGGAATCTTTAATCCGTAAAATACGGGACATCGCCAATTGTCATCAAAAACACTGACAGAAGTAGGCACACAATCATGAATCGTAAATAAAATTCCAAAAAAATTGTGTCGCGTCATTGGTATATATAAACACGATAAATCGTACTATATATGATATACTATACATGATAATTCCTACATGTATTGTATCTACATCGGGGTGCGATCGTAAAGTTTGCTATCATTATATCATTCCGACTATATTCATCACACATGCTAAACTCAGTTGGAATTTCTTTTTCCATATATATATCTCTAATTCACCAATTACAAATATTGTATTATGTATTATGCATAATCACAGATAAAGGCGATAAATTTCAAAGCCTATATTTATCAAATTTATCAACTTGTTTATTATGCATAATCGCCGGTAAAAGTGATAGTTTTTCAGACTTACCACGACGATTAGCAAGTATGCATAATAACCGGTTATTACGTATAATAACCGATTTATCACTTTACCGTAACACACATATATATATAAATTAAACATTGATCGGTAAAATCTTGACGTTTATTAACAATAAGTCTCACTTCACGACAGTTAATGAGATGGGTTCGCGTTCTCCATCATCATCTTATCTAGGAAAAATTGTCTCGTTTGATACAACGGGTTTCTAATAGCCATAGTCCCGAAAAAAAAATACGCATATACTCCGCATCATTAACCAATACATAGTGTCTTGCTCTATTTCTCTTGACTGACCAAGGAATTCAATTCACGATTTCACAGAAATCAATCATAATAATCCGAAATATATAAAAATACAATAGACTAAAGTTTGACCAAATAAAATCGATCACAGTTGGAAAATTTTCTATATTAAAATCCCAATCCCAGTCGTAACTCTACAGAATAAAATCCACAAATCATATCAAAATTTAATTAATTAAAAAAGCAAAGCCATGCTCTAAATTTATAAGAACGAGTCAAATTTAGTTGAAAATGAGAGCTCTCATAGTGATAAGTCTGCAACTTGTCAAGGTGCCATCTTAGTTTGAAATCCAGATATCATTTCCAAAAATCCACGTTATGAAATTTTTTTTCTAATATTGAAGATTATTGATCATATATTTATATAAATTCCAATATATATATATATATATATATATATATATATCAGTTTCATGAGTTGGGTAAACATTTTTCGTTAATTCCCGTCAAAATGTCTTTTTAAGAGTCACTTTCGATTCTTGCTGTATATATATTAAACGTTATTCAGAATAAGTTTCACTTCACGACAGTTAACAAGATGGGCTTGTTCTTCATGATCATCCTATGTAGGAAAAATTGTCTTGTTTAATAGATTGTCCAGGAAAATACCCATATACTCCGCATCATTGACCACAATGCCATAACTAGGCTGGTGCAACCGGGGCACTGCCCCTGTGCTCCGAGCCGAATGGGGGCCCCACAAAAGTTTATACTTGTTTTGCATAATAATAACCCTTTCAAGACGGGCCCCAAGGGAAGGTCTGCCCCCCCCCCTCGGTGCACCGAGAAGACACACTACGGCCCAGATTAACCGATGCTGTATTTCTCTTGACTGACCACGAAATTCAATTCACGATTTCACAGAAATTTCTCATAATATCGGGGATATTTAAAAATAATATTTCTGACCAAACAAAATCAATCGCGCCTGGAAAATTTTCAAGATTAAAATCCCAATTCCAGACGTTACTCCACAGAATAAAATCCGCAAATCATATCAAAATTTAATTAATTAAAAAAACGCATACACGCTCTAAATTTATGATTATAAGAACGCATCCAATTTAGTTGAAAATGAAAGCTCACATAGTGATGAGTCTAGCACTTGTCAAGGTGCCATCTTAGTTTGAAAGCCAAATATCATTTCCAAAAATCCACATTATGAAAAATTTTTCTAAATATATGTACTAGTTCAAATATATCTATCTATATATATATACATATATATCACTTTCATTGGGAGGGGGGTAAAAATTTTTCCTTAATTTCCGTCAAAACGTCTTTTAAGAGTCACTTTCGATTCTCGCTGTATATATATTAAACGTTGATCCGTAAAATCTTAACGTTTATTAAGAATAAGTCTCACTTCACGACAGTTAACAAGATGGGTTCGTTCTTCATCATCATCCTATCTAGGAAAAATTGTAATGTGTGTGCAGAGAGTACGTGTGGTGGTGGAGAGGGGGGTGTATGAGCAATCTGCCTGCCACCACAGTCTGCACGAGCGTGCTCGATATTCGAGTCATAGGTGTGGCGTCTAGCACAACCATTCCATTTTGGCATATTTACACCCCCCCCCCCTTCAACCATCAAATATATGGACCTATCACGGGGGGTATGAAGTGAAGGGGGGGGCATAAAAGAAGGAGGGGTTCGTTCTCTGTCCTTTGGTAATTCGATATACTGCGAATGACAATGCGATTTTAAAAGCTCGCGAGCAGCACTATTGAGAGATCAGCGTGACACTTTTCTTAGAAAAGATAAGAGAGAGAGTAAGTCAAAAGTATTACGTGTGTGTATTTCTATATGTTTCTTAAGTTTCTTTAAATATTTGATGCGATGGAAAACGTTAAGAAAAGGGGTTAGAGAGCTTCTCGGAGAAATGAAAACGTTATGTATCAGGAATTCTCGCGTTTTAACACGAGGAGAATGCGATTTGAGCGCTTTTCTCAAAGCTTTAACTCTCAATAATAAAGTAAGGATGTGTGTATAAGAAAGTTATCTCTGAAATGCAAGATTCTAAAATTTCTTTTGTACCAATTACCATGTTGCGTTTGCGGAACTATGGGTGGTATTTTAGCTTGTTTCTTGATTCCCACCTCTTTATGTTTTAACATTTTTAATATTTTACACATGCGTGCAAAAATTATTTTTTCGAATTAAATATTTATCTGGTATTTTTTGGATTTTTTTTTTTTTTTTTAAATATTTTGCATCCTTTCGTAAATTTTACGTTTACTTGGAATACGTTGAAAGGTCTCATATATTATTACCTGGTCAAACAGTAGTAGAAATATCATAAAAAATTAAATTGTTTTATTATTTATCAATAATTATAAAAAGGTTATTTATAAATAGTAATAAAAAAGATATTTATAAATAGTAATAAAAAAGATATTTATAAATAGTTATAATAAACTTATTCACCAATAGTTTTAACAAACTTATTCGCCAATAGTTTTAACAAACATATTTATCAATAGTTATAATAAGCTTATTTATCAATACAGTAGAACCTCTCGATAACGGACGCCCATGGGACCAAAACCATGGGTCTGCTAACGGGGAGTGTCCGCTATTGGGGAGGTAAGATATACAGCATAACCTCGTTTATACGACTTCCACATTTATACGACGTTTTGATTCGGTCGCAATTGTGGTTCTTCTATGTTACTGTGTGTAAAAGTGATTCACCAATCATGTCGATATATAAGGAAACTTTGATTAAATTTCACTAGATTTACCACTTTTATCGGTGATTATGCATAATTCCCATACAAAGTCTGGTAAATATGGATAAATTTGTAACTTTTCTTCTCTTCATTAAACCCATTAATTATTTTTACCCGTACATGGTACGTGCACTACATATAGTTTGCAATAAAAATTAAATTAAGTAATGAGTGTGAAGAATAAATAAAAGTTCATCACAACATTATCGTTAGTTATGTTTTCTTTCTTCACACGTATCAACATAGGCAAACAAAACAGACATTACCTTTCGGAATCAGCATCCTGGGCCATAGTTAATCAGTTAATCAAGTAATTAATTGACGGGTTATCATATTGACATCACCGTTGAGTATGATAAAGTCTCGATTTATGAACTAAAATTCACAAGTTATAGTTTGGAAATAAAAATTAGTTTGTCTGATTTTACTGTCCGCTATCGAGAGTGTCCGCTAACGGGGAGTAAAATACATTAAAGCCCAATTCCACGAGACCGGGGATCCGAAAAGTGTCCGTTAAAGGGAGGTGTCTGCCAAACGGGAAGTGTCCGTTAAGGGAGGTTCTACTGTATAGTTATTACTTCAAAATTTATTTATTTCTAATTTGGTACACATATTTTCTATTTTTTATTTATTATGCTATGCCAATACATTATTTTACATATCTCCAATACTCTTTTTTTGCAAATTTTCAAACATTAAGAAAAAATGCATTATCATCACCTTGCGTGTATGATAAAAGAGCATGACTTCAATATAATTGAATCATTTGATCATTTTTGTCGCACCACGGTCATTTTCTGCACACGAGGGCTAATTAGACTGGGACTTACAATTTATTGCCGATTCCTAACGGCAGGCTTGTATTTATACTCATCGAGAGGTTTGTGCGCTAACCCCTCGATGGGGGACTCTTTTCTGTTGCACCCCTGTGTTAGGAAAGTTTTCTGACAAGGACCAACCGGGTATCGAACTCGGCGACACCTCTAAACATCTTTTGGTACTTTAGGCGAGTATCTTATCGACCTGGGCTACCGCGCCCATATAATTGAATAAAAATTGATTCAAATAAAGGGAACTTTTCAGCTCATAGAATGAGGCAAAATATTTCAAATCCATTCATAAGTACCCGATTTATATAAAAAATCTGGAGAAATGTGAAAGCTTTATGAAATCAAGAATTCTGGCGTTTTTACTCAAGGAGAATGCGATTTGAGCGCTTCCCAAAGCTTTTACTCTCAATGAATAAAATAAGGATGTGTATAAGAAAAAGTAAATTCTAAAAATTCATACAACGTGCAAGATACCAAAATTTTTACCATCAATTACCACGTTTGGAATTACGGGTAGTATTTTAGGTACCCTGTTTTATGTTTTAACATTTTCAATGTTTACATCATGGTAACATGTGTGAAAAATTATTTTTTAAGAACCAAATATTTATCTGATATTTTTTGGAATAATTCATTTATATTTTAATATTTTGTTTCCTTTCACGAATCCTACGTTTATTTGGAATGTGTTGAAAGATCTCATACCTTTTAACATAGTCAAAAAAGTAGAAATATATACAATATTATCTCTAGTAGATCTATATTATTAAAATATATCATATTGGCTTATTTAAAATTTGGTACACATATATATTCAATTAAATACGCTATGCTATACCAGCATGATATTTTATAAATCTCCAATACTTGGTTTTCTGTCAATTTGTTGTGTATGCTATCATATGACAATAAAATGTTTTATATATCTTTATTACGTGTACTTGTTTTTTTTACAAATTTTCAAAGAATTAGAGAAAAAATTCATTATTAGCACCTTCCGCGCATGATAAAATAACATGGCATCAATGTAATTGAACAAAAATTGATTTTTAATAAAGAAAACTGTTTAGTTCATCAAAAATGAAGAAAAATATTTGAGATTCATCCATAAATATTTGATTTATATAAACAAAAAATATATTTTTTAAATCAATCAATATTTTTTTCCAAGTTCCAAAATTTGAATTTTAGATTTTTCGATTTAAGAAATTTGATCTAAAATTCATGCTTCATTGTATGAATTGAACAGTTTGATATATTTTGAACCAGTTTTTATTCAATATTATTAATGCCATGCTATTTATCATCATTACATGCGAGGTGTTAACAATGCATTTTATTTTTAATGTTTCAAAATTTGGGGAAAAAGTATTAAAGATAAGTAAATTGTTTTATTAGCATAGTATATGAAATTGTAAAAAATTTGAAATAAATAAATGATTAAATAACATTTTTAATGAGAGAGATATATTTCTACTAGAGCATAACTACTAAGGCTTTTTGTGACCATATTAAAATGGCACAAGACCCATTATTGACAGCAGTTATTGACTTTTGAGATATTTATAATTTGCAATTTTGCTCGAAATAGAAATTTCAATGGCATTAAACATTAATGGTGCAATCATTTAACATTGCTCTTCTTCTGATAATCCGAATTCAAATCTCGTTTATAATAATATGTAAATATTCTCTTAATTATTCTTTAATTTAAGAAATACTCAGTATTTCCCGATATAAAAATCCCATATGTGTTTACGGTTTCCAAGTTTCTCCGAATAGGAGAAAATTTTCATCATGCTTTCAAATATGAAAAAATTCTATTGAAAATTACGTGAATACGAAAGATTGTGGTAGAGGGAAAATTCGAAAATCCAACGGATAAAAGTATTATATGTAAATATACAGTCAAAAATTAGTATTTTATCTATTAATATAAGTTTAATAGACTTGAAAATTTGCTCAAATTTTTCCAAAGTAAAATTCTTAATAATTTAATGCTATTGACATAAGGATACATTCAGTAAATTTAGATGATTTCTGTAATTTTGAAATACATTTAGCAGGTTTAAAATTCAATCAATTACAATTAATTAATCTTCTAATAATAATTGATGGTTGTAATAGGTAAGATCATTGTCTGTTTTTGGTCAAGGTCGGTGTTGTGTCACTGAAAAGTCAGTTATCGGTGACTAATTACACACAAAACTAATAAATTATACTAAAATTCAGCCGTAATGATTTAATGCAGATACATGGAATCCTAACTCGAACCTCCGACCATTCTTATCCGAAAAATCTTAATTCGCCAACATGACATTTGAAAAAACTGCATTTTCAATCAATGATTATTTTGCAATATATGTAAACAAGCCGAGGAATATAACCGAGTAAATAAATTAATGAATATAATTATTGGAAATATAAATATCCTTTGTTTTCGAATCATTTTCCCGATATTAATTAAAATAATGAATTTCTTGACAATTTTCTGTAAAGATTTCCATCGCAACTGCGGCAACAAAAAAAAATAAAATTGTCTAGTTTTCAGAAGATTATAGAACGTATTTAATTAAATTGCTCGGTTTAATTACCGGAATACTTGACACATTACAATATGCCTTAGCTTTCAATATGCAATTACATATTTGCAACAATACTCATAATGAAAAATAAACTTCATTAGCATAAGTCTGTCGATCTCTGCTCTTTCAAAGATACAAATTATAAAATTTTGTCGATATTCAGAATAATCCGATCAAACATTTTTATAATGCAAGATATCGAATCGATAAGTTTAAAATGAATTAATTTAGGAAAAAATAATTTCTAATACTTATATCATTAAATTACAAAAAATAAATAAATTTTCTGGAAAAATTCTCGTCTCATTCGAATAATATATTCAGTTGAAGATGATATGAATAACTAATTATTTTATGCATTTAATCTCATTATTTAAATTAATTTTTTATTTTAAATACTAAATTTATTAATACACAAATTTATTACGTGAAAACACGAACATAGAAAATCTACTAAAATCTTCATACTTTAAATTTAAAATTAGTAACAGGTAATTTAGTTTAATAACATCTTCCAGTAAATATTTCAATAATGGCTGTCTATGTATACTATGAATTTCATGTTATTACATGAATTTTTTGTATGAGTTTACGTAAATATTATCTACGAAAAGTATAAAAATCTCTGAATATCTAAAACTAAAATAACATACCGTAGTTTCTTTCTTCATAGTCACTAAATTTGAACGTATATAAAACTTTTTGTCATTTTTTATAATTATAATTATAAAAAATAATAATTTCTAATACTTATCATTAAATTACAAAAAATAAATCAATTTTCTAGTAAAATATACACGTCTCATTCAACAGTATATTCAATTATATAATTTATATCATAAGAATTAATTCTTACGGGAAAACATTACATTCATATGAATCCATAAAATGAATTAAAAACTTCACATTTGAAATTTGTATGAAATTTTGAACTCAATCCCAGATAATTGGCAGTTTAATAAGGTTTTTACGGTAAATATTTCAACAATGGTTATCAATGTATAGTAAAAGTAAATGCATTTAACACGAAAGGGAATATAATTTGAATTTTTTTATGATTTCACGTCACATAAAAATTTTTTATTTTCATTAAAATCTTTTACGTAAAGTATAAAAATCTGAATTTCTATAACTAAATAAAACTTACCAAAATTCATTTCTCCTTAGTCACTAAATTTGAATACGAGTAATTTTTTTTTTGGTATACACAAAAAATATATTCCATGTCTTAAATCACATAACGTAAGAGAACCAAACGCAATCCATTATATCCAAAGTCTAGAACTGCGTTGTAATTTTTTTGTTTTTCTAACGGTTATGTGATACCAAAGAATCGAAGGCCATATAAAAAATGAAATAATAATTATCATATACGTTCTTGAATATTAAATAAGATCTGAGAAAGACCTTCGGAGTTTTTTCCTTCTTGTTTTTCAGGGTTAAAATGGACGAAATGTGGGTTAGAATGGTTTTAGTGAAGATAATTGTTCTTGTGTGCGTAAGATATAAGAATCGTATAGATTTTTATAAGATAGTGACTTTTCCCAACCAAACCACCCACCAACCATCTTCAACAACTCTATTCAATTCAAAAAAAAACCGCTAGTTTCAGTTGGAATATTCTAGAAACCGGTTTCTTTTGTATTTTGCCCAAGAATATCCTCTCCTTTTTGCCCTAATAATTTCTATATAGAAAAGCGATATCATCATTGCACTATTACTTTTCTACATTTGACCTTTAATCCATTCATTTTTTTTCTCTCTCTCTCTTTGGTTGCCTTGCATTGATATTCATCAGATTCACCTTCTGTTAACCTTGATACAAAAAAAAAATCTAGTATTAAAAATGTTTTCGAAACATGAAGAAATGAATTGAGTTGCTAAACCATTCATGTATTGGAAAAATTAATGATTCATAACAGACTCTAATCTAATTTTTCTGAATACTTGAAAGATATCTAAGTACTTTAAGGGGACTCCTACTTTTTGACATATAAAAAAAACTTTTTTTATGTAAAAATGTTATTAGAAATATTATTTACCCATTGATAATTGTTTCAAATTTTTACCACGTATATTTGAATGTGTATGCTATACTATGCCGGTACAAACATTTACATACCTTCAATACTTTGTTTTATAAATTTTCAAAAATAATTCATTAAAAACAGCTTGCGTGCTTGATAAAATTGTATGATATCAATGTAATTGAATAAAAAATGATTCAAAATGAAGGAAACTGATGGAAAAGCTTCAGATTTTTTATCGATTCAATCTTATTCAAAATTTGATTTTTAAATTTAAAAAATATTATAACCCAAAAATTTGTGAAATTATCCCAAATATTTTTTGTCATTTTGTTAACTGAAAAGTTTCCCTTATTTTTAATCAATTTTTATTCAATCTCGTTGATGTGTAATTTTGTCCTGTGCGCAAGCTATTTTTATTGCCTTATTTTGAAAATTTCTAAAAAACTAAGTATTAGAGATGTGTAAAATTTTGAACCAGCGTTAGGCCGGGATTACACTATAAAAGTTTCATAAAAGTTCATTTATAAAACTCGAAAATTACAACCAATAAGATGATCGATTGCATTTGCTAGAATGTTACCGATGCTCTTATTGGTTGCATTTGTCAACTTTTATAAAAGAACTTTTAACAAACGTTTATAGTGTAATACCGGCCTAAGATAGCATATACAATCAAATATATGTGGTGAGAGTTTGAAATAAATCAATGGATAAGTAATATTTTTAATAATATTTATGCATAAGAAAGTTTTCCAAAATGTTAAAGGGTAAGAGGGGCCTTAAAACCCTTTTTTGTTGAAATTTGAAAATGGTATTTTGAAAGAAATTTTGGTGGTTATTCTATAGTTCGTCGAATTATCAAGATTTAAAAGCATTTTTAAAGCATTTTAAAGTGATATTTTTTTGACTGTGTAGCCTAAAGGTTCTAAGAAAACATCACAATGTTAATTTGTTGATGTTTTTTTTTTTAAACTTAAATACTTAATTAATAAATATCAAATTCATACTAATACAAACATTATCATTCGTGAAATTTAACTAAATTTTATTTAATGATTATTTAAAAAAATATATCAATATGTCTGAAATAAGAGATGCCATTGGAAGATTTCTACGGCAATTAATTGATAAATACCGTTCTTGAAAAGACATTTCTAAATTTTAGTTTTCACTGAAACCGAACTCTCGTCGGTTCCCTTTTCTCTTAAGAAATTGATGCATGGAACTCACCCAATTGAGTTTTTTTAAATATATAAGGTGATATCGGAGGAGTTTGGAACTAATTAATACCTGCAGAAGAAAGTGGACGGCTGGAACGGCAATTACAAACCTACTCAAATATTTCACAATTTTCTTTTCTAAAAATTATAAAGTTGTTCTACAAATGATAATTACGCATGATATAAAAGTGCTAAATTGAATAAAATTCTAATAAAAATGTATACTGTAGATTCCAATATATATTACTTAATATATAATTAATATATTAATTTTTATTCAATTTCAATCTATCAATATTATAAAATATTACAAATATAGCATAAAAGAATTCGTCATTATATTTTCAAAAGTCGATTTAATTCACGCATTTTTATTTATAAAAAAAACTTCCAAAAATAGAAATCTTAGTGTTTTCAAGTTTGTGAAATAAAATGAAATCAATGAATTTAAAGTCAATTTCTAAATTTTGAATTTATTTTCATTGTAGTTCAAATAATTTTTTTTGAAAAAACACGAAACAATTCAAAATAAATAAATTTATTTCGCATTACATAAAACAAGTAACAACCATAAATGTGAAAGTGCGAGCACGCACTGTAATATTGAACAAAAATATCAGTTTGCTAGCAGTATCGAAAAAATAAACACAGTAATAGCTTCTAAAGAAATAACTGTCTAAACATATCTTGAAGCATAATATAAAATATTGACACTGCGTTTTGCCATAGGGATCCATCTTTAATTTGAACCTCGTCTTTCAATGTGGTACTGACGAGCTTCACTCACTTTAAGGGCATACTTTGTTTATTTTGAACAACCATTGAATTTTATTGAAAGCTCATGCAAGAAAAGGTATCTGTGAGCGTAACACCAAATGTCTATGATTTTAAAATTAAAAATAAGTCTCTGTAACACTACAATAAAAATCTGTCGAAAATCATTCTTCCCGTTAGAAATGTTACATTCATATCTGTCGTACTACGGTCATTTGATGAATATGGGTGTCTTACTCATCAGACCAAGACACACTGAGATCTGATTTTGAACGGTTTGACAGAGAGATCTATCTTGCCTGAAATATTTGCGGTCAGAAATTAAAAAAAAATATATATAGGGTAGTCAGGAACGTCCCTAGGGCACATTTTACTGGCGAACCGCTAATCTTAGAGAGCCATACTTCCAATTAGAGAAGTTATCCAAATAACGAGTAAATCTCAGATACGTCATTCATATTACAAGGGGTTGTATAGTTATTAAACTACAGAAATTAACTTTTTATAGTGGCACCCCTGTCCTCAAAAACCCAATTGCAAAGTTGTTGCCCTGTCTCTCTTGAAGCCAAGAAAGAAAATTTTAGGTTTATAAGTGCAATCTGAGATATTTCAATTCAAAAAGCGGAAGAAAGTTGCGAAAGAACAGCATAAATAAGGGAAAGAAACGTTTTCCGTTAGTTTTTGCTGTGTTCTTTCTATTTTTTTTTGGTTTTCGAATTCAAATATCTCAGTGAATACTGCACTTATAAACGTGGAATTTTTTGGTTGGCCTAAGAAGAGGCAGGGAAATATCTTTCTAATTGGGTTTTTGTTGAACAGGGTGACCGTGTAAAAAGTTCGTTTTTGTATTTTAATAGCTTCACTACCCCTTGCAATATGAATGGCGTATTTAAGTTCCACACGTTATTTGGATACTTTTTCTAATTGGAGGTATGCCTCTACCATCAACGGTTTGCCAGTAAAATGCGGCCTAGGGACTTTCCTTATTACCCTGTGTATACAATAAAATCCCTCTTATCGGACACCCTTACATGCGGTCACCCTTCTTTTATGGTCAAATAGCCATTTCCCCATGTATAATAAAACTATTTTTTTCGAACCCCTGATTAACGGCCAATCTTCTTTTACAGACGAAGTTTTTCGTCCCACTGATGTCCGCCGAAGAGAGGTTTTCTGTATTTTAAGGGTTTACTAAAGTCAGATGAAATCATTGAACGTCATCGTGACTAGAACACTGAATTTATATTTTTTTGTAAAAATTGCCGATAAATTCTAATAAATCAGTACATCCACGGCAACGGATAGACCACGAATATTTTCAAGTTGAACATCAGAGCAGGTGCTCCCATACAAAATTTTGAGTAAAATCCGAATGCTGGCTCGAACTAAAGGAGTGACAAAAGCACCAGGATCTGCATCAGCAAAGGCAGGATCTGCATCAGCAGTGGATCGAAAATGATTCTTTATGATGATGATACGCGACAGACATCATTATGCATATGTGATATTACATAACATAGTTATAAACAGTATAAATGAATAATTATATTAAATTATAGGCAAGAAAAACCAGAGGCACATACAAAAAATATTGATTTGGCGAGAATGAACGAAACCATGGCAAAATCATTAATCATACCAAGTTTTCGGTAACGGTGATTGAATTGATGGTGAATCGGAATGATGGGAAAAAAAGCAAAAAAAAGTCATTTACAAGTGTCCTCCTGCCTTCATGAACCCAAAAGAGAAAACGTTAAAAATAAAATCACCTGCTGTTTTAAACAACCAGTTATTATTATTTTTTTATTACAAACACTTACAGTTTTAATACCAGGTTATCTAGCAACAATGTTTCAAAATAAATGCGTGAGAAATGTCTAAAGTAGTTGTTGAGGATTTTCTTTTTAGGCTAAATGACCTATCGGCCTTTAGGATATCAGTCATACCCATCCTTTATAACTCATTGGTGCCAATTAAATATTCTACAAGGGCAGCGGGAGGTGAATGTTAATGAGAAACGCACGCACATGCTAACAAAAAAATTTCCGTGGCACCGGTGACGATTGATATACCTAATGATCCAGCGACATGCGTGTCACTCGACTAGGCTCATCTTGCTATGAAAAACACGTAGAGGCTTTCCATATTTTTCGATCCCTCCCTCTTCCTATCCACTAGCTTTTTTGGTATGTGCCGCGTGAACCTTGATGGGAAACTATGCCAATCATTTCTCATCCATTCCGATCACCTTTATTAGAAAGTCATTTAGATCGAAATTTTAATAATTAGATATTTCCGAGCACCTGATTGCATATAGGTCTTGAATACATTAACAGAAACTCAAAAACATGATTTTAGTGCTAGACAGCTGGACATCAGAATATTTATTATAAAAAAAATATTGTTACGAAAAACATGATATTTAAATTATACCTGAATTTTCCCTTAATTTATTAGAAAGATTAAAAAATTTATATTTCAATAAAATATACTAATATTTAAATAGTTTTTGAAGTTCGTTTATAAAAAGAATTGTATTTGCGCATAAAATATAATTATTTTAGAATTTTATTAATGCATTTAAAATTTTTTTATAATAAAAAATATTTCAAAACTTTATTTAAATCGAAATTTTAATAATTACGTACTTCGGAGCATCTGATTGCATATAATCGTTGAATACATTAGCAAAACCTGATTGAGAAATACATAGCAGTGAAAACTGTATTTAGATTATATATAGGCCTACAATTTGAATTTTCTCTTGTTTATGCAAAAAATTCAAAAAATATATATTTTACAAAAATAGTATATAGTAATAGTAATAAAACAGTAAAAAGTAATACAATTTTCTGTATTTTAGAAAATATTTTGTTGAAAATTCTTAAAACGTCATTTAGATAGTTAGGTGAAATTTATGAATTTTCACTCAATTTATTAGAGATTGAAGTAATATAGTAAATAATAATAATAATAGTAAAATTTTGCACATTTTAGCAAAGAGTTATTTTTCAAAATGTTCACACTTAGAATATTCATGAAACAAATATTTTACTAAAAAATACAGAAAACTAACATTTTGAAATTTAACGAAGTTTACAAGAAATTACGTGCAATATATTTCTTCTGAATATCGGCAAGGATTTCCTAATACTTAAAAAAACCAGTCATAAAGCGATCTTTATTTCCTAAAACCTAAACGTCATACCATTTTATTTTGAAACACATCCTCCCAAAAACCACATTTCTATCAAAAAATATATTTCCATAAAATTTGAATTAATTCCAATTTAAATTCCTACAAATATATCTTTTTCACAATTGTTTCAGATTTTTTTTAACAGGCATGAGATTTTCGAAAGAGATGTATTATTATTATTATTATCATTAATACTCGAGGCAACAAAATTTGAAAAAAATTAAACCATAACTTGGATTTATAATTTATCCCCCCCCCCATCTCTGGCACTTATAATCTTGGAAAAATTAAATTAAAAAATTACTTTAACAATAAAAGTTTTTATCATTAAAATAATTAAAATAATAATAATACTTTTCATATTCTATAATTTGAAAAAAAAAAGCATCCCTTAGATTCAAATTTGAAGTTGAACGTTAGGAGCATCTTATAGCCTCGAATACATTAGCAAAACCTTAAAAACATGATTTGGTGCTAAAAGACAGCTTATTGTAAAAATCCTGATTATATGGGAAAAAAATTGCCGTGAAAAACATATTTAAATCATGTATCCGAATTTCAATTAGTTTATTGGAGATTCGAAAACATTTATTTCACACAACTTGTACATGTAAAACACTAGAAAATATTTCATTAAAATGTTTAAATTATTTGTAGATTTTTTAGTTATTTGTAAAAGGTCGTATTTTTAAAGATCAGCCGTTTTTTTAGAGAGAGAAAAACAATACAAATTCTTATAATTCCGAAAATATCGAAGAAACAAAGATTTTACAGAAAATTTACATTTTTAAATTTTACCAAAGCTTATATATATATGAGGAATTTCATAAAATATATTTCCTAAAATATCAGCAAAAATTCTCTAAATTCTAAATACCTTAAAAAAAGTCATAAAATGATCTTTATTTCATAAAACCTAAAAGTCATTCCATTTTATTTCAAAACACAATGTAAATTCCATCCCAATTCCAGAAAACAATTTTTCCTCAAAAATATGACATTTTTCGAAAATCCAACATCTCCAAAAAAAAAAAAAACACATTTCCATCAAAAAATATTTCCATAAAATTTGAATTAATTCCAATTTAAATTTCCAAAAATATCTCTTTTACAAGTGTTTCAAAATTTTTTTTTAACAGGAATGAGATTTTGAAAAGAGATGTATTATTATTATTATTATCATTATTATTAGAGGCAACAAAATTTGAAGAAAAAAAACATTACGGTCTAACTTGGATGTATCATTTATTTTCTTACCCACTTCTCCCCTATTGGACGCTTATAATATTCGAAAAATCAAAATAAAATAAAAAAAAAAAACCTATTTTAACGATAAAAATTTTTCGTATCACCGGGGAATTTCTAAACGTAGTTTTCAATTAAAATTAGAGAGAAAATACATATATACTCTCACATTTTTTTTGGCCTTAATATTAATACATGTCTTAACCCTTTCCCCAATGATGATGATGATACTATGCAAACAGTTGAGCTGAATCGCTTTGAACGTCTGTCAAGCGTGTCCGAAACTCATTAAAATTAACTTTTCTAAAATTTTATTAGCATTCTAATTTTATTTTTTTCCCTAAATTTTGGATTTCTCTCTCTCACTCTCTTTCGCCTGGAAAATCTTTTATTTTTGCTCCTCACACACACACAAGCTAGAGCCTTTCCCTGTATACCTTTCCTAATCCTGGTTCGCCCTGCTGTTTTCTTGTTCTTCTTTTCTACATACCCTCGAACCACACACAGCCCTATCCTCTCTCTCTCTCTCTCAAATTGTGTGTATGCCATTCTCATAAATCCCTGAGCGAGACAACACGGGAGGAGCGAAAGGAATTTCAAGAGAGAGAGAGAGAGAGAGTTAAAAAAATTTATTCTCTCTCCAAGATTCTTTTTCCTCTCTCTGGGATTTTCGCGTTTCTAGGAGTTTTGGTCTTTAATGGGTTAACTTTACTCCTGTTATCTGGGTAAGGAGAGAAAAAAAAATTGGTCTGGATCCATCAATGGCTTCTAATCTAATATTTGGCTTGCTAGAAAGTACGTGGTGACGTTATCCGGGATTTGTTCGTGTTTTCTCGCCAAAGTCTAGAAATTGATTTTCTTAAGAACAATTATTAATTTATTTACTGATCAATATATGCAGGTATCTAGATAAAAACTGTAGTTCACATGATAACAATTTTATTGGATATGTGAGAGCTGATTTTTTAAAACTGAAATTGAGTTAAAATTTAAATTTGTTTTGCGAAATATATCTGAGGCAAAAAATGAGACAGGATTTAAAATATTCTCGACAAAATCTGGATATTGAATTTTTGTTTTTGTTCTTAAATTACTAGTTTACTTATTTGGCAAAAATATGTAGTATCTAAATAAAAACTGTAGTTCACATGGTAATTATTTTATTTGATATGGTATTTATTTTTTTATTCAGAATTGAGTACAAACTAATATATTTTCCGGCAAAAAAAAATGAGACTTGATATGGATGGTTATATTCTGACTAAAACCTGGATATTGATTTTTTTGGGAAATTATTAGTTCATATATTGACCGAAATATTCAGGTATCGAGATAAAAACTGAGGTTGGTGATAGTTATTTTATTGGATATGAGTATTCATTTTTTTAAATTCGTAATCGAGTTGAAATTGTAATATTTTAAAACCAAAATGAAACAAGAAATAGATTTTTCTGAATATCTAAATAATTGAATTATTTTAGTAATTATTGAATTTTTTATTCACTAAAATAATTCAGGTATAGGAATAAAAATGGAGATTTATGATTATAATTTTATTTGACATGAGTATTGATTTTATTAAATTCAGAATTGAATTAAAAATGAATATTTTAAGGCAAAAATGAGAAAAAATGTGCACGATCATATTCTCACTAAAAATGTGATATTGAAATTTTTTGTGAAGTTATTAATTTATTTACTGACCAAAAATATGTAGGTATCGGGATAAAAACTGAAGATTCGCGATGATAAATTTATTATGTATGACTGATTTTTAAAATTTAAAATTAAATAAAAATTATATAGGCAAAAATAAGACAAAGTAAGGACGTGGGAATTTGAAATTTAATTTTTTCTGATAATTAATCGTTAACTTATTAATCAAAATATTCAGGTATCGAGATAAAAACTGAAGATCCATGATAATAATATATTTTTTATAAATTCAAAATTATTCATATCAAAGTATTTTATGGTAAACATAGAAAAGAATGTTTTATATTTTGTTTCATAAGAAATGTCTAAAATGAGTAAGAGATATAGTTGCTCATAAAATCTAAATAAAACATTAAAAACTCATCAAAGGGATATCAATGAATAAAATTTGTATTTTTTTTTTCCATTTTCCCATTTGAATGAAAACTCATCGTACATCAGAGTTAGAATTTCCAATTTTTGCTAATTTTTACGAGCTGAAAATATCAAATACAATTTATAAAAAATATGGGATGAAGTAAAATACAATATATTTTACTTCAACAATTCAGAATTAACCATAGATATTCCCCCATATAATATGAACTTCAACCTTCAAGAATGACCTAATTCAGTCACGATAGAAAAACAACAGTAATTATTTAATGTACTAGAAACCCTTTTCACACTCCCTTAGATACCCCGTTAAACTAACGGTAACTATCACTTTAATTATTTTTTTTGTTTTTTAACTCAAATGGTGTTGTTTGTAAGAGTCGCTATCTAGTGATTGACTGGAAACCAAAAGGAGTAAGAAATAAAAAGGCGCTTCCGGAAATTAGTGCCTATAATTATCTTCAAGACACTGTCAAAACGTCAGAAAACTTGAGAAGTTCAGACGGCACGTCTACTTTTTCCTTAAGATCAGTGTGAGTCAGTGCTTTCATCAGAGTTATTATTATTTTTTTCTAACGTCTTGAACTGGTCGAGCTGCTTTCACCACAGCACATCTGCAATGATATCAAGTGACAAGCAATCCTTTTCTTGATTTTATATATAAATAATAATAACTGCTGCTTTTTTTGTAGGAAGAGGTAAGCAAGAAACTGACGTATAATTACGGTTTTGAAACGATAGGCTTACGGGAGGGTTGAAATCGACCTGCCCATTGGCCTGGATGGTTTTTTTTTTTCTTCTTATCGTAAAAGTAGGTTTATTACACCAGTGTTTCTTAACATTTTTTTGCCCGTGGTCCCCTTTAGACCATATTTTCTTAAACCTAGTGGCTCCCCTTGTCTTATCCGGGAGGGGACAACCAGTTCTAGGAACAAGACCCTCTGCACTTACTAAGTCGACTTTTTGAGTAAATTCTTGTAAAAAAAAATTGTAAATGAGTTTGATGTCCAAACCCCCTGGGCTGGAATTCAGTGAGCTTCCCTCTTGGTGCGGGTTCTATGCAGGGCCGTCTCAGAATCATAGGATCCTGGGAAAAGTTGTGTTCTAGGATCAACATACTTAGCCTTTACCTTCACATCTGCGTTTCTTTTCACCTTTCTATGACCCCTTAATCATCTATCATGGTTTACCTCCCACTTGTATTTTTCCCGTGACCTCTTAGAATATCCCAAGACCACAAGGGGACATATGACCCCAGGTAAATATATACTGGTACACCATATTTTATGTTTAAAGTATTGGTTACTTTCCAATTTTATGTTTAAAGTACTGGTTACTTTCCAATTTCATGTTTAAAGTATTTGTTATCTTCAAATTTTAAGCTCAAAGTAATTTTATATTTAGTTATATTCCAATTTTATGTTCAAAGTACATGTATTAGTTATTTCCCAATATTGATTTTTCTTTCCCTTAAAGACAATTTTTTGGGCGATTTTTATTTGTTGAAAAATTTCCTTTACTTTGGAATTTTTTTCTTTGTAAAGCGATGAATTTTGCGAAGCAGTTGTTGACACGTGATTTTAAATCAAGCCAAAAGTGTTCATATAATATTGAATTAATAGTAAATATCAAAAAATGTCGAGAATGTCTCAAAATTGATCAACAAATATCTGGTATCTTTGGTCATTTTTGTGAATCTTAGTGAAATAACTCCTGGAATATATTCGATATTACCCATCGAGAATTCATGTTTATATCCATTTTTTCATGTCAACAAATAAACACTATTCCTTTTTAGTCTATATATTAATTTAAAAATATCACCATGGTACATTTATACATGGTAAACATCCTAACTTCTCAAGTCCGAAGTTATTTTCGGTTTTTCTGTGGATGTCAGAAATTGGTGGACGTTATCCGGCAATTTTATTTGTCAAAAATAAATTTGGTTGTCAAACTGAGACAATGAACTCAGATTCCATTGAATTCCATCAGAAAATTACAGTAAGACCTCAGATTGTGTCTTAAGATTAGTAGTTGAACATCCACTTAGTTATTTTTAAGAGTTTTTTCTTTTCACCGCTAGGATTCGTCAAATGACATGACCTGTATTTCTTAAAACCAGTGTTAATTCATGCTTGGGGACGGTAAACATTATCCTTGTTTCCAATTAGCATTAGCTTTTGGCAACTGTAACAATTCGTTGTACATTGTCGATAAGAAAAAGATTCTTGGAACTTTGATGGTTCCCTTGTTGGCTTCTGTCCTTTTAAGAGACTACCTAAGACTAGCTATCCTTTGAGGGGATTTTATTTTGAGAGATCACCAGATGTTTGTTTTGCTTAATTCGTGACATTGTCGATGGACACTGAAACATTGACTTTTACCCACTCGTTTGAAGTTGTTCAAGTCAACATTACCTTCGCTTGTTTCAACAATGTTTCCTAGGTTACATGGTTCAACTCAATTCTGAATTTAAAAAATAAATACTCATATCAAATAAAATTATCATCATGTGAACTTCTCGATACTTGAAAATTTTGAGCAGTAAATGAATTAATAATTATTTTAAAAACAAATTCGATGTTTCAGATTTTGACAAGAATTTTCTATATCTGGTTTCGTTTTTGTCTCAAGATATATTAATTTCAACTCAATTTTGAATTTAAAATAAAAAAGTGCTCATGTCTGATAAAGTTACTATCGTAAACTTTTCAGTTTTCATCTAGATATCTGTGTTTTGGCAAATAAATTAATAATCATTCTAAAAAATGTGATATCCAGAATTTTGCTGAAATAATAACCTTCCATGTTTTGTTTCACTTTTGCCTAAAACTACTTTGATTTTCAGAATTTTGAATTTAAAAAATCAATACGCATATTTTGTTAGGCAGTGAGGTAAGAATAGCAATGTTTTCTTACCTTATATCCTTTCCTTGCATGAATGTTTATTTTATAATTTTTGAAATTTTATGTTTTACTATATTTTCACAGGTAAAAATTACTATTTTTTATATTAAAAATTTACCATTACATAATCACCAGTAAATGTGGTAAATTCGCAATATCTCAGCAAAATTTATCAAATTTACCAATATGGTCAATGATTATGTATTATCACCATTCACATTAACATATATTATCCTCTTCACACCAGAGTCAAAACAATTAAATTTTTTTTTATTGTTTTGTATTTATTGTATGTAAAAATGTACTTTAAAAAATTAAAAAAATAATAATTAATTAATCAATTAATTTGGGTCGATATCTTTACTAGGCTCATTTGGGTTAGGTAGGCATATGTGTACCTCAGGCCTTAATTTGAAAAAAAGAATACTTATAATAACCGTAAAAAAATGAGAAAAGGAGCGAAGAGGCTATACTATGAAAATAATTCTGTACAATACTCCAACAATAGCTGCTGATTCAAATTATAACGTATAGCAGAGAACTCTCTTGAACTCATTGTTGAAATTTTCACCTTTTTTTTAAATTGGAAAATTACTGTATGTTAATTATTTTTTATATTTTTAATTTGGAATACAATATTTTCGAGTGAAAGAACTGTATTGCACTCTTATAAACACAAAAATATATTTTAGAATATACACACAAAAATACTTAAGAAAACTTTCTCGAAGAAAACGAAAGTTCAACAACCCATAATAGAACCTCATATATTTTACTTGGTACTTCCTTACTGTTGATCCGTTCTATCTCTTTCCCACGATTTCACGTACTTTGTACAGGTTGTAACTTTTTCAAACCTTTCTCCCTTGTATAATTCATACAGACTTCCGTAAATTTTTCGAGACTTTTCCCGTTTTCCCCTTCCCGAAACGGCCGATGAACTTTTATGAACCCTTTCTTCAACTGAGGAGCCTCCCTTCAGGTACGATTCACTTCCTTGGCAGTACGCACTGCATACGCACTGAGAAGTAGTCAGTCTTTAGACGTACATAGAGGGTCGTCGACCGGCCTACGAAGGCAATTGCTGTACTGCCGATATCCTTGTTAGATTTCATCGAACTCTTCAGTGTATCTTGAATGTTTCTTGATAGTTTCGTACGCGCGTATTCAAATACGATATAAATTCCCATTGTTGTACTCTGAGATAGAACGTATTTCTTTTGAATCTTCTTAAATTAATTTAAGTAATTTTTTTTTCAATTTGATTTCTTTCGTTAATTTTCTAATTCTAAAATTGTAAAAAAAATGTAAACCTAGCCGTTCACTTTTATTACATAAAGATTCATTTTAAACATTTCGGGTTCGTTTTAATTCATTCAAGCATTTCAGTTTTGTATTATTTGATGCAAAAATTTGTGAATTTATCTTCAACTATAACTTACATAAATATGTAATTAAATAAGGCTTCAGATTGCAAATATTACTTATTGAAAATTATAAAAATATATAATTTAGTATTTTTATGAATTTTCTTGAACTCATTTTTTCATGAATTTTAGTATTTTTATGAATAATTTGATTCTAATCACAAAGTACAACAGGGAAATCATCGAACTCATTGTCGATAGTCTTTTTCTTGAAATAACAAGTGTGTGTGATTATTGCAAATCAAATGTAAAAAAATGGTCGTCAATCTGTTATTTGTTCCTCTTGAAATCAAAGAAATAGAAAATTAATTGTTAATTAAATTATTCTAAAAAAAACAAATGAACACGTTTTTCTCAGATAAAAAATTTTTCTAGTTTTGAAGTTCGTCCATAAGGTTAAAAAAATTACTGCACAAAAATTGCAGATATTTTGTAGAACTGTTTATTCGACACGTGTGTTAATAAAATATACCTCCTGTTTAACGATTTACCAATAAAAGTAATTTTTTAAGACTTTTTCAAATTATATATTTTTTTCACCTTTTTAAATTCCCAAATTTTCAATAAACAGTAAAACACCTAAACCAGAGATCCATTTTACTATCTCGTGTTGTCAATATCGCTACAAAATTTCCGCAATTTTAACGCTGTATTTTTTTTTAAGTCTGACGGACAAAGCTGCAAAAAATTCAATCTGAAAAAAAAATTTCGGAATTTTTCTTCAATAATTTTACACCGTCATCCTTTTTTTTTCTAATTTTTTGGGAGAAATAATTACTACGATTGACACTGATTTGTTTCTTTTGCATTTGATTTGCGATGGAGTAAAGTATTTTTTAATGCCATTTCTGAAAAATTTATTTCAAAATCTGTAAGAACTCTTGGAAAAATTTAAAAAAAAAATTCTACCACATTCTATCTCACAATCATTATAATTGAATTAGGATTACACCTGCGTTCTTCAGATTTTGAATCAGATTATTGCCCATCGTCATACTTATTCGAAATTATTAAACATTAATACTTGTTTTGTACAGCATTAATTTTTAACGGTATCACTATGTAGATAGAGTATCTGTGGCATATCAGATATCTGATGTGTATGATTTTATTTCCATTACGTGATTCAAGTTAAGGTAGAAAGTTCGAAGTAAAGATGGATATCCTGGTACATGAATGCAACAAATCAAGTAAATTGGAAAATATTTACATCCTTTGAGTAACAGTTCCTTGCAACAATAAGGTAGAAACAATTACAAGTTGTCTAACCATATAAAAAACAATTTGTTTATTATCTGCCCTTAACGGAATACGTATTTTATGCAAAACTTTGTCAAAGTTTCCAGAATTTCGTTATTAGTCGCTATTTCGAAAACCCTGTTAAAATTCGATGTGGGAAAATTCTTGCACATGTTGTTCGGAAGCATCCTATGCATGAGTGTTCTGCTTTTCATTATATACGTTTCCAGAACTTTATATAATATGCGACTACAGACAATGGCTTATTACCTGAACGTGTACAGGGTATTAAAAATCCACTAAATTACAACAGAGATACCACAAAACCTGATTTTTGGTAGCATGAAATCAGAATTATACAGTTGACCACTATACAAGTATCATATTCTTAACTACGTCAGTAACATAGAAACCCTCTGATCGATCTCTTGAACCCTGGGCCAAGCACGGATCCACATTGGAGGGGGAGTAACAATCAAAATATTGTAATACAGATTAAAAAACGTAATTGAACTTACACTCGGAAGCTTTAAAACTCGCACTTTTCTCATCTTATATCACTACAATAGTATGTTTTGATGAAATCGGGTATAAAATAAGCTGTATAATTTTATACACCATAGAGAGTTTTATGAGAAGCGCAAAATTTAATTTATAAATGGGAAGCATAAAATATGGGGGAATGTATAAAATTCTCATTATAATATAAGCGTCATTTATACAGTAATTGTATATTTAATAAGTAAAATAATAAATTAGAAACATTAATATATATATATATATATATATATATACACACACACACTACAACACACGAAAACTAAAATGTTTTCATCTAGGAATGGATAAATTCGCGATTCTCGCCCGCAATTGTTATTTTAAAAGTGCCAATTGTGATGGAATTTACAATTACAGAAGGTGAGCTAGTACATCTCCACACATCCCTATTTAGAAAAAACTAACTTCGACGCTACAACCTAGTATTGTCCAGAACTAACCAATATCGATATCCTATAGTCTAAGTATTGGACTGTGTACTAATGGTCCATTCTCTTCATTCCTTGGAAAATCTAAGGTACTTTGAGATCACATCCCTCCGACACTACGCTGTTTGACACGCGTTCATCCATAGAAGACACATTCAAAGAATCAAGTCTTTACATAGCCCAAGCAATGCTCACCATCAAATGCCCCCTTAGCTTCTCTCTCCAACATGTAAATAAGTCTATATAGGTTTATATGGTTTACAAAAATTAATGGCATACTTTTGACCCTACTCAAAAAATTGAAAGGAATGATGTAAACATTATCTTTGGTATGATGCAATGTGCTCATGTATGGCTTGAGGTCCGTCTGACCATTAGCTTTCTTGATCTCTTGATTGCAAATGTTTTGGAGACATGAACTTTGAACATGTTTAAGAGTCAATTGATTGCTAAAACTTGTTTTATGGAAATTTTTCCTTGAAAAATGTCCTTGTTTTAAGGAAAAATGTTTCCTTGGTTTTTTTCCCCACATATACCCCATTGAACCATTCGCTTTTTTTACTCGCTAATTTCTCGAATTGAATTTTGAGATGGAATGCTTTGGAGATACACATTTTACATAATTTTTCACTATGCTCTATAGTCAATAGAAAATGTGTCTCTTATGCCAATAGGATGTTTAGTAAATTTCTTGATTTGATCCCAGAATTCGAAAACAAGTAATTTTGATAACTATTCCGAAATGAACTGTTTATACCAGAAATCAGGTGCTAGGATTTGCAAATATTTGCCAGTCGAATCCAATACGGGAATAGCGGGTAGTCATGAAATTTCGGTTGAAAGATTCCCAGCACGCTGATATGTGTCTGACTATCATATTGTGTTTGGAAAACAATCTTTAATAATTTCATTTTTGATTTAATGGTGAAAACTCTGCCGTTAACGTTGTAATTCCATTAAGGTCGACAATGCTGAAGGTTTCGCACAGGACCTTAGAAGTGTGAGTTTATGGCAAGAGTATTTTAAACCCACAAAAACATTTTTTTATGTGGATTTCTTTAAAAGCGATTTAGTCTAAATGCTGAGTAGCATTCCACGCTACTTTCTGATTTAGTTTGAAAGGTTAGAGTCGGACAAGAATCATGCACACAGTCGAATGAAGTTAACGTGACAACCAAATAACATCCAAAAAAAAAAAACGATTTTGTGCAGTCCGGACATCAGTGTTCTTGAATGGACACAATGCTTGAAGGTTCTTACATTTATTTCGAGCCATGCAGACTGAATTCCATTCAATAGCTATTGGAAGTGCATAGCGGAAGTTCAAGTCTGCAAAATTGGAGGTTTAGAGCAGTACTTGGCGATTTTGGCTACGGTATTTTTATAATTTTTAGACATTTCAAGTCGAAATGGTAAGTCGTAATACCGTTCCGAAAGATCCTACACGCTTCAGGAAGAAAGGTACATTTGTGTGGTGGATGGTTCACTTACAGTGTATCGGTCAGCCCTCACGAACATTCTCACACAGTAGATGTTCACCTCTCATATCAACAGCACTTGGTACTCCACTGTTTTTACTTCAGTTAATCACAGTTGTGCCATTTGTCTAGTTACAGAACACGTAACGGCACCAGCCCACGGATATTTCACAAACTACCTAGTTTCAGATATATAATGTGATGCTTGGCTGAAGAGTCGGGAGCATCCTTTTTTAAAATCTGATAAATAACTTACCGTATATGTACTCGTGTATAAGCCGACCACCCACTTCAGGACCACCAAAACCACAATAAATTGAAAACCCATGTATAAGCTGACCCCAAAAAATCCGTGCATTTCATAGGAAAAAAATTCTTATATTTCATGCAAAATGAACAGCTTACGGAAATTTACGATAGAAAATGATTCAAACTTTTTAATCCGTTTCTGCCGAGTCAAGCTCAAGTCAAGTTCAAGCTCATAGTAATCCATCAGATCATCATAGGGTGCGGCATCTTCGTTTTTATCTTCATCTGGGCAGTCATCACCATTGTTACTTTCAAAGAGGATATCATCCATCCGTCCATCGCATTGCTGATGCAACACTTTTTGAAGGACCGGATGATAATTTCGGTAGAAACAAAATTCCACGCCTCCTGTACTCATTGGCATACTAGGTCAATGTCAGGTTTCTACAAGGCACCACTTTTTGTAGTTTCTTTATCATCGGAACTCATTCATTCGATCCACAAGTTCCTCAAATAGTCTTTGAAAGGCTTGTTGATGCTCACATCAAAAGGCTGTACAATCGACGTTAGCCCACCTGGTATCAAACTCAATGATGTTTTCGATTTCTTTGCCTCGGCTTTGACATTATCCGTTCTGTGGGGTTTGAACATATCCCATACCAATAATGCCGGTTTCTCGAACACTGCTACAAAAATGACTACTGATTGTGGGGGTCGATGTTTTCTCATCAAAAACTGACCCGAGTATAAGCCGACCCCCCCCCCCCTCCCCCACTTGAGGAACGAATTTTTCCACAAAAAAAACTCGGCTTTACACGAGTATATTACGGTATTTAAAAGATGAAGAACAGTGGTGATGAATGATACATTTGCATAAAGCTTACATCTCGTCCTATATTCACACAAAGCCAGCTCGCAACCTATTGCCTTATTTCATCAGCTACACAGTTATTGAAAAAAACAGGAGGTGGTCACAATAATGCGACTCCACTGCGTATAAGATTGCTAAGTAACGATGTCTTCTACAACTCGATAATGAGACACTCCAAACGGCAACCAAAACATCGGTACACACTGTCATAACTGTCTAGCTATATTGACTTGGTTTTGAGTTGGCAAAGTGATTCAGGCAGTTGATTGGAACCAGACTACATCATTCTATCCTCGGATACAGAACCTCTTAGCAGAATGAGAATTATGTTTTGGACTAGGAAAGAGGGCCAAGTCAGAAAATAAGTGCAGAATATTTAATTTATATCTCTCACAGCTGTTAGAAATAAGTCCGCATACACACTTATTGGACATCCTTCGTTGTCTTTATAAAATTATTAATTGTAGAAAATTGTAAGTTTTTTTGATTTCGCATAGTATTATTGCTCATCTATTTTATAGCATTATAGGCCCAATTTTAAATGGGTTGTAGCTCTGCTCGACGGTGCATAACTCTGTTGAGTTTGCTATGGTAAAGGGTAAAAATAACGAGTACGCAGAAATACCTGTACCCGAAATCGTCTTATATCCAATATTGCATGCCTTGTTGACTCGTATGAGGAATTATGTAGTGGAGCATGTCTCCTTTTTAAACTTCTCAGGTTGTTCTAATACCTAAAAAAACCTGGAAATTCTCTTCAGAAATTTCAGAGAAGTGTAGTTGATTGTTTTTGATGGATTGAGATAAGTCCTGCCCATTTGTGGGGCGCATGGATACTTCTTTTATTTTCTTCTATTTCAAGGTGCGACATCGTAGTTTCAACAATTCCTTGCACCTGTAGGAATGCTCCCAAGACCCTCATATTGGATAAATGATAATTACCAAATAATCAAGATCTAAACATGTCATATGATGAAGCGTTGTTGCTGCTGTCAGGACATAGAATATCCATGCTCAACCCACTTGTTCCGGGTCAAATGCGGCTCTTGATGCCATCTGATGTGGCCCCACATAGCTAAAGCTATATTATTAGACCTCAATAAATATTGATTGAAGAAAATATGAAAAACCCAATTGGTGGCAGATCTACAATTATGAATTCTCTGTGAGTGAAAATCGAACGTGGAAGGGGGAAGTTATTCCACCACAAAGTGGAAACATTCGCGACTCGTTAAGACGAGTCCTTAAAATTTTGGGAATTCTTTCGAATTCTTACCCTTCTGTAATTTTTTTAGGTAAAACACTAAATAGAATTAACACTCAAAACTGAATATAAAAATGTCGAAGGAAAATAACAAAAATTTAATAAACATTTCAGAACTACTTCAATAACTCTAGGAGCCCCTACTAGACTTGAAGCCGTGGAACTGGACATATATATATATATATAGCCTGAAATACAACTTGGTGTAACAGTTCGGCACTCGTCACGAGTATCAGAGCCAATTATACGAATGCTAAAAACACCAATGTACTTCAATCACTTCAAATAAACCGACGTGTCATCTATCGGACAAGTTAAGACAACATTCCCTTAAACCATTGTTGCTCAAAGTGTGCGTCGCAGCTTCTAAAAAGACGTCATAAACCTTAGTCAGGAGCATCGCGGTGAGCTAGAGATATTGATTTGGCTGCTATTTATATGCTTTGAACTGGTTCCTTTAAATACCTATCAAACTATTCTTGAGAGCAGCAGGTAAACCATGAACTGGGCAAGAGAGCCGCGGTGACAAAAGTTTGAGAACTACTGCCTTTTAAACTGTAATTGGACAGCCTATGGTCATTCAACACCATCAAACCAGTAAGGTAAACAATTCCACATTCGATAGGAAATGTATTAAAACTCACCAAAGAACCAAATTCAAGGAAAAGGGGAAGGAATGAAAAAAAAAAAGTGAACGAAAAATAAAAGAATAAAAGACACAAGGTAGATGGAGAAAGAGAGTTAAGAACCTGTCAAAAAAGAGAAAGCCTTGTTGAAGGATGATGCGCACAACGTGGAAATGTTAAGGATATAAGGAATGGAAAGGGTAAGGAGATGTTTCCCCTCGGGGACAGCTGCCATCCAACATGAAGCAAACTTGCATAAAAATAAGAAAAATTAATCAAGGAGCTTTTCTGTAAAAGCAAAAGCAAAAATGAGTCGCCATGTTATATATAACAGTAAAGAGTTAAAAGAGGAGGTAAAGGAGGTGTGTTTTCTCTCTCTCTCTCTCTCTACTCTACTCCTCATGCTGCTGCTGCTCTCTTTTCATGCAAGATGTAAAAAGAAAATGCATAATAATATACATTAAATAGCAAAAAAAAACTAAAAACTAAAATAAAAAAAAAAGTATCTTAGAAGCTCAAAATTAACGAACTGTTCGCCAAAAGGGAGCGAGACAGCGGGAAGAAAAATAATAAGAAAAACCTTAAAAACCTAAAAAAGATAAGAAAACTAAAAGTGGCAGGATCGTAACTTCCCGCTGGGTAAAGGAATTACGTAAAGGAACTTTCAAAAAGACGTAAGTAATAAGGCAAAAGAATAGGAAACTGCTCCAAAAATTTTCTTACGAGAAAGATACATAGATGAGAGCAAATTAACAGGAAAAAAAAGGAAAACATTTCCAAAAGAATAAAGTAAAAAAAAATATATCCTGCTCCAAATTAAAAGACGGAGAAGCATGTAAACATTGATTCCAACGGGAGTGTTAAATAAAGGGAAGCCATGGGAGTATGTACATGAGACAAGGATATCGATCTTAACTTTTTTTTTTAAGTAACTTATTTCTCAATAGACCCCCCTTTTCCCCTCATCTATCCAATTTTGTGGATGCGGATGTGAAGAAAACTGTAATTAAAGATTTAAAGGATGATGTAGACAGGAGAAAAGAAGTTTTAACGTGCAGAAAAAAATGACTAGGCACATGGAGAATAATGACAGAGCAGCGGTAGCGTATTTCCTGAATTTAATACTGATCGCCCAGGGAGCTCTAAGACGTAAAAAGAGAATTTATTAAAAAATTTCTAGACTTAAAATATTTTTTTTTCCTCATTTGTCGTTTTGAAACAGATCAAAAGCTCCCTAAAGATATCTAAACTATTCGAGGAATTTATAAGAGGAAGAGAGACAAACAAAACTGGGTAAGAAAATATATTATATATTTTTAAAAAAATTATTCCCAAACACAAGAAAAATAGTTGTGGGAACGAGTGTTTAAAATTCTTTACAAACCTCACCAATTCACAATCAAGTGCAAAATTTTTTTATATCTCTACTGGTTAGTTTTTTGCAATTTTAAAAAGAATGTGAATTGACAACAGTTTCTACGTATGATAAAATTGCATGTTATCAATGTAATTGAATAAAAAATGATTTAAAATAAAGGAAATTTTTCAGTTCATAAAATAATAAAAAAAATTGAGATTGTATCTTCTCAATATTGTTTTAAATTTTAAATTTAAAAAATTTAATTTTTTTTTTAATTTTTAAAAAAATTAAAAAAATGCGCTTGAGGTATAAAAAAATTTTTTTACCTCAAAAAAAATTTTTTTATACCTCACGCATTTATGAATGGATCTCAAATGTTTTTCGTCATTCATGAACTGAATTCATGAACGATTTTTATTCAATTTCATTGATGTCATGTTATTTTATCATGAGCTCAAGCTGTTTTTAATGTTTTTAATGTGGTTTTTTTTTTTGAAAATTTGTAAAAAAAAATAAGTATTGAAGATGTGTAAAATTTTGCACTAGCATAGGAAAAAAATAGAAAACTGCTCCAAAAATTTTCTTAAGAAAAAGATACATAAATGAGAGTAAATTAACAAAACAAACATTCCCTAAAGAGAATAAAGTAAAAAAATATATTTTGCTCCAATATAAAAGAGGGAGAAGCATGTAAACATTGATTCCAACGGGCGGGTTAAGTAAAGAGAAGCCATGGGAGTATGTACATGAGACAAGGATATCGATCTTAACTTTTTTTTTAAATGACTTATTTCTCAATACCCCCCCCCCCCCTCCTTTTTTTCTCATCTATCCAATTTTGTGGATGTGGATGTAAAGAAAACTGTTATTAAAAATTTAAAGGATGATGTAGACATGAGAAAAGAAATGCATAATGCATAAAAAAACAACATTAAAAATAATTACATCAGCGATAGTGTACTCAAATTTAATACTGATCGCTCAGGAAACTAAGACGTAAAAAGAGAATTTATTAAAAAATTTCTAGACTAAAAGGAATTTTTTTTTCTCATTTGTCGTTTTGAAACATCAAAAGCTCCCTAAAAATATCTAAAATATTCGAAGAATTTATAAGAGAGAGAGATAGGAGCGAGACAAACAAAACCGGGTAAGAAAATATATTATATACTTTAAAAAAAAAATTATACCCAAAGAGAGGAAAAATGGTTGTGAAAACGAGTGTTTAAAATTCTTAAACCCTCACCAATTCACAATTAATTAAAAATATGCTCGGCTGGATACTAGCTTTAACGAGTAAGTTACAACATTTTCACGAGTTTTATTATGCTTTTTCGTTGAAAATGAAGAGGGAAAAGCTTCGAAAAGAGAGAAGTTTTAGTGAGTAGAAAATATATATATATATTTTTTTTTTGAAAAAAATTGAAAATTAGTGAGGAAGAAAATGAAATAAATAAAAAATAAAAAATTTCCGGCTTTTCCCTAAGAAAACCTCGTAAACTGCGAACTAGTTTTCGCTCGAAAACCCTTTTGTCGCTGAGGTTTATGGAAGAAGGCTTAACTTGGTTTTAATTAGGAGGGAGAATGTTCAAGAACACTGCAGAAAGTATATATATAATGAAAAGAGGAAAAAAAAATTTCTCTCCAGGAGAGAGAGAAAGGAGAGCAAAAGAGAGAATGAGAAAAAACAAACTTTTCTCCACAAAACCCCGCTCCTTCTCCCGTATAAAAGCGAAAACTGCAGTGATCGATATAGGCCTTGGGTATGTGTATAAAAGAACCTGGGCGAAGACCGTTGATGGTGGTGGTCAAGTGGATGGTGCAAGGAGACAGAAACAGTATATACAGTACGCCACTGTATGTATGCGTAGGAGAAAATGCCCAGCCAGCCTTGGGCTATATACATGCTAGCTGGGGTTTTACGACAACGTTATTATGTATATGAAGATCCTTTTATTTTCTATGAGGGGTGGGTAAAAGTAAACAAGAAGATCAAAAAAGCTATAACGGGTGACTACTACTACTACCCGCACCACCACCGCGCCACTGCCTACTGCTACTACTATTACGGCTGGAACTACCTCCTAGACCCCCCCCCCCTTACCTTCTACCGAAACTTTTAGTTGAAAGTTTGTTCTTCCAGTGGCGTTGACTCAATGATTATATTTCAAAGCCTTGTTACGCCTGTTCCTGACAGGTTGACAGCGAAATTATGAGGCTAATGAAAAAAAAAAATTTTTAGCTTGGTAAAAATTTTTTTTCACTTTTTTTATTGTTGCTGACGATGAGAGTTGAAAATTTACCATATTCATGCTCGTTTCCATAAATTTTATAGTTAAAGTTTTCAGCGTGTATTATTAATGCTGTAAGAGATTTTTTCAGTTTTATGAGATTAAATTAATTTTATTTAATTAAGTTTGTTTAGGTTCTATGTGATGTCTGAAAAATTCAAATTTTGTAGAAAGTATACACAATTCATGATTTGTGAAGATATCATGGACGCGTGCTACAAGGCCTCTCGGACCTGTTGCTGTACGGCAAAAAGAGCGTTGATGCTCATAATGATTCATTACAAGTTGAAAATGAATCCATTCGGAAATTTTAATTTAAAATTAAAAATCAATTTAATTTTTTAGTATACATACTTAGGAATTTTCTATGAATATTTCTTTGTTTACTAAAAAATAATCCTAAGCAGCTATACAGGGTGTCAGAAAGGAATAAAAATTTTACGATTGATATAGTTAGTATATTGTACGAAAAATGATCATTAAAGATAAACTAATCTGGGGTAAATTCCTCCAAGTAAAATGATAATTGTAAGAAATTTTAAAGTTGGAAATTTTATAATCAATGTTAATTAGTGAAATTTGTGGGTTTTTTTATTGTACCGAAATAAATTTACTCTAATTTCGAAGAAAAATTTATTTATGTAGAGAAATCAATAGCTCAAATGCATTTATTTATTTATATATTTTATCGATTGTCTATGTTTTGAGACGATCATTTTAGCACACAAAAGTCGGTTTTAGTTGGCAAAAGTCAAAAATTTTAATAATTGATATCTCATCGAATTAGTCATTCCACTGAAATCGCATTGAAACCTTATAGATTTCTGATACATTTTTGAGAGATATTTTTAAGCATTGTTGAGATGTGGCATTTGTCATAATCGTGTGTAAATAATATTTTGTTGTCGACTAGACCAATTTTATTCTACCATGGTAATTTTTCGCACTCAAATGGTCTAACAAGACTTTTGAGGGCTACAGATCCAAGTTCAGAAATCTACACCAGAGGATGCTCAACTTTTCTGAGAATGTGAGCTACTAATGTGATTTGAAAGAAAGTCGAGTGCCACTTATATGGTTTGACAATGGATCGGTAGCGGAATGAATGGTTCATAATTTCCCATTGGCATGGGTGACAGTTTCTAAACAAAAACAAAATCATTTCCTGTCGTATTTTTATCTATGTTGGACATTGAGTGACCAGGGATCCTACCAACCCCCCCCCCCCCAATGCTTATAAAAGGATATCCGAGAGAAACTGACGTGTCTAGCGATCACTATTACTATAGGTGTCCATTCTGAGAGCAATAGAGACAAATAGATGTTCGCGAATTGATATAGTATTTAATTACGAATGGCTAGCATCAATTGTGGAGCAGTGCGTCCGATGACGCCACAGAATAGAAAGTGACCAAACTGTTCATGGTTCGAATCCCCCCAAGAACTCTATTTTTCTCCCACTTACTTTACTTTTTCGGAAAATTCTTTGGGTTTTCCTCCGAATACAAGGAGGGAAAGCGATAGTTGATCAAGAAGTGGAGGGAACCATTGACACTGAGATTCGGATTACGGTTTTTTACACTCGCGGTAGTGTTGCGTTTGTGAAAAATTCGTGTTTTTATTTATTTTTGAAAAAAAAAAATTATTACAATACAATCACAAAACCTCAAATACTTTCATTTTACTATGCGAAAAGTAATAAAACGTGTGTGGGGCGGCTGGTTGATATGCCATTCCCTGCAGCAAGCACATCCTGATCCCACACTCGTCCAGGAATGTCGGGACGTTTAACCTTTTACCGGCCGAATTCAGATTTGGATTAGTTTTTACAATTTTTTCGTTTTCTTTCCCCTTCGGATCCTTCAGTTTAGACATATTAATCAAAAAAATAATGAAAACAATATTTCTGTATGTTTCCTGGACTTGCTTATGTGCATTAGAAACAACACACACACATTGGCATTAAAAACAAAAGAAATAAATTTTATTCTTTCTTAAAAATAGGTAATTGAAAAAAATTTATAGCGTATATTGTGTTGAAATGATTGAAATTTTTGCTTTGTAAATTGAGTTTGGAAACTCGCACGTTCAGGAAAAAAATGGGGGATGGTAGAGCCCCAGGCCCCGTAGCATTAATGGAAGATCTTCATTAGGACACCCTTTATACTTTATTTTTATCTCGTGGTCCCCATGTTTTTGTCTCATACAGCCAACCCCCCCCCCCCAGTCTTTCAAGAGCAATATGCTTTTTACTTTGGAATCGATTTTTTTGTAAATTATTATTAAACAAAAATGTGTGTTATAAATAACGTCGGTCTCCGGACCCATGTGCTAGGGAGTTCAAGGACCTTCTTTCTTTACCTAGGTTTGCCTAGGGCCATCTCAACATCAGAGGTCCTCGGACAAAGTGATGTTCTGGAGCTGGAAGTAAAAACTTACATATTTACATCGTTATTCTCAAAAATGATAACAAATCTCATCGGGTTAGATCAGTAGTTTTTAAATTGGAGCTATATGGCCCCTTTGTGATCCTGGGATATTCTAGGGGGGCCACGGAGGAAAATAGGATGAAAGAGGAGTCACGAAAATGTGTTTTAAAGACGTCTAAAGTGAGGTGCGAAGAAATTAAGCTTTCATGTGTAAATATGGCAAGAGAAAATGTGACTATTATGAGAATCCAGCAGAGCTGCTTATAGAACCTGGACCCAGGGCCGTCTCAAAAGCACCATGCCTCCCCAGCCTGGGAAAGTGATGTTCAGTGGCCCCAACCTGGCTGGAATTCCGTTTTTATATTTACTCTCGAAAATGATAGTACCGTATCTCTCATGAATACGAGGCTCTTCGATATACCCGAGACCCCCCCCCCCCCCATCCGGGCCGTACCTATAGGAGGCTGAGATAATGAGAGATCTGGTATTATTACTTCACGAGTTTAAGTAGGCAAATATGTAATCCCTTACTTCCAGCAAAATATGGGTCCCCAGAACATCACTTTGCTCTGCGAATGATAATGTTGAGACGGCTCTACTCAACTCTAGCCCAGAGTAGGTGCTGATCCAGGCTGATATGTCTGGAGGGACGATTTATTGTGTAGGTTCTTTACATCTGAATTTCTTCAAACAGCTCAGTGGCCCCTCTAACCACCTGTTAAGGCTCACCTTCCATTCGATTTTACTAAAATATCTCAAGACCAGTGTTCGCAAATATGTATCTAGAGGCGTATTAAATTAATTTTTACCCCTCAAAATCTCTTTAACGGGAAACACTCCTTCAAAAATTTAAGATTTCATTCTTTTTTTTAATTTTTAAAAAGCATTTGTGCATAAAAAGACAATAAACATGTGTTGATGGCCGGTTAGCCGTTTAAAGGCTCCAGCGTTTTAGCTACTTGGCTAACATGTACATAGCCCCCCCCCCCCCACTTTTAGTCTTGCCCATCCATTGCTTTTAAAGATACGGTGTTTGGTGTTAAAAATAGCTTCCCTTTTACTACAGATTTCAAATACTGGAGGTCGCCAAAAAGTCACCAATTAGAGAAAACTCGCCAATTACTTCCGAAATCGCGTAAAAACTGACTTCAGGCAATAAAAACAACCTACAGCAAATCAGCAGTAAATTAAATGTATTTCATTAAAAAAAAAGTTGAATTTACCAAATAAATGCGATCCGCCATAAATAACGCGTATTGTCTTCATGCATGATTTCAGTAAAAATTAAATTTAAGAACATTTTGTCAAAAAAGAAAGAAAAATGGGATCAATCAGTAAAAATTTTCAACGATTTTATTGATTGTATCTATAAACTTTTATTCCTATTTGATGTTAAATAGATATCAAATGTCGACTCAAGGAAAATATGACAATAACGACGCTTCAAAAAACCAAATAGCTAGTGCTCAAAATATAAATGATCATGATCAAAATGTTCGAAATGTAAATAACCATAAACATGCATTACAATTTGAATTTATTTTCCGCTGGATTAAAACAACCCTCTTTTTACAGAAATACCTTTCAAAATTTAGAAGCGAAATCACTTCAAAATTACTTTTACGAATAACATCACTCAGCACCACAAAGAGAGGATATGGTCCCAGCTTAAAGATTTTAAAATTTAATAGAGAAATACAGGTGCAAAAAATTATTATTGATCATGTCATATTATTGATCTATGATAGCAAACGTCTGGAAGTCATCTTAGAATATCAAACCATAAATGAATATCTCATTTTATTTTTCAGAAATACCTCGAATATTATCGACCAATAATTTCAATCAAATAAATCAAGCTTTAATAACAAAATTTCCATATTTTGTAACAAATGGGGTACAAATGCCATATAAATGTGGATGGCCAAATCACGTCCTAGACGGGGATTTATCTATCCACATTCCTCAAAACTAAAACAAAACCACATTTCTTCCGAAACATAATCGAATCCTCATACTTTAATAACAGTCATTAACACAAGTAATGTATTCGAAACAATCGGAAGACATATCCAAGAAAGAGCAATGATATTTGTACTTCTCCAAAGAACACTTTGTTATCGATCGGTGACCTCAATCACAGTATGCAAATTAGGATAATTCGCTAGAGATATTTCTATTTATTTTTAATTTCCTCTCCGAATGCAGAAAAAAAATAGTAATATTAAATTTTAAAATTAATGTTGCATGTTCAAGCGCCGCATATAAAATTCACTGTTGTTGTTGTTATTGTTATTGTTATTTTTTTTAAATCATTGTTGTCGTCATTGAATCTTCCTCCAATGCGAAACCATTTCACTAATCTCTTTTGATATTAATGTAAAAGAGTCGCTATCTTAAACTTCGAATTAATTAAAAATTCTAAAAACTCTTTTCAATAATAATGTAAATGCGAACAAATTAATTTTTCAGAAAATATACTCAAATATTATTTCTTGATTATTTTTCAAAAAAAAAAAAAAAACTCACATTTCCGCATATGTTAAAAATTATTATTATTACAATTTTGAAAATTGAATTTCGTGACATTTATGCATTAAAAAAATATTTCTGTATTTTCACGACACGCGTAAAATAAATATTTTATTATTCATCACCAAACAATAAAGTCTTCGTAGTAAATATTTTGCGACGGGAATTTTGTTGATTTAAGGGGAAAGAAAATTTAAATATTCTTATTAATTTTTCTGGAATATTATCAATTTCTGTTAATTGACTTAACGCTTTCGAGAATATAATTTAAAAAAAGAAAAAAAAAGTTTTTCGAGTAGTTTTCGTTGAATTTTCCATCAAAAATCCAACTTACTTCCCTTTTAGGAAATCTTTTTTAAAATTTAATTTTTTTTTTTTTAAAAGCTCAATGCTTGTTGCTGCTGTTATGTGGCATGGCGCTTGTTAGCTCACGTTAGCGCTTTATTCATGCGCTTACTTTTTAAAATTACTCTTCCGCCTCGCAGCAAAACCAGCTCAAATTTGCGTTTACCCTCTCTCTCTCTCTCGCTCTCTTATATATATGATGAGAATGAACGACTTTTACCCTCACCGACACACACTTCCCGCTTAGTTTTAATGGTTGCTAGCTAGCACGTTTTATGCAAATGAGGAAGCTGCAGCCACACGTCATGCCAACCACCCACCACCACCACTGGTTACAGTCCCTTATGTGTTTTCACCTGGATCTAAAACCCACCACCTTTTACCTACTAGTCGTCCCAAAAAGCTTCTTTTCTTACTTTATATATCCTCCTTTTCTAAGATAAGGCGGACACATATTATAGGAGAAAAGAAGCACAGGACTCTCTTTTAACTCTCGCTTCTTAGGCTTCTTCTTGAAATCATTTCCATGGATGAGAGAGAGTATGTGGTTCTTGGGAAAAAGGTAAAAGTCTTAGCACAGTCTTGGTACATGCTCTGGTCCCCAAAACAACGTTATTTTTATATATATAAATATCTTACACACACGCCAGTAACTGGTGTGGTGAGTGTTCGTTCGCCCTTGCGGAAAACCTCAATTATAATAAGCTAGGTTTTATTGCATTATCGCGAAATTAATATTTACTGAAGACTTTTATATGAAGAACGGATGGTGGGATCGCTCTTTTCAATATTGTCTGCAGCGAAACATTTCACCGTTTTTTTTTTATCGTGTTAATATAGTTATTTTTGCATATTAAAGTCACGTCAAAATGGGCAGTTCCGGAATTTTGGTTAAAAATTCACTTTTGGGGATTTTTAATTAATCACAGCGCAACGTTCGGTCGCTGACGTGTATGTGTTTTTTTGGGAAAAGTTATCATGTGATTATTTCTGAGGAAACTTTTCATACGGTTTTTCTGTGGAAAAATTATCATACAATTTCATAAGAAAATTTATCATGCAATTTTTTGAATATTTATTGAATACGGTTTTTTTAAATATTATTACATATTATGATTTTTTTTAATATATTTACATATGATTTTTTTTAATATTTTTACATATGATTTTTTAAAATATTTCTTACATATTACAAATTTTTCGAAATATTTTTACATGATTTTCGGAAACATTTTTACGCGATTTTTTAAAATATTTCTTACATATTACAAATTTTTCGAAATATTTTTACATGATTTTCGGAAACATTTTTACGCGATTTTTTAAAATATTTTTACACGACTAGAATATTTTCACACGACTAGAATATTTTTACACGACTTTAGGATATTTTTACACGACTTTAGAATATTTTTACACGACTTTAGAATATTTTTACACGACTTTAGAATATTTTTACTTGGCCTTTTAAAATAATTTTTTAAATATTTTTACTTGACCATTTAGAATAATTTTTAAGTATTTTTTTCATAATACGGCTATTTAAAATATTTTTATGTACACATTTTCTGAATATGTTTTACATAATATACAATTTTTTGAATATTTTTCACATAGTATGATTTTTTATACATGTGTTTTCGCATAATATATTTTTTAGTTTAATTTTTCACTACCTGTTGATATTTTTTGAGTTCAATCACAAAATTTTCCAAACATTATCATGTCAATGACCTAAGTTCACTTTCCTAAAGTCTAGGAATTTCTTACATTACCTGTTCTCAACTCCTTACTTTACCCTCCGAGTAAAAATAAGTTCCCACACATTTACAATATAAAGGGTTGACAGCCATTTCTTATTACTATTATTATTATTATTTTCCATCCCAACATCTATTCGATTTCCCACTTTCTTAAGAAAGTACCTACGGGGCCCCATTTCTTAAGAAAAAAAATTCTTTTCTTAGACCCTATTCATTCCAACCCCACCGTTGTCAGCATCAAATCTTTAAGAAAGTGTTCAAATTTTTAAAAAAAATTCAAACATAATTTTTTTTTCGAGAATGATAGGTTAGTTCCCTTAGGTCGTTGACTTTAATGTAAATATGAACCTTAAAATGTTTCTATATTTATTACTAAAGTTCAAATAAATACTTTTCACACATATATTTTTTAAATGTTAAAATCTCATTGTAGAAAGATTTTAAAGATTTTTTTTGTGGATTTTGAAAATTTTCATGAACAACTTTTATAATGAAATTTTTATGGGTTATAGATGTATTCGTATTCATAAATTTTAAATTTTCTACATTATAAGTGAATTTTAAAATTATTTTTTTTTCATTTCTTAATTTCTTATTGAAAATTAATTATGATTTAAAATTTTTCCTTTCTTGTTGAAAATTAATTACAATTTCAACAATTCACAACCGGTTTGTTTATGATTTTCTGTGACCACATTTCATCGAGTTAAAAAACAGGACATATGCTAAATGTCGCCAAAACAATTGCCAAACTATATTAACTAGCCAATCAGCTGGAATTAGATTGCGAAAAATTTCATTTAAATTCAAACATACTAAAAATCTGGAGTTGAAAATAAATTTAAATTTTCCGTTGTGTTTCATATATCCATGTTTTCAGTGAAGATTATTAAGTTCAAGCAATCTCCGTTGAAAATACTGGACATCAATTATCAAAGAGTCGGGATGGTAAAATAGCCAAAGAAAATGAGTACAAGTATATTATGAGATTTTTGAAGTTATAAAATTTCTTCAATTTAATTTAATAACTTCCGTAATGGAAAGACATTCTTTACTGAATAATAATGAACACTCTACAATATCAATAGTTATTACTTTTATTTGAGTTGTATGAATAAAATGAAAGACAAAATTTATAATATTACAATATGATAGACTCGCCTTAAACAGTAATATACCAGGGATACTTATTTCTCAGCTAGAGGCTATGAATAAGCTAATATAAATTTTCACAGTTGATTTTTATTAAATGTATTAATCATCATTCATAAAATTTAAAACTTAACCACCAGTGATTTTTTTTTTAATTTTTATTTTTTTTTTAAATTTTTGATTTCTTTATCAATTCACAGCCGGTTTGTTATGATTTTTGGTGACCATATTTCGTCGAGTTGAAATACGGAACATTGCAAAATACCGCGAAAATACGCACAAATTATCATTAAAAAAATCACCAATCAGCAGGATAATTTAATAATTATCTTTCTAATCACGGAACATATATAGAGTTAATTAGGATTTATTTTATATATTGCAGTTATATAAATTTACGTGAATTATATGTATCCGTGTTTTCAGTGAATCAGGGAATATAAATTCAAGTTATTTTTGTTTAAAATACGGGACATTCTTCATCAAACAGTCGGGTTGGTAAAAGATGCGAGAAATGCGTGTCATGTGGTCACCAATTATCACAAATTCTAAGATGTTTGAAATCATGGAATTAAATGTATTGAAATTATACATACAATTACTAATTGTTTAATAAGACTTGTAACGTATGCCATTTTTTTGCTGGGTAACTAATGAACGTCTATTAAAAACATATATACCAATAATTATCAATTTTATTTGGGCTGTATGAATAAAAGATGGGAAATTTATAATAGTATTCAAGATGAATAATCGATAGACTCGCCTTAAACAATCATATATCAGGGAGACTTATTTCTCAGCTAGAGGATAAGAATAAGCTAATATAAATTTTCAGATCAATATTTATTAAATGCATACATAAATTTTGAAACTTATTAACTACAAGTGATCGTTTCAAATGTTGATTTTTTCTAATTTTTAATTTCTTGTTTAAAATTAATTACAACTTCAATTCAAAAACGGTTTGTTTAAAATTTTGGTGACCATATTTCATCTAGTTAAAATATGGGACATCGCCATATGCAGCCAAAATATAAAAATTACCATAAAAACCTCGCTAAGCAGCTGGAAATGAAAGGCTAATTTCCATTTACATTCAAACCTACTAAATCACTTACTTTATCTGAAGTAGTTCAAGATGTATATTTCATATTATTGCAGCTATAAATGTATGTGGATTATATATAGCCTATCATATCTAAGATAACAAATTCAAGTATACTTCGTTGATTCGTAATTGCAAA
This sequence comes from Pholcus phalangioides, assembly GCF_987345545.1. NCBI lineage: Eukaryota > Metazoa > Arthropoda > Arachnida > Araneae > Pholcidae > Pholcus > Pholcus phalangioides. Next base: position 27,628,364 of record NW_028301610.1, on the reverse strand, counting down.
ATATCCTAAAAATACAGGTCATATAGTCACACTAATTATCTTTCTGAAAGGTTTCTGAAATTATGCAATTAATTTATTCAAATCAACGCAGACGGTCAATAATTGTTTTGATAAGACATGTAACATATTTTTTTTTACCGTGGTAACTGATAAACGTCAACTGAAAACATAAATATCAATAATTATAACTTTTATTTGGGCTGTATGAATAAAATAAAAGATGGAAAATTTATAATAGTATTTAAGATGAATAATTGATAGACTCGCCTTAAACTGGTTCTATACTAGAGAGACTTATTTCTCAGCTAGAGGCTAAGAATAAGCCGTCTGTCTATACCCCCGTTTTATTATCACTTATTTTCAATTCATTAGTTTAACAGGCCAATTCCCACGTATGTTTCGCGATAACTTTCGCCGGGTATTTTCGTAATTTCGCTCCGGGTATGGGTATTTAAAAAGTAGTGCATGTGTGAGTGTAGGTAGAAAGTCAAGCGAGGCTTATATATGTATATTATTGTCGAAGAACCATTAAGATTCTCGCTCCGTGTGATCTCTTTCCCATGTCTTCATTCCGGCTCACAAAGATCGCAATTAAAACTGCTCGACGATGGAAACCTTAAACCATTGAAATTTCTCCGTAGTACTTATTTTGCTGCTGCTGCTTCTGCTCCAGAGAGAGAAAGAGAGACAGACAAACGAGAAAAGATCATCAGGTGTTTAATCATCAGGTACCATTTCCTCGCTTAGAAGTGGGAGAAGAACCTTTAACTCAATTAACATGGGCGGGCAATCACATAACATACACGGTAAATGACACTTTAGTGACGAACGGCTCTCTTGTTAAATGATAGACGTTCTCGCTCCTTGTTGTTTTCTTTTTGACAGAAAAGAATGCGCATGCACATTCTCCCTCCTTAAGAAACTCCTTCAGATTTAAGGATTAGCATTGCCCAATTTAGAAAACGTCCATTGTTCAATCTCTCTTATCGGATTCATTTGCATTAATTGTTAATTCTTAATTTTTTTTGGATGATTGTTCTTTCTCGGATCGAGTAATTAGTATATATATAGTTAACTAATCATCTTAATTTATAAATTTCATCTTGTTTTGAATACGGACGTTTTCTTTTCCGTGGTGGAAATTAATTACAATTTTTACCAATTCACTACTTTTAATTGTGGTGACCGTCATTGAGTTAAAATACGGAAAATACCGCCAAAATATGGTAAATGTCATAAAATACTCGCCAATCAGCGGAAAATGAAAAGCTGAATTCAATTCAAATTAGACCTTACTAAATAGAAATCATTTTTGTACATTTGGAGTGAATTAGAATATATTTTAGTGAAAAAATTTAAATTTACGGTTTTAATATGTACGGATTTCATCTCAGTTGATCACAAATTTTATTTTATTTTCAATACGGATCTTTTCTTTTCGTGTTGGAAATTAATTACAATTTTACCAATTCACAATTTTCCATTAATATTCTAACTTATCAAATAAAAGTCATATTAGTATGACATAGATTTACAACCGGTTCATTTTGGTGACCGTCGTCGAGTTAAAATACCGAATGTCGCCAAAATATGCTAAATGCCATAAAATATTCACCAATCACCGAGAAATAAAAGCCTGAAGTCGATTTAAATTCTTAACCTTGCTAAATAAAAGTTATATTAGTATATTTAGAGTGAATTATGTATATATAGGATGTATATTATAGAAAAGTTTAAAATTTGCTGTTTTGAAATTAACGTGAATTATGTATATCCCTGTTTCGAACCAAGGTAACGAATTCAAGTAATCTTTGTTGCAAATACGCAATTTGTTTTAGTAAAAAAAATTAACAATACACGAGGTATTTTTGAAATTAAAAAAAATTAACAATATACGAGGTATTTTTGAAATAAAAAAAAACGGGTCATTACAATAAAAAAACCCAAAAAATCGGTTCATTAAAATTAAAAAACAAAAATGCCGGTCACGTGGACAACCCCAATGATCAAACACTGTATTTTTTGAGGTGTTCTGCAAATTTACTCCGTTAATATTGGTTTTATATCTTATTCATATCCAAGTAGAACTTCATAATCGATCGATCAACAGAAGCTCAATTATGCGTCAAATTAAAATCAGGAAATCAAAACGCATTATATAATATATAATACGTTTCGATTATTTCATAATGCGCTCAAACATGAACATACACACTCTAAAATAACGCCCAATTTTTTTTCTATGAATAGCGTGTTATTTGTCTCTGCTAAGATTTTTTGTGTTACCATTGATAGCGTGACTTCAATCTATCGATGCAGTTTTTATGGTACCAAAAATATCAAATTTCTAAAATTTTAAGCCAATTTATAAATTCTTTAAGGCCCTCCTTTTTTCAATAGAACCAAAATTTCCCAATAAATACTGTGATATCACAGTATATAAAACGGAAATATTTCTCATAGAGAGATATCGTTAGAAATTTATGAGGTATAAAATTTAGAAATGTTTTATAAAAACCAAAATTCACACGTCACAAATCCGAAATTACGGTAGTACTTTACCGTTAAAAACGGGTACCTTTTTATTGAATTTTCTCCGTTGGAATTTATCGATATGACCTCTTTATTGTCACGTTATTAACCCTTATCCAAAAACGAGCTTCTCTTCACCATCTTAGTTAATTCGCGTTATTATCTCGAAATATTTTTCCGGCCTAAGCTAATGTGTAAACGTTTACAAATAGGCTTTGATTTTAAATTTACACCAGCTGAGATAATCCAGGCAGTTGATGTCGAAGCGTTTTCACGCCCTGAGGCTGAGATACCGAGATACCGAGTGGGTAAGGTAAGGGTTTAAGAGATGAGGAAGGATGGTAATGTAAGTATCGAAAAGGATATCACAGAACGGCTTTGTGTGTGTAATGGTGTAGGGGAGTGAAGTGAAGAAAGATTGGGGCGATGAGGCCCAATCTTGGGGGATATTGCTTGTCATGTTCCGCCGCTAGGTGCCGCTGGCTGTGCCACCGTCGACGTAAAACATTATTTTTTTTCATGGGGTTATTGCGTTATTTAAAGGCTATTGTTGTTCCGAAAAACTTTCTTGAAGGATCTAAAGTATTTTTTAATCTTACATTTCCCGTAAAACTTTACCCGTGATTTACCCGTAAAATACCTTGAGGGAAAATTCTATTAGAAAAATTAAAAGTCGATATAGTATCATGTCGCGTTGAAGAATGATGTCTTGATGCTTTTGTTTACGGACCATATATTTTAAAATTCAATAACGTGTCACTGTCGTTTCTTAGAATATTCTATAATTTCCGAAGAAATTTTATTCATTTTTTGAAGCCAATGTAAATTTTTATAAATATTTAAGAACAGTAAGAAATAATTTTTTACTTTAGAAATAGGAGCATTGATAATATTCAAATAAAGTAAATCCCTGTTTTGCGGACACTGGTAGACCATCCGTAAAATAGGGGTGACCGTGAAAAAGAGAGGTTCGTGTTGAAGAGTTTAAAATATAGAGAAATTATATTAATTTTTTGGCCGTAAAAGAAAGTCGCCCGTTAAGAGGAGTTTCAATGTAGTTTTTTAAATAAATTTCAATTTAGTTAAATCGATTTCAATTTAGTTTTAAATCGATTTCAATTTAGTTTTAAATCGATTTCAATTTAGTTTTAAATCCATTTCAATGTAAATAAATATATTTCAATGCATTAGAGCTATAATTTATGTTATTTATATGAATATTCATTTTCTGTTTTTATAAAAATATTTATATGATGATATTTTCGATTCAACTTGATGCATGTTATCACCAGGGCTTATTTCTCATGCATTCGAGCCATGGGCTGATATGAATTTTTGGGGCCGCTTATAACTAAGGCTTAGTAGTCGTCTGCTTTGAGGCGGCGGCGTACGCAGGGAGAGAGGTTGTGGGTCCCGTCCAAAATACAAAAGTCAGCAAATTTTGCAGCCCTGAAAGTTTGTGGACCCTAGACACGTGCCCGGTTTACCCTTGCGAGAAACAGGCCCTGGTTATACTGAGTGTTTCACGAAGAGTGTCTGAAAGGAATAAAAATTCCACGTTTGGTACTAAATTTGAAATATGTATATATAAAATATTTTCAACAAAAAATTAAAACTTAGCTCTCATAAACTAAAAATTGTGAAAGACATGAAAATGTGAAAATTATTGTAGGCCTTCCAAAAAATAAAAGATCAACTTGTGGAATTTGTGTCATTCTTTGCAATTCTGAGAGAAATTCACTTCGTATGATTTAACCAAACGAAAAAGTGGAATTATCTGTGATATAAATTCTTGTCATTGGATTCAGTCACTCATTTTTGTCAAATGGCGTGTATGTTGCATTGAGTTGATGGCTGTCTTCATGGGGAGAACGACGCGAGTAATTCGGAACTTGTGAGACGGGGCAAGGGGAAGCCACCACTATAAATCTTTGCTAACTTTTCCGACACAACTCTGCCTCTGTTGAGGTAACGGAAGTAAGGTGCTTTGCATCAGTCCGGGGTTGTGAGCGGTTCTATCTATCTATCTATCCCCTTCCAATATATAACGTAGGTTTCATTATTACTGCCTGAATTTTCGTCTTTTTCTGCTGATATTTTTCACCTAAATTTTCGAAATAACAGTAGAACTTTCATTCTTTTCAGACAGTATTCTTGGAACACCCGGTATACTTACGGGGGAGGGGGAGGCTCAGCGGACTATAGCCCAGGGTGACAAGTTCAGAGGGGAGGCAAATTTTAATAATGAACGGTCAAGATAATTAGTAGAATGGCAAAAGGCAAAAAGGGCAGTAAAATGTGTATAGCCCACCATAAATCCGCCTTTACGAGGGTTTAGGATAGTGAGTGACCAAACCGCTTTTACCTAGAGAAATTGCAAGCATGTGAGTGAACAAATGACCTACAGAGAGCGTGGAAGTACGCGGATGACAAAAAAGAGTGACCTAGAGCCTGTACAAGAGAGTGATCAAAAAAGTGACCTAGAAAGCGAAGGACCAGGTCAGTTGAAGACCAAATGAGTGACTTAAAGCGCACGTATGTGAGTTATCAAAAAGTGGTCTTAAAAGTGTAAGCATGGAAGTGACCAAAAGAATGGCATAGACAGTAAGGGATCAGTCAGTGAGCCACCAAAAAGTGCGACCCTGAACATGTGCAAGCATGTGAATGATCAAAATAGTGACCTAGAGAGTATGTGAGCATAGAACTGATTAGAGGAGTGACCAACATAGTGTGTGAGCATGGGAGAGACAAATACAGTACGCAAGCATGTGAGTGATTAAAACAGTGACTTGGAAACATAGACGTATTTACGGGACTAGGGGCGGCAAGCGGGTTATAGCACAGGGCAGCGAATTCGAGAAAGGAATGGCCAAGAAAATTAAAATAGAAAGAGAGAAGAGCGGCTCTTCTCTCTCTTGAAACCCACGGGCGGCTAAATCCACCTCTGTATGCCTAACAGTCATTTTTCATGGCCAAAAATCCAAATTAACAGCTCTTTTTAAAATCTATTCCGATCGTCTCTATATATGCATTTCCATTTCAGTACCCAAAGAATTAATAAAGTGCTTAATAGTATATGTTTAGTGGAACAAAATTCTTCGAATTTATTGATAATTTATCAAAAAAAATATTTTCAACACATCAAATTTTATTCCAATAACCAAAAAATAATAATCCATCACGATTGATAATCAAACGAGCTCAATTTCAACCCCACACAGAAAAATCAATTTTTCACGCTGACGAAAAATAAATCGAAAATCACCACAGATGATCATCAGCCGTTAGGAAAATGATAACAATAAAAAAAAAACAAAAAAACAAACAGATATATACCGTACCCAGTTGAAATATTTCGATACTTCGTGAAAACGAACCGAAAAACCTCTCAACACAAATTCCACATTTAACCTGGTAAACCTCAACACACAAAACTTGTAACCAATCATTATCAAAACACACACACAAGCCTTCCAGAATATAAATTCCTACCTCTAGATCTCAACCGCTGATATAGAAAGGGTTTCGAACATACTGGAACGAGATCGGTAAAAGATGGAGCGCACGTAAAGGGAAGGGGGGGGGCTAAAAATTATACCAAAACTAAAATAAAAAAACAAAAAAAAAACACGCTATCGGTCGGAATAGATGTACATACCCAGTATGGGTATCAAAAAGCGGTAAAAAGAGACCCGCAATGGCGACGACGCGAACGAAAACCGATCAACGACAGCATCCAGATTAAAAAAAATAAATAAATAAATAAAATAATTAACGAATAATTAATGACATACACACACAGAAAAGAGAGGACATCAAAGGACAGAAGGGGGTAAAAAAAAAATAATCAGGCGAATGGGAGAGAATCTGCATAGTGGGCGTCGATACGTAAAGGGCATCCAAAAGAGAACCAACCGTAAAATAAGTATACAAGAGAACGAACGGCGGTCGTGTGGGTACATAACAAATAAGCAAAAATTCAACACACACACAAAAAAAAAAAATTACGAAAATAAATGCGTTGGCATTTGTTAGCAGCATTTCGGGGAGAAAAACAATAAATAAATATAAAATAAAAATAAAATGACAAAACTTGGAATATTTATACAGTAATTTTTTTAGTTTTGTTTTGTTTTTCTTAGATGTTTCTAGAAAACGCGCCTGGCGTAGATAACAGTTGGGGCATCGTAATAAATTAAATGTAGCAGTGTTACAGGATTTAATTAGAAATGGGGACACGTCCTCTTCTCTCTCTCTCTCTCTCCAAACTCTCTCTCTCTCTCTCTGTCTCTCTTTGGCTGCTCAAAGAACTAATAAAGTATATATTTAAGGCGAGGACACACACAAAAACCAAAAAAAAAATTAGCAAATTTTTTCGTCGCTACTGGAAAACTATCGATTTTTGGGAAAAGGAGTGCTCTTTCTCTCTCCCTTTACATGTATACGCGTGAAAAATAATTTGCGAGCACCGAGAAATAAATTCTTTCTCTCTCTCTCTCTCCGCACATAACTTAGGAATCAAATTAATAATGCAGAATAAGGAGGGGGGGGGGGGTATTTTTATACTGGATGCGAAAAGTACACGTTTTGTCGGAGCGATGAATCTCTAAATTATTTTTATTGCTGGTGTTTGTCGTTTGGATTTTTTGAAAAAAAAAATTTATAATTAGAATTTTTTTTTTTTTTTAATTCTAATTTTTCGTATAAAACTGCGTACTTAGTTTAAAATACGATCTCCTCTCTCTCTCTTTCTTACTCCCATTAAGTAATTTATTCTGCTCTGTGTACTGCAGAGTATTCCCATAAAAATTTTTCGTGTTTTCTAACGTCATCATCGAATATTTATTTATGAATTTTTTATTTTTTTTTTCAAATTTTTATACGTTATTATAAATTTATGTAAATTCGCGTTTCTGATTCGGGGATAGGGTTACTATAATAATCGATGATGGCGATGGAAATTCTATCGAGGAAAAGGGTTGTGGAGCGGAGAGTATTTTTAGTTTTCAGGTAAAAAAATGAAAATACACGTACTTGGCTTTCGGGGCTGTATGCGGAAGCGTTTCATAGCGCCATCTTGTGTTGTATTCGTGAAACTATATTTTAGAGGGATAAGTATGGAGTGCGCACGTTCGCGTACGGGCTTTATAATCTTTTAAACTAGTGCTTTATTCAATGTTTTTGAAAATTGCGGACTGGTGACAAAATTTTACGGACTTGCAAAAATGAAAAAAGAAATAGGTCGCGGAATAGAATTTGAGGACCGGTAAAAATACACAAATTGGAGAAATGATTTGCTGACCGGCAAAAAATACACAGGAGAAATAATTTGGTAACTCCCGGGGCAGAAAATACATAAATAGGATCAATAATTTGTGGACTGGCAGAAGAAAACATAAACAGGAGAAATAATTTACTGACTGGAAAAAAATATCAAATTAACAAGATCAATAATTTGCGGACCATTAATAAATAAATTGGATGAATAATTTGCGGACTAGGAAGAAATATATAAATGAATAGAGGGGAATAATTTTCTGACAGTCAAAAATACATACATAGGGTAAATGATTTGCGATCTGGCAATAAATCAATAAATAATATCAATAATTTGCGGACAGGCATAAAAACACATAAATAGAAGAAATAATGTGTGGACTGGAGAAAAAATCCATTAATGAGAAATAAATAACTTGAGGACCGGCAGAAAAAAATTTATAAATACCAAAAATAATTTACGGACCGACAAAAATACATGAACAGAGTATAACCATTTTATCTGTCAAATTTGAAATTATATAGCGACTACATACTGTAGATTGGGTGAAAATATTCGTGGACAAGCGGTTGAATAGCACTGTTCTACATAAACCAGTGTTCTTCAAGCTTTTCTTTCAATTGCGGACCGGTGCAAACGAGAGCAGTAATTTGTGGAAAAATAACGTAAAATAAATAAGAGAAAAATAATTTGTGGACAACAAAAAATAAATAAGAGAAATAATTTACCGGCCGGGAAAAAATAATTTTTCGGACCGACAAAAAAATAAGTGAAATGGAGGAATTACATGCACACTGGAAAAAAATAAATGAATGAGACAGATAATTTGCGGACCAGAAAAAAAATGAATAGGAGGAACAATGTTAGGATTAAAAAATATATAAATACATACGAAAAAATTAGCAGACCGACTGACAGCAAAAACAGAAATGAAAACAAATTTAGAGTATTTTATTTCCTAAATCTGAAATTATGAAGTGGTATTTACATTGGCGACATGTTCTGCGGATCAGAAGATAATGGTTACGGGCAAATGGTTGAAAAATAAACACTTTTATGAACCATAAATGCAGTTTTGCTAATCAATATTTACGTTTGATAATCTGGCAAACCATTAAATCGGCTATAAAAACCAATTAATATTGCTTCTCTTTGTTGAAAAAAAAAAATTTTTGCTCCACGAAACATTCGGCAATATTCCCATCAGCATTGAAAATATTTTTTTAATGAAACTAAATTTACATACAAACAGAGTGTCATTAAATTCTGAATGTTAATTAAATGGAAAAAATAATAATTAAAAGGAAGGATCTCCATTTGATGATGACAGGAGAGCACTAATGACAGAACATCAAGCAAATACTGATGGTAACCAATCATCTTTCCTCGGCAATATAAGGAAAGGTTAGGAATTTTAAAGACTTCTATGGTAGTCGGTTAATTGGCGCTATCAGATTGTTCCATCATCATCAGAGATTTTTACTCTCATTTTCAGATATACAGTACTGGAAAAGTATTTTTTAAAAAAAAAGGGCATTTTGAAATTCCTGTCATTTCTCTGAAATCCACGTAAATGATGGCGATAGATGCTCGGTTTGTAGTTAGTGTTTTATTTCGAGACCATATCGTTCGCTATTAGTGTGATTATTTTAATAATCTATCAGCTAATAATAATTACACGTACAATTGAGATGCATTCGGAATGAATCTGAATATTATAACCACCGATTATAATGGTGGAAACAAAATTTCTAATTACGGAAAAATAATCAAAAAAATTAATTTCCCAAAAATGTACTATGTAGAAGAGTTTAACTGTACAGATTATATTTAGTTTGAGGGTTTTTAGCATTTATTCAAATCGGTCATTAGATACTATTGAGTAGTTATTAATTTTTAATTCATTTGATATTATCTTGCCTAAATCGGAAATTTTCGTGTTTATTTACGGTTATTCTAGTATAAATAATAATTACTATTGATTATCTCTTACACTCTGGTAATTAACGATGCAGTTTTAGTGATGATTATGATGTTAATCCCCTAAACGGATTAGAGTGGTATTTCGTCATGAAATTATATTATCAATTGCAGTTTTGTTTGGGAGGTGCAGAAAACCCACGCAAATATCATTGAAATTTGAAATTTCTCACGAATGCAAATATTTAAATAGGGACAGGTTGATTTTGTACTGCGTACGCGCAATCATATCGGTAATGACAGATACGTGAAACAAACGATAAATTTACATAAACCACATTAACTTTAGTGTTTATTCAAATCGATCATTAGATACTGTTGAGTAATTATTAATCATTGATTCATTTGATATTATCTTCCCTAAATCGGAAATTTCCGTGTTTATTTATCGTTATTCGAGTATAAATACCAATTACTATTGATTATTCTACACTGATAATTAATGTAGTTTTAGTGATGATTAGGTTGTTAATCCTCTAAACGGAGGTTTTGTCATAAAATTATATTATCAATTGCAGTATTGGTTGAGAAGTGTAGAAAACTAATATATATAGCAAAATATTATTGAAATTAGAAATTTCTAATGAATGAAAATATTTAGGTATTATGTCAGGTTGATTGTGTATTGCGCATGCGCACTGATATCGATAATGACATATACGTGAAACAAAAATAAATTTACATAAACCCATCAACTTTAGCGTTTATTCAAATCTGTCATTAGAGGCTATTTTGAGTAATTATAAATATTTAAATCATTTGATAATAATTTCATAATCTGAGTATAAATAACAATTACTATTGATTATCTTACACTGTTAATTAACTATTCCGTTTTAGTGATGATTAGGATGTTAATCCTCTAAACGGATTAGAGTTGTTTTGTCAGAAAATTATATTATCAATTGCAGTTTTGGTTGAGAGGTGTAGAAAACCCATACAAGTATTATTGAAATTTGAAATTTCTCATGAATGCAAAAAATATTTAGGTAGTGTCAGGTTGATGATGTACTGCGCATGTGCACTTATATCTGTAATGACAGATATGTGAAATATAAACAATAAATTTAAATAAACAGCATTATATCTCGAAGATCCGTAAAAGTGTTCATATATTAAATTTCATAAATTAAGTTCCAATTTAAATTCTGCAATAACTTCTAATTAATACGTTTATATGCTTCATGATGTCGATGACCATAAATGTGTGTAAACAAACTACATTAAAATATTCATAAATATTTATTTTCTTAAACTTGTCATCTAATTTACTTCAATTTATTTAAATTTTAGGAGAATTTAAAACAACCACGTGGTAATATAATACGAGTATGAGAGGTCACATGAAAGGGGGCGTGTCAGTTTACATAAATGTACACCTGTGTACTAAAAGTTATAAATCCGGTTAAAAATAATATAAATATTAAAATCTCTTATTATATAGAACATTAAATATTTATTAAAATAACATTCGTATAATTTAAAACCTGAAAATATTTTTGAGCAAATATTAAAAAATTCCTATCCAGAATTTTAGACATCATAAACCTAATGTGTAATGTTACTATAGACTATATTTATAATTAAAATAATTAAATTTATAATTTTCTGAATAATCGGTAAATTTTACATACCCCTACAGGTCAGTGACCCATCCTTGAAAGGCCAGTGGAAAAAAAAGAGTAAATCCAAACACATAAACACAATACACCAAGGCACTTTTAAATCCATTTGATTTCATTATCCCTTAGGTTAATCAGTACTAGGCAATTATATGAGAGCACCTGCTAAACCATGTCCACGCACGTCGATGAAAGTTCATGAAAATACTAGTTTGGGTTCTACACCTGAGAAAATTCCGAGGTTATACACAGACATGTTTTTAACCCCTTTTTCTCTTACTTTCCTCATCGATTGCCTGTAGGTAAAGGGTTGATGAACTTTTTCAATACTATACCAACCTGTCCACCACTTTCGATTATTTTCAACCCCACCCACTTTCTTCACTTTTTTTTTTTACCCAGTGTTATTATTACAACCCCCCCCCCCCCCGTAAGAATGCCCCTTCAAGAGAGGCCTGTATAGGTAAGTTCAAATATCAGACAGGTAAATCAGATCGGGGGTAGGTAAAGGCTAAGGAGGTATATTACCCCGTTCGGTAGCGAGCAACACAATGGGACCTAAGCCCCCCCCCCAAACCTTCATTTATGTCCCCCCCCCCCCGGCCTTATAATAAGGAAAGTACTGTGGGGGCTTGGGAAAAAATTCAACACTTTCACTTTTCTTTCCGTGTTGTATAAGAATCGTGTGGTTTTCTGTAGGTTTTTTTTTGGGGTTCTCCAGAGGGTTCATCGTACCCTTTGGAGCTTTTAGCTTCCTGGAAAAATATCCTGGATAAATTTAGGGGGGGGGAGTTAACTTTTACTGAAGTTTTATGATGATTCCACCAGAAGGAGGAAGGGATGATATATAGAAAAAAAGTGAAAGGTGCTAGTGTGGGAAATTGGTAAAGTTCGTATAGGTCGTTGGCTTCTATGCACCTAAGATGGTGGTGCCTTAAGATGTTGCCCCCTTTTTTTTGCACTTTTTCCTCGAATGGGAGGTGCCAAGATTCTGTGGTGGGCTAGAACTTTTCATTTACGGGTATTTTCCGAGGATCACGACGTTGACGTTGGTGTTTGGCGTATATGTGTGTGTGTGTTTGATATTGTTGATATAGACGTGTTTTTAGTTTTTGGTTATGTGTTGTTGCTTATATCGTCCATCGTCCATGTGTACATGGAACGTGGGAATTGTTGCACCATGGACAATAACATTTTTGTGTTCGTGGAACAAGTGTGCTCGGCTCTGGATTACCTGATAATGTGTATGCTTTTCCATACAGGTAAGAGTTTTCTTAGCACTAAAACTATTTAATTTTGTAGAATTTAGTGAATTTTAGTTTTAATTAAATAAGAAGATAATAGATAATAAGATAATAAGATAATAGAATTTTAAAATGCGTCATAATCAGTATTGATTAGATTCGAGGTAATACGTAGATTTCTCAATGAGACCTTCTAGATTAGTTTTAGCTGTGTTTTCTTTAATACAATGCCTATAACACCACTTTTGGCATATATTTATTGTGAGCCAATTTAAAAATGATCAAATCAGACAAAAATGTATTAATTCATTAGTAAAATCAATGATTTTCGATACAGATTGGCTTTGTTATTGATTTTCTTCAACCGTATGCACGGTGTTGAAGACTGGTTGAATACATTTAAATGTTAAAGCTCGCGCTGGGATTAATATTTTTTTGATTTTCCAAGTAAAAAAACGCTGGAAATCGTTTCTTATCAGTGCATTAAGTATGAATAATTAATTCGATAAAAAAATTTAATTTGAAATAATTGAGAAAATAATCAATCGTAAAATTCGTTTGTTTTTTTATTGCATAAGCTGAATGTGAGAAAAGAAGATAAAACTAAAACCTGAGGTTTTAGGACTCTGTCTAACAATAAATATTTAAGGAAAATTTGAAAACAATTGTTCATCAAAACCAAAATATTATGATTAAATTCATGTTTTGTGTCTTTTTATTTAAATTTAATAATTAAATTCTATTATTATAAATTTATCCGTATTCTTAAGATCACCGTGCTTTGCTAAATCCTTTTTTTTGTTTCAATAATAAATACTAGCACAAATATTTTTAGTTGAATAATTTTTTTTTCCACATAAAAACCGAAAAAAGATGAATCTTCTTAAAAAAATAAATAAAACATGTTGTTTTAAACAAATAAGATTATATTTTTTTGATTTTTTTAACAAAAAAATTCTCACGATAATGCAAAATCTGCTCTAGTGCACAGTTAAATAGCCATGAATTAATGAAATATCATATTATTCAGAGACCCTTTAATATTAACTTTACCCGATGATAATTTTTACCCGTTCAGTAAATACTATTTTACGAGGGATTTAATGTGAAACTAAATTCATATTTAGTGATATACAAAACACATAATATCAATTATTCTATATATTACTTGAAAAATACAACAGTGGAAAATTTATCATATTACAATCAGTCTTATTTGTCTAATGATTAATATCGAAGTTTCGCCTAACATTTGATAGAAGCCCCATCTCTCGATATTTTATTAATACATTTATTAACTACTATACATATTTTGCTTGCTCTGATATGTTTAATATTATTTATTTCTTTTCACAGTTGTAAAAAAAGTTAAGAAATGAAATTTATAGACAGTTTTCACATATCATCAATATTTGGTTATGTAAATAAAATTAAAAGTTTAATAATTTAGTACTAATTAATATTGTTTCTAATAAAATGCAAATATAACATATATTCACATATTTTTGACGATAAGTACTTGATAAATACTATAAGTAATTGTCAATATTTCTTCAATTCATCTGAATTTTGATTAATTAGTTATAAGGAAATGAAACTTTCCATCGTTTAACTTATTATCGTGTAAAATAGAATTATCTACTACCTTACATTAAGTGTGTGTGTAATTTGCATAAATCGATTAATCTAAATTATTTTTTTCAAATAAATCATATTGTAATATTAAGCGCGCAAATTAACAATATACTGAGTATCAAGTTAACAAACAACTGCAATTATTAACGAAATTAAAATATAAATATTCTATCACATAAATTATAAAAATGCAGGAGAAAGTTAATTTCCAACTCATTTTTACTAAAATAATTTAAAATTTATTCTGCGTTTTATTAAAAAAATTAATTGTGAAAAATTTTGTTTTCAGATATACAGGATTCATAACAAATTTCCCAATAGATTCTGTTTATTTTTATAAAAGCTATTGGGAAATTTGATATGAATTTTTTATATATCTGAAAACTATGATTTTTACATATTTTAAAATCACAAATATTTTCAAAAAATTGTTTTCTATTGAAATAAAACTAAAAAAAGTAATTTTTATAATTTTTTTTTGTATCCTATGATATAGTAACCCTTGTAATATTTCGAGGTTATATGTAAATTATCAATCGGATCAGAAAATTATAGAAATTTTGAAATTCATCCGATATTTATTACTTAAATAGATTTAAATTCATATACAGTAGTTTACAAACTCATTAGAACAAGGCATTTTTTTCTTGTTAACCTCAAAATATCTAGAAAACTATAAAATTTTCTTAAACATAAATATTTAGGAATTTTTTTCTCAGTACTCTACTGTAGGAACCGAACTCTGATTTTCCCAGGGATGGCATGTTTATCGAAACTCATAGAAATCTCTATAAATATAGGATTCCATCATTCTTTTCGAGCTTTTTCACATTCATTTCAACACACAACTTGGTTTCTTGCTGTAATTCGAAATTTGTCAAAATTTCACGCCGGAAAGTAAACTCAATGTGCTTGGTTGACCCGAAAACTTTCTTTACACTACATAACAAATAACAATAACAGACACAAGTGTTGAACACATTCTAAAGTAAAATCTTTGTAAAAATAGGTGGTCCAAGTGTGGTTTCATGTTGAATGAGTAAAACATATGTGCTGGCTGAACTGGTAAAAAAATATTAAAGAAGTCATTTCAGCTAAAAAAAATGATTATCAGAGCATAGAAAGGTATACTCGAGTATAAAATATTCAAAAAAGGAGAAAAATACGTCCGCATACAAAGACAAAAGAATAATGAGTATTATTTAATTATTCACAAACTATATTAAAGTTTAGCTATGGTCTGTTTTGACATTGCCCCAGTCACGTTTCGCACTTATCCATCAAGTCTGTTGTTCTCGGAAGACATACTGGACAATGTTTTTCAGAATCAGGCCCGTTCCTCATAAATTCGGGCCCTGGACAAACATGAATTTTTGAGCTGCGGTTAGCATTTTTTGAGGAATTTTTATATAATACTCATACGTAAATAATTTAAAAATAAATGCTAAAATATATTGGTGCTTGATTTTTTCCCAATTTGTCCCAATATTTAGTATTGCAAACACCATTTAATTCTCTATGGTCTGGTGTATATTTGGGCATAGATGGCATTCTTTTCTCAATTTTTTTGGTGTTTTAGAAAATACATCTTTTAATGCCATTTTAATGTAAAATACGGGTATAAAATACAACACATTTTTATCTAGAAAGAGTTGATTCCTTGTTGTTGTCACTTTTTGTGAGCTACTAAAATCTTACGTGTTCAGAGATTCATAAAATCACTCCTAAAATTGAGGGGATTGGAAATAAAATTCAAGGAAACAACTATTGAATTTTGAAGCAAAATTTTATTTGTTTACATAGCCTTCTAAACAAATTGATTAAACAATCAACTCTAATTAATTAAATTGCTGTATTGATATTATGTTTAAATTAAAAATATGTTAATAGTACCAATTTACATCTGTTTATGTAAAAAAAAATTATTTTTTAATACGTTTTTTTATGGGGGTGAACCATAGAGGGTTAAGATGAAAAAGTAAATATAGTCACCGCTCGTTTTTACCAACCTCTAATTTATGAACTGGCACATTTTTACTAACTAGTCCTCAGGTCTAGAACAATATAATTTCTTTTGAAAGTATTTTCTATTTACGAGCCAATTGTTCAAGTCAGTTCAAATTCATAAAAACAAGTGTCGACCGAATAGTTTTTGGGCAATGGACATGTGATGCGTTTTCGCTCATCAACGTAGTTCTCAAAAAGGTACAGGCAATTTTGAAAGTGGTGTCAAATTCCAGAATGGCAGATACGCTGGACCAAGGTCCAAAAAGTGTGAACCAATCTATAGCATACCATACCAAGCTATAGCACTAAACTAGTACATATAATTCAGTTTGTGTGTGCATCCTAAGATCATTCTTTTTGAATCGGCCCTCTTATCATAATGCATACAGCCTACTGAATGAAATTAGAGTGTCATCAGGGAAAGAGAAGACACAATTTTTGGGTCCTTGGCATGTGCTCCGTTTTTTGGCTCATCATCGTGATTCTGAAAAGGGTAAAGGCAATTTCGAAACCGTTGTCATATTTCAGAATTGCAGGCATGCTGGAACAAGATCCAAAAAGTCAATGAGAACCAATCCAAACATACCATACTGTACCAAGCTAAAACTTAACTAATTCAGTTTTCACATACTAAGAACATTATTTTTGGACTGGCCCTAGTAATATAACACGTATTGTACCAAATGAAATTATTGTCGTCAAGGAAAGAGGGGGACACATTTTTGGGGCCTTGTTCTCTGTTTTTTGGCTCATCAACGTTGTTCTGAAAAAAGGATAAGGAAATTTTTAAAATGTTGTGAAATTCCAGAACGACAGACACACTGGATCAAGATCCAAAAATTAAATGAAAATCAATCAACAAAACATACCAACCATACAAAGCTAAAACTTATTCAGTTTTGTGTATACTAAACCTTTTTGTGGACTGTACCTCGTTTTATAACGCGTACAGTACTAAATTAAATTAGTATGTCATCAAGGAAAGGGGGGGGGGACACAATTTCAGTACAATTTTTCCTAGTAGGTCAATCCGTAAAATAAATTTCAGTTCCTGCTCCCGATAAGTTCGATAACCTCTTTGGATATGCAGATGTTGAATTCCGTAACTGTTTCCTTCCAATGTTTGTTCAGCCTACTATACTTTTATACAGGAGGCTAAAAAAAGGGTTATACTGCGTACTATATGTGCGCAAGAAGGCCCCTTTGAATGCAGCTTTCACTTTCGTAGTACGTACTTCCTGGGACGAACAACTAACCCCCTATCCCGGAAGAGTTTTCAACGGAAAATAGTTTTTTTTTCCTATGTATCAAAAGGTAAAAAGGCTTCACTTTCAACCTTTTCCCTCTCGTTTTTAGCCCGGTTTTTTCCTGGTTCATTTTCACTATCGATAGAATACATCGGTATATACTGTATACTCTGGTTTCAAAGGGGAGAAAGGGGGTAAACCGAATCTAGGTCGTAAGTTCAAAAACGTGTACGAGTTTGAAACGGGAGAAATATAACGTAATATGGTTATTGGACTAACGGGTTGCGAAGTCCGCAATCGGTTAGTACGATATTTTTTTGGGTCCCCCCAGTAATGAGGAGACTAGTACACGTGATGGTTGATTTAAACTGTTGCTATCGGGTTCATTAATTTATTGTGCGTTAAATACACTGTTGTATCCTATGAGTAGCAGGTGATTTATGAAGGTAGGTAGTAATTAATATACACAAATAATTTTTTTACTATTTAATTTATATTTTTATTTAACCTCTACAATTTTAATTTACGCAAGTAATTTTCTATACGTAGTATATTGTTTCCGCGTGATTAATCGTTAAAATGCCTCTAAATCAGAGGCAATATGTATAATTATTGTATTATAATTATATTTTAAATTGGATATGTGTTAATATACGATTTTTTATTCAATTATGATAACAAAATTTTGGATTATTTTAATCTTATTAATTTGTAGCTGTAATCATCGATAATTTTTTTTTTTTTGGAGCAAAATAATTTCCTCCAGAAGCTTAAATTCTTATGCATTTACTGTAATTCTCTCAAATGAGAATTTTATAATTTTAATATTTTTGAATTCCGACTTTTAAATTCTGAAAATAATAAATGGTGAATTTTTTTTAATCTTGAAAATTATAAATAAATATAGTGAATTTATAAATATTCAGAAAAATAAATACTGCTCACAAATATTGAAATAAATTGTGTATTTTCAGATATTGCAAAAAAAACCAGATAGTGCAACTAATAAATCAAATAGTGTTTTGCTATAATTTTGAGTTTTCATTAAATATTTTGAAATTTTGAATTTTTATCAAATGTAATTAAATTTTGAATACTAATCAGATATTTTCAAATTTTTAATTTTCATCAAATATAATTAAATTTTGAATATTAATCAGATATTTTTAAATTTTGAACTTCAAGTTAAATATTTTTAAAACTTAAAAGCTAAAGCATACATTTTTTGAAATTTTAATTAAACGTTTTTAAAACTTCAAAATGTAATTACACATTTTTTGAACCTTCAACTTATTTAATTAAATATTCTTAAATTTTGATTTGTCAAATAAATATTTTCGAAATAAAAAATTTGAATCTAATATTTCGTATTTTAAATGAAAATAATATTTTCTAATAAATCTTTGAATTTAGACGATTTAAAAGTTTTCACACGTGTTTCGAGAACGAAATAAGAAAATAATTAGAATATCAATCTATACATTTTTATCGATCACTTTCAGTAATTAAAATTATTTAATTTTTTTTTCTAATTAGTTTAATTTTAATTTATTTGAAGAGGAACTGTGATGGAAAACATACGATCAACAAGCCGATACATAATTGTTTAGCGATCATTAGTAGGAAACACAATTTATGAAATTGATAATTAATTAGGATAAATAGATTTACAGTGAGGGATTTGTGATTTACGGTATACCACGTAACGCTTAAATTAATCCTGAACTCCTCTTGGTGGAAAGGTATAACGCTCTGTCTCGGGGGTTCCCGGTTTCCTTGTCAAATTTTACCTTTTATTCTTTAACCCCGAGGGGGAAATTGAATCCGTTTTCGTGGTTAAGACTGTCTTTTTCTTAAAACCTCGTTGCCGTAACGCTCTCAAGACGGAGGAGAGTTTCTTGAGAAATTTGCCTTTGCCCCTTTGAAAACCCGAACGATGTATCGTCGTCGTCGAGAAATGCCGTATATATACGTTCATATTTGTGGTGGGAAAAGGGGGGGATAGAGTAACAGACGTCGTTTTGTCGTCGCTTCGCACGCGCGAATAAAATTTTGTTGACGATTTTTGATTAAACGCCGTAAAACCCCGTTGTGAGATCTCTCTTTTTGCGTGTTTTGTGCGGTATTTACCTCCATCCTTTTCATTTACTGTTACCTCTCAATCGACGACACAGTCTCTCTCTCTCTCTCTCTCTCTCTCTCTTCTAACGAGAACATTGTTCATATTGAATTACCGAACATCCAGTCAACATGATGTTCGTTTATTATTGCTGTTGTCGTTATTATATGCAATTTTTTTACTTGGAATTAATTCTTGTGTATGTATGTCGATGTGGGGACATATATATATATATATATATATTACAGTCTGTGTGCGTGGGGATATATTTTTTTTGTAAGTGAATATGTGCTAAGAAATAGAAAATATGCATTTTAAAACATATCTGCATTTTTTGCGTGGTAATATTTTTTAACGTATATTTTCTCATTTTTGGTACATATTTCGAAATTTTTAACTTTTTCAGGATGTGTTAGTGCATATTTTGGGGTTTTTATATACATTTTGGGTTTTTAATGCATATTTTGGCATTTTCATGTGCACATTTTAGTATTTTTAAGGCCATATTTTGTCATTTTCATGTGCATATTTTGACATTTTTAAGAGCATATTTGCATATTTTTAAGAGCATATTTGCATATTTTTAGAGCACATTTTGTCACTTATTAGCGCATATAATCCTCATATAATAATAGTGATTATTAAAGAACTTGGAAACGTAAATTGATGGGAAAAAGAAGTATTATTTTTAACATTTTATTCTTCAAATCATACCGGGTGTTTAAAATAAAAGCTATTGTTGATTCCCTAGAATTAAAGTAAAATCTAAAAGCTAACCAATAGAAACAAAAATGTGTCACTCTCGTAATATTTGAATTGGAAAAATAAAAAAAAGTATTTAAACATTATATGCTTTCTATTTTATACTAATAAAAATTTAACCTGTGACATTTTTAAAACAATTCGATGATTCAAAGACGTGTTTAAGAAAAAGATTTTGGCAATATCTCAATCAGGGTGATAAATCTTTATCAAATGATTCCGCAACTAGACACACACGGGCCACTTCAATGGCTTGATGACTTGCTTGCATAACATAATACAAATACTAATACAAAGACCGCGACAGACAAAATACCCAACGAGTTGGCTGAAAAAAGATGCCCATAAAAATATGGTTGTCGAATAGGTATATCTAAACGATAATCAAAAATACTGCAACCCAATAAGAGCAATAAAAAACCAAAATTTATGATAAAATACACACTGTTCACATAAAAAATCATGGTTGCCTCATCGTAGTATGGATAGCTTCTCGATATACCCCAATATGTTTATCGCATATCTACAATCAGTCAGTGAACAGTTGAGCACGTATGGGCTAAATAATAATTATAATGTACTAGACAAAAAGCTGCTCGTCAGAAACAAAAAAGATACAGCAAACGTCACATTATATTAGTCCTTAAACTAATCCCTATCGCATTTTGCATCTTTCTGCTAACGTGCCTCCAGTTGCCTATGTTCTCGTGGTGGTAAAAATCGGGTTATGTAGACCCAAAGAAGTCTGAGTTGCTGCAGCAAGTCTGCATCATCATTCGCGAAGGATTTCCTGCAAAAGTGTACAACCCCTCCCGATTTTTGCATCGCCACCCAAGGGGCAATCTGTGCGCTTTAGGGAACACTGCTTCAGAGGAATCCGTGGAAAACCCGACCTGGAGAGAGGCCCGCTAAATATCTTATCCTTGCAGCCCGTCTCCAGGATACAGGGATTCTTTTAAAAGCCCACGACTTACTGAATGGTCATCAGATTATATTTGATAACATTTATTTTAACCTATGGCGTACACGAATTTACATACAAACCACACCACCCACACCACCCTCTTTAACCCGTAAGCATTCCAATCGCGACGTCTAACATTCGTTGCAGTTACAAGTGTTTTATCACAATTTGCTGTTTAAAATTTTGGAAAATCCGAAGGAAATTGGAAACCATTTGGAAATCCGAAGAAAATCGCGTTCTATACTCCACACTCCATATCTTCTAAACCATTTCTAGTTCCTCAGTCCGATATAATCTCAGTTCTCGATCCTTTTCGACTAATTCCTTAAAAGGAAAAACCTTATTTCTCTCTCTATTTCTGTGGGAATTCCATGCTCAAGGATGTGCACACAAGTGTAAGTTACTACTATTAACAAGATAAAAACACAGAGATATAATCCATTTCCCTTTTTTGATCCTGTGATCCCTCTCTCTCTCTCTATCTCTCTTTTATCTCTCTATCTCATCTCCACTCTATAATCTCTCTCCTTATATCTCAACTGCTGCTGCTGCAACTGAGATCTCTCGAAAACGCATTTAATTGTTCTCAAATTGCTAGTCTGACGTCACAAACCGGTTTTCGTTAAATATAACGTGCCTTTATAACCGGGTAGAGTCATAATCCTCCATCTTAGAGCGTCAAGACCAGTTTTTTTTTTGCTCAAAGTTACGTCTTATCGTTAAAAAAAAGTGGGACAGTGAACAACGATTGTCTCAAGCGATAATACTGTTGTCACTGTATATCACGCAGCCTTCTCCTGGCAAACTAGAAGCCCGGCTGAAGGAATTGAGGAAACTTTTAAAAGTCCGCGGTTTACTGCGTGATCATCAAATTACACATGATAATATTTATTTCAACCCATCACGTGCAAGCTTTCACATTAACAAACCAAAATCGACCGCACCGCCCTCTTTAACCCGTAAGCATTCCAATCGCGACATCTAACACTTGTTGCAGTTACAAGTGTTTTATCGCAATTTACTGGTAACACATTTGGAAATCCGAAGAAAATCGCGCTCAACTCCGCGCTCCGCACCTTCTAAACCATTCCTACTTCCTCAGTCTAATATAACCTCAGTTCTCGATCCTTTCCAAGTAATTCCTTAAGGGAAATCCTTATTTCTCTCTCCATTTCCGTGGGAATTCCTTGCTCGATGATGTGAAGTGCACACACAAGTGTAAGTTACTACTATTAACAAGGTAAAAACAGAGATATATCCATTTCCCTTTTGCTCTCCTGTGCTCTCTTTCTCTCTCTATCTCATCCACTCTGGTACTCTGTACTCTCTCTCCTTATATCCCAAGTGCTGCTGCAACCGAGATGTCTCGAAAACGCATTTAAAAGGGCGGGATCCCGATTTCCTTGAGCAGCGATTGCCATTTAATTAGGCGGTTACGGGTAAATCGCATCCGTCTTCAGTTAACCTCTTGCGGATATATGCGTGTGTATGTGTGTTCTCTCTTCTCTCTTTCATTCTATCTCGAGCTTTACTCTGTTTTAAGCACTAAAAAGGAGGCTGCTGCTGCTTCTGTTTGAAGTTGAGTATTTTCTGTATCCTTCCTTCCTTCCGTCCTTTTCCTGCCAACGATTTGTTGATGGATCAATTGGCCCACTTTGCTCCCCAGACGTTTCGGAGGAAGAAGGTATTTGGGGAGAGCATCATCATCAGGGGAGAAGAGACAGAAGGAGAGAGAGAGAATCACAAGTTAGCTGAAGATAGGATAGGAGCCGTGTGTGTAAAATGGGTGTAATAAGAGAGAGAGAGAGAGAGAGAGAGATGCCGATGAGAAGAGAGAACAAGGCTGGTGACGTGGGTTTTACTAGGCTTGAGATGATGATGACGAGCATACGTTTTAAGCGTTCTTGAATGGGAAATACCATGACTCCTGGTGACCTTGCTTCCATCATTAGCGCGTGTTTGTGTGTGTGTGTCTCGCTCCTCTTTTGCGACATGCGTATTCTCACACCATTACGATATAACTCTCTCTGTCTCTTTGCGTCGAGGTATTCAGACCAGACAAGAGATTTTTGATGTAGTTTGTCTGTTTGTCTCAACCCCTCCCAACACCCATGTTGTTGTCATTAGCAAAGGTTGACATATATATATGTAACAGGACAAAACACGTGGTCTCGCGTGAGAAAGAGATATCCTGTCTATGAATGTGTGTTTTGTGTGTCTTGTGTATGGGTGACATAGACACGTGTATTTATTTCGTGAGTTAATTATAGAGTATAGCTTATCGGAACCTGGTAGTTATATGAAGATCAGAGAGTTAAATGTTTTTTTACGGAAGGTTTCTGATCTATTATATAATAAATATATCTATTATCACGTGGAAACAAATTGAAATTCTAGTTATCGACTGGAGAGGTTTCTCGAGCTGATTTCACATTCCAAACATTTTATTTCAAAAGTGAGGATTTATGACTCTGTATGGTTTTCGTGTAGGGCTACTATATTTTCTAGGAAACTCTAGGTGACTCTAGGAAACTCTAGGCTCCTGGAAACTCTGGCTGACTTAGCCACCATCTTTGTGTGGAGTATGATGTCCGAATTATGAGTATTAAGATGGAGGAAGATGAGTTCGCCCGGTTATCAAGTGCTTTAATATTCTGAAATTGCAGGTCTAACGTTACAAACAGGTTTTCGCTGAGTCTAAGGCGTCTGTAAAGAAGTGACTCATCGTTCATCCTTTGAGCGACAAAAAAAAAAAAAAACAGATTTGCCGCTCAATCGGAATTTGCTACATGCGACTCGTTTGATTAAACACATTAAGTCAACAGAAATATTTCAATTTATATAAATATTATTCTGTTTACATTCAGGCTCTCACTGAAGAATGAATGAAAGAGAAAGTTTCTTTTTTTTAAATAAAAACCTCATACAGGGTCTACATAAATACAGCTTCTCTGTTCAGAGGTGCCTTAACTACCCATCAGAAAATTATGGATCTATATAGAAATGTCTTAACCTTTTACGGGCCTAACTCAGATCCAGATTGATTTTCATTATACGTTCCATTTTTATTTCCTTTTCATATCTTTTAATTTAGAGGAACCATTTTTATTCGTTTTGCAACCAGGAAATTTTTGAGAGGAAAAGAATCCCCTTATGTTTTTCCTGATTTTGCGCATATCCATAGAAAATAATAATACATTTTATGCTACCTTAAAAATTATAATTTTCAATAGCCTGAATGCTGAAATGAATGAAATTTTTGTTTTCTAAATCAAGTTTGAAATCTCACATCTTCAAGGGGAAAAAATCAAGTGCTTTCATGAATGAAAAATATTTCCTTTTAATTAACAAATTGATGGGCTGTAAATGAGAGGATGAAAATTTTTAAAGAACCTGTGTAAAACAAAAATCTATGTACAATTTTTAATGCGAAATCACCATAATCGTAAAAGAATTCCAAGCAAAACACTCTCTTGTAAGATTAACATCATATTGTGTAGTAAAGAAATCAGAATGTATGTAAAAATGGTTCTGCTGTATAAATAATTAGATATACCCTGCTATTGATCTTAAGCAGCTTCGTCGCGTGTTTACGAAAAGTCAGCATGTACACTGTAATTCGCATAAAAAACACACTCTAGTGACGGTTGTCGGGACTTATTTTTTACTCTAAATTTTTTCCTATCCTTTTATTTAAGGCCTTTTCCAAAGTTCCATAACTCTCTGATGAATAGTTACAGCTGCAAACATTTCTGACTCGCTGAACTATAATTATGTACACATAGTTATACAGTATTCAACGGTGACAGTTCTTGATAAACACTTAAACATGCGACGTAATGAATTGTATATTATTGTAACAGAACCGAAAACATCGGCTAAAACCAAAAGCGCTCATATCCACGTGTTCTGCATATCAACAGACTGCTGCTTTAATATAAATAAACAACCCTATGCCATGTTTTCTCATGTTAAAATTGAACAATCAAACAACAGAAATATTTCTAAGTTATATAAACTTGTAATATTCACTAAGAAATGTTTTTATGCAGTCTCGAGTGTTGATTCATGTCATCTCACTTATCAGCAGATGAGTAGATTTCCATGGAAGCACGGAATTTTAATTAATTAGGGCATTCGACACAAATCACTAGTTTAATTAGTTAATGAATTCAAAAGACCTACTAAACATGTTTACAGAACATAACATTGTTGAGTGTGTTTAAAACTAAAGCGATTTTAAATTCTCTTTAAACAAGAAAAATTCTGCAATCTGACAAATTTGCCTACTTATATATTCTTGCTCGGATGAATAACTATGTTTGACGAGATTGTTTGAGATATAAATTATTTATTATGATTGAAATCTCTCATGTTTTAATTTTCGAAAATTAATTACTCAAATTATGCGACAAACTTGTTCAATGAATGACCCTCAGGTTTACAATCAATCAATATAAACTGCTCGTGATTATCTATTTCGATGAATATGCCATTAAGTCGAAAACGAAACGCATCGTGTAACAACAATTCATATCAAACAATGATATTCTTGTAATGTCACTCTTAAATAAATTTATAATTGCCTAATTTTCACTCTCGAAACTCATTTTTGTCATGATTTAGCCTTTGAAATTACATGGAAATTAAGGTGTCGTTCATCTTTAAAATATACTGTCACACTCGTTATAACGACGTCAAACATTTCGTAAAATTTTGTCGTTATAACAGAGATGGCATTACAACTGAGGTTATTGTTTTCATAACCCTTTTTTTTAAGTATGAAAAATATAGTCAGGTGCAATATATAAAGCACTATAATGGAGTTCAATTTTCCAGGTTGGTCATGTTTTATTGTGAAAAATGCGTGAAATTAGGATGGGATATCGCCAAAACATTTTGGCAACTGTCAGTGATATTGTCGATTATCGCTTATGAAATCGAATATCTTAGTGAGATATGTATAAAAGTACTAAAACAAGTCTGCAGTGAATTAAAATGTATTCACGAAAAAAAATTTTGAGCATGGCACATGTAATGTGATGAATATTCATGTTTTTAATATGATATAATAATAAGTCATATGCATAATAAATAAAATTTCTAAATTATTCAAATTAACGTTATCTTGATTTTGGCTTCAGCAAACTTTAATAACTTTTGATAAAAAACAACACATATTTTTACAGTCGGGGGGATTAAAATTGCAGAATACGGGAATGCCCCGGTTATGCGTCATGTCAATGAACAAGTTGTTGCGTCCAATATGTAATAAATCTTTTTTCATCGTTACGGGGTACCAATTAACTAACATTCCCTGAATGTGATCAACTCTACTTCTGGGAAATTCTTGAAGAAACGCCATAAAAATGGAAGATTAAGTGACGAAAAATGTGTCGTTATATTCGAGGTCATCGCGTTTTCATCAACGTCATAAGCAAGGTTCATCAACATTGATCCCTATTAAAATCAGATAGGATCACCAATTATTGACGTTAGCCAAGGTGTCGTTACGGTCGAGGTCGTTATAACCGAGTTTAACTGTATTTTCGAATGTAAAATCAACATAACAGGTTATTCACCCATACAACACGGAAGTTTTGCATGCAAAAGTCATCTACCTTTCTCATAGGAGGTCCTTTCTTACCGAATGGGTAGGTACCTAAGAGCTCCTATCCCACGATTCAAGATATTGAAGAAGTCACTAACCCTATACACCTTGCTTTCTTCTATAGGGTTAACATCTTATAAGAAATTGAAAGGGGTGATATGAATACCCGGCAGGTACATTAAGTACACATACAATAGGTAAAACTTCCTTACTTCCTTATCCTATAGGCCCTTACCCCCTTAAGATGTTTCACTCTTAAGGTGAATGACTCGCTTGAACTCAAAGTTCATGTTCACCACAAAAAATATTTATTTAACGCCCATTTCTTACAGATATTCTTATAAATAAAACTCAAAAAATATCACATATAAATATTTAAGGATTTCAAATTTTTGAAATTAAATTAAAAAAAAATTAAATTACCGTATTTAAATGCGAAAACAAAAATTAATATCAAGATCTGCGTCTTATAATGAAGATGACTGCTTCTTGAATGTTACCAAGAATCGTAATTCAAAGATTAAAAAAGATAATAATAAAAAACTAATTAGTCTTTGATCAGCAACTTTAATTAATAAGTGTTTTTATATTGACGTATATAATGAATATTTTTTTTCGTTTATGACTGAATGATACGTGAACAAAGCGGATACTTATGTCCAATTTAGCATAGAAATTATATTCAAGAGTTTTATCATATTCATGTAATAGAAGGAGGTGGAGAAAAAATATCTAAGGAGTTATATGTATATTTCCAAGGAAAGCACGAAGTGGGAAAATTGCTTCAATTCCACTTTTGGGAATGGGAGAAAATACATAAGAGGCATTCCGAAGAACAATTACCGAAGAGTGGCACTTGCGAAACGTTTTATTCGCTTTTCGTAATCTGGCAAATTAAGAATAATAAGAATAACAAGGAGCTTTTTGGTATAGAGTTTGAGAGGACGGGGAACGGCTCCTTTTAAGAATGCTTTGTTATACGTACGTGCTACAATACGTTTCCTTAATATATATAATTTTTTTGTTCTCTTTATTTTGTTTCCATGTTCGACATCTTAGAGGAGAAGAGATAGAAAATACGCACCGAATCGCTCTAGCGCACCAAAAAGAGTAGTTATCTAGAGATATACAAATACAGTAATGGCGATATAGCGGAAAGTTCCTCTAAAACTGGATTCAAAAACACTTCAATATACATATTTGTATATGTCGCCCTGAGAGTTGAAGATAGGCTTTTTGGATAGTGGTATTTAATGTTTCATTCCGTGAAGAAGTACCATTAGCATTTTCACAGTGATTTTTGTTATAATTTTATAACAAATCTCTTTCATCAATAAAGAACATCTGAACAGTGCTTATGTATTAGAAACTGAGAATTTTAAATTTTGGAACGAGTTGAGAATTATATGAAATATACTTTTTTAGAAATAAAAATGCTTATACAGTCAAACTCGGTTATAACGACATCAAACTTTCCACGACTTTTTTTCGTGATAGCCGAAGTGTCATTACAACCGATGATGAGGTTTTCGAGACCTTTTTTGACTAAAAGAAATTAATCAGATGCAATCAAATACTGGGCTATGAGGTTTTCATTTCATCAAGATTAGGGTGATATTTGATCGAGAAAAATATTTAAAACTGGAATAAATAATACCCACCTTCACCGATTTTCCCCAAACACGTTGCCAATTGTCAGTGAAATTGCCAAATATTCCTTATAAATAACCCTTGGCAAGAAATACAGAGCTACAGCAAGTCCGCTAAAGCGTATTTCGTTGGGTAAAAATGAACATGACTAATATGCGAGATGAATATTTATATTGATATTCATGAAAACAGAATCTATAAGTTAATGCACATTACTTTCAACCGCGATTCGGAATCAAAGTAAGGTTAATTGAAAAAAACGGGATATTTTTAAACGAAAAGTCGGTTACGGAAAAATACGGGGATGTTTTGTTTACTGATCATGTCGATGAGTAAGCATGTTTTGGAGCGTTAAGTACGCAATAAACCTTTGTTCTCCAGTGCAATGTATAAATAGAACAACAGACAAACATTACTTCAATGAGATAAGCTCTTATTTTAGGAATTTCTTGGGAAAACATGATAAAAATTGAAACCCACTCAACACTAATCTAGTTCAGTAGAATTTACTCGAAACAATTTAAAAATAATTCCAGAGTAGTTTATGGTCGATTATACGGTGAAGGTTTTTTCACAAAAATCTTTTAGGATGTTGATTCCTTTAAAACGAATTGCTTAAAAAATATATAAAATTCAAGCTTCACTACATAATCTTCGATAATTACGATTTTAGTTGTCTCTTTCCGGATAAAAATCCTTTTAGTGAAATCCTAAGCCAGTTTGAGTGCAATAATTTAATGTCATTAATTAATCGATGCCACAGAAACAATACAAAAGCGATGAAAAACGTGTTGTTATATGTGAGGTCGTTACGCTTTCATCGACGTTATCAGGTTTATTAACATTATTTTCTATGGGAATAAGCTGCGACCGCCAATTATTGACGTTATAGCCGAGGATTCGTTGCAACAGAGAACCGTGGTCTTGATAACCAATTCTGATAATTTTTAAGTATCAATTTAATCACAATGTTTTTCCTTACATTTTTTTTCTTCATATTTAGCCTACATTTTTTGGCATCGTAATTTCTCACGAAGAAAGCTTAAAAATACGTTAGAAATCTAACTATAAAATCACGGTAATCCTTAAGTAATTTTCTATCTTATTGATCATATAATTTATTATCAATTAAATAATTTATTACGCAATGAACGTTAGAGAATGATGCTAACGATATCCAATCCTCCCGTTAAAGTCAATGAAAATGATTTTCTTTTGAAACCTCTTTCAGTGTTATTATTCGTATACATACACACGCCCACATAACACTAATCTAGTTCACTGGAATTTACTCGAAACCCGGTAAAAATGATTCCAGAGTAGTTTATGGTCGATTACGGTGACGATATTTAGAAGGTTTTTGCATAACAATCTCTCAGAACGTTGATGCCTTTAAAACGAAGTGTTAAAAAAAAAAATCCGCGTATATATAAAATCAAGCTAAGGCTACATAATCTTCGAAAATTACCATTTTAGTTGTCTTTCCGGATAAAAATCCTTTTAGTGAAATCCTAAACTAATTTAAAAGTGACTTTGAGTGCCATAATTTCCATTAAACTACGGCTACGGCGAAATGTCTTCGCAAATCGGTGAAAGCAGCCATGAGAAGTCGTTTCGACAGCTATCATTAGGAAGACGCTAGCTTAGATTATTATACTGAAGATAATTTTTTTTTGTTATTATTATAATTATTTATTATTATTATTATGCATTATTATTATATTTTTTTTTTTTAGTTTTGGTCGCTCTTCTCCCGTTTTGTATTCTCGAAAATCCACACACACACACACACTCCTTTTCCTCGCTCCGTTATTCCCTTAAAGAAATGACGTTATCGTTTAGCATAAAATTAGCAATTATGTCCATCATCTACGCCATGCATATCAGTTAAGATCGCTTCTGGCGTAACAATTTAAGCAAAAAAAAAAAGCGTTTCTTGGAGGATACGTAACCGCATGGTAAGGAGACGCTCTCACTAAAGTGGCGTCATTATCAACCATATTTCAACGAAGAGACTATTTTTTTCTCGGTTAATTTACCCGTTTTCTAAATTCTCTCAAGTTTCGTATTATTTTCTTAGACTTTTTATTTTATCCAAAACCCCAAAAATTCACATAAGGGGGGGGGGGCCTTCGGGCTTTGAAAATTAAGTATTATAAGAAATTTCTGCAGCAGGTGCCAGCGATGTGAAAAGATTCCACAAATAAGGCACGTGTACGGCTAAGAATAATGTTATGTATATGTAACGGTAAATGTGATAAATTGGTTATTATACATATTTACCAATCGTCTTGGTGAGTTTGATAAATTTATCACTTTTCCTGGCGAATATGCATAATACCCAAGCGTCGTTGGTAAATTTGATAAATACTTGAAATTTATCGCCTTCCTCTGTGACTGCAAAATACCTTAGTGTAATTAGTGAATATTTCATACATATGAAAAAAAATATTCCAAATGAGTCTAGTATGTGTGATGAATATAGTCGGACCCCGATAACAAATTTTACGATCGTACCCCGATATAATCATAACAAATTTTACGATCGTACCCCGATATAATGATAACAAATTTTACGATCGTACCCCGATATAATGATAACAAATTTTACGATCGTACCCCGATATAATCATAACAAATTTTACGATCGTACCCCGATATAATGATACAATATACATGTATGAATTATCATGTAGTACAATTTGCCATGTTTACCGACGACGCGACTCTTGGGTGTTATGCATAATTACTAACGGCGCTTGGTTACTATGCATAATCGCCGGTTAAAGTGATAAATTTAGGGAAATTTCTCAAGCTCACCAAAATTCTCGGCAGTTATGCATAATAACCGGATTTATTGCATTTACAGTAACATATGTATCACCCCTCTCGTGAATTAGAATAATTAACGACCTTCTATAAATAAGGAAAATTCATTTAAATATCAGTTTGAATGATTAGTCGCACCTCAGTGAATGAAAGAAGGTTGTTGGTGGAAAACTATTTGCTGTTGTAAAAATATAGATTACTCTTATAAAATTAACAACACTGTCGGTAATGTCGGGTGACAGTAGAGTTTCGCTTAGGATTTTTGTGTGGCCGGTCTGTGGTCCGGGATTGGTGATGGGAAAATTCCGGGAGCGTTAAAAATCGTGCTTTTGCTGTTTGGTTGAATTCCCACATTGACGGTCCATTTGACATCGACCTGTTACTAGAGAGACGATGTGGAAAATATCAAAAGAGGAGAACGTGGGCCGCTGCTGAATCTGAACCTAAAGAAGAGAAATGACTTGTAGTGAATAGATGTCACCTGGGGAAGAGTTTACAGCCTTGTGTGTCTCGTGGATGATTTCTAGTTGGAACTTATAGGCTGCGAGAAAGCCTAATGATTTCATTACTCACCTAATGAAAAATATATACTTAAGTTAGATGAAATTAATCAATATTTCGTACGAAAAATCCATTATATTTTTTCCGGAATTAACGAGATAAATATCTAAAATAAATTGTTCTTTTTTTTAAAAAATATATAAAAGAATGCAAAATGCTCCTACCTTTTTAACATGGTAAAAAACTCTCTCTGTAGAAATATTATTAAAAATATCATTTATCCATTTATTTATTTCAAACTTTTACCTCATATATTTGATTGTGTATGCTATCTTATGCCAGAGTAAAAAATTTTACGTATCTCTAATAATTTCAGTTTTTACAAATTTTCAAAAAAATGCATTAAAAACAGCTTGCACAATAAAACATAATTGAATGAATAATGAAATAATTGAATAAAAAAATGATTCAAAATTAAGTTCAGTTCATAGAAATTATGAGATTGAGATTTTATCGGCTCAATCTTATTCAAGATTGAATTTTAAATTAATTTTTTTTTAAAAATTTCTAACTCGATTATTTGTGAATGAATCTCAAATCTATTTACTGAACAGTTTTATTTATTTTCAATTATTTTTTCATTCAATTTCATTGATGTCATGTTATTTCGTCACGCGCAAGCCGTTTTTAGTGCGTTTTTTTAGAAAATTTGTAAAAAATTAAGTATTGAAGATATGTAGAATTTTGTACTGACATAGGATAGCATATACACGATCAAGTATATGTGGTAAAGATTTGAAATCTTGAACTAAAACTAAAAGATCTATTGAACGAGTATGGTATGAATATAAATTACTTAAAATCAAAAAAATAAATTGAATTAATATATCTTGAGAGAAAATAAAAATTTCAATTTTTTATCAGTTAGATTTCAACATCTATTTAGAATCATGATTTCAACATCTATTTAGAATCATGATTTCAACATCTATTTAGAATCATGATTTCAACATCTATTTAGAATCATGATTTCAACATCTATTTAGAATCATGATTTCAACATCTATTTAGAATCATGATTTCAACATCTATTTAGAATCATGATTTCAACATCTATTTAGAATCATGATTTCAACATCTATTTAGAATCATGATTTCAACATCTATTTAGAATCATGATTTCAAATCACATAAGTTATTGAATTAATTTTTATTATTTTTTCATTTTGAATAATTATTTTTGGAATTTTCAATTTCACTTAACTCAGTTCTTTTATAAATTTAATTTTTGCTTTCTTTGAAATTTGCATAAAACAAACAATTTTCACCTTTTTAAACTCTACATATATTTTATATTCCATTGTTAAATACGGTAATATGAAATATTTTTACAGTCGAAAACGAATTCGTTCTGCCTGATTATGTGAAAAAGGTAAATTTCAAATTTAGTAAATTCGTAACTTTCCGTAACAAATTCTGATTTAAAACTCGTTATTTTACAGTTTTTAGAGAGTCTATAAAATATTCATATTTTCAAGCTCTTATTGATGGCAGGGAAAAGTCCTAGACTCTTTATTTAAAGTTTTCATGTATATTATCTTACATGTTAGTTGAAATTTAATTCAACGCTCCCTCCCATCTCCATTTGATACTTGACGGTAGAATTTATCCACAATAATTATTTTCTTATTTTTCAACATTTAATTATGTTTTTTTCATTATTATTAGTATTTATACATAAATTATCATTTCCTTATTTTAAAATCTTATTTTGATACATCAACATTTTTCACAATTTTTCAAATATGTGAATATAAAGATTGTTGTATTTGGAAAACACAAAAAATTCTCGAAATTTTTCTTTTGATTTGTACGTTTTAAACTACATATATGCATAATACTACATAAATAGTATTATAAAATATTTTTACGATATCGAATTTGTTCGCTCTAATCATATGAAACAGATAAATTTCAAATTTAGTCCATTCGTAATTTTCCGTAACAAATTCTGATTTAAAATTCGTCATTTTGTAGTTCTCAGAGAAGTCGGTAAAATATTCATATTTTCAAACTCTTATTGATGGAAGTGAAAAGTCCTTGACTCTTTATTTAATGTTTTCAAGTATGTTGTTCCCTTACATGTTAGTTCCAATTTAATTCAACGCCCCCGCCCCCATTTGATACTTGTCGGTAGAATTTCCCAGTAGTTGGCGCGCGAGTAGCATAAATATCTTTCAAATTCCTTCATCAACATCTCATCCATAACTATCGTATTACCGCCAAAACTTGTTTTCCAATCTGCCCTCTTTAAAGTAATGTGATTGTTTACCTCTCTCTCTCTCTCTCTTACTCTCAATGTTATCGAATGAAGCCGTTCTCGGCTCTCTCTTACTGATCGAAATACCGACTGATTTGCATATACTATTCCTTCACGATTTGTGTACTTCAAAAATTGCTTGTAAAGAGATGGGGGGAAGGGAGCGTGAAAAGAGAAGAACATACATTTTTGTTAAGTTTTGTCTCACTTTTACAAAGTGGATTTCCATTTATGAATGAAGCATGAGTGCATGTGTGCCAAGTCATACTTTGAAATATGATTTCACGCATGTTTTGCCTTGAAACGATCTTAGAAGTCATTTCTGGTTTCGCTTTCGAAGTAAATATTCAGCGATTATGTGTAGGTATGCGAGAAAATTATCGCGTGTGTGATTGGAAATGATTCCGGAGGCATGTATCGCCCCTCTTCAGATAAATAATAATTTCGATAATATTTTATTCGTAGATGTTTTGAAAGATCCGATGACTGTTTTAGCACGTGGTTTGATATTCAGTTACGTGAGAGAATGATTAATGCAAAATTTGCGAAATTTCAAATAAATGATTTTCACACACGGTGTATTATATTTATTGTATGCCCATACTGAGTTGGCCTCTGACCTTGACGCGCGAAGGGAGGGTTCATTTTCCAAGGAGGGGAAACGGAGGGGTGGAGGGGAAAAACTCACTAAAATAGCGCAAAAGATACCAACGAAAAATACCAACCTGTTCCTTTTCCCTGCGATCTTTTTACCGAAAGAAGATAAATGGGATTGCCCATCGTGACGTTTCATGACGTAGCCATAGGCCAACTCAGCGTGGGTATACAATATTTATTACTTGTAATGGGAAATTGACTCAAATTTATCAATTAACAAACTTGGATGATTTATTTTGTTCAATAGAAACTATTTAATTTGCAAGATTAATAGGACCTGATAGCAAAATAAAAATGATATAAGAATTATAGTTCCATAGAAAATTAACATTAAATTTTTATGCAGAATTGTCCCATTTTTGAGAATAATGGTACAATATAATTTTTGCATTTTTTTATGCCGCTTTGTTTTATTGACTAAACCTTTTACTGCCCGAATTAGGATTTGAATTAATTTCTTAATTTTTTTTGTTGTTGTTTCCCCTTCTAGTCTTATTATTTAGAGGTATCAACCATAAAATTCGTGAAAAAAGATTTCCCTTATGTTTTCTCGACTTGCCGATGTCCATAGAAACAACATTAAAAATAAAAACAAAAAAAATTAAATTTTATTCTACCTTAAAAACAGATGATTTAAAAAAAAGTTTATGGCATAAGTGCTAAAATGAATTAAATTTTTGTTTTCTGATTCAAGTTTGGAATCTCACACGATCAGGAAAAAAAATCAAGTACTTTCACGTAAGAAAAATACTTTTTGCTAATTAATAAAACCAACCAACAAAAAAAATTAGAATGTTAATCTATGCCGTTGTATATCAATTTTATTGGATTTAGATGTATTTTATAATGCATATTTTCCACATAAAGACAACGAATGGAGGAAACATGGTTGAATAAAATCTGCTTGTAATTATCTATTTGGATGATTAAACGACACGCACCGTATAACAACAATTCAACTTAAACAATGATATTCCCCTTGTAATTCTCAGATAAATTTATAGTGGGAAATTTTTACTTTTGACATTCATTCTCGATAATTTTATTTTGGTCATCATTTAGCCTTTGAACTAACATGGAAATTAAGGCGTCGTTTCTCCTTAAAATGTATTTTCAAATTGAAGATCAACATTCGAGAGTAAAAATTTATTTAAATCGATCAATTAATAAACTTGAAAAGATGTAAATTTTGTAAAAACATCGTTTACAATCAGGAATGATATGGCCGAATAAATTTACAAAATATGCATGATTCCATGAGACAATTCAAGTATGACAACAATATGAATATCTCAGCCACCTCGTTGGAGATTTTTGCCTGTTGTGGTCTTGTATTTGTATTTGTATTATTGATAGAGCAGCAATCATGAAGAAATGTTTCAACATTGTGTAGAACATGAAACACAAGATTTTCGCCTGGTATATTTTAAGTGTGTATTATCAATTTTTGGGAAAATTGATCAGAATCAAAAACTCTTCAAATCTATCAACAAACTGGAAAAGATACGCTTACAGTATTTAAGAATAATGTCGTTTATCATAAATGCATTTGAAAGATATTTTTTTTCCATGATTACCAATCTATTACATTGATTACCAGTTTGGTTGGATTCGTACGTATTTTAATAAATATTTTTTTCTATAAAGACACCGTGTACAATGGATTCAGAGAAAAATGCACAAAAAATGCATGATTTCCTACATGATTTCCATGAGATACAATTCATGAATAACAATAATATTGTTGATAGAGCAGCAATTATCAAATATTTTTCGACATTTTTATGTTATTTCATACATAAATTGTTTTCATACGTGACATTTTAGATAGTTCTAATCGGTGGGAAAATGGACCCAAATGAAGTCATGCAAATATATGGATAAACTTCGAAATATTTTTATACATAAACTTTAAATTTTGACACCGGAATTTGTTTGTAAAACAAAATTATGATGATTGTTCTTAATTTTTTTTTCTTTTTTTGTAAATACAGTAGTTTCTTAAAATTACTTGAATTAATACTTAATTGTTGCTCAATCAACAGTATTTATACTATTATTATTGAACTATCCCTAGGAACCATATATTATTTATTTCACAACTCAAAGCGAAGAATAAAAAGTGAAATAGTAATTATAGTTTAACCAAAATATTAACATTAACTTTGGTAAAGAAATTAATTTTTATAAAGTTCAAACGAAGAATAATAGCATTCACACACACATTATAAATGCATTTGAAAGAGTATGGTTTTGTTTTGCTTATTATATATCTATATATTCTATTCCGTTAATAATCAAATCGATTTGGACGTATTGAGTATTTTTTAATATCAAAACACCATTTAAAATTGAGGAATAATATCGTGGTATAAAATACACAAAATTCCATGAAATTACACACAAAAAATAAAAAAAATACATAAAAATTCCACTGAAATAAATTACACAAAAATTTCATGAAGTAACTCGAAAATAACAATAGTATAAATATTTTTGATGTAGTAGCAATTACGAAGCAATTTTTCAACATTGTATGGGATTTCGAATAATCGATTTCCATCCGGTATATTTTATGTATTAATTATTTGGTGGGAAAATTGATCCAAAAATAGAGCCATTCATATCTATTAACAATTTGGAAATATTTATATTGTATAATATAAACTGATTTTTAAGGTTTATTAAAATTATACATCCGATAGCCAAAAAATGATAAGGAAAACAATTATAGTTCACCACTGCAATTGAATATTAGTAAGTAATTGAAATGAATATGTAAAATAAAATCATGATAAGATTTTTTTTTTTTAAATAGACTGCTTTTTCTTTTACGTATAGGACAATATATTTCGATATTACAGCTTCAAGAAAAATGATGCAATTTATTATAAATACATCTGAAATATATCTTTTGCTTAATTTATTACACATCTATTCTATTGATTATCGATATAATTGGATGCAAAATAAAATACACAAAAAAATACATGACTCCATGAGATAATTGAAGAATAATAATCACACAAATATCGTAGACAGAGCAGCAGTTGTATAGTAAAATTTATAATTTCGTTAATTTCATATTTTTTCAAAAATCACAATGAAAACTATACTTTAAGGAATTAAACTATGCGTTAAGGAATTAAAAATCGTAACTATAAATAACTTTATTCTTATATATATATATTCTTTAATCATTTTGGTAGTTTTTCAAATAAATTACCGAAAAAATTATTTAAAAATAATGTATGGAATACATGAATTTTTTAGCACAGTAAGATAGAATGGAAATCTAATTTAAATACAATGTATTTTCTGGTTCCCGTTAATTTGTAATTTATATAAACTAAAAATATGCCGATTATATAAAATATTTATTTATCTATTTTTACATTCATTTTGCAAAATATACTCAAATAATTTTTACATGAGCTCTGAAGAGACAATGTTTACATTGTTAGATATGTTTTTTCTGACACATCTATGACCTATGGATGAACACCATAGTTTACAATTATTGAAAACTTGATAGAAAAATATAAATGAAGTTATGTTTAAAATAATTTTCTATAATTAATTGTATTTTCTTCTATATTTCTTTCACATTCAATTTAAATTATAATGATATTTAACGAGCATAAAGATTATTCTTCCATTCTAATACAACAGTTTAATTGTTGATTCAAATAGAATGGTTAACCATTGCGTACATTACTTACATTCACTAATATACATATGTATAAGTCGTATAGGTTTATTATACACTTCGCGCTGCAAATAGTAAGTGAAAAGTTTTTTCATACTATTGAAATAAAAGAAATTAAAAAATAATTACCAATAATTTAAAAAATGAGTGTATACTACAAAATAATCCCAAAAAAATTCTCGATATTTTATTTCTTTAAATTTAAATATTTATATTTAAAAAAAGTCAAAATTTTGTTTAATAAACATGACTTAGGATATACATTTGAATATTACTAATTAATAGTTCTAAAATAATAATTATAACTAAATTTAAAAAAATTATAAATTATAGTTAAGGTTCCCTATCAATTTCAAAATCATTTCTAAAATAACGAGTTGACATGAATATGAAAATACATATCAAATGTAAATTTTAGTTTTGGTGAAATTTATTTTAAAAAAACCGCGAATTGATAGCCTTATAGATATAAGAAACAGTTTTCAAGATATAATCATGATTTTTTTAATCATTAATGATGAAAAACATACTTTGTTATTACACATGCATGTGGAATTGACGCGGTAATTTGACCTTCCGCGATTGGGTTTTGCGTTTCTCTCCGGGCGTCCGAGCTGAGAGTTGCCGCAACGAGATTCTATTTAAATTCCGATGCCATGATTCACCTTTTGTGACCCGCAAACGGTTTGTTTACCTATGGTCGAACGTGCATTAAAACATAATATTTCGAAATTTAATGCAATTTAAATATTTCAAATAGCATAAAATCTCAATAAAATTCATCCAAAATATCAAAATCATTTTTAAATATATTTTTTTCTCAATTTTTCAAAACAAAACAGAAACGCAAAAATTTAACTTATTTTGAATAAGTTCCACAGTAATTCAAAAATATCTCAGGAATTTAAATTATTACGCCTTTGTAATAAATATAAAATTAAAAAATAATAATTTACTAATTTCTTCCACTATTGTGCAAAAGAAATTGCTAAAAGAATTAATTGTTACAATAATAAAATTCTTTAAAAAATGTAAATATAAAAAAATATCAAATTATATACGAGGAAGTTTACCATAGTATTATTACTAATATACATATATGAAAAAAAAAATTATGTTCAATACTAAATTTAAAAACTCTTATTTTTAAGATGTAAACAAACATTTTTTAGATCATAACTTCAGCTGTAGGAAAATTAAAAATAAGTTTTTTTCTTCATACATAATCAATATTTTAATTGAATGAAATAAATTGTGTTTGTAACAATATAAGAAAAACAAATTCATAAACTCACTTTACTGATATATCGCAGGTACTATAAATGTACACAAACTGTTTTAAGGGGGTTTATGTACGAAAAATTTTCCAAAAAACACATTAGCGAATTTTTCAGTTTTCCAGTACTGTGAAATTTTCTGCGTTTCATTGTGCCCAAGTTTTTATTCTACCCTGTACGAGAAATTTTTTTTTAATTTTCTAATATAAACTGCATATGTTTATGCTTTCCACTAAAATGCTCTTTTCTCAAAACTAAGGTTTTTGTTAGATAAGGAAAATTTTTTCTAACTCCACTTATTTAAATGTCTTGAAACTTTGCGTGTCTCTTAACACTATGACGTCACATACTTTAACACGAGAATTTTTTATTAAAATTATTTTAAAAAAATTATGGCACAAAATATGGGTAAATTTTGGTGATTTTTAAAAAACTTGCATATTGCTGAGATTAAAATTCGAGAAAAACAAACGATTAAAATCCTAAATGCTCATGTTAAATTGTATATAAATATCTATAGTATTTGAGGGGAAAAATGAGTGCTTAAAGCGGATAGAAAATTTTAAGTGAATAGAAAATTTTAAGTGAATAGAAAATGTTCCTTAAAGGAAGGAGATTTTTCCCCATAGAAAAGCATGGAAGATCGTGCACCAACCCCCTTAAGACATAACGCTAACCATTTATAACGTTCAATACATTTTTTTCAGCAAAATCTGAAATGTAAACCAAACCAATACTGAAATATACAAATAAAAATTATACTTCAATAAATTTCAGGAAATTTTCGTAAATTTTATTTTCTGATGTAAATATTCCGTAAATTTCAATACTCAATTTTTTTCAAGAACTAAAACTCAGAGTCAAGTGCGAATTATACTTAAAATACGATTTAGTTAATGGCAATACACGAAAATGATGATAACTTGAATAGTTTTGTTTTAGTAATTAAATGCATATGTCTCCGTGAGAAAGATATACTTTGAGATAATGGTAACAGAAAACTGAAGTTTTATTTTCTTAGCAATATTAATATTAAAATTTTAAATAAAAAAATACTAATAAATCCAATTAAAAAAGTACAATGCTTCCTAAAAAATATTTTGTCCAATATAAGTATCAAATTTTATAAATAAAATATCTTGCTTCAATTTCTTTTTTTTAAACCTATATGCATTATTGAAAATGTAGAAAATACAAGTATATTGACAATATCGCAAATACAAGTATATTGACAATATCGCAAATACAAGTATATTGACAATATCGCAAATACAAGTATATTGACAATATCGCAAATACAAGTATATTGACAATATCGCAAATACATCGACATTGAACACTTTATTTAGTGTTCGATGTCGATGTATTGTGAACAAAAATATAATTTTGCAATTTTTTTAGTAAAATTCCAGCAATCCAGCAAACATTAAAAATTAACAGACAAATGTTTTGAAACATGTAGGAATTTCTCTGTGTTAACTTTAGGAACAAAACAAATCATACTATACTGAACATATTTTATCTCATATTTAATTTCAAACATTTTAAAATCATGAGAATTATTCAAATTTTTATATAAACATGTACAAAAGATGTAACATTTTATTATATATATATATATGTCTAAAAATCATAATTTGAAACATTATAAGTAAAATACTGATGTGTTGAAATCACTGAAATATGTTCTGTAGTTAAAATGTTTAGGTAAATTCATCATATGAAAAATGAATGAATACAATATAATATACAAATGTCAATAACACAAACTAAAATAATTTTAAGTTTAATTTTCAAGGGCAATTCAAAGACTTGAAATGATTCAATTTTTTAATAGCATTACTCTTATCTAATTCTATGGAATAATAGGACAGATAAGCTATCTGTTGTTACGGAAAAAAATATTCGTAACCATTTTCTGAATAAGCTATTCTTTCAGCATTAATGGATGATCGAACAATGATATTAAACACAATAAACAAATTTCAACGGTAACAGAATATCTGTAGCATTAAATGAATGGAAATTTATATTTAAAAAAAAGTAAATTTGTGGTGAAAATGAAATTAATAATAAATAAACTAATAATAATGATAAATTTCAAGTTTGGAAAATTGTAGATATTTCTGTTTACGTTAGCAAAAACAAATATGTATATATATTACACCGAACACATAATATATGTGTGTATATATATCACTTCAGAAGTTTTAAAATTATGAGAATTATCGAAGTTTTCGTAAATATGCACAATAATTAAATTTCAGTTCAATTTCGCACACGCGTGCATAAAATTACCACGGATAATTCTAATTTCACGAAAATTCAAATAGAGAAGAATTTTTCAAATTTTACCCAGCATCAAATTGATATGGCATACCTTAATACAATAATTTTCAACATAGAGCATTGATTCTTATCACCGTATAAACAGACTACATCTCTCTGAAACAAATGCTAAATACTAGTTTAATTTCTAGTGAATATTTGTGAATAAAAGCTGTTGTATTGACTTTTAAGTACTCAAAAATAATGAAATTTAAAAATTCACACTAATACATATATACTTTTTAATAAAAAAACTTCCAATAAAGTATTTAATGAATAAACTCAAGGAAAACTACCACAAAAAATACATCACCTCTTACAATTTTTAAAAACAAAGAAATGATAATTCAAATATAGTTTCCCTACCAAAAATTATACAAATACCTCGCAAAGATATATTTTGGAGAAAAAAAATCACGAATCATAAATAATTCAAATTCCAAGATTCTTAGAAAGTTTTAATATTGAAAAGCAATATTAGGAAATATTCAATTTCTATATTATTTTAGTGCATTTTTTTCTCTCGCTAAAATATGAAATACAATAATGAAGCGAATTCTAGAAATCCATACAAATAATACACAGCGGTACTGTATTTTACGACTTATTTCAAGTTCCGCAAGTTTGGAAGAAAAAAAAATTCTTTTCGATATATGGAAACTTTGTGAAAAATTAATGACAACGGAACGGAATATTTATCCTATTGCTTGAGCAAAAGATAATACTAAAATGCGTATTGTATCTTATCGATATGGTTTAATCCCATAGGACGAAA
Source organism: Pholcus phalangioides (assembly GCF_987345545.1). Taxonomy (NCBI): domain Eukaryota; kingdom Metazoa; phylum Arthropoda; class Arachnida; order Araneae; family Pholcidae; genus Pholcus; species Pholcus phalangioides. The sequence continues at coordinate 27,585,317 of NW_028301610.1, read as the reverse complement.
TGCTTTTATATAGTCACAATAGTTATTCTTTTAGGCTTTAGTGAATAATGTAGTTATTTTCGTTTTGTGTGCCTTTTTTTCTGAATAATTGATAACAATCCAGGTTAGCATAAACACGTGGTACCGTATTATCGAATTGTTTACTCTACACCACGCCTTCCTCCAAGGCATCAAGAGTTCTTTCCAATTATATATCCACAAGAATTCCAATAATTAAAAAAAAAAGTAATTACTTTGTATTAGGCATTATCTTAGAAACGTTAAATAAATTATGAATCAGGAGAGAGATTGGTTATTGAAATAAGTTATTAATTTAATTTAATGATTCTTAACAGAAGATGTATTTTTTTAGTCGATAAAGTTTAAAAAATTTGTGAATAATTTTTCTATTTTGATAAAACAATAATAAAATATAATTATGAGTAAGAATATAATTTGTTTTTTTATTGTTTTATTAAAATTTAGTTTGAAAATTTCGGAGAAAAAATTCCGAAATATTTAAATTAAATCTGTATTTTTAACGTAACTCGAATATAGATATTTTTATGATTGCACGTTCCGTTATTATTATTAACCAATTTGTACTCATGAGTATTTTTCTCCGAAAAAATTTGCAACACATACGTTTTCTTGTTAAGTCGAATTGTCAAAAATGACTTCAAAAATATTGCATTCAATTGCAAATAAAATACTAAAAATTTCGTGTCAATCGGTTAATTTGTTCTTTCATAAAAAAAAATAAACAATTAATTAATTCTAGTGTAAACGTATGCAGTAAAAAAACGCTTTGAACGCGGTTTTCTCAGATTGCAGTTTTTGAGCTCACACATCCGTAAGGTTTCAAAAAACCACTCCAAAAATTCTGAAATTTTGCAGAAATGTTTATTCGACATGTGCGAGAAGACCTCGTGCGTAAAAAAGACCTCGAACTTGAATATCTGTTGACCACCACCACGTGTTAGAATTTTATGAAATTTTCAAGTTTGGAAAAATATATCTAAATTTCAAAAATCTATATTCAACATTTTTTTCAAAATACTTCCCATTGATCAATTGCTAAATCCGGGGTCTATTTACAAGCACATGTGAAATAAATATTTCGGAAAAATTTCAAAATTTTCGGGGCAATAATTCTTTGTTTAATCTTACGTATGAACTCAAAAACTGTAATCTGAGAAAATCGCTTTTAAAGTGTTTTTTCTTATATACACTATAATTGTTTACACTATAATTAATTATTTCTTTCATTATGAAAGAACAAATTAATCGATTGACACGAATTTTTTAGTATTTTATTTGAAATTGAAAGAATTATTTTTGAAGTCATATTTAAAAATTCGACTTTAAGGGTCGTGAGACCCTTGTACTAAGATAAGTACAGTGAGTACACAAATGGGTTAAAATATAGTTGCAGGTTTTATCAGTGTAAGGTTATGTGTGGAAAGATTCAAGATACACCAAAATATTTTGTAGTTATTTCTTATCTTTAAACAACCCAGATCCCTCTTTATCACAATACTGCGTGCGGAAGAAAAAAAGAGAGTACTGCATTGTACTCATTCCAAAAAAAAAAAAAATTGGGGAAAAACGGGAGTTTTTGTAACTCTTGGAAGAATAGAGTAAGGAAAAAAACCCATTTTTTTAGCGTAGGAACCTGTATTCACTTCACTAAGCTCATATATTACATGAAACATTCTATTATGGCAAGGGAGAGATTTTATACAGTAAATATAATGCCTCGTACACACATACAGCACAGTATGATAGTTATCTCTCTATTTTTTTAACACATCCTAAATTTTAAAATTTGAGTTATTCGACTATTTACGATATTATTATTAACTTTTACTAACAAACATATAAATGCCAGATATTTGTATTATTTTATTAATACTTTTTACAATTTTTTTACAGATAAATATTTATTCGTGTGATTAAATATCAATTCATATGCCGATTGGCCAACTCTTCGAAAAAAAACTGTCACGCAATAATAGGTGATAAATTTAAATTTATCAAGAAACGTTGGCATTTTTTTAATTATAATTTTTTTTAAATTTAAATGTTGCCTTTTGATTTTTAAAAATAATTTCAAAATTTTGTGTTATTGTATCATGGGATGAATTTTCACATATTTTCGAATTTCTTAAGTAAAAATAATAAATGTATATTTTTTGAATGTATTTTGAAGCTGTATGTGAATTTTAAGCATTTTTTGAAGTTGAAATGCTTATTGACTGATTGCCAATCACTTGGCAGTCCATAGCCAAGCGATTGACCAATTTTTTTCTATAGCCATTCCATCATTCATGTTTTGATTTGTTTATTAATAAACAGAGTATGAAATTCAGACTTCTTTCACCTCAAATACTATTCTCTCGGTTTCATATAAATTTAGGAACGCTCATTTTTTACACAAAATTTAAATAAAAAATAAGAGATCCATGTATACAACTACCGTTATATATGATATGTAGGTATACATTTCTTCAAGATATGTGTGTATAATGCCAAGGCTAGATTTAGGAATGATTGACGCAAAATGCAAATTTAAAAAATTAAAAAAAAATAAATAAGAGATCCATATTCATAAAATCTTGAGCACAACTAAAAAAAAATTCCAAAAATGTTTGATACATTTTAATCTATCACTTGTCATTGCAATGGAGGTGTTTTGTTTTCAAAAAGTTATAAGGATCGATATTTAGTCAATATGAGTACAAATTCATCGGCAAGAAAACTGAATTACTATGGAATAATATCTGGCATTAATGTTTGTTAGTCAATGTTAATTGCAATATTGGGGAAAGAGTCAAATTTGAAAGAAAACGAGTTAATTTCAGTTTCTATATGACTTGGCTCATTAAGAAACAAGTATTACTAAGCTATGCATAAACATGTGTACATAACCTTTTTTTCGTAAATACGTATTACTTTTTGTTCAAGTCGCACAACTCACCGTATGGCCTGTGAAGCCAAATTACCGAATGTAAGATTTTAATGAATATTTTTAATTGAGAAATATGTAAATTCCAACTGGCGATGGATAGACAATTGCCTATCTTACCGAAACATTTGTCGAAACTGAAGACAGTCATCTCACCGAATTCGCATCCGAATACTTTTGGCATCCTTCTTACTTTTGTATACACCATCTTTTCATGGTGAAAAACTCAGGATGGAATCACAAATAGTAAGACTTAAATTAAATATATTCAAGAAAGAAAAAACCTTTATAAAAGAAGTACTTAGAAAGAAAAAGAACACATCTTCAATGGTCAGGGGCCATGGATGACTCGGGCCCTGGATCTGAACCCGTTAATCGCTACTGGTATTTATGATTTTTCGAAATATTTTCGAGTATCAGTGTGAACCAAATATTTTCATTGTGGGCCACGAACAGTAAAAAAAAAAACATTTAAATGGTACGTGGCCAGCAGTAATTTAAGTGACGATTGAAGTGACCTGCAGTCATGAAAAGATTGCGTGCACGTAAATTATAGGAATATGTTCTCTCACGTGGTATCATTAAAAGAATGTGAGTAAATCATCTGTATTCTTTGGTATTTACATTTTTAAGTATCAGTTCAAAATATGATCTCAAACTGCCAAACAAAATTCCCGTAATATGACAGTAGGTGATAGTTGATAAAGTTATAATTGTTGCATTGTAATACTTCATCCTATAAAACAGAGATCCTTAACCGGGGTTCATTGGGGTTATTTCAGGGGATCCGTGTGCTTGAATACGAAAACAATTAACTCATTGTTTCCCATCGGGTATAACCTGAATGTTATTTCGTAAAGGGGTCCCCCCCCCCATGGTCTTCATCTAATTAACAAAAAAGGTCAGAAGAACACGAAGGGGGTCAAGAACCTCTGCTATATAACATCTTTTATTTTTACTTCAATGAAGCTGTCAAATATAAAATGCTAATTTTAACATTGGTCTGGATCAGCTTGCAGATGCGTTAATCCTGACGTACTGTTTCAAAGATCAATTCCGACTCTAAAAAGTATATAATTTACACTAAATTGCGACCCATAATTGGTTCAATAATTGTTCTAATATAGAAAGCATTGATAATTTAATACTAACTAGATTTAATAAATTAACTTTCTGTAGTTCACCCCCATAAAAACGAATTGGGGGAAAAAGTCCTTTTTTTTAATGTGGATGAAAATAGGTGCTTTTGGTATACTTTTAATTGAAACCATATATCAACACAGTAATTAATCAGAGTGGATTTTTAATCATCTAAAAAATCGTTAATTAAGGGTAAAATATACAGTTTACCTCGATTTTAATGTTATTGATAAACAGATAAAATTTTGTTTAGTAAAGTTGAATAGTTTTACACACACACACACACTAGATTATATTTAATATAAATAATTAAATTTTCAATTCCTTCAATTTTGTGTGATTTTATAAATCTCTCTGAACACGTAAAATTTCAGCAGCTCTCGAAAAAATTACACCAACAAGGAATCAGCTCTTTCTGGATAAAAAAAGTATTGTACTTATATAGCTGTATTTTGTATGGACATGACACTAAAAGATGTACTCTACTTCTAAAATAACCAAAAAATAAATAAAAAAAATTGAGAAAAGACATGGGTATATATATAATGGGTTTTTACCATGTAATTTGCCATATATATTCAAATATATATGGGACCATAATGGGTTAACAACCAAAATCATATTTTTTGCTCGATTGGATAACTAAATCCCAATAAAGGTCAATAAAAATATTCCATCGATATTTTGGAGAATCTCTTCATCCACGGACATTATTGCTATCCAATCGAAATCAATCAATATGTTTTTTTTAACGGTTCACTCACGTATAATTTATCATCTAAAAGAAACAACAGTGAAATCGTAACAAGATTCGTAATGACACGGATTACCAATAAGTCGCGTATCGTTATGTCAAACATTCATATTCGAGTGCTCTTAGATAGCAAATGGAGCCGTCATGTCGTGAAATTCCTCAAGATCCTCTTACCATATATACACCTGCCGGACCCAACAGTCAACTGTTGCTCTGCTTAATTTTGACTGATCGGAGTGGTGGTGTCGGATTTTCCCGGGTCATTTCCTCGTTTCCCCTCCTCCCTCCAGCATATAAAATGCAAATTTCAACATTGGCGTGAATCAGCTTGCAGATGGATTCCTCATGACATACGGCATCAAAGACCTCTTTAGATTCAACAAAGTATATTATTTGCACTAATTTCAACTCATAGCATAGTTTAATCAGAGTTCTAATCTACATAATTAAAGCATTAACCACGTCAAATTGAGTAAGTTAGGAACCGAAATCATGTTTTTTTGCTTGAGGATGGCCAATAAAAATATTCTATTGATGCTTTAGAATTTCAACCATCAACAGACATTATTACTGTCCAATCGAAATCAATCAATGTTTTTAAACGATTCCCTTACGTATAATTTATCAGCTAAAAACAACAGTGAAATCGTAACAAGATTCGTAATGAGACAAATTACCAATTAGTCTCGTATCATTATGTCAAACATTCATATTCGAGTGCTCTTAGATTGCAAATGGAGCCGTCATGTCGAGAAATTCTTCAAGATCCTCTTAGCATGTATACACCTGTCCGACCCAACACAGTCAACTGTTGCTCTGCTTAATTTTGACTGATCGGAGTGGTGGCGTCGGATTTTCCCTGGTCCCTTCCTCGTTTGGGGTCCCTCTTCTCCTTTGGTTATAGAAGATGGGAAGTGCCAGTAAAGATGACAGCAGTACTAGAACCTTCTTCTTCTTCGTTTTCCTTTTCCCAAAATGGGAAAAGTCCTGCTTTCTCTCCAACCACACCTCCGATCTTTCTCAGACTTACTCTCTTTGTCATCATCATCTTTGCCTCGCTCGCTCTCTCTCTCCCTTAGGACGACTGATTCTACTACATTTCCCTTAGTTATTTCTCCTGTTGGTTGGCTGTTCCAGCATATTTGTCACACACACACACAAGACTCTCACACTCTCTCTCCAACCATCTTTCTCCTTCGCTGTACCGTTTCAGAGGTGTTGGAAATACTCTCAAAGCGGTGCCGTGTATCTAAAGTGGCATCTGAGATGAAGTAAGTGTTAAAACCGGTGTCAAGGTCGCGTTGCTGATGAATTGCCACCGTGGTTTACTCATAAACTTTCATAGGCACTTTGAAACCTGTTGAAAACGTTTCTCATTCCTCAAGAGGAAACCTCTCTCTGACACCATTGGTTCATCCAATTAAACCCTTCAACACAATGCACCAGTTAATCTAATTTAAACTCTCATATTTACCTCACGTTGTATTGTCACGAGATAGTGGAAATATATTCAAAAGGATAACAATTGAAAGGAAAATTTATACATTGAAAGCATTTCATTATAATACAATGCATCGAGAGTACCGTAATTTTCTTGTGTTGTACCGTAAATTTTCTTAATAATATACATTTAGAAAATTGTAATCGGTACAATATAGACACCGAAATATAAATATAAATGAATAACTATTTTTTTTCGAAAATTTGAAAAAAATATTACTATTTAAATTCAAAAAATACTTCAATCGGTACCGAAAATTTGATGAAAATTAATTAAAATAATTTAAATGTGAAAATAATTATTAAAATAATTAATATTTTTAACAAGTTTTTATTAAGAAGACATTGTGATTGAGGTAAAAAAGTTTCAAAATTTTGAAATTTAAATATAAGATTATTATAATTAATGAAATTAAAATTTAGAATTGATATTTTATGTCATTAATAAATTCAAAATACATAATATAAATTATGAAAGAATTTTTTTTAAACAGCTTTAAATAATAATGATAATATAAATATAATACATGAATAATAAATGTGATGTAAGTTAAAAATATTTCATGGAAATACTAAATCGGTACCAAAATTTGATGAAAATTAATTTAGATAATTTGAATGCGAAAATAATCATTTTTAATATATTAATATATTTTTTAGTTAATTGATTAGAAAAAGTTATTCGCGATGAAAGTAGTAGATTTTTAAATTTTTCAAATTTAAATTTAGGATAATTTTTTTTTATAATTAATGAAAAGCATAATTTGGCATTGTTATCTTTGTATGCTTTCAATACACTAAAAATATATTATGAAATTTATTAAAACATTTTCTTTTGAAGAAACTTTAAATAATCAAATGATTATATAATAATAGACACAGCTCTAAAGTAATAATAATAATTTCTAAATAATTTCTAAAATAAACTAAATGAATCAAACTCATCCAAATGTTCAAAATTTCACTATAAAAGACACAATATTACTTCAAAATAATTTAATAATGAGCATTGTGTGATTATTTGCTATCCAAATTTAATTTGTATCAATAATTAAACTGAATAAACTAAGTTGAAAAGAATTTAATATTTCAATTTAAAAAACTAATTGATGAATGAGAAATTGGAATTATTCATTTGGCTGAATAGCAATAACAACAATACGATTACTATTTCATATAATATCATGAAATTACTACAAAAATATTTGACATTTAAATAATGATTAAGTAGAATGTTAGAGCATTCCCAATTCGTAAAAATGTGCTGCAATATGTCATTATGGGCAACATAATACATGCAGTGCTTGAAGTAGGTCATGAGATCTGTGTAAATTTTTTTTTTTTACAAAATTTAATCCATTTGCAATAGCTGATATTGATCCGCTTAGCTTATTTTTAAGATGATTTAACTGTAAAATAATACTAAGCCTAAGGGTTTCCGAATTCAATTTACAAAATATTACATAACATGCAACCGTATAATGGTAAACCAAACAAAATTTTTATTTTTAAAGCTTAATCCGATTTCAAATCTAAATACTAAAACTAATTATGTGGGGTGGAAGTCTACGTCTCGTATTATCTAAAGAATAAGACCCACGTGATGAGAAACATTTTTGATTAAGAAAATAGGATTAAGGAGACTAATAATCCCACACATACAAAATACCTAATTACAATATAATTTTGGCGTGCCCCACGGCATTATATGGTTACAAACTCCAAAATAAGTGCCTAATGATGTTGCTTCATGTCATATTAAGTTTTAAACAATGAAAAACAGCCTAAGAACTGTATTCTTGGACTTCGGAAGCTAATTAGGGTTAATAATATCCGATTGCTTGTTTCTTTATTACAATAATTATGTCAGGATTAAGTTTTCTGCAGGTATTCACGAAATTTGTAAATTTAACAATAAGAGAGTAATTTTAGAGTATTATGGCAATTAAAATTTGGGTACAAGTAATTGGAATGTTGAGAATAAATTGGAAGAAACAGAGAAGAGAAAATAAAAAATATTTTCTTGCTCCAGAAATTTTAGTACTCTTGATTTAATCAATGTACCTGACAATAATACCTATCGTGTAGTTTCAACAAGCTATTGGTTTTACCGATACGGTGGCATGATTTCGAATTTTAAAATTATTAGATTTCTTGAATTTATTTTTCAGGTTTTTAGGGGATGTTATGTAAGATTTATGGACTGCATTCTTTTGTAGTTTGTTTCCATCCAGAGTGCTTGGTGCGAAGTCAACCTACAAATCTCGTGCTAGATTTTTCAATAAAAGTTCATGTTATGAAATTATTTACCAAATGAATACCCAAAATATGCTTCTGAATCATGTTTATTTCATTGTAAGGCAATGTAAACGTAAATATTAAATTCTTAGTTAGTAATTCCAAAATATTTTTAAGGTTTTAATCAAAAATCTGCCGTTTGTTATTATAGGGGATTTCGAACGAATCTCAAATTGGTGATAGTTTGTAGAGATGCTGTGAAGTTTATTATTTGGGTAGAAGAAACTATGGAATGTTGAGAAGAACTTTCAAGAAATTGAGAAGGGATAAATAGAGAGAAAAATTGTAATGGTTTCTTTCTGCAGAAATTTCACCAATCAATGTATCTGTTAGTAATGTCTATCACAGCAGCATTTCAACATACCAATGCTTCTACCCATATTACGGTCATGGCGGAAATAGTATTGAATTTGAAAATTATTAAATTTCTTTAATCGGACAGCTTCTTTGAGGTATCGTAGAGGATATTATGCATCACAGATTTATGGAGCAGCATTTTTCAGTGGTTTAGGTATCTATCCAGAATGTTCGATACGATATCAACCTACAAATTATGCATGATTTTTCAATAACAACTCAAGTTGATGAAATTGTTTACAAAAATTAATGTCCAAAATATGGTTTTAAATCATGTTTATTTCATTTTTAAGCAGCATAAACGTGAATCTGAATTTTTTCAGTAATACTTATTCTATTTCGAAGTCATAACCTGAAAAAAATTAAAATTTAATTTATATAAATCAATAATATGTATATGGAGAGAAAAAAAAAATTAAGAGTACATAATAATTTATTCGGCATCAATTTATGCAAAATTTTACAAAAATTCGTGGACTGTACATAAAATTTGTATATATATATATATATATATATATATATATATATTCGTAATTTAGATATTAACCTATATCATCAATAAATCTATATTATTTTTTAGCACGATAAATTTGTCAACAATAATTTTCTTGGAATTCGACGAGACTTATTATACATCAAAGTCTGATGCAACTTTCTTTTGAAAAATGAGTCATTTTCAAAAAAAAAATTCCATAATTTTTTTTTTGTATTATATAAGCATTTACGCTATCTTTTACAGCTCACGGGAATCAGATAACGCAAAATTCTTTAAGGTCCTTTTTTTTTCCTACAAAACAGCTCTAAAAACCTAGCTTGTCGCATTCAATTAATTTGCTTAATTAGGTATTTGTCGATTTCAATATCATTAGTTTGAAAAGAGCTTTTAAGCTGGACGTATTCGTAAAAGAGGAATTTATTTTGCTTATTTTTTTTCTTGTCAGTGGTTTGCTTGCACAAGAAACAACCAAAATATCTAAAAGATAGCATTCCTTTTTCGATTTTAAAAATTAAAGAAGTACTGCATTAAGTATCCAAAGCACAAAATAACTCAAGTCTTTACTGATTGGTAATTTCATGGGATTTAAGGAATCCAACAAAAGGCCGATGTGATGATGATGATGTGATTGGCTGACAAGTTTCGAATCCGAGGCTTTAAAGTAATTAGTGAATTTTTTTTAACAGGCTGAAGAGTTTGTTTATTGGTTAGTTGGTTACGTTAAGGCTATTTGAACATTTTTATACCATTGACTTAACATGTATGTGACTGATTGATAACAAAATACAGGTAAGATACGCTTCGCATATTCCAGATATAGTCATTACGTACTATCAGACATTTTTTGGTATTATAGGTATTTAGTCGAGGAATCCGAGACAGTGAGCATAGTTTGTTGACCAGAATGGACATCTGTGGAGTAGCCCCGTGATGTTGAGGTTGGTATAGAACCAACCGGGGCATTCCAAAGATATCTGTAGGTGTTCCTCGAAAAACAATAATGATGAATAGTGCAAACAGTTAAATTATAGATAAAGAAAAATATATACATTTCACTTTTTTCCTAAAACACTAATAAATTTTCAATTAAAGCAACGTTTAAAGACAAATAAAGAATATTAATGAGTTGACTCATTCCGGCACTCCTGGGTGCCGAATTTTGAATTAATACAAAAGAAATAATTATAACACTAATAAAAAATAATTCTAAAATTGAAAAAAAAATTCTAAAATTGAAAAAAAAAATTCTAAAGTTGAAAAAAATGGTTCTAAAACTAAAAAAAAATAATTCTAAAACTAATTATAACATTGGGACCCGATGAAACAAATAATCTGAGAACTAATGAAAATTAAAATTGATAAATCAAGAAAAAGAGAAATAATTCCACACACGTATGAAAATTAATGAAAATTCCAAAATTGATGAAAGTTCAGAATTTGTGAAAGAAATAATTCAAGAATTGTGGAAGCCTTTGATAATTTCGTGCCTCCTGTTTGATTCGAGGCTCGGAATACCTTTTGCCCACAACTATGAAAAATCATGCATTTAGTCAACTGTGACAAAAACCTTTTTTCCTGTCCCTTGCTGATGTTATTTTATGGTTGAAAAAAGTGGAATTTGGCACCCTGGGCTACCTTTACACCTAATACACCTGCGTTTCCCTATAGTTTCATGGCTTCGCTACAGGAGTGATCCCCTTTCACGAGACGAATAACTTCCCCTTATAATGTTAATTTTTTTATTTTTATACTTGAATATTCCGATCGGGATCGTGAGCAGGAACCCCCCCCCCCCTCCCTAAAGAGCGGGGTGCCGGTCAATCGAACCGGCCCTGGTGCTCATGGTTCGACTGAGATCACAGATCATATGGATACGTTCCAGATGATTCTAAGAGCGTGGGTATTGTTTAAAGCAGCGTTTCTCAACCTATAGTCCGCGAACCAGAGGTAGTCCACGACGATGGCATAGGTGGTCAGCAGATGGAGTTTATAAAATTATTCACCCGTTGTGATTGATACTAGTAATATCTATATTGGGTTCAAATAAAATTTAACCTTCATACTTAGGTTCACCCCACATCGAGGAAAATGCAGGGAAATGTGCGATCTGGAATACAGGATATCACCAAATTTTGCCAAAAAATTTCAATTTGTTGCTTTAAATGAAATTTGCTAATCACTGCTAAAATTACTGAAGCGTGTGGAAATAAAGGGCTGCTAAAAATCGTAGTCAATAAAAATATGCAGTATATCACGAAGAAAATATTCAAATTATCTGACGACCATATTTCATTGAGAAAAATACGGTAAACTGGAATCTTTTAAATAACAATCCGTAAAATACGGGATATCACCAATTACCATAAAAAACATTGCTAAAAGTAGGCACAATCGGGAAAAAATCTTAAAATTGATAAATATGTGAGATGAATATTTATACTTTTTGTCATAATTATGATAATTTCATTTATATTATCGAAACGCTGTATATTACAGCTTTGGTAATTATTTAAAATGCAAATATATAGGTATCGTTAAAAAACGGGACAAATGCACAAAAAATCATAACGAAAGTTACAAGTATGTACCGTAATACGGGACACAAGCTGTCCGTCAAATTCTTTTAGGCATTTTACGTGTTATTGTTTTCAGAAAGGTTGAGAAACACTGATTTAAAGGATTCCTTAGATTCTAAGTCTTAGAGCATCAACATTGTTTCAAGGGTTCCTTACAACATGAAAATTATTTCAAGGGTTCCACAAGAGGTTGAAAATGTTGAGAGACGCTGGTAGAGACACGTATGTGGAGACGAAAAGAGAAAGAGAGTATATTCTTTGAGATTGAGAGATCTTTCATGGCTGACGATGTACGATGCAATTAGAACCATTCTTGATGCATAGTTCCGGTAATCATGCTTGTCCCAAGTGAAACAAGATGAAGGAAAAAAGAAAGGGTTAATTAAATATCTTCACGGACACCCCCTTTTCCTCACAACAACGAGGACTAATAAATTTCAGGTTAAAACGACAGACATATTGTGTTGGATCTTTCCAACAGGAGAAAAATTTCGAAAAGCATACGTTAGTTTTGACCCTACCTAAAACTATATTCTTGAGTAAAATTTTCGAACAGGGATAAGAACGAAACCAACGACAAGGCAAGCATTCTTGCAACTCGCTAAAAAAATAAAAATTAAATAAAAATATAAAAATTTCTTTCAATGTCGCACATGCTTTCAACCTCCACCTCAATCCTTCATTGTTTTACACAAGAGAAATAATTTTCGAGAATAAAGACTCGTGATAAACCGTATATATGCATTATGAAAAATACAGAATTCCTCGGGAAACTTGCAGGTAAGCAAACGGGTGTGTGTGGGTGTGTGTGTGTGTGGGTGGGCATAATACACACACAAATACTGGCAAGATCTTAAACTTTTCCTTCGCAACAGTTTTGCTGTAGATGGTTTTCCGAGAGAGTCGCGTCAGCATTAAAAAACGTCTCCCGTAAGAGTTGCACCAGCACGGAAGGCCGTAACTGTGGTCGTTATAGGATTACAGCATTACTAATTCAAAAGAGCGAGGAAAGTATTATCTCCTTACCAACCAGCCAACCACCTTTCTCCTACGCTTATCCATCCATAACTTTTCCTCTTTTAACCAACCTTTTCCTCTGGAGCGAATCCCACAGAAAGTACGTACCAAACATTCCAAGTTTGTGATATATTTAGGCAATTTTTTCCATATCATTTTCATTAAGTTTTGTGCTCTGGTCGCTCGTTTACTACATACGCACCTTTTCTGGATCGTGTTGGAGACCCTTGTGAAATAAATTTCCATGTGAGAGAGCTACTTTCCCTTTTTCTTGAAAAAAATATGAAGAAAATTCCACTCCGCCGAGGTAAACACACTTGTACTTAGTCCGTGTCTATCCTTAAAATCACGACATTAAGAAGAGTTGCCTTAAATTATTTTGTATGTAATAAATAAAAATAGTTTTTCTTAAGAAATAAAATTTCTAAATTGGTACTAAAATTAAAATTATAATTATAAAGAGGAATTCATCTGCATGGAATTCTAGTAGTGGGAAATGCATGGATTTAAATTTTTGTACTCCCTCAATCAAAAAATAACGAAGAGAAAATTTTGAATTTTATATTTTGAGAAATTTATCTTGTAATATTTGGATGAAAATTTCCAGAAGTGTTTGTGATTGAAATTCTTGATATCTTTGCCAATTTTTTTCTTTTTTAAAAATTCCAAATCAAATAAGGTATTAAAAATGATCATTGACAAAACGAAATTCATCTACATGGAGTATTAGTTTCGGGTCATACAAAATTTATAAATTAAATTTTTCATATCATTTTTATTGTTTTGTGCTCTGGTCGCCTTCTCTTGATCGTGCTGGAGACCCTTGTAAAATAAATTTTCATGTGAGAGAGCTGGAGAGTCTTCTATTTTTTCTTCTAAAAATGTTAAGAAAAGATTCCACTCAGTCGATTTAAACACTTGTACTTAGTCTGTGTCTATCCATAAAATTACGACATTAAAGAAGAGCTACCTTAAATTTGTATATAATAAATAAAAATAAACTTTCCGAAAGACCAGTGTTCGGAAGAAATAAAATTTATAATTTGACACTAAAATTAAAATAATATATGAAAAATTATCTTCCAGAAAATGAAATTGATCAGCGTGAAATAGTGCGTGAAATGTTATATATATATATAAAAACGTTTTAAAAAATTTACATTTTTATACTCTCTTAATCAAAAAATATCAGGGAAAATTTTGATATCCGTGATTGAAATTTTTTTATGTTTGTCAATTTTTCGTCCTTTTTAAGATTTCAAAATTAAAATGAGACATCAAAAACGATCATTAATGAAGAGAAATTCATCTGTATGGAATATTAGTTGCGTAAAATACTAAATTTAAATATTCATACTTTCTCAATCAAAAAAGTATCTTCTGGAGCGGATCCGACAGAAAATAAGGCCCAAACATTCCAACTTTGTGATACATTTGGGTAATTTTTTCATATAATTTTCATTAAGTTTTGTGCTCTGGTCGCTCATTTACTACACATACACCTTTTCTGGATCGTGTTCGAGACCCTTGTAAAATACATTTTCATGTGAGAGAGCTACACAGTCTTCTACTAAAAAATTTTAAGAAATTCCACTCAGTCGAAGTAAACACACATATGCTTGGTCCGTGCCTATCCATAAAATCACAGCATTAAGAAGAGTTACCTTAAAATATTTTGTAAATAATAAATAAAAATAAACATTTCTCTCTCTCTCTCTCTCTAAAACACCATAAGATGTCCGAAGAAATAAAATTTCCCAATTCATATCACAATTAAAATAGTATTTAAAATGATCATTAGTAAAGAGAAGTTCGTCTACAAAAATGTTAACACAAAAAATTTAAATTTTTGCACTTCCTCAATCAAAAAGAAGTATCAAAATATTTTTTAACTCTTAACTATAAAGAAGAAAATTTGTGTGTTGTAATATTTGGATGAAAATTCACCGAGATATATGTGTTTGAAATTTTTTACTTTTGCGAATTTTTTCATCCTTTTTGAAAATTTTCGAACGTAAAAACTAGCAAAAGTTAAGAATTTCAATCACTGATATATCGGTAATTTTTTATCAATTTGAATCCCATCAGTGTCACGGGATTATTTTTTATTCAATAAAATTGGAGCAAATTTTAATAATTTTTTTTTATTTAGGACTATATAATAATTTTAATTTTTTTTTTAATTTCCCTCAATTATTATTTCACTCAAATCCCACCTAAATATTTCTAATATTGCACATTTTTTTCTTCTTTTATTACGATTTCGGAATCAATCATAGAAATTGTATTCCTTTTGAGCACTATCCATGAAACACCCATATACAATCGACCAAAAATTAAGAATATTTTTGTAAAAAAATTAAAAATTAAAAAAAAACTTTTAGCGCTTTTAATCTATTTCTGTTAATTTAAAATGCTTTGTGAAAGGTATTTACTCAAATTTCCTTAAAAGAAATTCCCTGTGCCTCCCTAATCTCCAATTCACCACTGTGCCCCCTCAAGGTAAGTTCACGATACATCACTGACCCCATGAATTCAGAATCACCCTGTACACACTTCATTCAATAATGAAACAGTCTTTCCACGAAATATAAATTCTCACAAGCGGAAAATCTGCAAGTAATTTTTATTTGAAAAAAAAATATATATATATATATATGTATATATATATATTTATAATAACATTTCCCATTGCGAAAAATTTTTCAAGACTTAGAAAAATTTAATGTTAATGATAATCATAATTACGTAGAACTAAGCACCGATATCTTCGGGAATATAAAAGTTCATCGAAGGACGAGAAATGCATTCGCTAATCGATAAGGTTTTAATCAAAATGAAATTTAATCCGAGATGGAAGCAGACTAAAAAATTAAATAAATAAATGAAATAAAATAAAAATTCTAAACAACTCAAAGGAGAGAAAATATCTCTCGGAAATATTTTCACAAAACATCAAAGAGGAAAGAGAAGATTTGCCTTTAACCCAATAGCAATAGCAGATGTCTCGAAACTGTCCAATTTTCACGATCCCTTCTTCGTTTGATGGCATTTAAAATTTTCGACTCTGTCAGGAATTTGAAACGATGCTAGATTACAAAAGAATGCAGTTCTCCGCGCTCGCATTTTTCCCCCTCGCTGTAATAAAATTTTCTTACATTTTTGCAGTTGTTATTATCATTTCTTTCATCATACATTTTATTCTATAATTTATTCTCAATATTATTTTTCGGGAAAAATGTATTTCTCGAAACATTTCGAGCCATTGATGATGTTTTGAGATGAATAAAACATCAATTGAAGGGAAATTTTTATGTTAATATGCGCTCAAATATATCAAATTTAATACAGTTTCTATTTGATATTTCACACGTTTTGGATAAATAGAATTTTAGTTGTAATTAAATAATTAATGTTTATTTTCCTATTATGTGGATGTATCAATTTACTCTCTATAGTTCACTCCCATAAAAAGTATTGCAATTTTTTTTTTATACAAATACAGATGTAAATGAGTGCTGTTAGCATATTTCAATACAACAACTTAATTAATTAAAATTGATTTTTCAAGTAGTTAAAATAGTTAATTAAGGGTAAAACATACATTTTGCCTTGATTTTAATGTTATCTAAAATAGATAAAATCTTGCTTATGTTAAATAGTTTTTACCTTGACTTTTATTTTCAAACCTCCCTCAATTCGGTGAAATTTTATAAATATCTGGAAAAGTAAAATTTCAGTAGCTCTCAAAAAATTACACCGACAAGGAATAAGTTCTTCTAAATAAAAAAAATTATTATACGTGTGTATATATATATAGCCGTATCTTGCACTGAAATGACACTAAAAAATGTGCTTTCTGGAATACCAAAAAATTGAGGAAAGGAATTGGTGTATAATGGGTTTTTTGACCATGTATTTGCTATGTACAGGATGGTCATAAAATAATTTTACCGATATGCGAGTCTTTAGCGACAGCAAAAATCAACAAATGAGAATGAAAATTGAGATATAGATGTTTCAAAAAAGTATGCGCTCGAGAAAAACAAAACCCTGGGTCTGCCGCCATTACGGCTACAGTAAAAATATTTCGGAAAATTCGATCTTGTCATTCTAATTTTCAAAATTTCGCAAGAGCTATAGTTTTGTTTTTCTTTCCATTCACAAGCGCATACTTTGAAATGCCTACACCTCAAATTTCATTCGTATTCGTTGATCCCTTCGGCCATTAGGGACTTGTATATCGGCAAAATTAGTATATGACCAACCCGTGTATTCAAATATGCACCAGACCTTAGAGGTATCACATAAAATACTAAAATTATCCGTCTCATTTCATTGGCCGAATTTTCATCCCAATCAGGTTTGTTTATCGCGTTAACGTCTTGTGATAGCGAAAGAAGACTTAATGGGATTGTTACACATAACTCTCACGGTATCCTGATTGGATGCAAGATTATCCAAGATCTTGATATTTTCCCATAAAAAAAAGTCACCTTTTGCCACCAAAATCTGAGACAGACACTTAATCGAATTGCCTACGTTCTCCAAGTCTCGTGGTAAAGCTAACCAAAGTTGATTTTTATTGCCGTTTAGCATACATAAAAGGCGTTATTATTAAAGATTACGCTGCAGAAAGAGCGGTTTCTTAACACGTAAATGAGGATCGGATGCATGAGGATGTCCGGATCAGTACGCGTATAGTCGTCGCCTTCCATGATTCATGTGCGTATATACTCGCGTGCGGGGTAGTCTCGTTATCGGAATCCGATATAATCTTCCACGATCCCATTTTATGTCGATGATGGATTTCAGGAGAAAAAAAAAAAACGAAGAAGGAGCAGAATTTTTCTCTTGTTTTGTCCTGTTAAGTCCAGTCTCGCGATCTCTTCTTACCTTGCTTTTTTTTTTTGCAGAGACTGCTGTTGACTTATTTGTTGAGAAAGTATCCGGTAGTACTACAAGACCTCCGAAGCTAGACAAAAATATACCCCCGTTCCCTTTAATTGCATAGATGCCTTTGGTACTAAATTAATTTAACGCATTAATCACGGTCCCGTAGCTTCTAATTCTGTGATTAAGCTTGTTTTGCAAGAACACATCGTCGATTGACTTTTCCTCTCCCTTCTCATCGAAATCCTTCAAGGTTATGATCTTAACCTGGTGGAGTCGATAATCGAACTAATCGGATCATTCTTTTCTAATATGTTTACGAAGAGATGGTGATTGTTGGCAACAAGCAATTCTGGTGATGACCCATAATTTAATATAGTTAAAAACTGAGTATACTGTATTTATTCAATGTATTTTTATGAGGATTATTTCCATGTATGATAATATGCATTTGTGTGTTTTTTCTTTTTTTTTTTTGGATGTTCTTCAATTTCTTTAACCGTTAAAACGGCATAGCAGAAATCGCTATTCACCATTTAAAATGATATATATATTTTTTATGAGGTACGCTTTTGTCCGAGTTTCAGTACGTACAAAATAAGGGGTAATAGAAAAATGTGTTCCACTGAGAAATCAACTTTACAAAATACCTGGGCTTGTGGTTGCTAAAATAAAAGGCTTTTAAAAAGGCGAGATATCTCGTCAATGCCACTGAAATGGTTAATAGCACTTTGTCAACAGCCAAAGCGGTACTAGGACGATGAGAAATTTTAATTCATATACCTCGAATGTAGGTATAAAAGTAATACGATTTCACAATTGGAGCGATTTTCAGCAGCAAAAATTTTTGAAAATTTACATATTTTTAAAATTTCAATTTTGAATTAAAAGATCTTTTATAGTAAAAATGTATAATATTTAATTTCGGAGTTCGCTGCCACGACAATTTATTATCTTGTGAATATTTCACATACTTCAAAATTAAATTATTTCAATACGATTATCTATCAATAGCAAAAATTCCTCTTTTTTTAATAATACAAGAAATTAAAAATTTCTATCTGTTACTTATACAAAACATGCATAGAAAATCATTAATTTTACACCTAGCTTCAAAATCTAATAAAAAAATTTCGCATAACCTTATTTAAACAATATTTTGATTCATAAATTTTCCTAGAGCTGTTTCAAAAAATTTCAATTTACAAATCAGGGGTATTTATGAATCTAATATTCAGGAACGAATATTGCCTAAAAGTTTGAAGAAAAATTGCCGAATTTTCACATTAAAAACTTTTAGAACTTTTGGAATAAAAAATTTTACAAATCCAGAAAATATATGCATATTTTTTAATTTATTTTTTAATTTTTTGAAAAGATTTTTCATAGAGCGAAAATATATATTCTTTTATGTCAGTTTAGTGCAATGACGATTCATCAGATATATCGCATATTTTAAAATTATTTCAATAACATTATTATCTATCTTGTTGCAAATGTCAAAATGTTTTTTTAATAATACAATAAATCAAAAATTTCTATCTATTAATTATGTAAAATATGCATAGAAATAAACTGCATCATTACTTTTGCACCTGGATTTAAAATATAATCAATTAAAGATCGACAATTGTAGTTTTCTATAAAATTTTACTACAAAAAAATTTGTATTAACCCTATTTAAAAATTATTTTTATTCAAAAATTAAACGTCTGCTAAATTTACTCAAGCAGTTTCTAAAAATTTCGATATACAAATCGGGGAAATTTATGTCTAAAAATGCGTGAATGGTGCCTAAAAGTTTGAAAAAGTTACCAAATTTTCATATTAAAAAATTGTAGAACTTTTGAATTTAAAAAATTTACAAATCTAGAAAATAGGCATATTTTTTTTTAATTTTAAGAAGATTTTTTTTAAGATCGTTATAGCGAATATTCTTTTATGCCAGTTTAGCACCACGACAATTCGTCAGATATATCGCATTATTTAAAAATTATTTCAATAACATTATTTAGCCTTGTCACACATTTCAAAAATTTTCAATTATATTATGATTTAAAAATTTCTATCCATTAATTATTTAAAACATGCATTAAAAACTATTCATTCCGCACCTGGCTTTGCACTCTAATCAATTAAAACCGGAGAGCTATAATATTACAGACATTTTTCTAGAATATTTACGTGAAAAAATTTAGTAGATTTTCCTTATTTACAAAATTATTCCGATTCAAAAATGAAACGCCTGCTAGATTTCCTGTTGCTGTTTCAAAAAATTAAGTCTAAAAATGCGTTAATATTGCCTAAAAGTTTGAAGAAATCACTCAGTTTCCATATTTAAAAAAAAAAAATTGTAGAACTTTTGGATTCGACCTCGAGGAAAATTGTCTGAGGAGCAAAATTTTTCGATGTTATTTGATGGATAAGGTCTGGTTGTATAAAGATAAGAAAAAAAAAGATAGCGGCCTCATATTCCGTGAGATAATTTCTAATGAAGATTAATGACTTCAGCCAAAACGAAAGATCGGCAACAATTAAAGCATCAGGTGTCCGACAAAAATATCCAAAAAAATTACTTTTCCCTGCTATCATATAATTTGCTTCCTACATAAAAATGCCCTCAGAAATTTTAAGGGAGCTTACGGTATACAATAACAAACTAAAAATACTTTAGAGCAAACACCTCAATGTGTTAGTCAAATTACACTGTATTTTTAAATATTTTGAAAATACTGTAATTTTAATTAATTATAGTATCCCACCCTTGCTTTCTCATATATTCTTTTGTTTTGATAAAATAGTTGTATTATATTTGTCTGATAAGCAAATTGTTTTTTCAAATAATAAGTTTGTGGTATATTGAAATACTTTTTTCTTTATTTTTTAGGTGAGTTTTCAATGTTTTACGCTATTCAATATCATCATAAACAGGTAAGAGATAAATATTTCAAGTAATTGTTGCCGTAAACAAAAATATCAAACGAAAACAATCAAATCACGTGATTCAATTAAGCCAATCAAAATGCCTTGTTTTCGTTTTTGTCTAGTATAAATTTCTATAAGAGAAAGGAACTAAGGAACTAAAAGGAATTTCTATAAGAAAAAGCATAAATTTGCTTAACAAATAGATTTATTTTTGTATTGGAGTTTATTATGTCGTAAACAATAGAAATTTCTATCAATTCTGATTAAAATCAACAAAAATTTCTACTAATTCAATAGAGATTTCTATCAATTCTGATTGGAATCAGTAATAATTTCTACTAATTCAATAGAGATTTCTATCAATTCTGATTGGAATCAGTAATAATTTCTACTAATTCAATAGAGATTTCTATCAATTCTGATTGGAATCAGTAATAATTTCTACTAATTCAATAGAGATTTCTATCAATTCTGATTGGAATCAGTAATAATTTCTACTAATTCAATAGAGATTTCTATCAATTCTGATTGGAATCAGTAATAATTTCTACTAATTCAATAGAGATTTCTATCAATTCTGATTGGAATCAGTAATAATTTCTACCAATTCAATAGAGATTTCTATCAATTCTGATTGGAATCAGTAATAATTTCTACTAATTCAATAGAGATTTCTATCAATTCTGATTGGAATCAGTAATAATTTCTACCAATTCTGATTGAAATCAGCAGCAATTTCTACCAATTCTGATTAAAACCAACAGAAATTTCTACCAATACTGATTAAAACCAACAGAAATTTCTATTAATTCTGATCAAAATCAATAGGAATATATTGCCTAATTTTTCAGTTCAAACATAAATTTAGTTGCTTAGATGTCAATATGGAGTTCATAAATTTATCAACATGATTATGAGTTCACGAGATATGAAAGTGTTATCAAAAAAACAACAAATATATCCCATGAACGATGCGGTTATAATATCGATTACCATCAGCCGAATGATGAATCAATTTATTATGGGAATAATTTTTTTTTAAAAAAACTTAAAATTATAAAAAAAGAAGAAATTCAGCTTTTACACACAGTGTAGAAAATAAAATCCCACGATTATCACTCAAAGTACAAAAAAAATTGAAACACCAAACAGCTGTTTTAAGGCTGATATAGCCCCTTCTTCAGTGAAAAATGGTCTAATATAGCGCAGACTACTCGCTAGAATAAGATTATTAACCCATTATTCACCATTGTCCCTTTTTTAAGAAGCTTATTTTCATTTATAATTAAGCAGTGGAATGTTTCGTTTTGATTGTTGCACCTAAATTTTTAACTGACAGCTATAAACATTACAAACTCAATAAAATTATTCTAAAATTTTTATTAAATAATGATTAATTAGTTGATAATTAATAATTTTAATTAAAAACCTTTTTTGCCAAATAATTTTTCTTTCATATGTCATTCGTGTTATCATATTTATGTAATTTCTTTTTGAAAAATTTAAATAATAGAGTTTTGGTATATAATGGGCTAATTCTAGCGAGCGGTCTGCGCTATATCAGATCATTTTTTTACTAAACAAAGAGCTACATTAGCCTTGAAATGGCTGTATAGTGTTTCAATTTTTTTCTATTTTTAGTGACAATCCTTGGATCCTATTTTCCATTTTCCCAATTATACAGTCTGATTTGGACAAAATAACGTCCAGAAAATAGTCAATATTTATAGTGATTTTTTTTTATAATACTAATCAAAGCCGAAAAAAAACCAACATCATTAGGTATTTTATACTTTTTATGTCAGAATAATGCTCTAATATCCGGACATGATTGATTTCCTGTAATCACCGATTTATGAAAACAAATTTATTTGTTTTTATAATTATCACGGGTACCCAAAAAGCAATTACAGTATACACGGGTATTTCAGTAATCTCTAAATTACGGGGAAAGCTTCATATAAATTGGATTAAGGTTTTTCCATGGTAGCTACAGACACCTATATACAACCCGAGGTATTTCAATTTCCTTTCCACGTTGATTGGATTACAAGGGAAAAGAAGTTTGCTCACGCTAATGGAGATAATGCGTACACCACGTTCTCTGCTTACTCCCATTCAAGCAACATGGTTTGTATCTTGAGTTTCGTAAGAAACCATTTCCACCCAATCTACGGTAGGCTGGACCAATACCCCCCCCCCTCCCGTTGTTTTTTTTTTATTATTATTATTTGCCTGTCCGATAGGTTTCCCTCCAGCCCCGATCATAATCATAAGCAATCTCTCTAGATATAAGGTGCTACTAGTCCTCTATCTGTTATCCTCCCTCGTTGCCACGCGGTTCCGACCAACCCCGCACAGAAAGTGCCTCACTTTAGCAACCACCTATAATTCTATTAGCACCTAAAAGTTCCCACACGAAAGATGGAGCCTGTTTTTTCAACCTTCTGTATTCTATCTTGAATTAACATGGTTGATTATATTATTGGTGAAAAGTAAATTGAAAATTGATCGCTATGCTGTGCTTACTAGAGTGGATTGTAAAAGATTTCGAATCATTACTGTTGGAGGTTTTCTATACACTTCTAGTGAATACATACAATCGTGTATTGTTGGTGATTGTGTTGGAGGATTATTGTCGATTTTTACAGATCACAATCATAACAATTACGAAAAAATCCAGTACTTTTCAATTTACAAATAGAAATTTCCAATAATATCATTTGGTCTAGGTAGATTCATGTAATTGTCATATTAGTTCAGAATAATTGGATTAGGATCGAAATTTGATTTTTTTTAATATTCAATTTATTTGAAATCTATCTCGATGAATGAATTTTTTGGTTTTACAAATTTACTGAATTTTTCTGTAATTCAAACTTTTGTGCAATTGTTACCGTGGAACTGATCATGTTAAAAATCCAGTACTGGCCATATCAAAATTTAGTAATGGCGAAAATTTTTTGGCCTAAAATGTGGATAATTTTTCAAGCGCACCCAACCAGTAAATTAGTGCACTTCCAAAAAATTATTTTAATTTCGAAAATTTAAATAAAATTAAATGACAATAAAATATATATTTTTTAATTTTTTTTTTTCAAAATTTAAAAAGCACGGACTTTTGGGAATACGCAGAAACATGGAAATAATAGGGTCAGTTTGAATTTCTCGAAAAAACTGAAATAATTTTCAAGTGCTCAATTTAGTAAATTTTTCTCGGACCTTACGAAAAATGTCTTGTTTACGCTGAGGGGAACCCACAAGTGCTTGCTTGCTTGCTAACTGAGAAATACTACTTTGGATTTTTGAGAAAACCTTGTCACACGTATAATAATAAAACTCTTGACCTTCTCATCTTGATAGACTCAATTTATTAACTTATTTCATTTCATTTTGGGGGAAAATACATTTAACAGCAATATATTACTTTCTATATAATCTTGGAGCTTTAACCACATTGTAAGTAGGAAAGGCGTGATTTTTGATTCGGCAAATTATATGAATTTTATTACAATCACATGCATCCAACACATTTCAGACTGAATAAAAATTTCATGTGAAAATATTTCGTTTTTAACAGCACGTTCGAAAATACACAATACCCTACACATGTTGGTGAGCAAATGTAATAAGAATTTCGAACAATAAATGCGATTTGATTTTGTTGCATAGAATCACTACATTGTTTTCTGGGTCGACAATAACAATGATCGTATTCCAGATTACGCAATTAGGCATTGCATATTTTGATTTTGATTTTTTAATTTTCAAACATTCCAATCTGATAATAATTTATTAAATTTTCTCAATTTTTTTTTTTTCACGCGTATTTTTTGTATTATCTAATAATTCTGTTTTTATTTGCGTTTTTTTTTTGTATCTAAGAAATAGATAGTTCTCTCATGCCCTAAAAACTTGAGTATTCAAAATCACGCCAAAACAAATCCTTCACCTGCCAACAGTATCCGAAAGTAAACAAAATCTGCAGTTTCACCGGTAAAGACAAAACTATTGTCTTTCCACTCAAATGTTTTCCATGCACCCATGTTCACAAATTATGAACATTATATTTCTTCAAAAATCAAAATTAAAGCTTCATTTAGTGCAATTGCTGTCTAATGAAAACGAAAATTAATCGTTTCACGGTTACGGAAACCCCTCATACCTCGTTCAGACCCAGGCATTCGTTTTTTGGAATTTTCAAAATGTTTTTGCATTTTTGATACTCAAAAAATGCATTACAACATTAATGTCAGCAAATCGATATTTTTTTCAAATTTTTAGTTTTATTTATTATTTTTTTCTTTTTGTGAAGAAATAACTCACTTCGTTCAAATTTTTTTCAACAAAGATGATGCAGGTTTATTAATCTTCACATACGAAAAAAACTCCAGTACTTTATTGCAAACTTTTATGTAATATATAAATCACACTTTCTCCTGGAAGCCATCTTAAAAACCCCTGAAAGTTCAACCTGAAGTGCTGTCCTCTAATGTAAACCCTCAAAATTCATATTTACCCATATTTCTAACTCACAACTTGAACAGTCTTTTAAGTCAAAGTTTAACTACCTGAGGTGAAAACAAAACATTCTGCAGTGAGAAAAAGCAATCCACACATTTGTGGTACCAGGGTCTGAAAGGTTAAGAAGGATGAACTCGCCAAAATAATTAGCACTTATAAATACATCGCTTTCTCTGTCACTATAGCGTTGTTACAAGCTGTAATAAAAATAAATCCTATTCATAATATAGACCTATATTCATTTAAGTTAATCCCAAGGACACTAATTAGAGCATATACATAATTTTTCAAACCATACAGTAATAATGAGATATATCTTTCATATTTTTAGTTTTTCAAACACTCCAATAATATAATACACGTAACACAAAAAATCACTATTATTCAGCAGTAAAACTTCAAGTAAAAAAATCCTAAAAATTGTTAATCCATAGTAAAAACAAACTAATTAACATTTTAATTTCATATTCAAACATAAGCAGTTTTGGGAAAATGATATATCCCCTCTTAATAATTAATTTTTCAGAGATTCGGTTCAAGAAAAATAATACTACTCGAATAATGTATATACACACATTTATATTTCTTTTTTTTAGGGATAGACATGAAGGGGAAGATCGAATAAATTTTAAATTCCGAGAGGGTTCTTAAAACAGCGAAGAATTTATCATTCCTCTTGGAATAAAATTCCGTTTTCTCCTCCTTTTTTTTTAGAGCCCTTTTCCTCAATTCCCAAAACTCCGAATGATCAAATGGATTTTGTATTCTTAACAGTAAAGGAGAGAGGGTGGAAGAAAAAAAATTTTCGAAGACGTTATTGATCCGAGAAACTCGAGAAATATCTTATATAGGGTGTGTTTTTCTTTCAAAAAATTCCAGTTAATTAATTCTTTGTAAGAAAGTTAAAATTAAACAACGAAAACAACAAAAACAAAAAAAAATGTTCTCTCCGAGCATTAATCAAGCATTGTAAAGATCTCTTAGCATGAAAAGAATTTTTCTTCAAAACCAACCCTCCTTGGACGACACACCATACTCTTGAACTCCCTCCGTCTCCTCTCACTCTGTCTTACTTACCTTCATTCCAGAATTTTTCTTCGTTAATCAGCGATCTGTTTAATTTAGAGAAAAGTATGAACTCAGAGATTCCCTATTGATTACAAGGCATTCTCATTAATTTATTAAAATTTTTTTTTTCCTCGAAATTTATCCACAAAATTTTATGGCGCTTCTTCTATTCGTGTGTGTGTGTGTATATATATATTGAAAAGATTCGAAATTATGTTTTGCCCTAGTTCACGTTTAATTTTAAGCTATACTAAAATTTTAAAGGAGAGTGATAGGGAGAGCTGGGAGTTGGGAGGGGGGGGGGGGGCTTTATACGATGTGAAGTAAATCTTTTGGTACCTCATATACCAAGAGAAATATTTTCAACAACAACTAGATTTTCGTCTTGTATCTTACGCTTTTAATTAATCAGTCCTCTTTCTTTCATTAATCCTGATAAATATCATTAAAGTACTAAATTTGCATTTCAATCGATGTTTCTTCGTAGGAAAAACACGGTCATACCATTATTCTCTTAGAAAAGCTTGGTTAAGAAATTATTCTCCCGTTGGTGTGGATATATATATATATACACAAATACTTTTGAATTAGAAAATGTCGAAATCTCTTGTATTTATTTGATTTAGAGATATATTATTATTATTATTAATTTTTTTTTATTCCCCTAAAAGATTTCATAAGGCTTCTCCTTATATACGAACTATTTTCACGTTTATAATAAAACTGTCATTTTGAAAATTCGAGGTTCTTCATTTTAAGGTTATTTCAATAACGTGTTGTGGAACAATAACTTACGAAAAACCATTTTTAATTAAAACATAAAGTGTAGTGAAAATATCTTGATGCGTCGCTGAATTAAACCAGAAAATATAATAAAAATTTTATGGAAATACATTAGAATTCATTTCAAAGTGTGAAAGAATTCATTACATTGTATTGTCAAAGATTGGTGAGTTAGAAAACGTAGTGTGAAGATGAATCGAGAAGAATGTGAACGTATAGAAATATTTTAATCATTTTTGTCAGAATTATTCGAATTAGCGTTTATACTTGCAATATCGGGTATGCATTTGAAAACTGATGTCACATAGCTTAAAATTTCATTTAAAATTTATCGATGAAAAATTTTATTGAATCGATTTTAATCATTATTTGCTGATATTTAAATTTTTAATTTTGATCGTTTTTTAATGATATTAAAATTTCAATATTTTTTTAATAATATTTCAATTTTAAGTATTTTAAGCTAAAAGTATTTTTTTTTTAAACTTTTATCACAGATATTGCTAGGTACATTGAAATTTTTCTAAAATTCAGATACGTAGACGCATTTCATTCACAAGTTTTGCGGAAGTTAAACAAAGTTATTGATTGGTCAGGACAAATCAGAGCGTGGAATTCATCCAATCTCGTAGCTTCTTTGACTTTTTGAAAAATATGATGCAAAATATGTTTAAAAGGAATTAAATTATTATTACCATCAAAATTGGCTACGTTTTTTTTGGAATTAGAGATAGAATTTTATAAAATTAATAAATAATTAAATTTTTGAATTTTGAAATTTTATATAAATTTTTCATTATTTATATTTAGGAAATTAAGTAATCTGAAGAAGAATATAAACTAGCGAAATTTCATGTGGAAAGAAAAACGTACATAAAAAACATCGTAATCTTTAAGACTCATTTTGGAGTAAATTCCAAATTTCCATAAAAATTAGATGAAAATCAATTTCAAGAGGTTTTAGTTCTTTTCATATCGTGTTCAAAAATTCAGAATAGTCCAATTCTATTTCGGATCTACCAAACGCATATAGCAGAGCATATCAACATAACGTGCTGATATATTTCTACTAACTTACTAAATCCCTTTGTAATTTACATCGCTTAATTAATTTGAAAAAGCTAAATCAAGTTAAAAAAAAAAACTTGTTTCAATAAAAACTACAGTATCATTTCAGATGCAATTTTCACAATTTTTGCTTGATGCGCAGAGTTCTGACCGATCTGAGACGATAGTTTTTCTAGTCGCGAGCACTGCCTGTATCCTTCATTATAAGAAAAGCACACTTTCGGCAAGTTTGACGTACAAATATGCACGAAATCAAGATAGTTTCGATCCTTGAATGCAATTTGTACAATGTGTTTATTCGGGACATTGATTAAGTGCTCGTAAGCACAAAATCGAGCACTGTGGGTGCTCGCGAGCAACAGGTTGAAGGTGCCTGTAGTACCATATAAGACGATTTTTTTAATTCGAAAAAAGACACTGACAATTACAGATGCATCTTATACGCCAGTACAGTATTTGGTTTTTGATTGACTCTATAAAAAGATGAAGTGCATTATTACTTAAGAACGTTTAATACGCTAACAAAAATTGCATTTGCTTTTTCTATTTTTTAAACTTATTTTTCTCAATTCGCTTTCACACATTATTGTTCTAATTTCTTACATTTATTCAAGATGAGAAAAAATAATCAGCAGAGGGTCAAGAGAGACCCATACTGATTGATACATTGCAAGTTCATAATTAATAATAATACAAATACAAATACAACCTCACAACAGACAACAATGCCCAACGAGGTGGCTGAGAAAAAGATGCCCATAACAAATATGGATGTCATAATGAACACAGTTACTCATTAGTGAACAAAATAACAACAAACTAAAGCGGAGAAAAAGAATATTAAAAAAAAATTTGCGAAAGAAAATTGGTTAATATGAGAAAAAAAATCAAATGTCAAAACAAAACTTTCGCATGATTTGTAGCAGTTTTGCATGACTTTCAGATGAGTACAAATAATACAAATCAATATAATGTTGTAATGCCTATGATCGGATAGATTCATAATTTAACTGATTAAGCAGCATAGAATAAATCAAAAGAAACTCCCGATGTCACTGATTGAAAAAAGATATTGTTTCATGTATCTTTTGAAAAGTAATAAATTAATATTAAAAAGTAATATTAAGACTTTAATTTATATTAACATTACTTAATTAATATTATTTATAACCAGATATATACAGTATATATCAAATAAAATTTCAAACTAATATTTTATTGGCAATATTACCCGCAAATGAAAAATAAAATTCAGTAACACACATACACACAGTTGGTATTTAAATATTTCAACTAAAATTCGTAACAAATACTTTAGAATATTATTTTTTCAAAATATTTTCATGGATTGTTTTCAATGGATGCTATCTGTGATGTAAGTACTGTTATTTCTAAAATTGATGAAAGCGAAATGGATGTAAAAAAATATATATATACATGTATAAATAAATAAAATGTTTGATTTAAAAAAACAAAAGTAACTTTTAAATTCATGAAACAGATGTAAAAAATATTTCTTATGTTTTGGAATTCTTCATTTTTCGTATAAATAAGAGAATTTATAAGAAAAATTAAATATTAATTGAATGAAAATGAAAAAAAATCATTTTACTGATAATTAAGAAAAGAGAAAATTATATGTAAGAGCTTCATAAAAAATTATCATGCATTAAATTACACATTCCTTTAAAATTCCACTAATTTTTTTGTTATCATATGGAATTAAAATTATTTATTGGTTGAAATTATTAATAATTTTGATAGCACACTCCACTATACCAAACTTGAATTCAAATTTCTAAATTTACTCAAAATTTAAAGTTTTTGGGCATTTTCGTGTGATGCTTCAATAACAGATCTGTTTGTATTTTAAAAATTACAAACAATATACGTGTATCCGTCGCTAAGAAAATGTTTTTGTTTTCAATTGGGAAATAAGCTTCGAATTGGTATTACATTTGAAATTGTGGTTATACAAATAACTTAATTATTTTTAATTAATTTAATATGTTTCAGATATATAGATAAATGTAAGAAACATTCACTCATCTCAGTCTCAAATTTTAAAATTAACAATTTAAATTTTTCAAAACAAGGGAAGGTAAAACAGTATTTATTTAAAACAATTTCTCACACTCAAGATTAAAAGGTGGTTTTTTTTTTGCTAATACAAAAAAATTCCAAACACAACAAACTGACAGCTCAAAATTTTTTTGATTTTTGATGCTCTTTTTTTGTATTAACTATGGTTACATTTTTCGATGTAGGCGAAAAGGAACAATATAAAAAAAATTCAGGCTTACATTTTAAAAATTCCACCTAATACTATACCTCGAATGTAACTACAGTAGGAATTACGACATTGAAAGTGACATTTTTTTATAACTTTCAAATATCAGGGGAATCCTCGCATTTTTTTATTCAATATCTCGGGGATTAAGTTTTGACTCACGTATTTTTGGCAGAAAAAACAATTTCCAGTGATTTCTGCATTTCAATTTGCCTCTATCTTCATCAAAAATTTCTACCCACAACAAATATATACATTAATCTTTACAGGCAAAATACGAATAGTTGTGATAATTTATAAATTATTTACTAATATATTGTGTTTTATTATATTACTGAACTGAAAAGAAAGGACATAAGTAACCATAGTTTCTATTCAGTTTAATTCACTTTTCATAGAATGTAACATTTACAGAAAATAATTATTAGGAAATATATTTTATTTATTTATTTATTGATAAATTCACACAACGGGGCACATGCCCAATTACAGTGGAGTAAAAAAAAGAACATAAAAAGCACTTTGCAATACAGAAAGGCAAAGAATAATTTAAATAATAATAAAGTTCCACAAATAAATGTAGTAAAGAAATATGTACATACAAAAATATGTACTAAAAGCATGTCAAAAAAGCGCATGAGAACTTCTACACCTGAGGAAGCGAAAAAGACGAAAATTCTCCATAGAAGAGATTTCTGTTACGAATATTGATGTTATTACAGTGAAAACTGATTTGCGCTAAAATATCCGGTACATCCAAATCGAAGTGCAGAATTTTCACAAAAAAGGTGATCAATGCATTCTGACCGCGGACTTCGAGTTAAAAGCAGATCTGAGTATTTCTGTAGAAATTCCAATATCAAAAATTTGAAATTTCTTGAAATAAACAAAGCGAAGTGCAAAAGCCTTAAACCAATCGTTGCGTTCAATTCTTATGCTATTGAACGAGTGATATGGATTCCAGATTATGGAACAATATTCTAAAACTGATCTAACATGCGAATTATAAAGAAATGTGCCTGCATTTAAAAAAAACATGCTGTTGTGAATTACGAAACCGATTTTTCTTGATGTCTTTGAAACAATGACATTAATGCGCTGGTTGAAATTTTAAAGTCCTGTGAAAAGTGATACCTAGGTCCTTGTACTCTACTCTCTCGAGCATTTGACCATCAATATTGTAATTATACTGGATAGGATAATGTTTCTTACTGAAAGACAAACATATTTGCACTTGGAAATATTTTGGTGTAACTTATTGGTATTACACCATGAACATATTCAACAAAATTTTTCAGCGTCTTCTGTAATATTTATGACTTGGAAGATTTTGGCATCATCAGCATATATCAAACAATTGGAATTAACGTGTTTTTCCAAATCATTGATGAATAAAATAAAAAGAATAAAAGAATAAAATAAAAATGTATATCAAACTACTTCTCTAGGATTCAGCAAAACATTCATGTTATTAATTTTGCTATGCGCATTCTATTAATTCATTTCAAACATTTTAACATTAATTTTCACTGCTAAAATTTCCATAATTATAACATTCTGCCAATAATCACAATGTTTTCGATCTCTTGTTATGTAAAATGTTGCGCAACGTGCAGATACGCTCTTTTCTGTGTACAACTTTTTCAACGTCTCTTACCATATTCGATTTAGTTTTGGTATTGTTCCACTGCTTCGAACAGCATGTCTAGGTTTTGGAGACTATAATTTCATCTATTAAACATTCCCCTGATTACTTTGAGTAAATTTATTTTGAAATTTAAACTGCACTATACTCAGTGTTACATGAGTAAATTTTTTATATTTAGTTATTTTTCCTGTTGACACCTCAATTGGAAGTAGAATAACCTGAATGGTCAACGGTATAAAATTGCAATAAATTGATATTACACATGGTTCGTAAAATTTATTAGTAGTTTGATCTGTGCTATTAATTAGTCTGTTACAAAGTTAATAAAGGGTGTTGCCTTGAAGTGGCGATATCAGCCATCAAGAGTATCAAAACTTGACATAGAACATAGAAAAAAGGCATATAATAAGTAGAAAAAATATTTATTTGATGGCATAATTACAACACAGCCTGTGGTGTACAATAATAAGTACAAAAAGTAAAATAAATAAGTACAAAATCACACACAAACACACACACACTGTCAAGTAAATGGTTTTGGACTTATTTATTTCACTTTTTTGTACTTATTTACTTTTTTGTACTTATTTACTTTTTTGTACTTATTTACTTTTTTGTACTTATTTACTTTTTTGTACTTATTTACTTTTTTGTACTTATTTACTTTTTTGTACTTATTTACTTTTTTGTACTTATTTACTTTTTTGTACTTATTTATTTTACTTTTTTGTACTTATTTATTTTACTTTTTTGTACTTATTTATTTTACTTTTTTGTACTTATTTATTTTACTTTTTTGTACTTATTTATTTTACTTTTTTGTACTTATTTATTTTACTTTTTTGTACTTATTTATTTTACTTTTTTGTACTTATTTATTTTACTTTTTTGTACTTATTTATTTTACTTTTTTGTACTTATTTACTTTACTCTTTTGTACTTATTTACTTTACTCTTTTGTACTTATTTATTTTACTCTTTTGTACTTATTATTGTACTTTATTTTGTACACCACAGGCTGTGTTGTAATCATGCTGCCAATTAAATGTTTTTTTATTTATTTATTATTTACCTTTTTCGTCCCACTAGACGTCACACCATAAGTATTTTTTTGGATTTTCATCGATTAAACGTGGGTTGCGATACCATGTTTGTAGCAATTATTATTCCGCTTGATGCCTAATATCACCCCTCTGAGTTTGCCACCACTTCAAGGCAACACCCTGTATAACCAGTTCTAATAATCCCAATATTTTAGTGGGATTAATGCTATGTGAACTGAAACAGTTTTTATATTCGACCTTTGTTTTATAAAACCCCTCGTAGACAATTGGCTTCGTAATTCTCAAACTATCACCTAGTGGTTTCGTTTTATTTCCATGACCAGTTCATAGATGAAAATTTACTGCAATAAATTCAGTCACCCTTTGCCCCTAGAATCAATAGTACATGGCGATATACAGATAGCATAATAGGCCTTCAGAGATATTCCACTTGTCCACTCCTGGTACACTCCTAACTTTGGAGAACAAATATTTCAAATAATAACTGCATGTTTTTAAATCATACCACTGTCTTTACACACTATATGTAGCTTATAATTTCTGGAAACCCAGTACAAACGTTTTTTCTATATTGTACTAACACTGAGTAACATTTTTGAAAAAAAAAACCATGATTTCGAGATAGAAATTGTAAATTCTGATTGAATTCGATGCAGTGAGCATGAATATGACCATACGGAAAACTGAAATGTCAAGGTTTATTTGAAATGAACTAGTTTCCTTTGTATATTTAAGATGCACGCGTATCTCATGGATAATACAAATGCAAATACCACGCCAATACAAATGATCAAAGTCTGATCAAAAACACAGTTTCTCAGATGGCCGACAACTTCACAAACTTGCTGGACTTGATATTGACAGTAACAAATCCATAGGACTCATTGAATTATACTAAATCAAATATAATAAATTTATTTATTTTACCCATTTTACAAAAATGAGATGTACTTATTCATATCAACAATTTACTAAACCGGTTGAAACTTTTGAAAAATCGGCTTCTTTCTGCTTTTATTTAACCTGAAGAATGACCAACAGTAGTTCGTAAACATAGAGGAAAGCCCTCTTTCAGAAAGCTTTCTCAATCACAGCTAGAACCTGGTTGGAACGCTCACCGTGCAAAGCAGTGGTTTTTCCACAGTTGACCGGCAAGTAATTCAAATGGGAAAAATTGAAAGTTCATCTCTGAGGGCATTCAGTAGTCAAATGTATGGAGACCACAAATGTGTGTGCTTTAATTGGTTTGCTTTTGATCCCCGCAATTCTTCGGCTTGACCTACGCACATGCAGCAACACCTGAAGAAGTTTCTCGAACATCAAGTTACTGAAAATCTATCTGATCTAAAAGCTCACAAAATACCCTCTATAATTTTAGCTTCATTGAGTTGTGTGAAGGAATTTTTTACATAAAGGTGCTTGTGTGAATGGAGTTTTTTCTTGTCCATTGATATTAGCGTAATATGTTTTTAACAAGACCTAGCTATGTACAGAGGAGGTAGGATGATTTTAAATGGGCCTATCACCTCTGTTTTGTGCTCATTGATTTAAGACGCAAACTCACAATTTCTCTTCAATCTTTAACTCGGCTGTCCAAACAACAAAGAAAGCAGAAATACTTGGAATATCTCAGTTGAAGACCCATCAACAGAGACATTACCTTCAATTAACCTAGCAAAGATCGCTGATGGCGATTTGCAATGAATCCTTTCCAGCTGCTGGTTCATGCTGTCCTTTCACGAGAACAGCATGAGAAGAACAATTGATACAAGCTAATTTTTATCGTGTAGCAAAAAAAATAATTCAAGAGTAGATTTTGAGCCCACATAAACAACCATACTTTTTTTTAATGGACATTTTTTCTCCTTTTTTTTCAGTCACTTCGTTGGGCAGTTAACCCGTTGTGCCCTTGGATTTTCTATTTGTATTTAAACAGCGACAATTCCTGCAATGCAATCTCTTTTCGTTATAGAGCTGATGAAAAAATCATAAACTATCAAGTGAAAATTTGAAACCTTAAATCATCGGTTATCAAACTTTTGTCACCTACAGCCCCCTTGCCTAATTCATGGGTCATCGGCGGCTCTCCAGAGTAGTTTGAGAGATATTTTCCCATATAAAAGAACCAATTCAAAGCATAAATAGGCACACAAATCAATGTCTCCAGATCGCCGCGACGCAAACTTTGAGAAACACTGCGTCAAACAATAATAGTACATGTTTAATAACTTGTGAAAAATAGAATTATTATACTATTTCTTGATAATATTGAATTTATTATTATACTAATACTAAATTTATTACTCGATATATTATTTAATGCATTATATTATATTGGAGACAATACGAATGTGTCTTCGAAATAAGAGCATTAAACCTTTTTATATTAATAATATTGGTTTTCAGCTCGCCAAATTGATACAAGATTGAATGGTTTCAATTTAGAAACAATTTTACGGTTCTACAGTCTAATAACACCAGCAAGAAGATAGTCAGAACCTTAACAATAACTGTTTTTATGGTATTTACCTCTAGCTACTCCTTATTCCAAATTGTATGGTGATAAATAAAAGTTTTCACCTCCCTACTGCGTTTGCTTCCAAATCCCATTCACAAAAATAATTTCAAAACGTATGATAAATAAATGTGAAAAAAAAATCTTTAAAACGAAATTTCAATTTCATTAACTGTGAAGAAAACGGAATTGTATTTACAATCAAATATTGTAGACCTACTGCATATTATATTCTCTTAAAAAAACACTATTACAAAAGTTTAAGTAATTATTTTATTTATTTTTTATCGTTTCACGTGGTTAATTATTTACTATTAATTTCATTTCTAATTTTCGAATCAATGTTTTAATAATTTATTATTCATATCCACAATAATAAACAATATTTTGAATTTATAGAAAATATCAATATTCAGACACATTTATTATCAGAAACTATCACTTTTTTTAAGTCGTTACTTAAAATTAAGGCATAAAAATGTCAATGTATATGTACACAACATGGATGCATTTAATGCATTTACTATAAGAGAAGTTTAGTAATATTAAGCTAAAAAGTTTGACTTATAATTTATTATAAAAAGGGTATGGGCTTAAAAAATATATTCCGAATCAAAAAGTCACAGAACAAAATGTAATATTTTTCATAGAAAAACACTCCTAAATATTTTTTTATTTAAAAATCAAAACTGCATTTTTTCTACTAAACACAAAATAGACAGATATAGATGGCTTTTTTCTCAGCCAGAGATATCAAGGAAACAGTTATTTTCCGGATATTATGCTGAGGTGAGCTCGGAAAGAAAAGTCATCACGTCTCCGCCGGGACTCGAACCCAGGCCCTCTTGCACACCGGGCAAACATGCTACCATCTACAGCACTGGAGACACATGAATCTGCCTTCCTAATTTCACGCACTGTGTCGTGAGGCGCTGAACCGTCCCACCCGGAGGCCATTTCCTGAAGTTAAGAGAGGCTACTACTGCCTCTACTTCAGCGCCTCACGACACAGTGCGTGAAATTAGGAAGGCAGATTCATGTGTCTCCAGTGGTGTAGATGGTAGCATGCTTGCCCGGTATGCAAGAGTGCCTGGGTTCGAGTCCCGGTGGAGACGTGATGACTTTTCTTTCCGAGCTCACCTCAGCATAATATCCGGAAAATAACTGTTTCCTTGACAAAATAGACAGTTTGAAATTATAGTTGCACAATATTAAAGTAAACGATTTTGTTTAGCACGCATGAAATAATTTTGTAAAAGTTAAATTGATGCCAAAAAGAACTGTCATGAAATTAACCACAAGAATCAGAAAATTTCATGTGATATAAAATTAATATTTGGTTCAATTTATTAAATAATAAGAAAAAATTAACTAAAGCATCTGCGAATGTATAATGTTAATTCCCAGATATTTCAGTTTGGTGTATTTATAACGAAACAAAAAATTTCAGCTTGGGCATATGTAAATAACTTCACATCAGATTTCTTAATTAAAATTGTATTTTCAACAGAAATTGAATTCTTGTACACTATTGTGTGTAAATTAAGAGAATCGATTTTTATGATTTGAAGGAAAAACAAAACGTTTCGAAAACGCTAATGACAATAAATGTGTCAATAGCTTGTTTCATATACACAGACAAAAGATAAATTTATGCGAATGAAAGGAATTACTGAGTTTTATTGATATACGCGGCACCAAAAACAAATGTCATTTTTTGATCATAGTAAGACTGAAGCGGATCGGTTATAGCAGTAGTGGGCTATTATGTATCCCGTCGAAGTTTGAATGGGTATTTGTCCAACTCTTAATGCACGGATGACATTGGTTTTTATGCTTTTCACAGAATCTTTCAGTAGATCCTGGATTAAATTTCATTATTTCTGTTACAGTACCATAACAATGTTCTGTTGGTACGCTCTGCCATGCACCTCCCACATATATTCCAATTGTATCGAGGTCAGAAAAGTACGCAAGTTGATCCATTCAGTCTATTCATTCACTTTGCAACAAATCATCACTACAAGCTGGACGTCGAAAAATATTCAATATCTCCCCTGAAAGTGAAGGAATTTCCAACAGTAAGAACAAAGACCACCTGACAGTAACGCTCAGGAACCCACGGATGTCGGAAGTATTTTCGGACTTGTAGGTGCTCATCTTGAGTTTTATATGAGAAATTTAGATTTCTGAATTAATTTAAATGCCGTGGGTGCTCGAGCATTCAATGCACGGCTCCAACGCTACTGCGGTGACCATCGTTCCACTTTTCACTGTAAAAATTCTAATTACATTCATAACAGTATTGGCTAAGAACAATTACTCAAGATACTGTCAACTTCCAACATGTTGATGGTAGATTAGCCAATGTAAATTTGATGAGGCCACATCGAATCGAACGATAAAGATGCCTAATTCGTGGACAAAATGTGTTTGCCCTTTGCTACTAAACTATCTTTATTTAGGGTTGTTTTGGTGCCTAACCCATGACTTTAAAAATTAGGATCTGTTTCATTATCACAAAACTGTTTTCATTCTGTCAAACTATGCTTCCATCAACTCTCAATTCCTTAGCTACACCTAGCGTTGAGTTTTCTTTTGCACAATTTACCTACAATTTTTACAGAAAAAACAACCAGATAGCATTGCTTTTTGTTTCACTCACCGTGAAAAGCAGAAAAAACAAATATCTGGTGTTTTAACAAATTAAAAGTTATTTTTCTTTTGGTTATTATGCTTTAAATTTTCCAGGAAGCCCTTACTCTCACGTAATTAAAACAATTACATTACGGTCAACCAACGTATGCATATACTTCGGACATTGGTCAATGCTGTCAGCCAATTTCGATTATTCCAATTTCTATTATACATCCTAAAAACGCATTATGCATCTGTCCCTCGAAAGCACTGTGTGGATGGACACCAGTGTAATTTATAATTTTTCAATTATTTTTCTCATGTATACTTTTCATGTTTCCAATATTCCATATTCTTTTAGGTAGATAAAACTTCCTGTTACTTAATGAGAATGTAGTTTGCAAATTGAAAAATCCCACGACATGATAAAATTTTATATTTTATCACGTGTATACACAGTTCAAATTATCCTCTGGAAATATTATTTTCATTATTTCGATGATTGAAAATTAGTAACAATATCGATATTGATATTTTAATTGTAGTGCAACATCAGAGTTCGCAAATTTAAATTTCGCAATTTTCAAATAATGCAATTCAATAATTTGCAATTTGCAAACCTCAATACTAAAATAATTTCAAGCTAAACACTTCATTTTAGTTTACCAAAACAAAACTTTATCAGTTTCCGCAATATGCATACGTAAATTTAAAGTTCTTTCCGACTTGAACGTGATTTCTTCATTAAAATAGTCTAATTTGAAGTCTAAATTCAAAATTTACAAATTTAGGTTTAGATCCAAAAAAATTATCTTTAAAAATACAAATCTAATTTTATTTGAACTGAATTGAATTTATGGTTCAGAAACAATAAAATTTTAAACATTCTAAATAAAAAACTATATTTTGAAAAATATATTGTGAAACACGGTTATAAGAATTTAATTTTGTTTTAATTTAAAGTTTATAAGAATTTAGTCTAAAATCTCTCTCATACTCCAAAGAATTGTTTTAATATCGTATACAAACTATTTTCGTAATTTTTCATTTTCAATCTTAAAGGCTTAAAAGTTAATTTTTTACTAAATTTACATGCCTATTTGAATCTTAAAATATTTTACTATATTTTTCCCAATTAATATAATACTTGGAATCTATAAATATTCATGTGCAATTATCAAACATTCATTAAAATGTAATTGTAACTGTGTAAAATTCATTATACACTTTCATTTGGTTATTTATATCTTGGAAAAAAAACCAATTTCGGTTCGAAAATTTTTTAACCAAAAATCATGAACGTCATGCATCAAATTTTACAAACAGCTTCAAAATAGAATTGATGTTCGTTCTGGTACCCGAAATGATACGGTGAAAATACTTTTATCAAACTAAATATGTATTAGAATTTAATTTTCAGATTAATTTTTATGCAAATTCTGTATACTAGGATGGAACAAAGTTCATGAAAACCCATTTAAATATTTCTTCGAATTCATAAAATTTTAAGTCTATATGGAATCTCTTTACGATTCGTGAATGAATCTTGTATGAAAATCTGAGAAATTTCAAACTTTTGTGATTCCCGCAACTTCAAATTCCCGTTAAAATAAAAATTTAAGATTTAAAATTTTTCTCAAGTTTTATAAACAAAAATGTTGAAGTTTTGTTACAAATTTAATTTTTTTCTACTCTATGTTGAAACGAAAATAGTAAATAAAATATTTATTTCGTGACTTAATAAGATATTTTTATATTATCAGTGCAAAACGAAAGCATTTTTCTCATAGATGATATATCCTACATGCACAGAAACTATTATTGAAATTCAGATGAAGTTCCAAATTTTAATATTAAATCAATTAATTAAATGTTGATGTCTGTGTTAATATATATATAATTTATAGCATATTTCTTTAGACAAGTAGAACAAATAAAAGCAAATTTATTATCTCAAATCAATTTTTTAAATTAAGCTATCAACATTCTTACTTCATTTTTAATTAAATATCTTTTACGGGGCAGCACCTAAAATGGTATTAAATTACTTAAAATTTGATTATTTAAAACTATTTGTACTTGAATTTACAATTTTTACTGGAGAATATATCCATATTTTATTGCTATCTATCTTTTTCAGTCTCCTCGTTCGGAATTGTGCTGTTGTGGCGTGTGTATTTGTATTTGCAAAGATCCTAAAATCTTTGAAAAAAAATTAAAAACTAACCACAGTTATTTCAGGTGATCAAAACAAAATTTTATTAGTTGAATTCGCAATATATTCGCACGTAAATTAATTTTTTTTTTCAAATAGAAACTCATTTATTTTTGAAGTTAAAAATTTTCAATTTGAAATAAAAATTCTAAATTCAAAAGTAAAAATTTAGTAATTTGAATTCGAAAAACTTAATCTTTGTAATTTCAAGTTATATTTTGTTGAAGTTTAATTTTTCAAGTTCAGAACACATCTAAAACTTTGAACATTCTCATGGAAAAGTACTCGGTACCTAAACAGTAACTCGGTTATTTTAAAAATATGCAAAAATTTTAAAATATGAAAAAAATTTATTTTTCTCTATCATTTGAAAATCATTTAAATAAAATTAATTCAAAAACTGAATGGAAAATTAACAAATAAAAAAAATTCCTTTAAAATTCGATATAAAGTTATGCAAATACAAAAACGTTTCCATCATACGCTTTATGCTAAAAAAATTCGTTATACAAAAAACTCCAAGTACAACAAAAATATTCCAGTACTAAAAAATTAAGAAGAAAAGACTAATACTGTAATATAGTGTATCAAAACATACCTATATAGGATTTATTGTTCAGAAATAGTTTCAAATTGAAAAAATTCAGAATTTGTCGAAATTTAAAAATGAAATAAAAATTGTCCAAAAAAATATCGATTCAGTACAAACTTGCAGTTATATAAAAATGAACAGCGGAATTTCTTAATTACAAAATGAATATTCTTTTCGAAAATTATATTACACAAACTCTAAGTTTTGCAGGTTATAATGCACTAAAATTGAAGAAAACTATGTGTTCATCATTTTTCAATTTAAAACATAACAATTGTCTATAAATTGACATTAAAATTTCAATTTTCTCCGAAGAAACCTGAAATAATATGTTGTACCAATAATTCGAAAATTAAAATACCTCAATTTTTTTCTCTCAAAAACCAGACTAGCATACATAGTACGCATTTATTTAAAATACTGTAAATATGGCATCACCTGTGGAAATGTTCCGCGAAAATTTTTATGCATCATTTCCAATGAAGAACATGAGATTTTCTTCATGTATAAATTCTTCAGCTGAATTTCACATCAATGGTACTTTTACTACCATAACAAGTCCTGAGTATGACGTAGGGAATGAAAATTTTACTGAAAGAAAATGAAATCTAGCTAATTTGCACAGAATAGCAATATGAAAATTCAAGTTAACATCACCGTAATTGGCATATTTAGAAAGAAACATGGAAGAAAACATGATATTAAGAAAAATGTAGAGTTTGCTTTAATATACATGGTCAAAATAAATATTTGGTAAATTATTTTACAGATTTTTGTGGATGTTTTTGTAAACAATAAATGGGAATTTTTGTATTTCAATACTAGAATCAACTAATTCCATTATAGTTTTTTGAATAAACAAAAAATTTTAATCCTTAAGGCGTCCGTCCGAAATGAAAAAACTTCTAATAAAATTCAAAATATTGAATATATTTCAGATTTGAATGTATAAGATGATACATTTACGTAACACATCTTCAAAATCTCGAAACAAATTTATTTAAGAAAAGTTATGAATATTTATAAAAATAAAAAAATCGGTAATTTATATTTTCCAAGAAAATGTGTTAACAAAACTATAAGCAAAATTCCTTATCAATAAAAAATAAATTTTAGCATTAGTTATATCACTTGAAATTTCTTAAAATATTTATTTCAATATTAAAATATGACGTAAAAAATGCGTTCAAAACTAAAATAATAGTTTCCATCTAAAAAAAATGGAGAAAAGAGAGAAATCGTTACATTTCTGAAAAAATTCGATCGATTTATTTTCTGATCACACTCCGAAATTTATTTAAATAAACGCAAAAGATAAAAAATTACCATAAAAATTTAGTTGATATAAATTTCTATGATCTTAAGGCTCAACTGCTTCAACTCAACTTAAGGCTTTCTTAAGTCAGCCACCTCGTTGGGCAATTTGCCTGTTGTGGCGTTGTATTTGTATTTGTATAACTGCGTTAAAGAGAAATTCTAAAATATTATTTAGAAAAAAAAAAAAGAGTAATTTTTTAATTTTTTCCAAATTCATTGATGCAAATTCCTATTATGAAGTGGATCTTCTCTATTGCAATATTATTATTTTTTCCTAGATATATTGAAAACTAGTTTTTTTTTTCAAAAGTTTATTATAAACTCGATTTCTTTATATCAAATGAGAGTATTTCAATACAAGTAAATTATATTGTTCGCATTGACATTGTTG
This sequence comes from Pholcus phalangioides, assembly GCF_987345545.1. Classification (NCBI taxonomy): domain Eukaryota; kingdom Metazoa; phylum Arthropoda; class Arachnida; order Araneae; family Pholcidae; genus Pholcus; species Pholcus phalangioides. Next base: position 27,542,302 of record NW_028301610.1, on the reverse strand, counting down.
ATTAATATCTAAATTTTTCGTTAAACTTGAATAGCTATCAAATTAACTTACTGGTCTTTTGGGAATACGTTGCAATTCATTATTGTTATTATTATTTCATTTCGTTTCATAGCTTTATTTCAATCCAAACAGTTCCTTCGAATATCAATCCCATTGTACACACATTCCCGAAATTTTTCTAAACAAAATACTGAAAATCTTATTATAGATAATAAAATAATAATAAACGTTATAACAGGCTTAGTATTTTTTCAGAGACATATACCAAAAAAAACAATATTTCTGTCTGCCTAGTGTATGTACAGTATTTCATAATTCTCTCGAGCATCTAACACAGTAGAAAAACAGCTTTTATCGTTACTTTTCTGGAATAGTTAGTTAAAAGTGGCTTGTAATAAACTACATCATGGTATCTATTATCCAAAGGCAAAACTGCGAAATTTTTGTACGTTTTCAGATTCAATGAATGGGTATCAATTGAAATGAAGTTGATTTTTTTCTGTTTAAATTTTATTTATTTTTATTTTTTTGGATTTTTGAATATTTCATAGATATATTTAAAACTACATGCATATATATTTTTTCAAAACCTTAATGATAATCTCAATTTGTTTGTCTTTTATTATAAACTGAATCAAATTTGTTATTTCAAATAAGCGTTTTAACAGATGAATAAATATTATTTTGTGAACTAAATCACGACATGAGTATTTTTAATTACACGTCGTATTATCGTCGTATTCTTGAACTAGTTATCTCTGAATTTTTCCGAAATTTGAATAGTTGATAAATATTTTTTTTAATTTCTCTTCATAGCTTTGTTACAATACACATCATTCCTTCGAGAGAGAAAAACGCCCTTTATACACATTCCTAAAAATTTTATAAATACAATACCAAAATAATTTCTGAAATTTAGCTACGAAGAAATGGTGATTTTTCTCATTTTTTTTAAATTTAATGATAGAAATTCATGTTCATTTCTCTATTTTTATTTTTGATTTTTGAATATTTCTTAGTATCTAAAACTATTTTTTTTAAACTTTAATTACATACTCAATTTTGTTATTTCAAGTGAACGTTTTTCCGTATCAATAAATTATTTTGTGATCTGAATCACTTCATATGAATAGTTTTTCATACATATAACGTCGTATTCTGGCCCCCTCGTTGGGCATTTTGCCCGGTTGTGGTGTTGTTTTTGTATTTGTATTTGTAGTAATTGGTTAAAAGTTGCCTGTAATGAAATAATAGAACATCTCCTCTATGATCCAAAAACTAAACCGTGTTAATGAGAAATTCTAAAATATTCAGAAGGAAAAAAAAGTAGTTTAAATTTCTAAATTGTTTTCAAATTCAATGATGGTAATTCCTGTAATATTATAAAGCCGATTTTTTTCTATTTAAATTTTATTTATTATTTGTGATTTAATTTAAAATTTTATTTTATTTTTATTTTATCTCTTTTTGTGATTTTTGAATATTTTCTAGATATATTCAAAACTACTTTTCACAAAGTTGATTTCGTTATTTCAAATGAGCGTTTTTCAAGATAAATAAATTATTTTGTTATCATGGATATTTTTGACTACATAAATAAACTAATGATCGTTAAATTTTTCCAAAAAACATAATTATCAAACAATTTTTTTTAATTCTCTTCATAACTTTATGTCAATATATCACATCACTTCGAAAAGAAATCCCATTTTATGCATTCCCGAAATTTTTCCGACTAAAATACTGAAACTCTCTGAAGCTAACTCACTCTTCGTGAATAACCACAATAATAATAATAATAATAATAATAATAATAAACGTTATAATAAGGAACTCGGTATTTTTCCAGAGGCATATACCAAAAAAAAAAATATTTCTCTCCACCTAGTATGGTATTTATAATTCTCTCGAGCAACGAACAAAGTAGAAAAAGTCGTTTTTATCGTGACTTTCTGGAATAATTAGTTAAAAGTTGCCTATAATAAAACAATAGAGCATGGCACCTACTGAGCTTTTATGGGAGACAATTTCCTTGTGACTTTTAGAAAACTTTTTTTTTCCTGGTCCTATGGTATGTGTGTGTGTGTGTGTTGCCACTCTTTTCTCGTGGCGTAAATAATGTCTTTTGCTGGAAACAAAGCTTTCTCGCGACCCGCTTTGATAAACACCTCTCGCGTCCTATTCATTATACCCCCACACAGAACCTTTAAAAATTCATAAAAGTTGTTGTTTCCTGTAGCTTTATTATGGCGGGAGGGGGGGGGGGGCCTAGAACAGAAAATATCATCCACTCTTTTTCTTTTCTCTTTTCCACACACACACCACCAACTTTAACCATCCATACCACCCGGTTTTGGAGAATTTCTATGCATTTTTGGAGCCGAATAAAAAACATTCCAAAACCCTTATCAACATTGGAGGATTCACGAGTATGCTGTTGCCAAGACATCCAATCAGCTACGAGCCCGTGACCAAAGTCTCCTCCCAACCGCAGCATCCCAAATGATCCCAACTCACTCTCTCTCTCGCTCATCCCGAGCCTCCCTCTCCATAAAAGCAAAGAAGATTCTAGAATATTCTAGGAAAAGAGAGAGAGAAAACCCTCCTAAAAAAATTTCTTATATATATAATCAGGCAGGCTTTTGCTGTGGTGGTGGTTCTTCTAGTCGCTCTTAGTCGCTGCGGTGGGATCGCGAGAAGCTGGTCGGTAGGGCAGGAGTGTCGGTGGCTCAGAGGAGGGGAAATTTTTGTAGAGGAGGGGAAATCCGAATAGAAAGGTTTACGGGTATGAAAGGGGTAACACCATGGAGAGAGTAAGGGGAAAATACATTTGCATAGATATATGTGGGGGGAGGATATATTTCTTTTCGTTGTTCTCTTTTGTTTCATTTCCTGACCCTTCTCTACAGTATTTTGTTCTGGGTATCCGGGGGGGGGAGGGTAATTTTCTACACCCCCTCGAGGAAGAAGTACCTCCCTTCTTTTGTGCTTCCTTACAATTATTCAGGAACCTCATTACAGTATGGGTGAGAGAAAAGATGAAGAAAACAAGAAAGAACATCAAAAGTTTTTGAAGAACACTCCCATCGTGAAGAAGAACCCTCAACCACCCCAGCCGCCCCTGCTCAAACCTATTCTTATATATATTTTTTTTCACGTCTTTTATATGAGGGGTGTCTTTGGGGGGGGGGGTGACGTGCCCCTAAAGACTAAAGACTGCTCATTACATTGAAATGAAAGCTGAGGTAGCGGTGGTTATATCCCTTAGTGGAATCGATGGGCAACTACCGTCTTCAAGGAAATTAATAGCCTCATTAACTGGTATGAAGTTTTGTGGCGAGGTAAGAAAAAGCCCCCACTGTAAATTAGCAGAATAGCTGCCCAACCCACCGAGTAACGTTTCATAACTTGGAAATTTTCAAGTGACCATAAAGATTATAAGGCAGAAAGAGAGTTTTAGTCTGTTCTAAGTATATAAGGAATTTGCGAATTTATTTATCCGTGTCGTAGGAAACTCTTAGCATTTGCTCCTCCTTAAAAGTACCTAACAACAATCGGAGAATCATTGAAGACAGCAATTTCTTTTGTTCTATATGATGAAATGGATCCAATTATTTTTATCAATTGGAGACGCTTTATTAGTGAGCGCCAAAACCAATTGCTTTGCTTTCCCATCCCTTGATGTTGCTCCTCTTTCACCTCTAGAGACACGGTATATTGCCTCGTGTGTGTATGTTGTGCGATTAAGGTTTACCGCAAATTACCGGAATACTGTCGGTGAACAGTCATTAGAGAAAGATATTAGAGTAAATTGTTAATTGTGTCAAACCTTTATATGGGGAAAAGTGTCGAAATGAACTACTAGAAGCCATTTATGTGGGAGGATAATTAATTAATGTTTAAGAACGGAAATTATTCTTAAAATATCTTTATAAATAATTGAAACTTTATTGATCTTACATATGGAATTTGATTATGAATATAAATTTATATATAATGGAACTATGTATTTAATGAATGCATTTAGTGTTCGAAATTTTAGGAGTTTTAAATAATTATGTTGAATTATAGACCTTAAGAGAATCTGTTAAAATCTAAAGTCAGTGAAATGATGGTCTGAAACAAGTAATTCTGATCTTTTTCGGTTTGGTTTAAGTGGTAATGGATTGTCTCTCTCTATGGATCAATTTCGTTTAACTTAAGCGTGGTTAGAAATTGATTAACCGGAAAATACAATGTTCCTACGAGAAACTTAATTACACAATAGAGTTGCCTTAAACTCGAAATTTCGGTTAATTTTAACAAACTTTAAGGCCCGATATTTCAGTAGATCGTATTCAGTTTTCTTTACTCGATATTATATGGAGATGAACACTGATTATCCAGTAAACTTGGCATGTTAAAAATAAATTGCGTACCCCCTTAAAGCTTTTTCGTCCTTAATCTATTACGTATTGCAAAATACCAACTTACAGGCGCTCTTGAATATTGCCTTAATCGACTCGGGTGATTGATAATAACTGATCAGTAATTAATTATCTAGCTATGAATTTATTTTTTAACGTTTTAACAAATAGAATTTTGTGCAAACAATGGGATGAAATATAAATTATTATTTCTGGAATGGCTATATATTATTTAATACCTTATTTAAGAATTTTCGTTTTACCTTCTTTTCAATGTTCACAATGGATTCGATGTCTAATTTTTAACAAATAGATGTTTTGAAAATCAATAATATTCAATACTTAATTTTTTTCTGTTACTGCGGCCAATCAAATCACGGGATGTTAATACAATTGACCAGTCAAGTCCAATCTGGTACGGTATCTATCACTTAAAAAAAAAACTATTGACTAGTTCTTAATGACGTGTAAATTTTGATTATTATTTTTCCATGCAGTTTAAGAATTGTACATGTAAACCAATTGTAATAGTTAAGTATACTTTATGGTAATTCTGAAAAAAATTGGTTGGTATTTTAGGAACTTTTATGCACCTAAACAAAATACAGTAAAAAAATTGTGATTGAAAATTTCGGGTGAGCAAGAAATTGTAAGTTTTTGTTTACATGCGTGACAGGTTCTCATAAAATGGCTTCCAACAGAAATTAAAGTGCTTAATATCAGAAAAGTCCATTTTTTCATATCTTATTGATTAAAATTAACTGTTTTTACAATTTTCAACTAATACAGTAAAACCTCTCTTTTGAGACAAAAAAATTCATCCGTAAAAGAGGGGGTTGACCGTTAATCAGGGATTTGAAATGCATACTTTTATTATACGGGGGAAATTATAATTTGGCCGTAAAAGAGGGGTGGCCGCATTAGAGGGGTGTTAGTTAATAGGGGTTTTACTGTACAAGCGTTCAACGAAACTAATGCTTAGAAATACTGACGTAAATAAAGGATACAATTTTAGTTTCTTGGAAAGTTATCAATTTCTATAGGTTCTGAGAATATGAGAACTATAGAAAATTCTAAGTAAAATATGTGGAATTTTGTATAAAGTAGACAATATTTTTAAGCAATCGATCTCTGATTATTACGAGTAATTGATGAAATTTATTTCATAGAGATATCCTTTCTTAGAAAATTTTAAAAATTAATGATGTGCGAATTTTCAAATAAAAAAAATTGAATTGGAAATTAGTGATTATATGGAAAAAAAAACTAAAATAGACTCAGCAATTTTATTTAAAATGCCCTGTAAAACTTTGGTGTTTCTTTTAAATTTTTTATACATGGAACTTGAAAACAAATTTAAAAATAGAATTCATAAATTTAGGAGTGTTCTCAAAATCAGTGTAGTAGGCTATGTACCTTAACTGTGTGAAATAGATTTCGGAAAAATGCATCAAAAATGAGTCTTTTTTCCCTGTTTAATTTCGTGCATCATATCAATAAAAAAGATAGACAAACTCAATTTGTCCTTGAAAAAAAATTCTAATCACATTGTACTTTTAAGTTGTCCGAATGCCCAAGGGGTGTAAAATAAATTTATAGTCCATTTTCTCCCGTTTTTTTAAATTAAAAATATCTATTTATATATTTCCAAAAACAAAAATTTTTAGTGCTCTGAAGCACATAATGCTCGTACATTGGTTTAAATTAGGTACAGAGACAGACTCCTTTGAGACAGAGAGGCGGGCCATGTTCTGGTTAGGAGGAGATTCAAATTAGGGGTGAAGTGTCAATCATTTTCAGAAATTTTCTAAATTTGGTTTCAAGATGAATATAAAAATTTGACAATTCAGTTCGGTATAATAAAGTCTAATCCAATATTTTTGATAGTGATTGTAATTTCAAAGAATTCCAAATTAAGAGAATTTTAGATAATGTGAGAAGTTTATTTATACTATTGTGTAACCCAAAAATATCATTGCACGTGGATTATCATTATTAAGATTTAAAAAAAACCAATAAAAAATTATACCATTGAAATTACATATATATGAGCATTTTTCAAAATTCCAAAAAACATTTTAGTCTTTCCGATCATTAATTAGTTTCGTTTTCTCGAAATGTGATATCCCGGAAATGTAGAGTAGTTTAGTATTTCAGAGCACTTTTGTCGCATTCACTGAGATTTTGGCCTGAAATCGGCCAGAAGTGCGGCCAATTTGCAACAGAGTTTTGGCCAAACTCCGAATTTCAGAAATGATTCGGATTTTGGCCGGTCAATTAACAAAGTCGCCGGAGATCCCTGGCCAAAACCCGATGCGTGGATGTAAGACTTGACGAGAGAAAAAAAAAAGTGAAATTTGAAGGAAAGAACTATAAAAATAATTATATAAACATAGTTTTTCTGCCAAATTTTGAAGAAAACAAAAATGATCGTATCGTGACTGCGGTTAGATGGGTTACCATAACTAACGTGGACATAATTATCACGAAAAAATACGTCAACTTGACGATGAGTCATGTCTTTTGTTATCGGACTTTGGCCAGGGATCACCAGCCGCTTCGCGAACTGGCCGGGTCAATATTTAACGAAATTTGCACAATTCGCGAATTGGCCAATTTCGGGCTCTGGCAGTAACCTATAACGGTGGCCATATGACTTGTATTTCATGGAACATTCCCGTAGTTTTGGCCTCGCATAGTCGTTCAACACGTTCAAACGAGCAACCATGTACCGATTCGTTCGAAATTCCTCGGAGGAATGTGTACGAGGTGCGTGTACGGTTACGTAGTAGTAGGCCCATCATTTAGTACCTAGCAAGTAGTACCCATCATTTTCCACGATTGGCAATTTTTCAGCAATTTCGACGAGATTTGGCTACTTTACTCGTCTTTAACATTTTTTTTTTTTTTTTTTTGGTTGTAAATGACACCTTTACTTGCCTTTGACCTTTTTTTTCTATAAACGGCAATGTTACTTGCATTTGAAACATTTTTCGGTTGTAAATGGCAACTTTACACAACTTCGACAATTTTTTTTCTGTAACTGGCAACGTAGTTGTCTTGGCTGTAAATGACAAATTTCCTTACCTTTGACAATTTGTTTGGTGATAACCCGTATTTTTATGACAGAAATATGGTCGGTCAATGTATTTATCGTATTGCGTGAATAATTATTTTTCTACCGGACCAACTTTCGCGGGACGGAGGTTTTGCACCCCTGGTTCAAATAATTTCGAGCATGAGACTACATATGATTTACAAAATTTATTATACTGATCAAGAATGTTTTCTAGCCATCTAAAGAATTTCTTTTAATGAGAGAGGGTAGATATTTTCCTTTATTTCTACTAATGTTAATTTCATGTGGCAAGTTTCATGGCCGAAACAAAATTTTTGTGAATTGTAGTGAGGAAAAGACGAGGCTAAATAAACATCGCATTGTAATTATCTGATGGATTTCTGATAGAAGAATGAAGGCATTTCTTTCCAGTGTTATGATGAGAAAATGGTTCCAGTCTAAGGATTGTGATTAAAGGGAATCTAAGGTTCCAGATGTTTCATCAGCATGTGTAAGAAATCTCGTTGTCCAGAGACGGCTGAGCCACTCAGTTTTCTGTGAAATTTCAAATTCCATTGGAACATTGCTGCTAGATTTTGTATTTCATTCAAATCCACTCATTCACAAATCGATATGGCGTTCATGTATTTTGAACAAATTCTCATCAAAGAACGCAGTCCATTCGTTATATATGGTATTCAAATTAAGTAACAAAGAGACATTTATACAAAAATCAATTTTTCTGAAATTTTCGGATTTTCATAAGTGGAAATCAGCCATTCTTGGTGGTTTCAAATCTAGGGACTGCAGATTACACGATCAATAGAGTATTTCATCTCTATTCCAACAAAACTACACCACATTTTCGGGATATCACATTTCGAGAAAACGAAACTAATTAATGATCGAACAATAATTTTTGGATTACACAATAGATAAATAAACTTCTCACGTTATCTAAAATTCTCTTAATTTGGAATTCTTTGAAATTACTATCACTATCCAAAATATTGGGGATTAGACTTTATTACCTCGAACTAAATTTTCAAATTTTTATATTCATCTTGAAACCAAATTTAGAAAATTTCTGAAAATAACTTCATAACATGCTCATATAATCAGTATTGTTTTAAATTTCCGTTTATTGTTAGTATATTTTATTTCAATATCAAGTCCTTGGAGTGAGGTATTGAATATCTACAAAAACAAAACTAAATTTTAGGAATTCGAATAATAAGCTTATTAGCGTTTCCAATATAGAAATTCATTGATGATTCTAACCGAGGTACTCTGTACATAGAGATATTTACAGTGGACTGCCTGAGCGAACCTGACACGGACTCTTACTTGGGAAATGTTAAATTTGTCTCCTGCTTTATGTCTAGAGAGATGTTTCTATAAAAACATTTCTATATAAAAATTTCTTTACGAAAAAAATGTATTTCCGTTGATTTTATTATTTTGAAAATCGTACGAAATGCGGAAAAATACGTACAACGTTGTGTGTCTAATTTTGTTATAATTATATAAAAATTATATAAAATTAATAAAATTTAATTATACAAAATTTGCCTTGAAATTTTAAATACCGTATATTTGAAAAGAAAGACAAATCTTTTGCATTTTTCTTGATTTTTTTAGTAATAATCTCCTAAATAAAGAATGTTTTTATAATTTAAAATTTGATCATACAGGTGCATCAATTCTCCGAATTTTTAGGTCGTAATTTAATACGAAACTTTAATTTTTTTACCATTTAATATTTATTTTTCACATGTTTTGGTATACACCCCCAATGTTTTAAAATAGTGATAAATCGTGTTCAGATTTCAATCAAAATTCGAAAAGCAAGTTTTTTCCACTGTTGTAACCTGAAAACGTCAAAAACTGGTGAAAATAATACCATATTTCGAAAAAATAATTTTTCAATGCAGTATTTTAATTTTAATTAAAACACCTTATTGATTTCTAATCACTGTGAAGATATTGATATTGTTTGTAACTGTATTTATTTGTAATTTGATATTGAAACTGAATATCGAATCAAATATTTCATGTGGTGCCAGCGAATGTCCAATCGATAGCCACGGATATTTTTATAACCTTTGACCATTTTTCTTCTATTTTGGTCATCTGTGTCCATCGATATGCAGGGAGAAAAAATATTACACATAGCTGTATTCGGATTCTACTTTGAAGGTTGGCGAAAAACAATAGGCCTATAGGTGAATCGTATAACCAAATAACCGGAACCAAAAAGCAAGAAATTACGGCATTTCACATTGATAACCAGATCGAAATTGCATTTGTGGTGCTGTAATTTTGAATTTTGTGCGCTATAATGGAAGAAACACTTAGTTTTGTTTTGAAATCATGATTTTGTTAACCTTATATTCTTTCAATCTCAAATGCTCATAAAAGATAATAAATAACTAGGGTAATAGGTCATGCATGATATATGTAAAAAATGAAATTTTCTTGAAAGAGAGAGAGAATGTGCATTAGTATTTTTTTTATGAAGAATGAAAATTTGAGGAATGAAAAACAGATCGGTATTCGAAATTTCCAATTTCCTTTCCCATGTCTATGAGAGCTCTTGTATAGATCGTACGCCAAATAAAATTTAAAATATTGTGCAAGGAAATTTTAGGTGTTAGTATTTTCAAATGCTATTATCAATATAATTCGCAGATTCTTTTAGACCAGAGTTTCGCAACTTAGGGTCCATGGACCAAAAGTCAGGACAGATAGTCCACCGGCACTTTTGAAAATTTAATTCTGATTAAATGAAAATTATTGAGTTTTATGAAATTACTGTCAATGATATTCTTATAGATTTGAACAATAAATTCAGCCCAAACACGTAGAATTTTTTCAGGAATTATAGTGGTCCTTGGGTTCGAAAAGGTTGAGAAAAGCTGATTTAGTTCATAGTTGCCTATTAAGCATATCATAAAATGAATTTAATTTTTATATTAATGTAATCCACAATAACAATTTTTAAAAAAATTAAGTCAATTTGTAGCTTTAATTTAATTTTTTATGCAGTTCTTTCATTTATTCGGAATTTAGATTGGAGGAAATTTTTAATTAAAAATTAAAAACTGAAAATTTCCCAGCACAATGTTCCATAATAAAATTTTCAAGTAGACTTTCAAAGTAGCGTAATTTCTCAATGTAAATAATAATTTTTAACACTCCTCTGACGTAATAAATATTTTTATGAAATTGAATAGAAAACATTCGAATATATAAAAACTAAAATTGTAGAATAATAAAAAATCGGTATCAGATGAAACCTGAAAAACATTTTTCACGGAACAAAACTTACACATAAAATTAATTTTAAAATTCTGAAATTCTGTTTTTCTCTTAGTTGATCCTTTTCATACATGCGAGTGATGTTTTGCTTCTATGCAAATTTTAGAAATTCAACGCACTAAAATCCATGTAAGTTATCAAATTATATCAATGCGATTTTAATATAATGCAGTTCAACATTAATGTCAAAAATTCGCATTTCCAGTTTTTTATAAATAATTTGAGTCCACGATTTCGATTGTGAATTTTAAAATGTATCGTCCATATCAACAATTCATCCAAATTCTTTAAATTCCGGCTATTTTTTTTAAATATATCAAAAACAAATCTCAACATCTTGAGAATCACTATTTTACACAGAGTCAGAATTTTCTACAACACAGCATACAAATTTTCAAATCAAAGCGATAATTTCATTCGAACAAATTCAGTTTGCTTCAAAATTTCACTGAGGGTCCATCGCTAATTTTCTAAAAAATGTAGGAAAATAAAAAGGATAAATTTAAAGATATTTTTATCAATAAATATTTGAAAAATACCAACTAAAAATATAAACGGGAAAAAATTTTAGGACACAAACATTTTTGTGTTCTATCAAAATGTTCTAAAAAAATGTGCTATGTCTTAACGTTCTATAAACAAAAGTGAATGTAAACGTCTTAAGAATGAACATGTATTTTGGGCATAGTCAGAATTTTTCCAGAACATAAAATAATTCCATTTTCAAATCAAAGCAAAAATTTGAAAAATTATTTTATGAAATCCAGTTTGTTCCAAAATTTCATTGAAAGTTCATCACTAATTCTCTACAAAAAAGCAAGAAAGTAAAAGATACGTGGTATTACTAAGTATTGAAAAACTACGGACTGAAAAAATTGAAAATAGAATATTTTTTTTGCGTTCTATGAGAAAGTTTTGATACAAATATGTTTGTTGATAGAGAAATTTATAAATTTTTTAACTAAATTGAATATTTAAACCTCAAATATTTCAAGTATTTTTTCCTCAGTTTAAAGAAATGGAAATTAAAAATAAATCAATTTTGAAATTAAATTGATTCTGAAAAAAACATGAAACGGTAAATATAAGAGACTAAAATAAAATTTTTAATTTAGGCGTACCATACATATTTGGAAACATTGTCATTCTCTTCCGACATGCATACATAATTTGATTCCCAAACCTAGTAGAAATTTCAGTTACCAGAAATGCATTTTTTAATTAAAAAAGAGGAAAAACAAACAACCAATCAACTTCCAGTAAATACGATCGCACAACGAAAAGTCAATTTTAAAATATGAAAAATTTAACTCAATGATAAACAAATGTTAATTTATGTAATTCTTAGACAACGCACAACGAAAACGCACGTTAATTACGACGTCACTTGCAAACACACACACACATACGATATAGCATGCATATAATAGTATTCAAGGTAAAACGTGCGTTTACAACGCGGATGCCAAAAAGTATTTCCCACTCTTAGAAATTCTTTCAATGTTGTTTACTCTCAATAAAAGTGTTTTTATTTTTCACCAAATGCATAATAAATTCAAATTTTCGACGTTGTTATCCAAAGGAAATTCAATTAGAAATTTGTATATGCCCATATATACGCATACACACTGCGAAAAGCGAGGAGTTTTATGCAAATTTTTTCTCCCGCCCTCCACATAGTTTTGAAATTCCTCCTTTTAACATTACCCCTCTCCCTCCAACTTGTGACTTTCTCAGTAATGTTTTATAAGAAATATATTTCTACCCCCCCCCCCATTCCTCCTCCGAACTTGTTCTCTGAGACTTGTACGCGACTAATCTTAAAATTTCATGCAAGTCAATATCTTTTCCTTCGGTTTTGTGAATACGTGAAAATAAGAGGATTATTTTCCAAGATTTCTAATATCTCTTTTCACTCTCCTCTCCAGATCTTATTCTTCAGTTGAAATTTTCTTTTATGTAATTTTTAAAAATGAATTTCTCTTAATATACTTTCCCATTTCTATCTATACGGACTCAGTTTTTCAATTTATGCGTGTAATTTTAATACGAAATGCGCCGTTATCGCGCAAATGCAGAGCTTACTATCTGAAATCGCTCTCCGTTTTATGTAATCTTATCTGAAAGAGAAATAAATCTGTTTTACATGAAATATTTCGATATGTTAAAGCAATTTTTTAATTGCTTTTTTCGTCGATTCAAAGCTATAAAAAAAATGTTCGATATTTGATCCTAAAAATATTTTTAATAACTTTTTAAAACATTGGAGGCATAAGTCTATCGGAATTGTACTTAGGGAATTTAAAATAGGTTGGAGAAAATTTCAGTGCCGTCGCAATATGGTCAAAATTTCATTTTATTGGAATGCAATCTTCTATCAAGTAAAATAAGTTTATAAAATTATTTTAAAAATTCCATGTTGTTATGGAATAATGGTAAATAGCTACAAGATATGTTGCCGAATTGTCTATGTCTTGTCAACTGAATGCTCTCGAATTAGATATGTGATTTTTAAAATTAAATTTCTCTTAATATACTTCCCCTCGTTTCTTTATATGGACACAATTTTTTAATTTATGCGTGAAATTTTAATGCGAAATGTACCGTTATCGCATAAAAAATGAATTTATTGTCTGAAATTGATCTACGTTTTATGTAATGTTAGCTGAAAGAGAAATAAATTTGTTTTACATGAAATATAATTTTTTAATTACTTTTTTAATTAATTCAATGTTATATAAAAATGAAATATTTTCTTCTATATTCGATCTTAGAAATTTTTTAATAATTTATATTATTTTATATAAATCTGGAATTTTTTCTAAATTTATTGATGTTAAATAAATTTTCTGGGAATTTGAATTAAAAAGTACAGTATATTTAGATTGGAGATAATTTCAATACCAACACAGTACTATCAAAATGTCATTTAATTGGGAAGCAATTTTTTATCAACCAAAACAAATTTATTAACATTATTTAATAAACTCCATGTCGTTATGGAATAATTGGAGATTGCTACAAAATATGTTGCCAAACTCTCCATTCCTTGCCGACTGAATTCTCTCGAATTACATGTTTCAAATTCCCTCAAGCATGTTGCGATATCACTCCGCCATCGTCAGCGTAAATTAACAGTGATGTGAGTGCCCTAGAGGCTGTGTGATTTGGTGTGAAAAGCATCATGATCAGGGCTCATTGATATTGATTAGAGGTGATTCTCTCGAGTAAGATTGGGGAATAATTTAACAATTTGTGGCCGACAACGTCTGTTAGCGTAATATCTAGATTTTGATGTGATGTCTTGATATGGAATAAGTAACGGGACTATTCCACTGTGCATGTTTTCTCAATAGGATAGCTAGTAGAAAAAACTACTAAAAATACAGTCGAACTTGATTAATTCGAAGTCTTAAGTCACTAGAAAAACTTCGAATTATCCAGTTAATCTATCCTGGATCCGTAAAATGACTAAAAATTGCAACTTAATAATTATTATGGATTATGGAAATTTTATCATCAGTTTCTAAATTGTTTCCCAAATTTTAATAATTTTATAACTATAATACTTGATCTTAGCTGCTACATTATTCCACTGGAATCATCATCACTGCAGAATTTCTTGACCATGCTCAAAGTCTGATTTACGGAAAGAGTTCACGATCATTCGTTACCAAAATGTTTCTCAAATTTTGCATATTCTTATGCCATCAAGGAAATATTCTTTTACTGACATAATACACTATATATTTGTATTTTCTGCTACTTTCCATACTCTTATTGACGATAGAAACATTCAGATTCTGAATAGTACACCTTTACCCATAAGATGAAATAACATAATCAATACCAAGTAGTACACATTCTCGATGCACTCCAGCTGAACAATGTTAAAGTGGTCATTAAATTATCAAAGAAAGAATAGAGAAAAACAAATTTAACTTTTATTTGTCTTTAAAGATTTGTTGTTTAACAATTTGGTAGAGAAAAGCAAAGTCCGACTTGTTCTAGAATTTTTCCAAACTAAATTTCTCACACAAAAGTCATGGTTTTTTTTCTCCAACTTCAAATTATCCAAAACATTCAAAAAAGTTCGAATTAAACAAGAAATTCTAACATTAAAATTAGATGTAAAATTAGACATAAAACTCAAGGGTGGTTCGTAAGCGTTCTATTTATTCAAAATTTGAATTAACCACGGTCGAATTAACCATTTTCTACTGTAATTTCTTGATAGTAATATTTACGCACTCAGGGAAGCACCATCCATGCTCATTTTTATTAAATTCTCCGTACATGAAGTTGATTGAGCTGAAAATTTGGAATGACCGGTATACGAAATAGCATTTATTGGCTACAATTTCATAGAAAACTTCAAGGACACAACGTAATCCATTTAACTTAGACGGAAACATCATTCCTTTTACTTAATCCTTTCCTCGGCAGAGTAGAAATCACTAACCCTCTTGTAAAATGTCATATCCCTTTTTAAGGAGCAGGCTCTTTCTTCTGATTTTCATCAGGTGAAAAGTAAAGGGGTATAGGGAAAAATATTTCATTGAGAAATTAACTTTATAAAAAATATCTGGGCTTGTCATTGCTAAAATAAGTCATAGAAAGACGCGAGATACCTCGTTAATGCCAGTGAAAGGGTAAAATTCCCTAAAGAGTAAAATTAGCGAAAATCATGGGAATCTTGAAAAATAATCAGAAACGGGTCAGAAAATTTTGTTGTTTTCTTTTTTTACATATTTTTTTTAAAGAAAGATTTTTCAATTTAAACAAAATCGGAAATTCAATATTCAAGTTTTACGATTATTAACTCCGTTTCGTCATTGCTATTTTTTCTCTATTTACATAAATTACGATCTAAAGATTGCAAAAAAAAAAATTGTGATGAATACCAAGTCACACAGCCAATAATGATAATGGAAATTAAAATTCAAACAATTTTTTTATAAAAAAATATATACAGATTTAAGTGTTTCATAATCATAGACCACTTATAAAAAGCTTGTAACTACCAATCAAATCATTTAAAAATGACAGTACTGCGTACCACGTTCGCAATATGGCAGTTTAGAAGCATTTATGCAAGTGTAATTTGATTAGTTTGAGTGTCTAACATGATACAAAGTGCCTGGATATAAAAAAGCTGAAATTTCTGCTAACAAATGCAGTTCTTCAGAAATAGCTATTAATGTTCATAGCATATAATGTGCATTAAATATTTTTAAATAGTTAAAGAAGTGGAATGACCCTGTGTGTGGTGGGTTGATACTACTTAATTAGCATATTTTAAACAGGTTAAGCAGCAGTAACACCTGCAACTTTGAACAAATTAGACCAGTATTTTTATCTATTTCATCAAATTGTTATATCATTATGAAACATTGATTGGAACGCTGAGTTGAAATATTCGTTTGTTTCAAATATTGAGTACATTTTTTTCGTTAATTTTATCGAGCTATTTTTTTTTTACGTATTTCGAAACGTTCCACAAACAAAAATAAATTTAGACGTCTTAATCAATATTTTATGTCAGACTTGGTCAGAGAGAGAGAGAGAGAGAGAGAGAGCTCTTTAAAATATCACACAAATATTCCATTTTCAAATCAAAGTAATTATTTTATTTGAAAAAAATCAACTATGAAAATTTTTTGAAAATTTTTTATGAAAAATAGTTTATTTCAAAATTTCACTTCGTCGGTAAATTAATTTGCTAAATTTAGCTATATCGCTTGATTTTCTAAAAAAAAATGCAAGAGAACAAAAAAGTTAAATTTCCAAATATTTGGTATTAATGAATATTAAAAAAATAAATTCGAACTAAAAAAAATGGAAAGTTTTGTTAAAAAATCTGTTTTTGAAAAAAATTTCTAACTAAACTAAGTTTTAAACTTCATCTATTTCAAGTAATTTTTTCTAATTTTAAAGAAGTATCAGTTGGAAAAAAATGCTCCTGTTTCAAATTGAATCAATTTAAAAAAAAAAGCACTTTGAAATCTTAAAAACTTTCAAATGGTTAATATAGGAAATTAAAATAACAATTTTATCACTATTTACAATATGACCTCGTTTCCACAATGAAATTTTTTTGCAAGCTTCAAATCATTATTCCTTTAGTTACAATAAAAAATAGCGGTAGTCTTATCATTATGTAGCACACTATTATGCTCAATGGTACCAAATTATTTAAATCAATAGCATAATTCGTCAATTTAATATTAATTTCATTATATGGAAAAAATGCAAATGCACCGCGATGTATATCATAGTATATTAATTATATCATAGTTATAAATAAACTGACACTACTCAGACACATGTAGCGCCCATTCTGATGGAAGGATTTTAATGAAACTTGGTATATATGATGTATCGACTATAGGAAAAAGAAAGATTCAATAAAAATAGTTCAATTTTTTACCACCAGGTGGGAAAGTGGCACTTTTTTATCACTGTTATCTTTTTCCCATGGTACAAATAACCTATATACCAAGTTTCAATATGATACGTCCAACGGGCGCTACATAGGAAGGACGAGTGTCAGCGTAATTAAATTAACACTACTCAGCTTAATTATACTACTAACACTACTCCGACCTATGTAGCGCCCGTTGTGGTGGATGTATTTCATTGAAACTTGGTATATACGTTAGTTGGACCATGGGAAAAAGATAATTCAGATTAAAAAAAAGCGCCACTTTTTCATCTGGTGGTCAAAAAGCGAATCAATTTTTTCATTAAATCTTTCTTCCCCTATGGTCCATATATGCCATATGCAGTCGACGCTCGTTATAACCATCCCACGTTATAGCGACCATTCCATTACAACGACCGGTAGCATAAGTTCCAAATATTTTCATACAACGTATAACTTTATGTTTTTCCTTTCGATATAACGACCTTATTGGGGTCGTTATAACGAGCGCCGACTGTACCAAGTTTCATCAAAATACCCCCATCGGCATGAGCGCTACATACGTCTAGCTGAATAGTGTCAGTTTAGTTATGACCACCCTGTATAAACAGAAAAGGTTGTCGTTTAACTAAAAACCAAAAGTGGAAAGCACTCGTTTGAAATATGCCAGCACTATTCAAACTTATTTTACACAGCTTTTGATAGTTGAGATGATTATAAATACAATGAATATCTCGTGGAAAATGAAATATTTGCATAACTATTACGAAGCTGATAAGTATTTCTATCTTTTAAGCATTACTAGCATCAATTATTGGGTGTTTAGTCATTTTGAAATTTTAGGCAAAATATTTGATGGTAAATATGAAATCAAATCGTGTGACTAATTTCTATAGTGCAACTTTAAATATTCTGAAGGTTAGCTTCTTAGTGAGGTTTCAAGTCATGGTGAGAAGTTATTTTTAAAAATGTTTGAAAATTTAAATCATGTGTAGTATCAGCACACATGAAATTTCGTTGTGTTTTAACTAGTTGAAATTCAATGCATAACATAATTTTAATTTTTGTATTTTTTTTTTCTGCACGAAAATAGAAGAATTGGTGATCTTTAATTAATGTACTTGCATTGTGAAGAACCTGATGTGTGTTTGAACTCATTTTCTTTAAGAAGTTAATATGTTCGTGGTAATTTGACTAACCATGGAGAAGTTTTAAACAAGGGAGAATAAGAACGCATTGAAGTTTGGCACGGTTCCGATAGGTCAATTAGAAGATCGTTTCTGAACAATTGAGTCGATTGAATCATTCAAAAGTCAATTCGATAGCAATTTTGTTTCTGCCCTGGGGCATTGCTCCGACTCATTCTTAAAGTATACAAATTTGTAAAATGCTGCGTGTTACTTATAAGATTAGGCAAAAGGTGAATTTTTCATTTCTTTACTTTTCTGGCTCATGGTCTCTACTTCATGATCTATAAAAATCCATGCTTGGATGGCAAATAATTAGATGGCAAAATTTCAAAACATTGCTACATTGTGTGGTGATGAACAATTACGAAATACAGGGTATTTATAAGTTCCCGTGTACTCTGTGTGAGTAGTTTTTCTCAAAACTACTCATCTGAACATATCCAAATTTTCAGTATATCTTAATATGTAAAACCATGGGAGAGAGATTTATACAATTGAAAATAATTCAATTTTTGACCACCAGGCAAAAAAGTGGTGCTTTTATTGCATTTTCTTTTTTCGCATGATCCATGTAGCGTATATACAAAGTTTCAATAAAATACGTTTTCCAGAACGGGCGCTACATAGGTCTGAGCAGTGTCAGTATACTGACGGTGACGGGTGCTACACAGGTCTGACTCTGAGCAGCGTCAGTCACGAGATGGATATTGTTATTATAGAAAAGAATTTGGTGCTTTTTTTTTTACATCACATCCATCTTTTAAATAATCGCATTGTTTATAGTTCCTCATAGATTTGATAGAAATTTAATAAAGATGGCGCATGTACAGTCGAGTCACATTATTGTGACCAACTCTGGTTTTGAACATCAACTGCGTGTAGCTAGTGAAATAAGACAAAATTCGCGAGGTGGCTTAGTGCAAATTATAATGCGGAACATAAACATTTTCAAAATGTACTAGCCGTTACTCTCACGAGATTGCTGTTGGTTTTTCAGCCAATCATATCAGTTTGCCTGAAACTGAGCAGTTTGTGAAATATTTGTGGGCTGGAGTCGTTTAAGTGTACCGTGACTAAACAAATGACACTACTGCGATCAACTGAAGTAAAGACAGTGAAGCACCAAGTACGGTTGATGCGAGAGTTGAATACCTACCGAAAGAATGCACGAGGGTTTATCGACATGCTACAATTGAGCAATCCACTGTCCAGGTAAACCAACTCTTTGTTTAAAATGTCAGCGTAGTGAACCTTGTTGCGTATGGTGCAACAAAACAGATGGATATTCATAATAACGAAGTCGCTTCGGTACAAATGACTTCAATTCGCAAGGTAGTAGCAAAATTGGACCTTTTGTGATTGGCGAAGATTTGCCTTCTTGGATAAGTCACATTCTGCACTACATGGAATTTATGGCCGTTGTTTGACCCGGGAACAAAACGCTTTAACCATTTTTTTGGGAAATTGCAAGCGATAGTAGTATTATATTTTCTGAGAAATGTTATTATGGTATTGTCTAGTCACATTGATACCTCTGGAAGCCACTTTCATCCGTTAAGGTTATGAATTCATCATTGCAGATCATGTAATACAGCAATAAACGTTTGCTGTACTTCTTCGAGCGCATGAGATATATTCAGAAATTTCAATACCACATACCACGTAGTCCTGAAATGTATGAAAATTTTAAAAGAATACGATCACGAGTTTCAAGTGAATTTCTGGTCCTACGATTATCTAGACTTGAACCCAACACATTTGGACCAAACTCGATCATCATATTCTACCCATAGATCATTATGGGTATCACCCCACCACGCATTTCCAAGTAGCTATTGAATGGGCCGCAATCTGCTTGAATGTAAACATCTTATGGGGATCATTTTACTGCAGCTCAGAAACTGCACAAAATTATTTTTTGGATATTATCTGGTAATCACACTAATGTGACTCGACTGTGTGCAGTGGCGTCTTAACGCATGGGCTCACCCGGGCACGTCCCGGGGGCCTCAGAAAAAAATTGGTAGTTGAATTTTTCGTTAATTTTTCAGGTAGGGCTCAGAAAAATCACCTGGTCCGGGAGCCCATGATGCTCTTAAGACGATCCTGACCATGTGATAAAATAAAAATGTGGTCCAAACAATTAATGGATGAAATTTAACAATTTTATAGGGAATAACGGAAAATGGTAATGTTTTGCGCATCAAAAACTGAAAATGAAAATTAATTTCTTGAACCACTTGCCTAGGGGTTTTTTTTTTTCATCCTATTCATATGTCTATGACTAGGAATAACAAACAGTTTCTTATACAATTACATACTTAATATTTCAATTCAAAAATCTTAAAATTTTGATTCACTTTATGAACTTTTAAATTTTTTACCGACTTTTTCCCTTCCTGTATTTGGATGAATCAAGAAATTCCCCAGTATTAAACAAGCTTGTTATCAATACTAACAAAATATTCTCTGACTCCTGGTGAAAAGCAAATTGTTTCAGAAACATTTCTAGCACTGATTTGTTTCACAGTCAGAGTTCGATTTTTTTTTTCAATGCATTCCTTCTTCAATCACCATGCTCATACACACATGATCTACTGGATAGTGCGCTGTTACAGGAAGTCACACCATAGGTCTGTAAGAATACATATCAGAACTATAGTATTCATCATTTCTCACAGTTTGTGCTGAAAATATGTACTAGGATTCACGTGTGTACATTGCAGAAAAACGTCTCTTGGTCATTAGTCATGAGCCACCTGTAATAAAAATGAATGTTATTTATTATTGAGAAGTCATCAATAAATCACTGATGACTTCTCAATGAGTTGTCTTGATATTGCCTTTGCATTTCTAGACTGTTTCTCATTCTTTCTAGACTGTTCTTCATTGATATTATTCCGAACATTGGATTGATTTCAGTCAAAATTTTCACAATTTTTGTTTACAAATCAAACTCATTCGAAGAATGTTGATTAGTTTAATTTGCGACTTTTTCAAAAATTTTGTGCAATTCATACTATATTTTATTCCTTGATGAGTGCTCGTCGTATTTTAATTTATATTACTATATCATACCAAAACCATGATATTACCCAATTATTTTGAGGGTTATAATTTTTTTTAAGAAATTAAAAAATAATAACAACGTCGTTTCTTGTAAATGCCGCTTGCAGAAAAATAACCTTATAAAAATAAGTTTTTTCCTAGAAGGAACTCTGGCTTTGTTATGAGCAAGTAATTTTTATTGAAGAACTAAAAATAAAACACTCTGACATTTAAATAAAGTTAAATTTACTTTTCTAGTTTTCTTTGAGATTTTTACGATATCACTAACCAAACATCACATGTTTTTCTTGAGTAAAAATTAAATTTTTTGACTGGATTAAAAAAGAAACATGTAAGGAAAAATATTGTTACATTAACTAAAATCCTTAAAAATCATACTTTCAAAAAATAAAATATTGAATAGGCTGCAGCATTGGAATAGCCACAAAAACTGAAAATTTTAAAGTTATATGGGCCACTGCGTTTTCGGTAAATTATGGCATATATTCGTATATACTGTATATATATAAGAAAAATATTAATTCATAATTATAATATGAATTATGAATCCATAATTCACATATATTTATTCGTAAATTGTTGATATGACGAGAATTAAAGAATTAAAATGAAAATCACTCCAAACAAAATTCATTAACCGTCTCACCGGCATTGACGAGTTATATCGCTTTCTTAAAAGCCTCGTATTTTAACAATGACAAGCCCAGATATTTTGTAAAGTTGACTTTTCTCTCTTACTTCCCTTACTTTGCACAGATTGAAAATAGGAAGAAAGACCTACTTTATAAAACAAAACTGTATTCTCTGAAGGTGGTTCAGTGATTTCTAATATACCAGTTAAAAGGTTAATGAATAAGATTAGAATATATCCAAATTAAACACAAAAAATCTATAAATGGTCAGTAAAAATGTCTCTCTTAAAACGAAATTTTCCAACTAGATCACAAATTAAGATAATATCTAAAATAAAAATAATTATATCCAAAACCTACCACAACATTCACAATTATTTATAATCAACAATGTCACACTATAGAGACATATTCGAGTAACACACATAAATTAATTCCAAAATAATCAGTAATAATTTTTTTAAATAATTTATTTTTTATATATTTATAATATATTTTAATAATTTTTTTATTTTATTTTATAATTAATATTTTAATATATATATATATACATATATATATATATTATATTATAAAATTATAAATTTAAATAATTATTTTAAATAAATAAAAAGAAATACAAACCTACAGAAAATAATCATTCCCTTGTTACCAAATATTTCTCGAATTGTTAGCGACACCAGTGTTTATACACACAACACACACAGAAGCATTGTGCGTGGCTACTATAGAGGAATAATAGCTATGTTATTCCTTATCAATTGACGCGAGAATTTATTATATCTGTGGGAGCTTTAAGTCTTTGAGAAAACTTATGAGAATAATAATAACCTCAGTTAACTTAAACACATCGTGCACACATTATGTGAGTGTGTATTTTTTTACACATCCCCCAAGAGGATCACTCAACAATATTCATCAAATGAGGCGATGCGCGGAAAACAGTGTTGTGGAGAAAACAATCGCTATTTTTCCTTTCCGCGGATGGACGAAATATTTTTCCCTCAAAAAGCGCTATATTTTCTCTTAAAAGACTCTATAACTCGTCTCTTAGGTATTTTATATCGCTTTCAATTTTTATTCAAAGCTACATAAATTTTACTTGGCCTCTAGTGAGAATTATATTGTATATAAATGCATTTTTTAAAATTTATTCATTGTTTTTAGTATTTCCGTATCCAGCGAATGAAGGATCGCTATTGTTCACGCGAAACTAATTTTTGTGGTTTATTATTGCGGAACTTTGAACCATTCATCACCATCGTCTAACTTAAAAGTAAAATTTGATGAAAGTAGATTTAAGAAAAAAAATTCACGAGTTTTGTTATTTTATGGGGAATATTTCAAGAAAAAATTTTAGAACTTTCATCGTCAATAAATATTATAAAAATTCCTCTAAAATTAGATTTATGTAGAATGTTCAACCAAAAGGTGTCTGAATGGAATGAAAATGTTACTGTTGATTTTAAAATTCGAGTAAAATGTGAAAAATCGATTCGTCATATTTAAATTAAAATATATATATATATATATATATATATTTAGGAAAATATACGAAAATTAAAAATTGTGTACTCCCTAATCAAAAATATGTGAATTAGCATATTTTGTGCTCTTTTTTACTGTATCGAAAAAAATAATCCCGTAATAAATAGATGAAAATTCACTGATAGGTAATTTAATTATTATGTTTTGTGGTTGTTTTTTACGAGATGAAATAACTGTCTCTCCAAAATTTCCACGACTTCAAAAAAGTGTTCTTAATTTTTGTAGCGTTTCAGGAGCTGCCTCAAAAATTTTCAGGACCGCCAGAAGAAGTGTTTTTGATTTTAGTAGCATTTCACGGGCTAAAACAGGTATTTCAAACAATTTCAAGACTTCATACAGTAGTGGCTTTAATTTTTGTAACGTTTTGCGAACTAAAATAGCTTTCTCAAAAAATGTGAGGACTTAAAATAGAAGCGTTTTTGATAACGTAGCGCATAGTTTTCCAAACTTTTTTTGTTTCACACACACACACACATCGCTTCCTTCTTCAGAGATTTTTTTCTCTCATCGCCCCCCCCCCCCAACTCAAACAAGCCCATAGAATCTTATGTTGTAACCGTGTAGCTTCTATCGCCCCCCTATACCATTCTATCGCCCACCAGAGGGCGATATTGTCCGCTTTGGGAAACACTGGTGTAGCGTTTTCCGGGCTAATATATATATATATATAGCTGTCTCAAAAAATTTCAGTACTTCAAATAGGCCGGAATTACACTGCAAAAGTTTGATAAAATACCTTTCACAAAACTTGAAAAGAAACAACCAATTGGCCTATTGGTTATATTCGCCCGAATGTATCCGATACTCTGGTTGCATTTTTATAAATTCCTTTCTAAAACTTTTATAATGTAATCCCGGCTATATAAGCGTTTTTAATAATGTAGTGTTTCGCGAACTAAAATAGCCACCTCAAAAAAATTCAGAACTACAAAGAAAAGTGTTCTTGATTATGCGCTCAAATACCTGCCTCAAAAATTTTTCAACTCAAATTTAATAAGGTTGAAATCAATTTGAAAATACAAAAATAAAGCGAGAAAAAACAACCAAGGAGATTTTCCCATACCATAAGCCAACAAATTCTAACTCAGTCTAGAATTACACTATAAAAGTTTTATAAATGTTCTTTTAAAAACTTGAAAATTGCCACCAATAAGCTATATTATCGGTTACATTCCAGCGAATGTAACCGATAATATAGTAATAAATGTAAATAGGTTTATTGGTTATTTTTTCAAGTTTTGTAAAAGATTCTTTTATCAAACGTTTATAGTATGATCCCGGCCTTTCAGTAAATTTCATTACAAAACAAAACATCTAAGAACTTATCGATAGGGTTATGTAATAGTAAATCTATCAAAAGGGAGAGAGAGAGAAATAGAAATTATATACATGATGAAAAAAATATTTTGCTAATATAAAAACAAAAAAGGTTCAATCTACTTAAATAAATTCCTTTCATATAATATAGAGAGCCGCAAATTTCACTAATTGTCAATTTTCAGATTCCAAAAATTTCATTTTTTATATATATTCCCCTAAAAATCATTTTTGGAATATTTAACCATCAAAGCAAAGCCCTTCTGTTTCTTTTTTTGTTGATAATTTTTAATATTTCACTCAAATTTTAAAATGTCTAGTAAAATTTTCTTTCGGACACCATGGAGCTCATGTATATGCATCTAATTTTGAGCGTTTGATCTCCACCACACACACACACACACTCATCAACAGGTTCCATCTCTTGGGAGAATCAAAACTTGAGCATCATCACTTAAAACAGATTTTTCAATGACGAAAGTGCAGTCGCCTTGGAGAGATTTAACGGATATTGGTGATTGGGAAACAGGAATTTTCACCTGAAAATGCGGATTCTACCTAAAACCACCACCACCACCGGCAACCGAGCCACCTCTCTTTCTCCTAACCCTTTCACCTACCTCTCTCTCTCTCTCTCTCTCTCTCTTTACATGTTTTATTTCTTTTTCACTCAATTTCCTGGCTTTTCCCAAGTAATAGCAGACTCTGGTGACACCATTAATGAGATGTTAATGGCCTCCATTACCCGCCCCAGTGATGCCATTATTCGCCGGTTTGTGTTACCTAAAAGTCTCCAGATGAGCATCTTCCGTTCAGGAAAAGGGCTTTTCGGCTAAGGTGGAAAGGGGGCCCCTTGCTAGAGGTGTCGGTGGGGGGCCCCCCTCTTCCATGATTATCTATTCATTAAGTTGCTGTTTATATACAATTGATATCCAAGATAGGAAAAATGAAGATTGAGTAGCATATTTTAATTCACTCGCTCTTACTCTCCTTTTAGCTTTCCCATGTTGGTGTTCGTGTCTTCTTTCTCCACGGCCCCCCTTGGAAAACTATAAAACGCAAATTTTTAATCTGCTCGTAAAAATTTTAGCACCACTGAGCTAGTAGTAGCGACAGATACATTAATGTTAAACGATGACGGCGATGGCCCAGCTGTGGATATTTGGTGCCGTGATGATGATATTTTAAGCACATCAAGGAGTGATTTAGTCGAGATTATTAAAATGCGTTTTTCCTCTGGCCATCTGTATTAGGAATATCGATATCCACGGAATTTCTGGCCGTTATCATTATTTTGAGATGATAATTATGTTATCTGGAGTTTCGAGTAGATTTCAAGGGACTTAAATCTCTCAGGCTGTTGTTTATTCGATGTTTAGATTAATTCTTTCCAATTTTTTGGTAATCTTCCTTCTATTTCAATTTATAACGAATTCAAAAATTTTAATTATCAATTTTATTTCTTAAAAATCGGATTTAAAGTATGAATCGAATCGGCATGTATTTAAAATCCATTATTTATTATGCCTAGCGATCGGTGAAAAAGATCGAAGCACACCGTTTAACATGAAGATAAATTAATAAAATTAATTAATTTTTTAATTGTATCCCTTTGTGCAAAAAAAATTTAATTATTTTACCTTCAATCTCAAACGGCTTGTTTTGAGGTCGTTTTGGTCGCGCACACATACACACATACATGCACGCGCATTCCTAATTTTTATACAGTTTCAGCAGTAATTTTCATTTTACTAAATCTGGAAACAAACTGAAAACCACTAAAATCACAATAGAAATTATCACTCTGGGGGGTAAAATACTTGCACAAAAATTTTATTCCTACACCCACTATTATTCGATATCCACCGAATTTCAGTCCGTTATCATTATTTTGAAATGATAATTATTTTGTCTGGAGTTTCGAGTAGATTTCAAGGGTGTTAAATCTCTCAGGCTTTTGTTTATTTCAGGTTTAGATTAAATCTTTCCAATTTTAATAATATTTTTTGTATATCAATTTATTACGAATGCAAAAATTTTAATTATCAATCTTAATAATATTTATTTCTGAGAAAATAATGATCTGATTTGTAAAGTATGAATTGAATGTATCGAAAATTCATTATTTATTATGCTAACCGATCAGTAAAAGATCGAAACATACAGTTCAATAAGGTATTTGAATTAATAAATTTTATTAAAAAACTTTATTAATATATCTGTAAAAAATTCAATTATTTTACATTCAATCAGACGGCTTGTTTTGAGGTCGTTTAGATCACACAGATATTCCTAATTTTTTATTTAGTTCCAGTATCGCTTTTATTTTACTCAATCTGTAGCATAGCTAAAATCTCAATACAAATTAACCAATCTGGTGAAATTCTTTCGCAAAAATATTTACTCCATCGACCACAATCATTTTGTTTCCAAAATGAAATACATCCTGCAGGCATAGTTTCCACTGACATTCCAGGAAACATCATCATTTCCAAATGTTTTCTCACCTTATGATCAATAATTTTATATATTCATTAAAAAAATTTTTTTAGCAAATACGTTTTTACGGACCAGAACATCGTTAAATTAAACTTCCAAGTAAATTTAATATCCTGATGCACTGTTCCACAGCCAAACAAAGAGAAACGCAAAGAAGTAAAAAAAAAAAATTATTATTATTATTATTATTCCGAACGTAAATTTTTGAAATTGAGGGGAAACAAAGCATATAAAATTACACTTCATAAATCGGAAAACACAAAAATAAAACCCCCTCACAAAACGAGATTCACAACGCCAGATAAAACCCTTTCCAAACAAACAAACAAATAAAACACAGCCGTTAGCCCTTTTGGAGGAAAATTTGCATAAATTCCATTGACATTTTACCTCACGGGAGGGTAAAAATAGAATTTATACGTCGAAAAATTTTTACATATATGGAGAAGTACCACGTAATAATAATCTATGCGATCGTTTTCTCCCGGTAAGAAGTGAAAAGTAAAAAATTTTTCGAAAGATACGACGGCCAGAAAGAGAGAGTGTATTTATAATTAACGGAAACGCTAATAAAAATCATCCAAAATAATCATAAATTTTTAGAAAATTTTCCAGCATAAGAAAACAAAACAAAAAAATTTAAATAATTTTTCACAGATATCCAATAAGAATCCAAATACAATCCCAAATTCCATTTCTTCATATTTATAAATGTGCATAATTGTTAGTAAGAGCAGTAGTTGTCCATGTAACCATCGCCAGATGTTACCTAAAACACCACACACCCCGAAAAATTTTATTTATTTATTTATTTATTTTATTTTCCCTTAACGAAACATTGCTAATTAAAACTTGTTTTGTTATAAATCGAATGGGGCGACGATTGAATAATAACTTTCCAACCAGACCTTACAGAGAGAGCAAAAAGAGAGCAGCAAAGAGTGCATTCCTTCATTGCCAATCTCGGCGAGAATTCTCCCAAGAGAGTAAAAATAAAGTCATGAAAGGGTTATTTCGATACTTTCCGACGCCAATAGATTCCAGAAAATAATAAATAAATTTATCCGACTGGAATCTCCTAGAAGAATCTTCAAGAAAATCCCTTATATATCAATATATATAAATTTTTTTTTCCGATTTTTCTATGTGTGGTTTAGTACTGTATCTTGCAATGTCGTCGCCTTTTATTGTATTCTTTCCAGGCGTGAATAAAATTGCTTTTGGGAGAAAGAGAGGGTTTCTTGAAGAGAATTGGTCTCTTTCAGGAACTCAACTCTTTTAAGAATATATCGCCGTCGATGGTAAGAAAATAAAGGAAAAGACACGATAAAAAAAAAGTATATACGTTACATACAATTAAAAAATTAATTCTAGAACTCGGAAAAAGAACTTTCCATCGGTTTCCGATGCTTCGTCATTAGTACTTTCTCTTTTTCGGGAGGTGAAACGAAAACTTTTCCGTATATATCTGGTGCATTGGAGTGGAATCTGGGAGAAATAGCAATGGGAAATGGGAGACACATACACAGAGAGAGAGAGAGAGAGAGGAATTGAACGGTTTGGCTACCAGACAAAATAACCCTCTCCCCAGTACCAACGAAAAAGTATAGGAAAAAGGTACCACAGCAACCAACCAATGTACCCTCGACAATCAACCAACAGCCTATTGTTTCAAGCGGGATTCGCGATTTTTGGGAAAAGCAGCAGCAGCGGTGACTTGAAAATAAAATATAAAAAAAAAACTAAATAAATTTTTAACAAAAAAATGCTCGCTATCGCCATCCCCTTGCACAAGAAAAATTGTGATTAACGATTTTGGGAAATTTCGGATACAAATTATACCAGGAAAGCTATTAGAAGGGGGGAGAGGAAAACTTTTAGGAAAAATACGTCGAAAAACAATGGGAGGAAACAACGTATATTTTAGGTGTGTTCTTAGTTTGGGTGGGTTTTTTTTTTTAATTTTAATTTATTTTTCCTGGAAGAATCCCTTCATTTATAGCGGAATTCTTACGTGATTTTTCTCGAAGAAAAGGGTTCGTTAAGTACCCTTTGAATAAAAGCAAGGTGAGAGATGTGTGTGTACGGTACTGCAGCAGCTAAGAAAAGCGCTCCACACGAACAAGGCAACTTTATTCTAGTATGAATAGACAGTTTGTGTGGTTCAAAACTTCCTTGTTAGGTAGAAAAACGCTTTCTTGAAAAATTTCTGGACTCTCTTGTTGAAATTTTTCCCAAAAAATTTCGGCTTGGAGGAAAAAATGACTAGATGGATGGGTCGTTAATTTTTGGGAAACTCTCTGAATATTTAATTTTCAATGTGATACGCGATTCTATTCAAAACATGAATGTACTTTCAGGTCAGAAAAAGACGTGAAATTATTTCTAGTTTTTTTTTTTTTTTCATCTAATGAATAAGCAATAACTGTCCTTCACCTGATTAATTGTTTTTACTTGATGGTGGAGTCTATGATTCGACATATTGTGTTTGAAACAATAGTGTCGGATTATACGGTATCTACTTATTACAGTATTTACACCTATTGAAGTGTCGGTTTAATTTTAGGTTGAGCAGCGGTGGTTTTATTTGAACATGTTAACAGAGTTGATGTTTGATGAATTTGAGAGGCATACACATATTGAGAATTTTTTGATATTGCAAAAAAACTTTTGTTGGTCTCTCAATGTTACTAGTAAAATTTTGTGACCATATTTCCAATAATACTCCTACAATAAAATTTTGAAAACACTCAAATCATTTTATTTTATATGCTCATTATGATGGGTGTACTCTACTGTTTGACAAGACATGCTCGTACCAAATTATAACATTTCAGCTAAATTGGTACACTTATTAACTCACTTTACAATTACATTCTTTCATTTACCTCGTACACCGAAGTCCTCAAAAGCCATGATCTTTCTGTCAGACCTCCTTAAAGCCCAATTAGACCTTGTGTGATCTCTACCAATCAGTAAAAGCCCTGAAGAGACGTCCAGCCCTGCCATCGCGGATAGCCTCTTTTTTTTAATACGTTTTATACTTTTACTTAATACACGACACCTTTCACTTATATGCTAAATATGTTCTAAAGAGTTAATGTCTGGAATATGTAATATGTTCATTCTTACGTAGACATGATTTTTCCTTAAGAAAAGGGTTTGTTCAGTGCCCTTTGAACAAAAGCAAGGCGAGAGATGTGTGTACGGTAGGCACTGCAGCAGCTAAGAAAAGCGCTCCACACGAACAAGGCATTTTTATTCTAGTATGAATAGACAGTTTGTGTGTGTGGTTCAAAACTCCCTGGTTACGCCCTGGAACGTTTTCTTGAAAATTTCTAGACTTTTTTGTAGAAAAATTTTCTAAAAAAATTCGGCTTGTGGGGAAAAAACTGATTAGATGGATGGATCGTTAATTTTTGTGAAACTTTCTGAATATTTAATTTTCAATGTGCTACTCGATTCTATTCAATACCTAAATACACTTTTAAATCAGAAAAAGATGATATTTCTAGATGTTTTTCATTCAATTGTTGAGCAATGACTCAATACTCCGCCAGATTAATTGTTCTTGGTTGTGATGGAGTTTACGATTCGATATATTGTGTTTGAAACAAATATGTTATTACAATACAGTGAATCCTCGCTACAACAATACTCGATACAACGATAAATCCCTCTACAACGATAATTCTTCGAATCTTGTTTGGAAGTGCCTATGGTCTAAAGTTAAAATCATTTCGATAAAACGATATCCTTTGCTACGATAAATCCCTCTATAACGATATTTTTCTAGGATATTTCGAGAAGCCACTACAACTATATATATATATATATATATATATATTTTTTTTATTATTATTATTTTTTTTATTTTACTCAAAAAGATCACCTTAAATTTATTTTTTAAATTCTTCACTTTCGAACGTATTTAATAATATCGGTGTTTTGCACTATCTACCCAACTGAATTTTATTAACCAACAACTCAATTATAATTTTTTGTTGTGAACAAATATTTGTAAATGCATGTCATCATTTTACAAAAACGCCAATTTCGAAGAAATGTCAACAACAGCATAAATGTTGCGATGACTGATGAAATGCTACCTATCGATATAACGATGACCCATCTATATCGTTATTTTTTCTTCATCCGCAGTGTATCGAGGCTTCATTGTAGATAGATCCAGAAAAAGACTTCGAGTTACTTCTAGGTGATTTTTTAGCTAATGATTAAGCAATGACTGGGCCCTTGGCCTGATTAATTATTCTTATTTAATGGTGCGTAGTCTATGGTTTGATATATTGTGCTTGAAAACATGTTATTATAGTATATCTACACTTACTACAGAAGAAATGTCCAGCCACGCAATCTCGATAGCCTCCAAAAATATGGTTGTATTTGGTTCAGATCAAGTGTACGAATGCTTTTTTCAATTATATTCCAAATATATATATAAAAAAAATATTCTAAGGAGATTGTGGCCTGAGATTTAGGTAGCCAAATCATTTGTTGGATACTTCCATCGCCCACCAGGGAGCAATATTGCTTACTTTGGAAAACATCGTTTTAAATTATCCAGCGTTATAAGGAAACACGAATTCCATGAACGGCTTTAAATGGTCTCCAAGCAGATAAACATGGCACTCTCCAGTTAATGACAGGTAGACTTTGACCAGAGGATTTATGTCATGCCATGCCATGCGAACGCTATCCTCATCAATACAGAGCCACCACTAACTTACACAGTGCCTTGTTGATTATTTTGATTGGATCCATGCCCTATATACCGGGTGTCTCACAAATTCATAAATAGTTCTAACCTCTATAATCTAACCTCTGGACCGCAAAGGATTTAAACAATGAAGTCTTAAAAAAATTGCAGACTACAAAAAATGGCAAAAATCCAAAAAGTTCAATAACTGATGTCTCGGTGAACTTCATCCAAATCTCATACGATAATTTTTTTTAATTAGAAGCAAAATTTACTTATCGAAATTTTCTGATTGGGGGCAGTATAAAAATTTTAATTTCCGTATTTTAACAATTTTTGAAAGTTCGACGACTGTCACAGAAAAATCTTGTTCTCTTTGCTAATCATTTTTCTAAATAAGACAAAATAAAACTCTTTTGCTTCATAAAATTTGAAATCAACTTTAAAACGTCTGTTTATAAATCTTGATACCGTGTAGATTATGTAGAACGATTACCGGACCAAAGAAAAAGTGCATAGATAGTGTGATAGATGATAATGATCAAGAATTCCTCGGGGGGAAACTATGATACACTGATGTGAAGAAAACGCGTTAGAAACATTTTTTCCATGCTCCGATCATTAGCCGCTCGATGATTTATGCCATAAATAAAGAGCAAAGGCCGGCCTAGGAGGACGAAAAAAAAATTACCAGACTCAGAGATGGCTTCTTAACCACCTCCACATAAGAAAAATTCCATAAGAAGCCCAACGAAGCGTTTAGATTAAATCTGAGAAAGTGAAAGTTAAGAACCCCTATCGAAGAACCATCAGCCATCATCTTCAATCGTGTGAAATGAGCCAAGAAAGCGACTCCTTTAAGAAGGCAAGGGGGGTCTTTTCCCCTCCACGAATTCATGGTCGGATGGTTTTACAATGTCCTGGCACTGATCGAGGTATGCCTGGCATATAAAGAGAGAGCAAGAGAGAGAGCAAGAGGAGACCAGGCTTAAAAGGCAAAAGATTAACAACTCTGTTATTTACGACACTGGCGAAACAGACGGTATGGTACCCGCCACTGCCTTTTAAGTACGCTTGTAGTAGTAGTAGTAGCACTGTAGTGTAATACACCCTCTCTCTCTCTCTCTCTCTCTCTCACTCTCTCTTTCTGAATCTTTTTTACCCTCCGTCTCCTATTCCCTATAGCGTCGATAGCCGACACTGAAAAATTCGAAAAACTGCGTACCCGTGAAAATAAACGTCTCCTGTTCTCTTACGCTCTCTCTCTCTCTCTCTCTCTCTCTCTCTCTCTCTCTCTCCTCGTACTCTATTGCCTTCTATCAAATTCTCCACCTTTGAGGATAGTCCGCCCTGCCAAACCCCCCTTCTCCATCCCTTTCGTTGCGGACATATTCCTGAAGGCCCCGAATTTTCCCCAAAAAGACATAAAACCCTCGGAAAAAAGCTATTTAAAAAGTGAGCCAAATAGGGTATTACTATGTGATGTGTGTACGTCGTAAGGGGGTAAAAAGGAACAACTCGTTTTAAATAGATTCCATCATGAAGCGCCTAACGGGAATAGTTTTGTCCTGATGTGTCGAGGATGGTCATGTGGAGTGTCAGCCAGAGGCAGTTTGAATTTTGCCGAAGAATTTCATAGATTTCTCTGGTTCTATATGAGGAAATTTATCCCACCTTTCAACCCTCGATGGCTCGCCTTTATCGCCAAAAGAAGTTTCCGTTCCGCTTTTATGACCAAATTAAGAAAGCCGTGACCTCTCATAAACTATTTCTTGAAAAGGCAATTCTCTGGTAAAGTTGTTAAATCATCACCATATGGTCCCTTAATGTGATCCAAAAGGGATATTTTTCTGGAGAAAATATTTTATGCTGTATCCCGGAGCAACAGATTGAAGAAAATACTTTTTTTTGGATGGACACTTGAGTGTTTGAGTGTTTTGCCTTGTATGTCTGGAAAAGTGATACTAGAGATAAATCTCTATTACTTGTTTCTTCTGCCATGCTATCGCTTTCTATAATAAAGAGCTACCGGGATAGCTGATTTAATAATGTCTAGAACAGCAAATATATATATCAGACCCACAATATTATTGTCTATATGCATAATGATATATGCATATAGACAGAAAATTGTTTTTCTGGCGTTGCGTTTGAACAACACTTTGTAAAAAAAAAATTTTTAAGCAGTTTTCATACAAACTTTTATATGAAGTGCATATTTTTCGAAATTGAAAAGTCTAGTAAGTGTCATAGTATATCTTTGAAAATTTGTTTACGAAGAAATTCAATTTTTTTATGGTTTTTACAAATTGAAATTACATTTAAATTAGTTAGACAAAGTGAAAATAATGCTAAATTAATATTCAATTTTTTGAAACATATTAATATTAAAATATATAATTCAAGCAATTATATGTAAAAATTGTGTAATTCGGTCACACACGAATTGAAATGCTCGTTAAAAAATGGATTAAATTTTTTTTTCAAATAGTTTTCTTAAAAATTTTCGTGTGAAACGAGTATTTCTAGAAATTCAAAAGTATAATGAATGTCATAGTATTTTAATTTTTTTGGGAGGGGGGGAATGAAATTTTTATGATTTTTCAAAAAGGAAATTTTCAGAAATTCCATCTTGATTTTCAATCTGCAAATTTTTTCCCGTGATTAAAGTTACTAACTATTTTATTTAAAGGAAGTTAATTAATTTATATCAATAGAAAAGTAAATTTACTAGAAACTTATATTGATTAAGAAAAAACATAAAAATTTGTGTTAATTTTTTTTGAAACTTCTGAAATATATGGTTCAATATATAAATATATATAAAATTGTGTAATTTGGTAAGGAATATACTATAACAGTTTCATAAAAGTTCATTTATAAAACTCGAAACATGGAACCAATAACTTCGTTGATTTCATTTTTCAAGTTTTATAAATGAACTTTTATGAAACTTTTATAGTGTAATCCCGGCCTTAGCCCTTCTCTCAGGAATGCAGAAGAATGAATCTCTTCGTAAAATCTGGCCAAAAATGCCGATCTTTGTAATATTTCTTTTTCAACTATGGTAGCGCAACAAGTGGAACTGTAAAATAATTTAACTATAAGTAGGCTATCCTCTGGGGTACGGAAAGGGTCGACGTCCATAAAAGATACGGCAGTGTGCTCCTTCTTTGTATTTCTCCACTGACTGTTCATACAGAGGCAACAACTCAATGAAATACTTTATAAATCTATATACGGGGTGATTTTAAAAAAACTATCCCGACATACGGGCCCCTAACTATCATACCATTCACAGAAACTGAATGAAATTTTGGCATAAGGTATTTTGAGGTATGCGCTCAAGAATGATATGGAAAACAACAGTGTCACTCTAACAGTTACGGTTACACTGTAACCGTAAGAAAACAAAACCGTGAGAAAATTTCGAAAATATCAAATGGCAACACCAAGTTTTTTGTATTGGAATGCGATCTGCATACTGAAAAACACTAAATAGCGTTGGAATGGCACCTGTAGCACGAAAATCCCCGGAGCTAGGCAAGGAAAAAGTAAAAAGGACTTTGCCTTGCACCAGAGCATTAATGTTCGTTTCATTCGTCACACCGTTTGTTCGGCTGAGATCCCAGCCTGATTAGTCCTCCACAAGGTCATGTGGAAAATTTGTGAAACACAATAAAATGCTTTATTTTATGCTGCTTCTCTGTCCTTATTGGTTGTCCTCACTTTTAGCCTATCTACCGCCGGTGATTTTCATGCTACAGTTGCCGTTCGAACGCTATTTAGGGTTTTTCACAATGGAGATCACATTCCAATACAAAAAACTTGGTGTTGCCATTTGATATTTTCGAAATTTTCTCACTGTAACCGTAACTGTTAGAGTGACACTGTTGTTTCCATATCATTCTTGAGCGCATACATCAAAATACCTTATGCCAAAATTTCATTCAGTTTCTGTGAATGGTATGATAGTTAGGGGCCCATATGTCGGGATAGTTTTTTTATAATCACCCTGTATATAAAATGACCATAATGACAGGCATTTTATTCCTCAATATCAATCAATCGAAAAATCAAATCAATATTATTATAAGACAGGGCTGGATCTAGGAGATAGCAGGAAGGGCAGTTTCCCTCCGACCCCTGCCGGAAAAATTTAGGGGGTGGCAGTTTTAGGTAGGGACAAAGAACACCGTTATGAAATTATCGAATTTTATAGTTGTGGGGGGGGGCGACAATATATTTGCCCCGGGCGGCAAAATTCCTAATTATGTCCCTGCATAAAACCCTCAAATATTATGAGATCGTGCTGAACCCGAGATTACGACTATATGTGGAAAAAATTAATAAACATGAAAAAAAAAATTACTGCCCACAATAAATATTTGATGTCATTTATGGATGGAAGCTTTTCGCATTTTATTTCTAATATGTCGATTGTGGTAGAAAGCTGTTCCGTGTGTTCAAAACTCTGTTTAACGAAGAACCCCCCTTAAGACAGTGTTTCTCAAAGTGTGCGTCGTGGCTCCTAGGGACGTCGCCAACCTTTGCTGGGGTGTCACGGCGAGCTAGAAATATTGATTTCTGTGCCTTATTTATGCTTTGAAGTGGTTCTTTTATAAGGGAAAATATGTACTAAACTATTCTGAGAAGCCGCAGAGGAACCATAAATTGGGCAAGGGAGCCCAATCTCAAACAAAAGTTTGAGAACCACTGCCTTAAGACAATATAACCTGCAATTGTCCATTACCGACAAAGACATGCCTTCTCCTCGTCGAAGAACATAAGCGACGGTGTATATCTTGATCCATGTATCCAATCTCTATAAACATTTTCAAAAATTTAATCACATATATGGTCGAGTCCCATTACTGTGGCCACACCTATTTTTGGCATAAACTACTTCTAACTAATCTAATAATTAGTGAGCTTGCTTGGTATGAATATCCAGCTCGCTGATTATGCTTTATTTCATTTGTGAAATTTAAAATGTGTAAGTCGTCATCGCTACAGGTTAAACAAGCTATTTATCATATTTTAAAAAGGGGTCCAGTTTCCTTAAAACAAAAAAAAAAAGATTTGGTTTCTATACTACAAGGATTCCATACGAAACCCATAGCTTTGAACGCTCCCCCCGGACTATTGCCCGCTTTGGGAAACACTCATCCAGCTGCCGCCAGACTGCACAAAACCATGATTTTTTACATTAGCTGCTGCTCAAAACACTATCACTTCGACCATGCATCTTCTATACGTTATTTGCGTACGAAAAAATATTTAAAGAATCTCTCTCTATACTCAGTCCTTCATACCTACAATTTGTTTTGCTAATTTCGAATTTACAATTTTTTGAGGGGGGGGGGATTTCTTTTTCTCTCTAAAATTCCCCGTGTTTTCTATTTTTATCATTTCATGTTAAATTAGTATCAAGTTTTGAAGAAAAAAAATGCATTTATTGCAGCTGAGAGATATAGTTCGCGTTAGACTCGAATAAACACGGTATAATGGTTAATAAAAACTATTCTTATGCGAAACACGTAAACACTTAAAATCCAAAAAATTCATAGTGGATCTGTAAACTAAAATGGATAAGCATTAATATTGTGTTAGCCACAAGAATACCAAACAACTAGTCTGTATACGTATTAAAATCTTTTACGGAAAACTCTAAAGTTTATTTCGCACGTGATTTCTACCAGCCGCTAAAAATCTGATGACATTTAGGGTCCCCCCCCCCCAAGTTACTATTAAGCCTTTTCTTCTAACGTCAGCAGTGGACGTAACTGTTTAGAGAATGTTTTAAGAAATTTCCCAAGGAACACTCGCTGAAGAGAAGAGAGAGCTTTGTATCACCACAAAACTGCCGTAACACATGTTTAGATCTCATTGTGCGATATTTACTTGTTTTAAAAAGGACGCGTGTGTGTGTGAATGCGTCAGTGAATTTCAAGCTGGCATGGGCTAAAATGAAAATCACTTTTCACTCAGCATTCGCCCCAACAACGAAACGAGAAAACATATATATATATATTTTAAAACTAAATTATATTTAGCATTTTGTGTATGTTCGTTTAAAACAAGTCCGATTCGGGGAAAGCATAATTCGGGAGTTTATAACGGAGTATTCACCTCTCCACACACTCACTCACATAATTTCAATCTATTTTCAAGAGGAAAACAAGTCACGGTGAATTTATAAACATTTGCTGAAATTTCATTTGCATAATACGTAATTACAATTCAAGTCACTTTTTTGGTGACTCGATGCAACGACACCGCTATGATTAAGAGACTCGTGAAATCTTGCAAAATTTCCTTATTATGTGTGTTCATATAAAATTTATAAAAGAAGTATAACTTCTACCGTGAAAAATAAAATTTGAATTCCAAATTATTCTTTGGTTTTTTTATGAGAAATAAATTGATTTCAATCCTCCAGGTTCCATTTCAATACACATGGCAAATGCATGGTAAATTACAAATTTCTTTTCTCGACTTTTTTTTGGTATTTTAGACATCCTTTAGTGTCATTTCAGTACAAAATACGGCTTTATAAGTACAATACTCTTTTATATAGAAAGAGTTGATTTCTTGTCGGCGTCATTTTTAAATCTGCGTAAATTTTATGAATATTCGATCCCTGGTTTGCATTCTTTGAGCAATTTTTACGAAGCATTTCTATACAGGGTGTCCTATAAGTGCTAGCACGCCTTTATCTCATCAACCGTTCGTCGTAGAGGTATGATTTCAATTTAAAAAATGCTCAACAGGCATTCAAAAATTACCCTGTACCAGTTTTGAGAGTGGTAACACAGTTTGTCGCGGTTTTTCTGCATGTAATGTTCTTCTTTCCCAAATTTCCTCCGTTTCTCGAATTCGAATATCTCTGAATATTGCACTTAAAAACACGGAATTTTTTTTTTTTTTTTTTTTGTATTTAGAAAGTAAGTGCATTTTCTAGTGTCAGTTCAGTAAAAAATACGGCTTTATAAATTCAATAGTTTTTAATCTACAGTATAAAGAGGTGATTCCTTGTTAGTGACATTTTTTGTGAGCTGCTTAAATTTTACGTGTTCGGAGATTTATGAAATCAACCAAATTGAGGGAATCGGAAATAAAATTCGAGGTAAAAACTATTCAACTTTAATAAGCAAAATTTCATTTGTTTATAGATAACATTAAAATCAAGGCAAA
This sequence comes from Pholcus phalangioides, assembly GCF_987345545.1. Taxonomy (NCBI): domain Eukaryota; kingdom Metazoa; phylum Arthropoda; class Arachnida; order Araneae; family Pholcidae; genus Pholcus; species Pholcus phalangioides. The sequence continues at coordinate 27,502,924 of NW_028301610.1, read as the reverse complement.
TTTTGTTTTTTCACATAATTAACCATTTTAGATAATTAAAAAAAAATACTCTAATTTACTAAATTGCTGTGTTTATGTATTGTTACAATTGAAATTGTTATCAACACCAATTTAAAGCAGTTTTTGTAAAAAAAAAATTCAATACGTTTTTATATTGGTGAATCAATAAATTAAATCAAATTAAATTAAGTTAGAGGTTTAAAAGCAAATGAATAAACTTTTTTTACAAAAAAAAAATTGCCTGTGGAAAAGAAGCGACAAAGACAATGTTCAACAACTACATATTTATTGCGTAATGGATAAATATCATTTGCATACGGTAGGGCTTATCCTATGTTAACACACCTGTGTTATCCATTCCTTGTGGTCCCTGACAGCCAAGGTCGAGATGTATTTTCCTTCTTATCTCTGGAATAAGAAAAACCAGACAAGATAATGATGGATTATAAAGAAGTATTTGTTATTTTACGTGATATATGATCATGAGAATGTTATTTATCCATCAAGATCTTCGTCCAATACGTAGAATACGTAGAATACCAAAGAAGAAATAGTCTGTAAATTACATGGTCATTAACTTCAAACTGATTTATATCTGAAGAAAATAAAATGAAGATATTCCAATTTTTTTTGAAAACATTCGATAATCTATAAAAATATCGGGGAAATATTACGGAATTTTGGCAAATCTCGAAAATATAAGAACAATGCTGAAATTTTATAAGTTATGAAATTCTAAAAATATTTAGCGTCCTATAACTGAAAAAATCTGAAATGATTTAGTATTGTAAATTATTTGATTTTTAAACCGTTCGAAACATGTCTAAAAATATTAGAAACGTAGTCTAAAAATATTAGAAACGTAGTCTAAAAATATTAGAAACGTAGTCTAAAAATATTAGAAACGTAGTCTAAAAATATTAGAAACGTAGTCTAAAAATATTAGAAACGTAGTCTAAAAATATTAGAAATATGTCTAAAAAATTAGAAATATGTCTAAAAATTAGAAATATATAATTGCGATCTGCAATAACTCTAAATTTCATTAATTTCAGTAATTAATGGTAGTTCTATTAAGAATTGACATGGTTTTTGTAGCAAATAGCAATATCCCGTATTTCGGATAGCAATTTTTCGTTTTTTCTTAATGACTACCATATGATGATTTTGATTTTTAATTTGAATTTTTTTTTTCTTCTATTTTGAAATCGGGTAATGCTTTCTGAATCACCCTGTAAATTTTTTTTCACCAAAATTTCTAACAATATTCATAATAAATTCCTCGATTGTTTATTTAAACTCCAGAATACTGAAAATAATTTTAAAGCATCGAAAAAAACCCACAATATTCACATCAATCTTACAATCACAAAATACAAAACATAAAATTGGAACATGACCTAAAATCACGGCTGTTATTTCATTCTTGCAAAACCCATCATAAAAATTCCTGTAATATTACTACAGCCCCTGAATAATGGAAATTTTCACTTCCTTATTCACCTACCTGTCTATAAAAAAATTGCTAAAGGTAATAAAGAGTTATATTTTTTCCCATTTATAAAAAAAAAAATGGAGGGGTTCGGTTTCCTACCTGAAACGTTGGGGGGAAAAAGTCTCTTTTATACTCCTTTATATTATCCAGGAATTATGTGAAAGTTACTGGCACGGGGGGGCTAATAGTATATTTATATATAAAAAATATATTTTTGCTGTGTGACCATCTTTTGTTGTTTTTTTGGACGTCTGTAAGAAAGGTCGGGCCAGCTGCAGTCGTGATTACGTGTATTGAATGAGTAAAAGAGCTTACCTGGTATGACCTCCTATGTGTTTATATATGTACCCGGATTTCTTTGTTATTTTCTATTTCTTTAATTATTTTTTTTTCTTGAAGAAAACCAGTTTATTTATGATCATTTTCCTGCTGACCATTTCATATCCTTTCACTTTCTATACATGTTTTTTTTGTGTGTGTGTGTTTTTTTTTTTAACACGTATCCTTGAGAAGTCAGACAATGATTTCTGGTTAATCTTCATCTACCGAAAAAAAACACTAACAAAGAAAATCAATCTTAAAAGAAATACTAAAAAAAAATATTCAAGGACATTCTCTCTCTCACTGTGATCAATTTCTTGTAGTAAAAACATGTGTGTTGGTTTTTTTTATTGGTGTGATTTATTCGTTATTTGCATGTTGTTTTCTTTTTATATCGGTTTTTTTTAGTTTTAAGTGTTCGTCGATTTCCGGGTTTTGGTGGTTGGAGTTATAGGTTTTATAACTTTTTGGGAATTTTTTGATTTTTTTTGGGACAATTAAAATATATTACTCTTGGAACCGTTGATGCGGTATCCATGTTATAAGGTGTGGTGGTACCGCCGTAGCGCGGTATATATGATGCTATGAATTTTACGTGAGAGGGTTTGTCATAAACTGAAAGAAATCACGTTTTAATTTAAATTTTTCGGGACGTGGAGATTTCTTTGAAATGCCGAACATTCTCGTACATGCAGGATATCTGGTAACCATAAATGAGAGAAATTATTCAAAGAGAATGGTATGTTTTTAAGATTTTTGGTCAGTATTACTAAGAAACCATTATGATCGTTTTCCTACTGACCATTTCATATCTTTTCACTTTCTATATAAGTTTTTCTTTTTTAATATGTATCTTTGAGAATTCAGACTATGGTTTCTGGTTAATCTTCATCTACCGGGAAAAAACACTAACAAGCAAAATCAATCTTAAAAATTGGTGAAATAATTCAAGTGTTCGTTGATTGCCGTGTTTGTTTTGGTAGTTGAAGTTTTATAAAAAAATTTTAAGGTCGTGTCTGTGGACGTTTATGCTTTTTTGGGACCCTTAAAATATATTATTTATATTCTTGAGGATCCTTGAAGCGATATCCATATTATAAGATGTGGTGGTGCCAGCGTTGGAACTAGAGGGGGGGGGGGCAGCTGCCTCGGGTGGCAAAATTTAGGGAGCGGCAATTTTAGGTGGGAACAAAGTTATAAAATTATCGAATTTTTAAGTTGTGGGGTGGCAAAATAATGTTTGCCCCGGGCGGCAAAAATCTTAGTTACGGCCCTGGGTGGTACCGCGATGCACGGTATGATGCTATGAATTTTACGCGAGAGGGTTTGCCCTAAAAGGAAAAAAAATCCGTTTAAATTTTTTGGAATGCTTGGAGATTTCTTTGAAATACCTAACTCATAAATATCTAACATTCTCGTACATACAGGGTGTCTGGCAACCATAAATGAGAAAAATTATTCAAAGAAAATGGCATAACAGTTTATTTATGATTTTTTTTCCTGCTGGTCATTTCATATCCTTTCACTTTCTATACATGTTTTTTTCTGTGTGTGTGTTTTTAATACGTATCCTTGAAAAGTCAGACAATGATTTCTCTTTAGTTGATCTTCATCTACCAAAAAAAAAAAAACACTAACAAAAAGAGAATCTTAAAAAAATTGTAAAAAAAATATTCAAGGACTCACTGTGATTATTTTTTGTACAGAAAACATGGTGGTTTCTATTGGTATGATTTATGCGTATTTGCATGTTATATTTTTATGTCGATTTTACTTTCAAGTGTTGTTTGTTTTCCGGGTTATCAGAGTTTTAGGTTTTATAACCTTTAGGGAATTTTTTGCATTTTTGGGACCCTTAAAATATATTATTTATACTCTTGGGGACCCTTGAAGCGGCATCCATGTTATGAGGTATGGTGATACCGCTGCGGCACGGTATGGTGCTATGAATTTTATGCGAGAGCGTTTGCCCCAAAATGGAAAAAAAAATCCCTTTTTTTTTCAATTTAAATTTCTTTTGGATACCTGGAGATAATTCGAAATGTCAAACATTCTCGTACATATGGGATGTTTTGTTAAATGAGAGAAATAATTAAAAAATAATAATGGCATGTTTAAGATTTTTGATGATTATATTTGTCCGAGGAAAAGGGTGGTCATCTCTGCTGTTGCCCTTTTTCTCATAGCCCGTCCTTTCTTAACCGAGGCTCTTCCCATCCCCCCTAGGATCCTAAATTGATACCTGATTTAAGTTATGGTTTAAAAAACTTTCATAAATAAAGTCGATAATGGGGCTTCCGGGCTGGAGCTCTGTCGATCTGTCTGGTAAGGGTTATATTGTGTTCCGCATTGGCCTACGCAAAGGGGGGTTTGGGGTTCTGACCCCCCTCAAGACGAGATTATAGTGTTATTTTGCAGGAGAAACTCCTCTTGAGAAGAAAAAAAATTGAAACCTCTCTCCCCTTGAGAAAATTCTTAGTATTTTGACATGGCTAGTAATACACTTGATTTTCTGCCCTCGTTCGTTTAGTATGTCCCAGGGCCACAACCAGAGGGGGATTTAACGGCGGGCGCACCGGACACGCGCCTTCTAAAGGGCCCGAAAAATCCAAACTTCACACTTTTTTCTAATTTAAGGAGCACAATATTTTCTTTTGCGCCCGGGGCCTCGACCGACTTTAATCCGCCACTGGCCACGACAGAGGCATATTGTTCAATTGAAGCCTTATTTTTTTAAATTTTTTCCAAGTTTTCAGGAATTTCTAGACTTTCACATTCATTTCATCCTTGGGAACGAGTAAGAATTATTTTAAATCAAGCGAGACAAACTTCTTTCCGATCACGAAAAAACTTGGCTACACCTTAAAAGACTACCGTGTAACGCTTGTTCGGAATCATGGCCTTATTAGTATTTTCAATATAATAATAGTCTCTGTGAGATATTTTTTGTGGCGCACTGACTGATCTCATGGGAGAAGAAATTTCTCAAATAAAATCAGTTGTTATTAGTACAGTGTCTCCCAACCGGTGTGTCGTAGCTCTTGAGGTTTCCACTATGTTGCCAGATAGATCGACATCTGGCAGGGGTGCCTAATTCTGAAACTTCAAAATCAGAAACTTCTTCGGAGATCCTCCGTTGTATCAGAGAGGGTACAAAAGACTCCCTGAGCCATAACATGGTCTTTCGCGAAAGGGTGTGTGTACAGGTTTTTCTATCATTCCCTTAAGATTTCTATTTTATCATGGAACACATTCTATGGACCTCCGAGGTCCATGGACCATATTTTAAAAACTACTGCTCGGAATGATTACTTTTATATTACTTAAAAATTGCTTGATATCGAATTGGTTTTAATTGATTTATATTGATCATAATGAAAGGATTGCTCCCGTAATTTTTGCAAATTTTGAATTTTTTAGCATCATTGTGGTTTAATGTTTTCATTTTCTGCTATGTATGCTTTGAATTTAATTTCACAATTTAAAAAATATATTTAATGTTAAACTAACTCTAGATTATTCTATGAAATATTAATTATCGATACATTTATTACTTTTATTCGAATGTATGATATTATGCACATATTCAATCCGAAAATTATATTATTCCCAAAAATATACACAGTCTACGTTTTACAAACCATATCATGAATGATTACAAAAAAATTGCATTGAAACCTATTTTCACTGGATGGGAGAATTTACATTAAAAGTTATCATATTCTGTTTCAAACAACGGGTATTATACATAATACATTTGTCTTCGCTGTATTTTCCGAACAAATCGTAATTACTGGAAATAATGTTAACCCTTTATCTACTGACGGTACCAGGTTAGATAATTTGTTGTGTGGTAACTAATTGTATGAAAAACAGTATTTGCTTTATTCTTTACCTTTAATTAGAACTAAAATGGCCTACCTAACAATATACATGATATATATTTTTTTCCTTATCAATAAATTTATGTTTATTATCATTTTCTTCTTGTTCTACTTTTCACAATCTGGTAAATAAAGGGTTCACCTTTCGATGCATCGTACAGCTGAGCTAAAATCAATTAATAATAATAGTGTTATAATTAATTAATAATTTAGCCTCCTTTGCATCCAAAAACCATTCAGTCATTTTCTTGTGTTCTAGTACGAAGCAACTGACAGTAAATTTTAAAAACATGGTAAAAAATATTGTAAATTCTTATTCTAGAGACATAGTTAAACATGATGAATTTCAAATTATTAAACAATAATTCGTGCATTGAAGAGTTGAAGCAATGTGCACTCATTAAACAGCTGAAATACTAAAATTCACTTAAAAGTTTTAATTCATGCCAGCTGGTTAATGATTATCGCATTGCGTGCCCATGATTATTCCGACAGGTAAAATTTCAATTAAAAAAAATTCAAAATAGAACTTATCCTTGCAGAAGCATCTGTTAAGTAAAGTAAATATTCCGATTTAAAATTAGCCATTTTAAGAAAAAGTAAAATGACCGCCTAATGACCAAAATAACGAATTCCTTTTGTAAGATTAACGCTTTTTTTTTTTCTAATTGTGAACACGTGTAACTCCAAACTTTGTAAGCACCAAATTGAATGACTCACGTTTATTATCTGACCTTTAATCCTTCTCACCATAAAATCTTGAAATCTCTATAAATCCTATTTCAAGAAACGTGCAAAGATTGAGAACTAGACTTTTGAAAGAAAAAGATGATCGGGTTGTGTGCTGTATAAACTAAGCTCAAAAAACGTCTCCGATTTCACACAAAAAACTAGACGCATAAAAAACGGTAAAAAAAAAATGTCTGAAGAAAACAGTAAAAAAAATCACACAAAAAAAAAAATTAGAACACCGTTTTTCTCCCGTTGTTAGCCCCAAATATAAAGCATAAAAAATGAAGTTGCTCTTCACACTTGAGTTTTTCACCTAAACTCCCTCTCACTGACCTTGGATAATCACAATTTCTCCTCACTTTATATATAAAAGGTTCTTTTCCTTCTTAAGTCCAATCCCTTCCTTCTACGACACCTTTTATTTGATATTTTTAGGCCAAGGATATAATATAGGGAATAGAAATATTTTTTTTTTTTTCAAAAATATGAAAGGAGCAATTTAGTCGTATATGCTATACCATCACTTAACGCTATTGTTGCACAAAAGAAATATCATCATCACCGTGTACTTCGTGGAACCCGTTGAAAGCTATATTCTATCATTGTTATTTTTGGTCTATTGGATTAGGAAATTGATCGAAATTTGAATAAATTTTAAAAGAGATGCCTAATCATACTAATTCTGATTATGTGATTAAGCATCCTCGTGCCGTCCCTCGCGCCGTTCACAACATTGTTTTCGTGTTATTTTGTTGGTGCATTGCGAAAAAGCAGTAGAATTCCAGTTAAAGGTCGTTAGTTAAGTGAATGAAATAATTTCAGAATGAGAATGGGTTAAATTAAATTATTTTTGTAAGGCTACGCATCTAATTTTAAGAAAATTATCCATGATAAAATGATAAAACTGTGAATTTAGTTCTGAATTACTATAACGTGTTGACCCTGAAAGACCAAGATAGGTTTAATTTTATCATATGATAGGAGATTTGTATATTTTTTGACATTTAAAAATTTTTTAGTAAGATAAGTTTTTAAGTATTCTTTCCTTCCTTGTATTTTCCATAATTTTTTGAATTCTACCTCTTTTTCGGTTTTTTTTTTCATTTTAAAATTGTTTTTTTTGTTGGGCTTTAAATCTAAAAATGACAAAAATTGCAATAGCTGAAGAAATTTTATCTGTAAAAATCGTATTCAGGGTGTTATCTTATAAATCATAATAATATAATCATTGTGAATGTCAGAATTCAATAAAACTGAGGTATTTTGAATGTTATGTTAATGTTAATATTATTGTTACAAAATAATTTTTTTCATATAGTTTTTTTTTGTCTTTTTGTAAATTAAATAATTGATTTGATCGTAATTTTAATTGTTCATGATCATAATCCTCGACAGAAGAGATGACACGGCTTCAGCCCTGGGGCCCAAAGGGAATCTCATTATTATTATTTTTTAATACTTTAAATTTACTCTCAAGGGGTCCACGAAAAACTATGACTTGGGACCCATAAAAAAATCTCAGCTTATAAGCCCGGCTCAATGATGTGAGGGTCATTAGTCATGGCTATTAAAGAAATCAATTTCTTTTTCAATTAATATTGATAGCCTCAAACTATTACTTCAGTATATTATATTATTTGTTTTTAGCTTGATAATACGATAAATATCTTCTGGGGCAATATGACCCCATCTTGACATGAATTTTTAAGATCTTGTACTGGTGAGGGTTAACCTCTAGAGCAGTGGTGCCCAATCTTTTTTAGGCCATACCCCACCAAATCATCTCTGAAATCCTGATGTCCCCCCCGGACTTCCGTCACCCCCCCCCCACCGTGGTGAAACTTCATGGGTTCCACAACAAAGTTTGTTTTTTTTTCTAAGAACCATCATTTTTTAATTGCCTCCTTCAATTTTAAAACCAGGGGACTATGCCCCTCATTATTTCTGTCGTCTACTTTTACTGTGACCCGGATAACACTATGAAAGTGTGATAAAAGATATTTTACAAAACTTGAAAAAACTACCAATAAACCTATTGGTTACATTCGCTCAATGTAACCAATACGATTATTTGCATATTTCAAGTTTACAATGAAAGAACTTTTCTAAAACTTTTATAGTGCAATCCCGGCCAAAGTCAAAAGCAGTGGGTCTTAATCGGGGGGAGGGGGGGCTTTCAAGGAGACTTCAAGGGCTCGGTGAGCATGGATGAGAAAACAATCGACTCATTAAGGATTTTGTGCCGAGATGAACTCGGAAAGAAAAGTAATTTGGTTACCGCCGGGGCTCGAACCCAGACCCTCCTGCATAATCCAGAAAATATCTGTTTCCTTGGTGTATTGGGCTGGGAAAAATAAGTCAATCTCTCTATCACCAATTAAATCACTGTTCTTACATTGATATACACAGAATATTATTTTTTAAAGAAGTTCGAAGCCTTCATTTCTCTTCATTTTATTGGCACAGGGGGTCCATGGACTTAATCTTACTGACACAAATTTTTCATGGAACCCAAAACATCAAGAACCCTTCGTCAAACACCTTCCCTTTAAAGAGAAATATAAAAGTCGCCAAGAAACTGTTTAAAAATTAAAAATTTGAACAGATATACAAAATGTGAAGAGAGTTCAGAAGGTTCCAAGTCCTCATAGAAAAACTCTAATTGCCCCTCCCCCTTAAAAACGAAATTTCCCCCTTGTGCGGCGTGGGCCCCACATTGGGAATCACCGCTCTAGAGTGACGTTCCTAAAAGTATGGGCCACAGACCGGAGATGATCCGCAAGCAGACTTCAAAGTTTAATACTAATTAAATGGAAGTTATTCAATTTTACGCCACAAATATTGGTAATGCGAGCTTTTTTTTAATTTATAAATAAATAAAATATCAAATTGGTCCTTCGAACGTTCTCAGACATTTTACTGGTCCCTGTGTTCAGAAAAACGGAGAAACGCTGCTTTAGGAGGACCCAAAATGGGCTGGAAATCATTGATGCGGCTTGGTCAATAAAATTATCAAATATTTCGAAATATCACGATCCAATTCATAATTTTTCCTGAACTAAATATTACATTTAAAAGTGGGAAAAGGATATATTTAAAGGCAAATAATCCTTCAAGTCATTTTTACATCTACAGTAGCAATTCCACAGTACCTCCAGTCGCTAATTCCACCATAAACTGCAATTACCCTTGTGTATGTGTGTTCTGTTGTATGCAGCATCCCATCTTCCACAGTCGTAGTATTATTTGTCAGGTTAGATGAATTGTGAATGGTTGGCCTCCCCCCCCCCCCAAAATATCTCAGGACCACAAGTGGGCAATGTGTCCGTCGGTTGAGAGCCGCTTTTCTGGGAGATCCATACTATACTGGAAATCATTGATGCGGCTGATGAAATTTTCTCTTTCGAAATATCACGATCCAATTCATAATTTTGTCTGAACTAAATATTACATTTAAGCCGGGTTTTCCTAGAACCAGATTTCTACAGCGCGTGCAGCGTGAAAACTCTGACTAGGTCAAAAAACCCGAATTTCAAGTTTTTAACCAATCAGCGTTTTTACGCTGCACGCAGCGCAGAAATTCTACTCCTAAGAAAACCCGGCTTTAGACAAATAATTGAAGTGGGAAAAGGATATTTAAAAACAAACGTCGTTTAGGTCACTTTCACATCTACAGTAAAAATTACACTGTACTTCCTTCATAAGTTGGATTCTATTACCCTTGTGAGTATTCTGTTGTATGTCATAACCATCTTCAACAGTCGGAGCAGTATTTGACAGGTTGGATGAATTATGTATGTGGTTAGGGCCGCTTAGAATATAGCTCGAGGCGCAAGTGGGCCACATGCTCCCCGGTTAAGAATCACTGCTATAGAAGATCCAAAGTAGACTGGATGATGAATGATTGACACGGCTTGGTCTATGAAATTTTCTAATGTTTCGAAATAGCACGATCCAATTCATAATTTTGCTTGAACCAAATATTACAAAATAATAATAATAACCGAAGTGGGAAAGGGACAGTTAAAAAACTAATAATCCTCTAAGTCATTTTCACATCTACAGTGGAAATTGCACGGTACTTCCAGTCACTAATTCCACCATAAATTGCATTCCATTACCCCTGTGTATGTGAGTTCTGTTGTGTGCAGCGTCCCATCTTCCACAGTCGTAGTAGTATTTGACAGGTTAGATGAATTGTGTATGGTTATGACACTTTGAAAAGCGATGGGATAGAAATCCGAATAAGATGTTATGTAAATCCATCTACCAAAAGCTCGCCCGCTCTTAACTCCCATAACAATGAAATGCTATGCAGGAAAACAGGCAGTAAGTAATCCTACAAAAATTAGAATTTTTCCTCCCTCACTTTAGTCGAAAGCGGCCTTCCAGACTCAACCTCATTATCAATTTGTCTACAACAGCTGTTCCACAATAACGCTGGTTCCAGTGAGTACAGCTAGCGTGGATTTATCCAGAAATATTTTTTTTAAAGATAATAACAATAACCCTGTCTTTCTTTCTAAACTCTTTTCTTGTTACCGTAACCTGTTGGATAATCCTGAGCCTAGCAACTTATTCTAGGCCGGGGTTATTATATAATACAGATACGGATTGGTGGAATTATATTCAAAATATTTCAACCCGTGGTTGTATTTTTTTTTTCCAAAGAAATAATAAATCCTGATAAGCCTGGATATTAGGCAATTTTACAGTGTTTGCTGGGTTTTTAATCCCGTCAGTATTCAGAGTTTTTCCTGTGTGTTTCCAGGTGGCGTGGATATTGACAGAAATTCTCAAAGTTATTATTTCCTATTTTTTCCGAAGCTCTCTCTAATTTGCATACATCATCTCTTAGTTCTTCAGTCCTGTTTACTTTTAATTAAGGAGATTCTTATATGTCCTTAAGGAATGGTACTTTGTAATGAGGTTTCATTAAACATTGTCTGTTGTACAAACCAAGGCCGTAGCGGGGGGGGGGGGACTTGAGGGTCTAGTGCCCCCTCCCCGTAATGTAAGAAAAGGACCGAAAAAGGGGAAAAAGATGGCCAAATCTATTGTTCTATCACTTTGGTCCCCCCCCCCCGAGATGAAAGTGGTCCCCCCTCCCCGAACGAAATTCCTGGCAACGGGCCTGGTACAAACATATATTAAAATATTTTTTTTATACTTTCTGGATAAACAATAGATTTCCGTTTATAAAGGAACATTGAATATACAGTCAAACTCGGTTTTAACAACAGCGAAGATTCCATGGAATCCGAAGTGTCGTTACAACTGATGTTGATGTTTTAAGTGCGATAAATATAATCACATGCAGTCAAATACTATAAATAAACTTATTTCATTATGAACATTATGACCATGTTTTTGCGAGAAAAATACGGGAAATCGCTATGATAAAAAAATGGAACGTTGCCAATTCTCTCCACAAAATTTTTTTTCCTATTGTCAGCGAAATTGCAAATACAATTGCATATAAACAACATTTGAGCGGAAAATAAAGTGCTACTGTAAGTCTGGAGAGAATTAAAATATATTTTGAAAAAAAAGTTGTACATGACATAAACATGAGTATTTCTATTCATAATATAAATCAAAGTATAATTTATAAATGATCCAAATTATTTCCATCCCTAATTTTAGTGAATATTATGAAGTAAAAAAAAAAGTGGGCATCATTGAAAAACGGGGCAATTTTTATAGAAATTCGGGCAAAATTACGGGAAAATACGGCGATGTCCCGTATTTGTTATGCGAATAAGCAAGTGGGAGCGTCAAACATTCATTTTTTCTTTTAATTGTTAGGTATCAGTTGAACATCAGCCGAACATGCCCTTAACACTATGTCGTTGCATTTTCATCGACGTTATAAAAGAAAGATTCATTAACATTATTCCCCATGAAAATCTGCCTGGCCACCAATTATTGACGTTATAGCCGAGTTGCCGTTTCAGCCAAGGTTGCTACAATCGAGTTTCACTGCATTGTAAAATAAATCTATAGATATGGAAAACCAAGAAACATTTCGATAGATATCGACTTCAGGGATCAAAGACCTCTTACCGCACCTTCACATAAATTCCTAAACACTAAAAAGTGAACAGGTTATGCGGAAGATGGGAGCGAGGGGCGAAAAAAGTGAAAAAGGGGGGCATACACGAATGTATGGCAACCCTGTAGGCATACCTATAGGCCCATACCTGGTGTTCGAACCCCTTTTTTGCCGAACCCTGAGAAAGGTGAACGTCCTGGGAACGGCCTTCTTCCGATTTAGAAATCGGCACATAAAAAAGGGTTGAACGAACTTTTGAGAACAGATTTTTCCAGGTTTTTTTTTTTTTTTTTTTCATTTTTCCTGTATCATCCGTGGGATTTTTCCTTGTACCTACGTACCTATACACAAATGTAAACCCCTAAAGGGTGTTGAACTCAACCCTTTACTACCTGTGTCGCTAGTGTTAGCTAGTGCCCCATCAGGAAAAGAATGATAGTGAATATTTAGGAAACGGTATCAAAAAAAAGTGATGAAAAAATATCAAAAATGGCCAAAAATTTGATAATGACTTACAGTGGTGATAAGCATTAATTAAAACGAGAGCAAAAGCGTCAACACAGTGTCGTTATATCCGACGTCATTGTGTTTTTATCGACGTTAAAAGCAAGGTTCACTAACATTATTCGCTATGAGAATCCACCGGGGCAGCCAATTATTGACGTTATACCCGAATTGTCGTTACAATCGATGTTGTAATATTTACATTATTTGATGCAATTATGTCAGATGCAAAATATATTCTGTCATTATATGGACTTTTCACTCTCTTTTAAAAAAACTGTAATATAATATTTTAAATTTACATCTAGATTAATTTAATTTTTTTTTGATTTAGATATATATATATAGCCAACTTTATTTTTAAATTGCTGTTCGTAAAATTTTAACCAAATTTTTCTGAAATTATGTGCTCATCCTTGAGATCTGACACCATGATCATCATAAGTATTTCCAAAATCATTATGGGCGATTCATAAAGTATTATAAGTGATTCCAAAATCATTTAGATGCTCCCAAAATCAATAATAGTGATTGTAAAAGCATTATTAATGACTCCAAGATCAATATAAGATAAATTAATATCAATATAATAATCAAAAATTGTTATAGTTAATTTTCTAATAAATGTTGAACTAAAATTTTTAAAGTTCAGCATTGTTTTTAAAAATTTTAAATTTCACCGATGCTTTTAGAAATTTTAATTTTCTCAGCGATTTTTGAAAAAAAATAAATATACCTTACAGAGAAGTTCCAAAAACTGAAGATGTTTAAAATTACTCTCAATTCAGTATTCTCATTTATTTGTTATTTATTTAATTATATTTTTTTATGTAGTTTCGAGAGGAAAAATTGAGTCTTTTGTATTCGATTTTTAATGGAATGAAGTGTTTTTCAGCCATTTCTGAAAAATAGTTTTTTTTTTAATTATTTCTATAAATTTAATTTTTTTTTGTCATTTTTGTAAAACTGATTTTTTGAAGCCACAAAAACAAACATACATAATGTTCAAGATATGTCTACTCAAAAAGTTTAGAAATAAAAATATATATTTTTTTATCAAAATTCATTAATTCATCACATTTTCAACAGAATAAAAAAAAAATCTTTTCACTCAATCCCAAAAAAAAATTTGACCTAAAAATTCATATTCCATCATTAAGGGAATTGATGGGAATTCATGATTATAATTCATTCCCGATTAATTTAAAAAAAAAAATTACATATCCAAAACAAACATAGAACATGAAAATAATAGAATATTCGTAATTTATCAAAAACACCATTTCCGAAAAATCCAATCTAAAATATTGTACCAATCCAATATTATATGAAAATTCAAACATTATTATTTATGCATCATTATAAGACAGAACCCGCAAAGTAATCTACCTAAAACGGGTGGGGGGGGGGGACGCGAAAATACGGTATTTGTCTTTGTATGTACGTGTATTGGTATTCGGTGAACAACACTTGATCCCAAAATTCTACCCTGAATAAACACAAACTCAAATAAATTTTCCACATAAAAGTAAACAAACGGGTAAACACATACACACACACACACACACACACGCGCGCGCGCGAAACAAAAATTCTTCCATCACGAAAATTGATTCCGTAAAGAATTTTCATAAACATGGGAAAACGAGAAAACTTCGAGAAAAAAATTTTTTATAACTCTCAACTTCAAATTATTAATAATATTAATTAATTATTTATTTATTTTTATCATGTCGAATGTACCCTCCTCTTCATTTATTTTGCCGTGTGTACACAGTACACATCCTCTCTCTCTGTCGACCTTCTTTGGTATGCACGAACAGGAATGCGTTTTTTTCCCCCAACATTATGAACCCTCCCTCGCACATAACATTCCTCAAACATCCCCCTCCGCCTTCCCGTGACCCGCACGAAGCCCGCCTCCCCCGCATTCCCTAAGAAAACTCTTTACCCAGGAAAGTTCTTTTTCGGAAAAATTCTCCTCTCTCTCTCTCTCTCTTATCATTTTACCACCCCTCCCCGTGCGTCATCCCCCCCTGCCTCAGCATAAAACAGCATTGTAAAAAGGGGTGGCGGGCGCCGAAATCGTGGGAGTCGGGGGGTATCTCCAGTGGATTAAAATGCGGAATGAGGCGGGGCAAAACCGTGGGTGGGTGGTTCTTTCTTCTTTGATGAGAACGGCGTGTGTATTTATGTAGGAAGAGTGGTAAGGGGGGGAGAAGGGCGCCGTACTTAATCGATGCGGCCTCCCTCTCCACACCCGGCGCCCCGGAGACTTTACCACCCCTTCCACCACGATAAAAACTCATGGAGAAAACGCCGGGATTCGTCCGTGCATCTTCTCTCGCGCGGACACCCTCCCCCCTTTTCTGTGTGTCCCGGAACACATTAACCATTATGCGGAGGAGAGGAGCGTTTATGCAAAATTACCCGGGACGCGGACGGAGATAGAAAAGAGAAAACCCGGAGCAAAAAGAGACCTAGAAGAAAAATGCGTTTTACACACAGATGAAGAAAAAAATATTTTCGCGCGCCGGATCGATACGGGCGCCAATTCCAGCCAATTGGCGTCGTATTGGCGATCCGAAATAACCGCCAAATTGAGCGCCGTCATCCGGAGGGGGAAGTTTTGAGGATTTTGGGGAGAAACTTTGCTGGGTTTCGGTGTCATTTATTAATAAGATTATATGACGAGCAGTCACGAGTCTCGTCTCTCTCTCTCGCCCTTTAACTATGAAATTTTGTAAATAAATCGAAAAAATAATCCAATTATCCGAATAATTTCGGATAATTTCAATAGTAAAAATTGAAAATTTATTTAAAATGTATCCGGCAATTTTTTGTCTGAGTCTTATTTTTAGACAAAAATTATACGAGATAAAATTAGATCAATGCTTATTATCTGGAGAAGTTTTCAAATTTTAGGAATTATTTTCTGGTTGTGGATGTGTATCAAATTTAGATTTAATATACAGAAATAAACTTAATGGGTCACCGGAAAGTGTCATTTACACTGTCTATAAAAGTGGAAATTCCTAAATTAAAAAATAATTGGATAGTTTTAATAATATAAATCGAAAATTTACTCAAAATATATCCGGTAATTTTTGTTAGAATTTATTATTTGCTGACAAAAATATTGTCCGTAACACAATCAGATTAATGCTTAAATTTTTAAGAAAGTCCTTAAATTTTAGAGGTAATTATTTTCTAGCTATGAATGTGTATCAAAATAAATTAGATTTAAGATTTATTAGGTATAGAAAAAGGCTTAATGGGTCATTGATTGAAGGGTCCTTGAATAGTATCAATTGCACTGTCTATAAAAGGATATGGATTATCGTGATAATAGCCGAAAAATCTGGGATTTTCGATTTTTATTATTTTTCTGTGTATGTCACTAGTTTTATACTTCCGTAATAAATATGTTTGAACAGATTTCGGTGCATTCACCTGCCCGATTATTTTTCTCTTCCTGTGTATCAGTTCAGACACAAGAATAGCTTCTCGTCATCGAGAATAAAATAATTAATTTAATTCTTATTACGAATTGAATTTCATTATTTTAGCGTGTACACAGCAGAATGGCTGGATCTTGCTGGAATAATGGTTAAATTGTGATTCTGGTTGTTCTCGGCTATTTTCATCCATTCATGATCAAAATTATTTTCATTATTGTGGTTAAATATATCCATTAAAAAACAATTTTATTCGATAAAGCTATGCTACAACATGCATCTTTCGCAGTAATTTCATAAATTTCAATCTACTCACGATATTGCGTTGTTATAGCAAATTTACTGTGAGTAATAATTTTAATTTTTTATAAACATACGATGGAATCCGGCTAAGACGTTTTTTTATATCTGTATCTCACATCCATGCCATGCCATGTGTATCACAACAACTATTTCTTTCATTAAATGCAGTGAAATATGTAAGAAATGACTAACGGTAGTATCATGTGATTATTATGTGATGTGTGTGTTATCATGTGATGATATCTATAGTCAGGGGGGGGGGGTCAACCATGGCCCCCACATCCTGGAGCAGTGCCTCTAGGGTGAGGCCCTATACCAGACATTTACCGGTGTAGTGAATTTATATCGTGGAAAAACAAAAAATGATGAGAATCATCCCGGGTCCCAGGGCTGGAGCTCTGTCAGCCCCCCCCCCCCCTTGTGCGAGCCATGGTCTTAATGCGTTTGGAGAGTACGAAAATTAAATATGGAAACTTATTTATATATATGTTCTGTAAAATATCTTCTAGCATCGGAACATTGAAATGAATTGCCGATAGCAAAATAGAATTATAGAATAGCCTATTGAAATAAAACACTAGAGTAAATTTGGATAATATGACTCTTTGATGATTTGAGGGACCCTGTGTGATTTAGGACCCAACTATCATTTAGCTACCGGCTACAGATAACATAACAGTTAAGGTGCAAAATATTTTTTTGGAAAATTTTGTAAAGAAAAAAACAATTTTTTCATAAAAAAATTGCTTGAATTATTATATTGAATCATTTTTGAATTTTTCTGACTACATTTTATGTTCAAATTTGATTAAATTTTATCTAACGTATGAATATTTATAATTAAAAAATATTTTTTGATACTAATAATATTTTCTTTTATTTTATAGGTGAGTTTCTTATATACCACAATTTATTACCATCTTCATAGGTAAGAATAAAATCTACGATAGCAATCGATATTCAGATTTGTACCATAATGATTATATTTCCATATTTTTTTAATTAGAATAATCTGTATGAAATTATTTTATCAATAACAAGATATGTGATCAAAAAATAATTAAAAATATTGCGGAGAAAATTATTTAAAAAAAAATTGTAATTTAAATTATTTAAAAAAAATTGTAATTTAAATTATTTAAAAAGAATTGTAATTTAAATTATTTAAAAAAATTGTAATTTAAATTATTTTTAAAATATTTTTAATTTAAATTATTCTTAAAAGTAATTGAAATTACTATTGAATGTAATTAGCATTCCAAGAGTAATATTAATGGAAGTGAATTGAAAAAAATGTTTCATTAAAAATTTCTGTGTGTATGTGCTGGTTAGAAAAATAAATTTTTTCAATCGTAAATATTTTTTTTTTATTATTTAAGTTTTATTTAATATTCACTTAATTCTGATAATATCGGAAAACGTTAAATAAAAAGATACTACAGAGGGGTTTTTTTGCTAAAGTTGAATTTTTACAAATTGGCTGTGGTTCACACAATTTGCATTATTTACCTACATTATATATACTATACTGCGAATTTCACACACAAAACACCATACCGTACTAATTTTGCTTATGGTATGTAACAAGTAAGTGAGTCTATATTTTAAATCAAGGGTTAAATATGTGCATTATCTCTTCTGCAATTTTTAAAAAAAATTAAATTTAAATTTAAAAAAAAATTGAAAAAAGGAAATTACACAAAACACACACACACACACACATAAAAAAAAATAAAGTAAAAAGTGCTTATCATACATGCAGGCCCATAACCAGGCTGGGGCAACCGGGGCATTGCCTCAGGGCCCCGAGCCGAAAATGGGAGCCCCACAAAAATGTACTCTTATTTTACCTAATAATAACCCTTTCACGAGAGGCCCCAAGAAAAAAAAATCTGCCCCGGGGCCCCGAGAAGAGCCACTACGGTCCTGCAGATACACGGAAAACGTGTCGCATCTAAAACACACTGAATGACCTTTCAAAGCAAAAATGGCGGACGTTTTTATAAAAATTTAAAGACGTCGAAAAAAAAAATATATTCATGAAAAAAAAAACATTCCACTAGAGGGAGAAAAAAAGCAATATATATATATATATATATATATTATTCGAGATATAAATAACAATTACCAAAAAAAATTAATAATTAGTGTATCGATCACCATAGCAACAACGTCATGGATATTTTCTCTTGCAAGAAAGGTTCCATAAAAAAAAAAATGCAGTTTCTCTCGGCATATGCGCCATGACGTTCTTCTTGGTCTTCTTCTCCCTTGCAAAAGGTTGCCGCTGCCATTTTTAGTGTATCTAAAAGAAGCTGCAGTAAAAATAAGAAAAATTTCGGTCGATTTCGTCGAACCACGCAGGCGCACCTTCTACAAAATATGCTGGATAAAAAATTTTTTTATGTATATAATTACACTTCTTCTCCTACGAAATTACCCTTTCCCCCCCCCCCTCCCGCTCCCCACGTCCATTGTTTCCCCAGTTCTGCCAAATAATCGCCAAAAAATCGATCCCTTGGCATTCCTCAACCCTTTGGTTTCTAACCCTTTGCTTTTAATCCCTTTTTATGCTTGTGTTGAGAAAAAAACCCCCAACCTGTAATCGATCCGGGTCCGAATCTCGCCAAAATGTTCGCCAAAAAGTCGGAAAATGCGAAAAATCTGGTAGTCGTGTCTTTAATGAAATAAAACAGCTGCCGATATAAGCGCTCGCTCTTCCACATGCACACACGCGTTTTTTTTAACCCTTTCGCTGTTGTTTTTGCAAAAGGAAGGAGGGAGAGCACTCTCCCTTCACTCACTCTCCTCGCCCTCTCCGGAAACATTCGCTCCCTGTCGCCATCTTGCTTTTAAGGGAGCAAAGGGTTGAATATTGCGAAGTGTCAGTGTGCGCCTTTTCAGTGGAAAGTGGGACTATGCCCTCGTGCGCTCAGGGTTCAAACACTCTAAAATAATAATAATAATAACGATAACCGGCAATTTCAAATCATTTAAAACTGGGAAATATGAAATTATTTTTATCAATATACGGAAATCAGTAAAATAAAAAAAAATAATACATTTTTTTTTATTTAATAAATTTTTCAGATACGGGTTCTTTTTTTAAATGCATAAAATAATAAATTTTATCCATTACTGTATATTCGTAATATAATTTTTATAATGTTTTTAGTGAAAAATATTTTTTAATAAATTTAAAAAATTGGTTATCGTGGAAGTAAAATCTATACAAAATTTCATTAAAAGAATTTTTACTCATATATGGCATATTATAACCTTAGAAAATATAGAAATAAATATTTTTAAAATAAAAATCTAAACGAAATTTTATCACAAAATTTTTACGTATTATCATGATAAATAACAATAATAATAATAATATGTATTTATTGGAATAAATATCTTTAGTAAATTTATAAAATCTGATTTTATTGTAGAAATAAAATCAATACGAAGTTTTATAACCGCATATGCATAATATAATAAAAATATATATTTATAAAGTAAAATATTTTTTAATATATTTAAAAACTTGATTTGTTGCAGAAACAAAATCTATAGGAAATTTCATTACACAACTTTTACGTATATGTATGCTATAAAATTAAAATTTATTTATAGGAATAAGTATTTTTTAAATTTAAAAAAAAGTTTTGACTCTTTTCTGGAAATCTACACGAAATGTTTTTATAACAAAATTTTTACGCATATGCGTAATGTAATAATATTTGTTTATAGAAAAAACATTTTTAGCGGATATAAAAAATTTATTTATTCTAGAAATTAAATCTATGCAAAATTTTATATCAGTTTTCACGTATACCCATAATATTATTATGCATCTATAAAAATAAATACTTTTTCATAAAGTACAAAAATTGATTTTATCGTGCAAATGAAATCGTTGCGAAATTTAGAGTAATCGATACAAATATATAATTTTTTTTACCAAGTTATTTATTCGATTATTTTTATTTTCAATTTTTTTTCATTCAATACTGTATTTAATTTATTGGTTTTGTATTTTTCATGTCCGGAAACAAAATTTAAATATATATCTATTTACCTCAAAAAATAAAAGGATATAAAATCCCTCGAAATATCAGTAAAATATCGATTTTCGAAAAATGATAATTATCTATATATATATATCTTTCCAACTGAAATTACAGAGAATAATTTTCATCAAAAACATCATAAATTTATTTATCTCGAATTTATTTATTTATTCTCTAATATCATTTTCCCCGCAACAAATGTGAATCCATCTTAATCAAATACATATAGCTTACTTATCGAGACTGCGATGTATTCCAATTTCCTTAAAAAGCATCATCTACTCCTTGAGGAGAAAACAACCAAAGAGAGATCAATTACGAAAAAATCAACCACTTTTCTGGAAATCTGATCGAATTATTTATTATCTTTTGTTTAGTAGTAGTACATGTTATGATATCGAATTTCTCTGTTTTCGCTTGGAAGTCAATTGAAATTGATATTTTCGTCGATCGGTTTCTCTCTTTTTAACCCTTTCATCACTTTCGCTTACCCCTTTTTTCCTTATTGCTGAAGTACATACAGTGTTGGCAGCTGCAGGAAGTGATTCCTCTCCTTTCATACTGTACAGTATTTTTTGTAGATTACTTCCCGATAAGTTTAAAATTTCTAGAATTGCTCAATTTTTTTATTTACCTTATTTTTTACACGGTGAAATTCTCAATAATTCCGTAAATATTAATAATGTTTTTAAATATTTTGTGGATATGCTTAGGTATTTCACGAAGAGAAAATTTCTGATTATTTTTAAAATATCAAAATAATAATTTTTAAAAATATTTTTTACACATTCTGGGTGTTACCAGAAGAGAAATTATGTCCAATTTCTTTGGACATATACTGTGCATTTAACGAAGAGAAAATTTTTTGCGAATGTTTCTGAAAATATCAAAAATTAATTTTCAAATATTTTTAGATATGATAGATGTTGCAAGAGAAGAAAATTTCCTAATCATTCCGTAAATTACACAATGCTTTTTTTTAAATATTTTTAGACACACATCAAAAATTATCATGAAAAATATCAAAAATTATTTTTTGGAAAAAGTGTTTTAGACAGATACAGAGCGCATTTAACGAAGAGAACATTTTTCTCAAATATTTCTGAAAATATCAAAAATTATTTTTTTTTTGATATAATAGATGTTTCAAGAGGGAGAGAGAGAGAGAGAAGAGAAAATTTTCCATAAATAATATTTTTTTTAAAATATTTATAGGCATATATATATATATATATATATATATATACTGGGTTACGAAAATTACACGAAAAGAAAATTTCTCTAACGTATTTCTGAAAATATGAAAAGAAATTTCTTTTTATTTCTTGAATATTTTTTTAGATATAATACACATATGTTCCAAGACGAGAAAATTCCTAGTAAACCCTCAAATTATGTAAAAAATATCAGAGAATTTTTTAATTTTTTAATGTGTATTAATGTGTATATTTTAATGTGTAATTTTGTAATTTTTTAATTTTTTATTTACACGGTAAAAAAATTCTCAATAAATCCCTAAATAATATTATTTTTTAAACTATTTTTTATGATATCAATAATTATTTTTTTTTAAATATTTTTTATAGCATCAATATTTTTTTTTAAATATTTTTTATAATATCAATAGTAGTTTTTAAATATTTTTTATAGCATCAATATTTTTTTTTAAATATTTTTTATAATATCAATAGTAGTTTTTAAATATTTTTTATAGCATCAATATTTTTTTTTAAATATTTTTTATAATATCAATAGTAGTTTTTAAATATTTTTTGAATGTGCTAGGTGATTGAGAAATGAATAAATATTCTCGAATGTTGATTGTAAAATATGAAATATGAAAATATGTTAAATATGAAAAATAAACAAGAAAAAGGAAATGCAATTCTAAATAATAAAGAAAAATATTAAAATTTAATTTTTTTAACTAATGATGAAAAAAAATGCTGATTAGTAAAATTTGCGATTGAAATTGTTACCTGATGTTTTTAAATGAAAATTCACCGAAATATCGATAATCGACTTTTGTCACTTTTAGGACTTTTGAGAAATATTTTAGCACGCAAAAAAGTGACACACAAAAATCAATTTCAATAATCGATATTTAAATGAATTTTCATTCAAATATTACGGGGTAAATTTATTCCGGTGTAGTAGACATCAGCATTTTTTAATAATTAGCTTTTTTTTTTTTTGGGCTGTAAATAAAATTGAAATTTTTATATTTTAGAAGATTTTACGAACATGAATCATCACTGATGCATTTCTTTCTCTCAGCTGGTAATACTTTTAAATTTTAGTTCAATTTTAGAATTTTCACTATTGTCCGACACTGAAATATCCTATATAGTCATGAAAATAAATAACAATCAAATCCATGCATGCATTTAGTCAATTAAGCCGAATAATTTTGATAACTATTTTTCCCAATATCTAACCAATTTGATTAGTTCAGTGATAGTTTACCGCGTCAAAAAGTTTGAATTATTTTTTTTTTCCTACCTAAATTCTATGTAAATAATTATCATACGTTTCCGTATGACTTAAACAAAAACATATCAAAGTCTTTTTCGAAGGAGAAAGAGAGCCTTTAGCAGTTCCCATTGGACGTTTCCATCTTCATTAAACCTCGTTAGTGCGAAAAATCCGAAGACTTAGAAAGCATTGCGCATTAAACTACTGAATAATAAAACCACCATGGATAGAGTGCAGAGCCCTGTTAACCGCTGCAACAAAATAATTTCTTGGATTTTAATTAGTGGTTAGAGACGTATCGATAACGTATAGCATGGCATTCACGATAACCACGTAAAGAGGGGCTAAAAATATATATATATATACATTTATTTATATTTATTTACAAATCTTTTAGGTAGAACTTATTGCCTTTTCATTCATTAAAATTTCCCAAACGCGCGTAAAATACTTGATTATCGGGGATTTCGTTTTAAGGAAACAAGGAAATGTTGGGAAGGGATGAAAGTAATTTTAGGTTTTCCTCTGGAAAATTTCCGCCATATATTTTAGTATTTTAGAAAGAGAGAGTAGGAAAGGAACAAAATATAATAATACTTTTAATAAAATGAAAATTTGTGGTGCTTTATATTATTTTAGTATGTATCGATTGTCACCCCTGGAGAGAAATATATATATTTTTTTTTTGTTGTTAAAAAGAATTTATGCCATTAAAAAATTGCGAAAAGAAAATTTATTCACAATGTTGTCTAAATATTCTGAAAATATATATTTTTCAAATATCGGCTCGTATAAAGGATTTAGGAACAATGAAATTGTAAAATACTGTTGGAAGTACCCAAAAAGAGCGACAAAAAATCATTTTCTATAGTGAAAGTTCAAAGAAAGAGTGAACTTTCACTTCTCTCTGAAGAAGGAGTTTTTAACTTTTTTCAGCCACGACCCAAAATACATGATAAATTTCGCGATGAAATTCATCGGTCTATTTTTCATTTAAAAATTTTTAAGAAATTTTGTTCAGTTTTTGAAATTAGTGAAACACCAATCATTTATGGCTTCTCAACAGGTGGGCCAACGGTAACCAAGGTACCCAAATCAAACAAGGGGTACCCCTACATATTATCGAAAAAGCTTGGTTTATTTTATCAATTCTATAAAATGTTTCGCTCACTAATTTCCAATTATTTTTCATTAATTTTACAATTATTTTCTTTTAATTCTGGAATTATGTTCATATCAAATTCAATTCATAATTGAATTTCTATTAATCTTTCATTTGTTCATAATTTTATACGGATAATTTTCAACATGCCATGTTCGATGTCAATCTTTCCCAAAAATACAGCACATAAAATCATAGCTCAAGATTGCCCCAAAAATGTCTGAGTCCCAACCCAGGCCACCGGAATCGTTAAGACATCTCTGAAAACAGTGGTGTAACAAATGGATTTGTTATCGGATTGCATATGGATTCATGCGACCCAGCTCCAAAGCTCCTATGACTATAGTTTGGGTTGCGACCCATAGGTTAAGAACCCTTGATCTAAAGGCTAGTGAACTGGGAAAGTCTTAGGGAAAAAAAAGGCCTTATAGTCATTGGGAATCTTTTCGCACATATATAAGGAAGCCCTTCTAACTTCTATATTTTAGTCTTCTAGAAAGAGAGCGTAGGAAAATAACAATATATTAATATTTTTCATAAAAATGTAAGTGTGTGGTATTCTGTATTTCTTTAACGGTATCGATTGTCACCCCTGGAGAGAAATATATATGTTTGTTGTTAGAAACACATTCATATACCACATAAGATATATAATTTTGTTTTAAATTTAGAAAAATTTATTGCAAGATGTTGTCTAAATATTCTGAAAATATATATAATGAATGTGATGAATCGGTTATTTTACATTATAACCGATTATTATGCATATTTACTAATTGGTTTGATAAGTTTAATAAATTTATCACTTTTACCGGCGATTGTGCATAATAACCTAGTGTCGTTGGTAAATTTGATAAATGATTGAAATTTATCGCCTGTATTTGTGATTATGCATAATACCCTAGTGAAATTGGTGAAGTTGATAAACATGAAAAAAAATTCCAAATGATTCTAGTATGTGTGATGTATATAGTCGGATCCCAATATAATGATATCAAATTTTACGATCTTACCCCGATGTAATGATACAAAACATGTATGAATTATCATGTATAGTATTCCACATAGTACGATTTATCATGTATAGTATTCCACATAGTACGATTTATCATGTATAGTATTCCACATAGTACGATTTATCATGTATAGTATTCCACATAGTACGATTTATCATGTATAGTATTCCACATAGTACGATTTATCATGTATAGTATTCCACATAGTACGATTTATCATGTATAGTATTCCACATAGTACGATTTATCATGTATAGTATTCCACATAGTACGATTTATCATGTTTACCAACGACGCGACGCTTGGGTATTATGTATAATCGGCGGTAAAAGTTATTAAAATGTAGGGGAATTTATCAAACTTAAAAAAACACTCGGCGATTATGCATAATTACGGATTATTATGAATAATAACCAGATTTATCGCATTTACCGGGAAATATATATTTTTCAAATATCGACTTGTACAAAGAATATAGGAAGAATAAAAGGGTTAAATACTGTGGGAAGTAGACGAAAAGCGCCAAAAAAAACCATTTTCCACAGTAAAAGTTCAAAGAAAGAGTGAACTTTCACTTCTGTTTACCATCTAAAGGCTAGTGAACTGGGAAAGTCTTGGAAGAAATCAAAGACCTTATAGTCATGGGGAGAATCTTTTATATAAGAAACCAACAACCCTTTCCAACACTTTCTCTTATTTTGGACCCCTTAATACCATGACAGGTGAACTTGGTGCACCCTTCCAATAAAATGGAAAAAAAATGAGAGAGGGTAAAAGCAAATGGTGGTTTCTTTTCTTCCAACCCAACCGAAGGTATAAGGTAAAATATTGAGAAAAAAAATGCCAAATCAACTTTTTGGGAAGGAAAAGTTTTACCATCGGAAGAAAAAACCCCTTTTATGTAAAGTTCTTTGCCCTCAAGCAACTTCCGTTACACAAGAACCCGTTCATTTCTGGGGTTTAGTTGTGATCACAAGGAGCAAGTTGACTAGTTATCGAGACCAGAGATGATTCTGGTTGATACTTATCATGTTATCATGATACGATGTATTTGTATCCAGTTTCTTGTGCAACGTCTAAAACAGAAAGTGACGATCGGATATTACAAGTAAGGGGATTTTTTTTTCCTATTATTTTTGTGGAAGAAAACATGCTAATTATAGAACGAAATGGTGTAAGAATAATAGAAATTTATTTTTAATTAATAATCATTGTTATGTAATGTCGAATAACTTAACTATGAACGCTTGAAAAGTTAAGAAAACGACTTGAAATATCGTCTTTCAAGCGCGAGTCGTAGTGATTGGGTTGAGGGAGGGGCGTTGATGATGAATGAATGTAAAATTTGAAGACCACTTGAAAAGTATTTAAGTAATTAAGTTCTTGTGTTTTCTATCGGCTTAATTAGTATTGGATTTCTCATCAAGGGAAGTTATGTTTATTGGCATTTTTGTTGTTGGGATATCGAGCCGTTGACGGCACTTGTCAATCGCTTTTCCGTGTTGGTGACATTTACCTATTCTCTAAGAAAAAGGTTTTTGAAATCTCTCGACTAATGTTTAGTTTGTTTATTGATTTCTTCCTATGTTGAAAGAATGAGATATTTCAATACGTATTATATGGTTAGAGTGGTGTGCCAAAATTTTTCTTACAACGTTTCCGATGTTTCAGCTTTAAATGTTGTTTTAAAATGCATTTTAACCTTTTATCTACCGCATTATGAAAATACAATTTAAAAAAAAATTGATAATAAATAAAAATTTAATGATAACAATAAATCATTATTATGCAAATTATTTGTGATGTAATTTTAATTCTAATTACATACAAAAACTGTTTCTCGTAATTTTAGCTAAATAACAATTTATTTAGCCTGTTACCTCATAGTACCGTCAGTAGAATAAAGGGTCAATTATTTCCTAGGTAATAATACGAATTTCGAAAACATTTCCGCCATATCACTTTTAGTTCTTAAATTACAACATTTTGACAATTTTAATTTATTAAATTAGATCAGAATCAATTAATTAAATCAATTAATAGAATCAATTAATAGATTAAATTAGATCAATTCAATAATATTGGTTTTCGATGTTTCTATTGAGTTATTGTATTTTTTCGAATTGCAATATAATACAAACCTTTTATAACTCTCGTTTATTATTGAATGTTAGAGATCCCTTGATGAATAATAATATCACGAGTCACAGAATTATGGCTTATAAATATTTAACTTCATTCAAAATAAAAAAATGTAAGAAAGTAAAAAAAAAAGATATGTATTTATCTATTATAAGTAAAGATATGTACAACACACACACACAGACAACACTAAAATAATTTTCCCAATTTCTGTACATTTTATTGTAAACTAATTGAATTCAATGAATGTGCAGGAGATTGCGCATGCAAATAAAAATCAATTAAATGTATTCATTCCATTTTAATTTTAAAAAATTTATTCGGCCAAGACCCGTGCTTCAATGACCATCTAACGAAATGAATCTTTACTGAAAATAAAATTACAAGATTTTTCAAATGGTTCAATAAACCCCACGAAATCAAATCTAGAAAATTTGAGAAATACTTGTATATTTTATATTTCCTATATCAAACATTTTTCATTGTATCACATATATATTTCCATTTTTCTAGAATTTACAGCGTGAATTTACATTTATAATTATCAAATTCACATTTGGAAAGTTTCTACAATTCCTTACAAAACGTATACTTAGAAAGTATTTTTTTTATAAAAATTTCCACTTTAATTAATCTTAATTGAAAATATATTTAAAAAAAGTCTAAATATGGATTCCTCTGCTCATTATCAGTTTCAATCATCTCACTCTCTTAGTCTAATTATCTAACCAATGGAAAAACAAAGAAAAATGACCATGGAGAGACAAAACGTGAACAATATTTTAACGATTAAAATTTTACTTCTATATTGATTTATTATCTCAAGTCCTAAGATTATTTCAAAAATTATTTTTTTTCTCCGATGAATTTTAATGAAATAATTGAAGTTTCTTAATTGTAGATAGGACTTGATTGAGTGTTATCGGATCTAATCAAGTGTTCGAAGGAGAGGAATTTTTCTAAATTTCCATTATAAATATTTAAAAAAAAAACTATTCTTATCTCTATTCTTAATTCCACGGAATTATACCCTAAAAACCATGAAAAGACCCTCAACTTACTTGTAAGCGCCAATTGAGCTCTATTCAGGTGGTGATTGGAAGGATTTAAACGTGAGGTTATAGGAGAGAATGATGAAGTACCTGCAAAAACAAAAATATTTTCTAAAATTTATCACAGGTAAGACTTGGCATTTCTTCTGATGTTGCGCTTTTGTATCTTAACAACGAAAATAAATATATAAGATACAACAGTCTTTAAGGGAGGAGCAAAAAAATTACATGTAAGAAGATTTTTCTTTGTTAGATAGAAATAAGTAGAAGCCAAAGTGACGGATGATGTACATAAAAGAGCACGGAATTCCTTTCGGTTATTTCCAAAAAATCGCTCTTTTTTTTTATTATGCGTATATTTACGTGTATTCTATAAACTTCTCTGGAAAATCTAAGGCTGAGATGGATCGATTAATTGATGTTTTGAAATTCTTGAACGATTTTTATGCAGATCACAGAGAGAAAGAGCTTTCGTTTTTTAAAATACCGGCTGTAGGGATTTCGGATGGGAGAAATAGCCGCGCTCTCTCTCTCTCTGTTATTTTACTTAAATATGGTGAGGAAAGGAGTTGTGTGACAAGCTTAAAATTGATAGGTATTGTCAAAGAACAAAAGAAAATTTTGTTTTCATTTATCAGTTCGTACTTCATTCAAGTGATTACGGGCCTAAAACCTACTAAAAGTGCGGAATCTTCTTCAAAATAAATAGCAAAAAATAATCTTAAACAAGCAAAATACTTCAAAAATGGTCATTTTGTCTATAGATGTTTTCCTTATCTCTCTTCCAGCAGGTTGTCGCTAGTTTTTAATTTTAAAAAATTTTCTACGATAATTTTTGATTGATAATAATTAATACATAAAAGTAATTCTATTTTTTTGTGGGAGTTGGTCAGTGATAATGATATTGGTTTTGAATTTTTTTTTTCTATTTAATAACTTTACGTCTTAGGCTGTGATTTATTTTAGCGATTGGGATCGCTATCAACGTATATTAAAATAAATTTATCGAGAAATTTAAGTTTGTCATTTATTTTTGAAAAATAAGAGTTGTAAATTTCCATAAGTAACATTTTTTTTAAGACTTAAATTCATGTCCAGATCTAATTTTGACCATCACAAATATCTATGAAAAACCACATATACCGATACGATTAGTTAATTACTAAATTGCTGTCAATTTATTGAGTAGTAAGTCTGAAATATTAACAGTTGCACAGAAATTAATTAACTTGAGATACTTAAAAAATACTCGATGCTAGCGAAAATCAATATTGTACTTATTCAAGACCTGTTGGAAATGATTTATTTAAAAAAAGGTTAAATCAAAATAAAGAAATAAAATCGAACAAAAAAAATCCGAAAAGTAAATAAAATCCAAAAATAAATAAAATATATAAAAAAAAACAACTAAAATGTACAAAAAAACAACTAAAATGTACAAAAAAACAACTAAAATGTACAAAAAAACAACTAAAATGTACAAAAAAACAACTAAAATATACAAAAAGAATAAAATCCGAAAAATTAAATAAAATCCAAGAAAATAAATAAAATGTAAAAAAAAAGTAATTCCATTCAAAAAAAGTAAAACAACCGAAAAAATTTTCAAATGAAAAAATGCAATTAAGTTTTTGTATTAATTTTCATGTTTTTAATATACTTTTATGTACATTTATATACACTATATATATAAAATGCATTTCTCTGATTCATAAAATTAGTACGAATAGCTATAATTTTTTAAGAATGCAATTGCCTTAGAAAATGCAAAAATTTACAAAATCCATTCCTAAATACAAATTATCATCGATATAACAAATCGACAAATATCAATGACAAGGAAATCGAGCGAAAAAAATATATATAATAACAAAAAAATAAATATTTTTCAACTCTGACTTCATTTCCAGTTCGGCTAGAGTATATTACGTTATTTTCCTATATATTGCATGAATTGTATTACAGTAACTGGCTCATTACATATTTTCATCCTTCTAATCAGAATCAACTTAAATCATTTTTTGCAACCCGAAATTTCAAATATACTAAACATTCATCCTTAAAAATCAACCATATTTATACTAATAAAAATTAAAATATAGATTCCAAAAGGACAAAATTTTCATTAAAAAATAAAATTTTATTGAATAATTAACAATGCCAAAAATGAACAAAAAAATTTTTTAATTCGTTCCATTCTAGCCGTGTAACACAAAATTTCAAAAACAACTTTTTTCATCTTCATATTATGATAAAGGATTACGTTTAAATATTTATAAATTCAATCGTTTTTCTCGTAAATACGTGAACGTATTTCGACTTAAAAATTTAAAAAAAAAAATTAAATTTTTATTTGGGAACGTCTTGAATTTTTAAATTTAAATTTAATTCTTTTTACGAATGCAAGAGACAAACGATAAAAATTATCAGCAAATTTAATACTAAAAAACTCAACAAACAAACGTATAACAGTTGTCCATGTTAGCATACCGGCGATAGAAATAAGGATTTCCCTGAATAAGAAACATCTGTTTAGATTTTGCCGTTTTGTTAAAAGCAACAGTAGCTCCTACGGCAATTTTCCCAAATCAGGTAAAACTGCAAAATTTTCTCTCTCTTAGCGGGAGCTCTTTAATTAGTGAACACGACTTTTTACTAAATAAACAACGCTACTCTTCCATTGATTAGAATACAATGTAAAATTCAGGATTTGATTTTGCAAACAAACTTCATTTGTTTTCCCTTTTATAACAGTTAAAATTTCGAGGGAGAGAGAAAAAAAAATTAGGAAATAATGATAAAATAATAGTAATATAACAATAA
Source organism: Pholcus phalangioides (assembly GCF_987345545.1). Classification (NCBI taxonomy): domain Eukaryota; kingdom Metazoa; phylum Arthropoda; class Arachnida; order Araneae; family Pholcidae; genus Pholcus; species Pholcus phalangioides. The sequence goes on along the minus strand of NW_028301610.1, from coordinate 27,471,441 downwards.
CAAAAAAAAAATTTCAGCGACGAAATTTTTGGTATTAGGAAAATATGCAAAAATATAGAAACGAAAACGGTTGCTTTGTGAAAAGAGAAGGATATAGTTTTAGAAATATTACATGTATAGAGAAGTCTCGATAACATTGAAATGCTATAAATTTGTATTCGGTAAAAAAAAAAATTAGATAGTGGAAGAGGATTTTTGTAAAAATGCAAATTTCGTCAAGTGTGATGTTTGAGTTATATTATATTCATAAAGGTGTGAATTTAATTGCAAAAAAAAAATTTATGACTCCTGAATTTCGTTTTCCTGGATTTAATTTTGAAAAAACTGGAATTTGCTTTGATATTTGATTTAGTTTTTGAGTTTCACGAAACTTTAAAATCAATGAAATTCAAAAATTTTTGAAGGTTATTTGTTTAGGTATAAATTTATGAAGAATTAACTTGCAATGAATGTACAAAATCGTATTGATTATGTTCGATTAAATAGGCTAATTATTTTTATAAAAATCAAAAATTGTGAATGACCATTGATTACTGATTCTGATGGGTTATTTAAGCTATTATATTATTGATATTGATAATTATTAGAGAATTTTGGAAATTTTTTGTACTGTTAATTTTCAATTTTTGAAATACATCTAAATTTTCACGCAAAAATTATTTAATGTTACATAAGTTGTTCGTACGTCTGATAGATAAAATGCAATGAAAAGATCAGATTTAAGTATAATTATTACCAATTAGTTACGTAAGTATCATACGAGATAGAAATTAATGTATAATGAGAAATCACCTAAAATTAAAATCACTAAATATATAAATTTTATCTTTCCAATACAAGTGATTTATATTTTTTCAAGCCTATAATTGTGCATTTTTACCAGGTATTTTAAAAATAAGTATTCTGTATAACAATTGAATCAGACTAAATTTAAAGTTGAAAAAAAATTATAATTTCACATAATTTAAAGAAAATAGTATAAAATTTTCAAAATCAAAAAAATGTTTCGTTGCCTAGAAAATCACCATTTACTTTTTCTTACTTTACAGGTATCGTAATTATTCCCTAAAATGCCAGATACCAACATGAAGTAGTTTTTTTTGCATTCAAATAAATTTTATTACATATCTTTTTCTCATTAATTTTAAATTTTTTAATAAAATAAATTACCAAAAGTTTATTGGGTTTAAAAAATCGTATTATCTGCATCAGAAATTTTCATCATCTTAATCCATTTAAATTGTAAAAAAATAATAAGATTAATCATCGCATAAATTAGCGTTTCTCAACCTATGGTCCGCGATGTGGGCATAGGTGGTCCGCAGGCAGACTTAGTAACTCCATTCTATAACTTAATGAAATATTATTCAATTATTGCAATTGATATTGCTAGTAAATATTGCCGTATGGGTTTAAATAAAAAATGTACCTTCATACTTCATTATACTTCAGGTTCATTAGGGTTCATTATACTTCATCAAGGAAAATGCGGGAAATTTTGAGATCCTAAATACGTGATATCACTGATTGTGGCCAAAAGATGTAGTTTATCACAAATTTCTAATTACTGTAAAAAATGGGTGAAAGGTGGGGAAATAAACGGCTGCTATAAATCGCACAAAACAAAAATATATTTGATGGAAAAAAACATTCAAATGAATAGATAACCATATTTCATTGAGAAAAATAAGGGGAACTGGGATCTTAAATACGGTAAAATACTGGACGTTGATAACTGTCATCAAAAACGATGGCATTGCTGTAGTTGAAATCGCTGAAAGAATTAAAGGAAAAAACGTTGAACCTAACGAATACGTAAGACGATCATTTGTGTTTATTATCATAATTATCGTAATAATTATGAAAACACTATTTATATCCACGATTTTAGTAAACATTACAAATTTGAATAATCATTGTTGAAAAAACCCGACAAATGCATATAACGATTCGGAGCAACTAAAAATACCCCGTAATACGGGACAGAAGTGATCTATCGAATTGTTTCAGACATTTTACTGGCACTTAGGTTTCGAAAAGTTGAGAAACGCTGTGTCATAGATGATCATCCGATTATCTGAATCTGTTGCTCTGGGGGTAACCAGCTCATGTCCCCTACGGGGACTGAGCGGGGGTCATGGTAAATTTTTTGTTGTTGTAACAAAGGGGAAATTTATTGTTAGACAATTAGTAGTTTAATAAAAAACATTTTTTTTTCATTTAGCATTTTCGAATTGTATTGGATCTTTAAACATGATTCAAAGTTTCAATGGCACCACAAAATGTATAAAATACGTAATGTGATTATCAAGTTCGCGAAACGCGTAATCCAAAATTACGGAATTATAAGAGGAATTAGCGGCAAATATGACAAAAAAGCGCGTTATTTTTGCTCTCTATTCCAAAATAAATTGGATTTAGTGCAACACGGGAGATTATAGAAAATGCATTTAGTGTCAATTCTGTATTAATGAGCTTAGTCCGGTTCCAGTCAAGGTTAAAAGAAGTTTTGAAATATAAAAATCTCCACGAGAGAAGATAAATAGAAATAGAAATTTTTATTTTTATTAAGAATTTACTCAGAAGACTTTCTCATGATACGGACAGCAAATACCATCATCTAGACCAGTGATTATCAACCCGGGGCCAAATGGCCCACTTGCGGTTCTAGGATATGCCGGAGGAGGGGGGGGGGGCACGGGTTAAAATCAGATGAAAGGGGAGCCACGGCAAGTGGTGACGGGGGCCGCAGAGAGATGTGAATGAATAAAGCTTTTAAGTGAAATATGTAAGGAAAAAATGTGCCTACTTTCAGAATCCAGCAGATCTGTCCATGGAACCAGAGCAGTCTTAATCTATGTTTCCGTGTGGGTATGGCCAGGGGTCTTATGTCCATCGAAAGCCTACATGATGAGATCTGATACTATAATTTTCGAGTGTATGTAAATATGCAATCTGTTACTTCCAGCTAAGTATGGAGCCCAGAACATCACTTTGCCAGGAGACCTATTCTGGTCGTGCATATTGAAGGGAGCGAGAAGAAGGGAGTTCACACTCTAGCCCCGGGTAGGCACGGACTCATGGTGTTGCGTCGGGAGGGGCGGTTCATTGGATCGTCCCGTATTTTACTTGGACCTGTTTTTCCCATATAATTTGGCTCTTGGTTCTACAGATCGATCTTATTTATAAAATTTTTATTGACTGAATTTAATTTAATAAGTGGAAAGTATATTGAATCTTAATGATAGCAGGGGCCCCTGGATAAGACAGGGGTCCACGACAAGAAAATATGGTCTAAACGTGGTCAGGGGCTGAAAAATATTGAGAACCACTTGATCTAGGCCATTAGTTTCCGAACCTTTTCGTTCCATCACCCCCTTCTTCGATTTTTTTTTCTTCTCATCGCCCCCAAAAAGTCAAGATTCAACCCATAGGATCCTACACTAAACCCTGAGCTTCTATCGCCCCCAGGGGGGTGATATTACCCACTTAGGGAAACACACTGCTAGACCATAATTGAAAACTTGCAAAAATCAGTTTGGCATGCCACGGACACCCCTTGACCCAACTTGAATTCAAAACCTCTCGTCTCATCCGACAAATAGTAAAAAAAACCTTGATAAAACACCTGAAAACGTTCATATAGAAAATGTTTTATATAAATCATAATACTAGCATAATGATACTATATAAATTCATAATAAAAATTTCAGCTCTATAAATATTCCAATCATAATTACAGATCGTTATATTTCACCCACCGCAGAAGCTATCATAGAAGTTATTCGAGTACAAATATAAAAAATATACTATTAAAATAAATAGATATTATATCAAAGGATCTCTATTAACCAATTTTTTGAGATTAATCATGTGTTAAAATGTCCCTTAAAAATTATTTGGAAACACGAATCATAATTGCTTGTTTTAACCATGTTGATTGTTCTTGACCATGAGAATGCACGCAATAAAGCCTTATTCATATAAATGTGGGCATTGATACAGTGCATCAACCTTCATATGGTTTTTATGAAACCTATGCCGAGTGTGCGTGATGCAGGAGTAAATAAAAAAAAAAAGCAAAATTTGTATAATTTACAGTGGACCACACACAAACAATTCACAATTTAGCTACAGCAAAAAAAAAAACGGCCCATAAATTAGAATTAGACTCGTGAGAACTAACCATCGGGGGATCTAATGTTTACATGTTAGATTGAAAGAAGAACAGGTGAAAGTGCTCAGAGAAAGGGGCTAACGTGCTAAGATTAGCAACTCGCCGATTACAAATGACCACATTAGCCTAAAAGGTCCATGAATTTCATATGATACAAATGCTCGTGGTACTTTTCTCTGGGTCTCCATTACTTGTCTTTGGGTTAGAAAAAATATTGGGTCGGTTCCCATATAAAACATTTGTCGTTTGTTTATTTTAGACTTGGTCACTATTGCTCATTATGGAATATACTAGCAGTGAAGTTGAGAATTTTTATAAATGCTACTGATTTCATTTTCAACCACGTTATGGTCCTTTCATAAGCATGTTATCAGGATCGGTGTCTTGAAGCCAATTTCGGACAGTTTCCGACATTTCCATCAATGCTAATAATTCGAACATCGGCGATCGGTATATCGGAATTTGGTTATAGAATGTGAACTTCCGTTTGTTTTAGTCATTTGTATTCAATCCAACGGGTTGATGCATGATATTTTGGGTTTCCCTATACTTTCCAATGGAAAAAAACTTCCTGCTTTTAAAGAACATTTAAAAATTTTCTGTTAATTTCTAAAATTCTGTGGTTACTTCTTGCAATTTATCAAGGGCATTTTTTAGGATTTCGCTTGTTGGCTATTTTTATATTTTAAATATTTGCTTCAAATTTTCCAAAAAATCACCACAATTTATTCACATTTTATGTTCTTAGACTCTTTAAACAACAAAAATGGCAATTAGTCCATACTTTATGCCGTGAAATTTCTTGAAATCGTTTTAATAAGAAATCCTCTCGTTAAAACATGTAACACTACAATGCCAACAACAGTTTTGAGACATTTTAACAACAAGTGTTTGAAATAACGTTCATTATTTGATGAAAAAGACATTTTGATGGAAAGGATTAGATTTTAGAACAGTAAATGCTTGAAAAACAATTTATGTTAAAGTATATTAGAAATTCACTTTTAATGCAAGTAGAAAAAAATTCGAACGCAGTGTTAGACGCAGAAATTTTCAAAATGTTCAAATTTAAAAATTTCGTGCATCAATGCTATATCAATTTCCATCAAAACTAATGAAAGTTATAGTAAGTAGCGGAATCCGTGTCGTAGACACATTAGGATTTATTCTCATATAACTATGGTTATCATAAAAAATATTACTCATTATTTTGATAATAAAATGCTGCATCAATTTTTCTTATTGTTTAATCAACATCTTTAGTCAAATTTTTGCTAAAAATTTGGAGATTAATTTAAATTTTTTGTATTAGAATTTGGTATTTGCTTTGCATTGAATCTCATCAGTAAATCATCACCACATATATTCATCGCGCTCTCCATCCTCTTAACATTAAACAAACTAAAACTTACGTGTCCAGAACACAATCAACTCATTAAGTCGTCAGAGATAACAAAGAAACAAACGATAAAGTAAAAGAAAACAAAAAAAATGTTAGTTTTCATGGAAATCATCGCAAAGGTTTTGCAATGGCTTAATTAGTTGAGAAAACTTTTCTCAGCTGGTCATTAGGTACTACCCCCTAAAACATTGTTTTCTTACCCAGACACAAAAGCGCCTAATTCACATATTTGTCACGACCTCATGTGTGTGTGTGTGTGTGTGTATATGTCCTCGCCCGTCCCCAAATACAACACACAAATGGCATCACGCAACTTATTTTAACCCCTCAATTTTTCCCACACAAAACTCACTTTTGAGAAGTTTTCACCTCCTGAGAGAGCAACAACAGAAGACAAAAGCCTTTTCTGTTTAAGAATTCAAGCGCAATTTTTTTTTTTTTGCGTTCCGTCTTTAGACAAGATGGTAACTCACTGGGGGTGCTTATTGGTATAAATATGATCATAAAAAAATAAGAGTAAATTTTCCATTCTTCTCGACCCTTAGAAAACCTCTGACACCTACCACTTTCGCGTGATATTTGGTCATTTTACAGCACAAAAGTAGCAGTGAGTTTATCCCAACACCACAACTAACCACAATCCAGCATATCGTTAGTGTGTCTCTCTACTACGGCCTTCGCACACCCCTTCGCTTGGTGTCTACATGCATGGCATGCGCAACAACATTGCCTTACTCTTGTGGGAATCATTTCGACCCTTTCCTCTCTCGTCCCTTATCCATGTTCTATCCAATTCTTACGTTTGGTACTAATTTATTTTTATTTATTTATTTTTGTTTTGTTTTTTTTCCTCCAATTTTTTTTTTCATCACGTACTAAATAACTCTCGAAACTAGGAAGTTTCTTCTTCTAAAAAGGGTTGAAAAGGGTTGGTTTTGTGGTAGAGAAAAATGTTTCGATTTTTACCCTCTCTCTCTCTTGTGCATGTATATATCTCTTCATCATATTAATTAAAGTTCGTTGAACAACTGGGTCGCTGCTTGGATTCGTCTGTTCGCGGTCAATGCTAAGGATGGGCTGATAACTCATTATGATGAACAGGGGTGGAAAAACCTTAGAGAACCGAAGGGGGGGGGGTTCATTTTTTTCATATAATTTAGCTATGTCTTTCTCCCTATGCACCCTTGATGGTAGTACCAAAAAAGGGTTGGTGGATGAAGCTAGATATGGATTTGGTGAATCTCCCCGCTATCTCTAAGGAAGTTAGTTTATGCTCTCTGGAACATTAAGTATCTGAATGTTGTAAAATTGGTAACTCTCTTTATTGTATACTGCACGCCAGCTAAAAAAAAAAAAAAGTTAGAGTTGAAATCATTTCTAGTTGTTGTAATAAGAATTGATTTTTTGGTTCTTTTAAGAAGGGTTATAAACGAATATATATATTTGAGTTATGAACTTGTCGGTAATACACAATTACTTGGAACTTCTTTAAAATTGCAAAATGGTATTTACGTTGTGTATTTTTTACCTCCCCCGAAAGACTTTGCGAAGTTCTGGCTTTCTAACTTCAATATCGAGTATTGAGTATGTTTTAAGATAATGAGATTCTCTGACATGCGATTTATCGTTACATTAAATTTTACACGTATAGTCTTGTTTCCCATAAATCTGACGCTGAAATCAATTAAAAATTAATTGTTAATTCATGCTTGAGACACAAAATTTTCCGCTGCGTTTCTTCTTTTTTTTTTCTGCCCATGATGTATTTGGAGATGTTCTATCTCGATGTCAGTTTAAATGTCGATCGGTCGGAACATGAACGTTGCCGGTAATTTCATCAGCTCATCTATTGGATGAAGAAGTTTGTACGGTTTTTGTCAGGCGAAAGTGGTTCTAAAGGTTTTTTTTTATTTCACTTTTGGCTGACAAACTTGCTTTGGCTAGTATAATACATGATTGAAGTATGAAATTATTGAGTACATTTTAAAGTTGTGCATATGAATATATAAAACATTTATAATTGAAAAGACCAATTCTGTAAAGAAAAATAGCCGAACTTGTATCCATGTAATAAAGAAAAAAATATCAGAATTTATGACAGTATATTTAGTAAAAAAAGTATCAAAATTAGCAAAATTTGTGACAGCTTGTAATGAGCGGATATACTGCATCCATGTATAAAAAATGCGTAATGTACAAAGTGAATAAAAATAACCAAATAATTGAAAACTGAAAAAAAAAAAAAAAAAAAAAGTAAATGGCCGAAAGCCTGAAAATAAATATAAGTGGCTGGGCATAAACATTAATGTCTGGCTGAATGCTTAAAATATAAACATTAATAGCTTAATGCTTCAAAAAATGAACATAAATTTTTTAAGGTTTGAATATTTGAAAATTTCCGTAAATAGTCAAATGCTTGAAAGACTGAAAATAAGCATAAATAGCCAAATGTTTGAAAACAAACAAAAATATCCTAATTGTTTGAAAGCTAAAAAAAAACAAGAATAGCCGAACTATTCGAGCCGAATTATTCGTATAAATAAAAAAGATGAAACTGTTTCTGACTTTGAAAGTTCAAAACTTAAACGGAAGAATTCGTTGAACTGTTCAAAAGCTTTGATAAAACAAATGTAAGTAAAAGTTTAGAAGCTTTAAAATAAACAAAAATAAATTGAAGTTATGAAATCTTTGTAATCCAAGTTTGAAACCAGACGCCAAGTCTAGAGGCTAAATACAAAAAAAAAAGACCAAACAACCACAAGTAGAAAGTTTGAAAATTACAAATCGACCAAAATAGACGGATGATCGGCTTTTAATTCAACAGGTCTCGAGTTCAAATCCGTTTAAAGTGCAAATGCTCGCAGCCGTCAGAAATCGACTTTAGTCTTTACGTCCTAGTCTAATTACCTCTCGCGTGCGTAAAATGATCTTGGCGCGACAAAAATTAAGCAAACGAAACAGACTCCGATAGATTCACCGACGGCGTAACCATTCCTTTTTGAATCTTAGCCGATAAATCTGCCATCTCAATTAATACTCTGCTTTATTTATCTTGACATGAGTACTATCCGCTAAACCTATAAAGCTTTCGCAGAACTCCCAAGTTTATTATGACTCTTAAAACTGGAATAGAAAATAAAAATATTTAGTTGTTTTGTGTGAAAAGATTCCGAATATTTTATTATTCATGATCCATTGGATCGCTTCAGTAATTTAGTGTGAGAGAAAATTTCCAATCCAATATACATGGAAAAAAATACTTAGATGATTCTCAAAGAAATTGCATGACTCTCGTGGGTGTGGTATACAAGGGTGGGGCATGACGGATAGATAATTTCTTTTAGCGAGTTTTTCCGAATTTCCGAATGAATTTTCTTCGGTGGTTTTAGAATTTCTTATTTCTTCATAAGAACTCAAATTCATTTCCTTTGTTCGTTCTTCTATATAGCAAGACAAAGAACGTCCAAATGGATTTTCTTTTACACTTTTGTAGATGGAACTCTTCCAAAGACAACACCCGTTGTTCCCAAGAGTTTTTCAAATTTATAATGAAGGGCCTGTGAATATATTATTCTCTTTTCCTTAATATATAATTTAATTTTCTAATAAAAAAATCGAAAAAAAAAATTTAGTCATTTACATTCGTCAGATAATAGGAATAACAGATAATAAAACGTAAATGTAGACCTCTCTAGAAGTATGGTTTGAAGGTTTACCAATACGCAACAGTGATTGGCTAATCCTAAGACATTCGTTTTTGACCTCAGATGTGAATTCGATTATTCATTAATCACAACTTCCCAGTGTTATGCTTTAGTGGAAACTGGAACTATGAGGTGATTAATACCCATTGATAGGTCATTTTCATGATCCGAAATCGACGTCTACTGCTCGTCATTGTTGCCCAATGACCTAAGGAATCATTCATAATTTTGTCACTAGTTTGATTCGGGAATGTTATAGTATTAATGAAGATACACCATTCAATTTTTAAACATCTTAAAACTACAATGGTCTCTCAAAAATTCGGGTCCGTTTTTCATAAAATTCTGAACATGAAAAATGGACCCTTCACAAAATACGAATTAACGAGACCAAAAATTTGAAATTACATTTCTTTTGTACAAAATTAACTGGATTGTTCTGTTTCCTACAAAATTATCTACTTTTCACAATGTTTTTACAAAAATAAGACTTTATAAAAAAAGTTCTGGACAGACAAAGAGACTCACGACTTCATTTCGCTTCTAGTTTGATTTGAGAATGGCATATTGTTAATTAATGTACAATATTGTCATTAATTTTTAAACATTTTTAAAACTCCAAGGGTCTGTCTAGCCTAAATCTTGGTTCGTTTTCTGGGCACTTCACAAAATTCCGAATCTGAAAACGGACCCTTCACAAAATACAAATTAGCGAAACATAACTTTCAAATTCTATTTCTTTTGTACAAAATTAACTAGATTGTTTTGCTTCCCACAAAATCACGTACATTTCACTAAACTAAAGAATATTTTCATGAAAACGGGACCTCGTAAAAAAATGCTGCACAGACCCAGATACCTAAGACTTCTCATATTGTCTCTAGTTTGATTAGGGAATGGCATATTATTAATTAAAATAGAAGTATTGCCATTAATTTTTAAACATCCTAAACCCACAAAGGTGTGTCCAGCCAGAATTTGGATTCATTTTCTGGAACCTTTGAAAAACTCTGAACCTGGAAAAACGCACAAAATACAAATTAATGATACCATAAATTCAATATTTTATTATTCTTTTGTACAAAATTAACTAGAATGTTTTGCTTCATAAAAAAATTATTTTTTTTTTCCTAAAATTATGGATCTTTTCATAAAAATAAAGAAAATTTTTACAAAAACAGAACCATGCAAAAAATTTCTGGACAAATCCCTGAACTCGTTTTTTCATTGAACTCAGTCAAATAATTGCTTTTTTCTTAATATTTGACCATTCTAGAAGAATAAGATTTCTATCCGGATATCCTCAAATTTAGTGTCTAATCATACTAAGAGTAATAATATCCAAAAAATAATAATAATAACATTTCTCCATGTTTTTCTCGGTAATGTTAGACCCAACCCTCCCAATATCCTGACCATTCTTCACGACTAAATAAGTAGAAGGAGGAGAAATGTCGATGAAGTTGAGACAAATCGCCGCAATCCTCAAATGTCTAAGGATATAAGGGTTTGGAATGAAAATAAAGCAAGGTGAAAACGACTTAACCTTTACGGCTAACTGCTCCCACGGGGTCCACAAAACTCGAATGACGTCTCTTCAGCTCATTTTAATTTTCTTCGCGGAATGATCAGATTTCGCGTACAAGAAGAAGAAGGTGTAATATAGCTGTTTCGGATTCTCAGCGCCATCGTACTTGTCTCTGCCGCCCTTCTTTGCCCAGTTTCTTCTGCAGTATTAGAGTATTAGGAAGTATGTACTGTGTACGTACCCACGTATATTTTACGCTTATATTTTACGACCGTCCCTCCATCTCTTCTCCAATGTCTGTGCCAAGGGAACAGTGAAATATGCAGTAACATATAGCGTTCAAAGTCGTTAAAAAGGCGTTATTAAAAACCGTAAGGCTTGGGAAAAACGCCGCTTCTAGTGGCATTAACACCACTGTGTTATACGCTTTAGGCTTGAGAAAAAGTTTACTTCTTTTTTTTTCGGGTCTTTTGTGTAATAAAATGCTTTGCTCCTTTTCCCACATAGCATCATTCTCTCTCTCTCATAGTTCCAGGCTATTCCGGTAGCACCGCAATAGCTCCTCCACAAAAGTCAGTGCAGTAATTTAAGAGCAATTTCGTGAGTGAAATTTTTGTTTTGCAATTAACATGTAATGTTTCATCCAGGAAAGAGGAGGGGTAAAGAGACCTCATCTGGTATAAGGTTAACAAGCCGAATGGTTCATCCTCTCACTTTGTCATTGGCTATTTATTTCATTTATTTTTTTTTTTCCTACTTATATCCGAATACCAAACTGCCGTTAAATCATCATATTTATAGCCCTCTATTCCGAAAAAATGGATATTAAAAATATTCTTACCATAAAAGGTTCCATACGTTTTAACACGGACAAAAAGCCTAAAAAAAACAATATTGGAATTATCATTAAAAATATTAACAATTGATTTATTTCCAATTTGTTACACATATTTTGATTGTATAAGGAATGTTATCAGCCACCTCGTTGGGCATTTTGTCTGTTGTGGCATTGTATTTGTATTTGTACTTGTATTTATATGTTACCACATGGTTTTCAAACATTTACGAAATAAATTATATTATTAGCATCTTACGGGCATGATAAAATAACATGACATGAATACAATTGAATAGAAATTGATCGAAAATAAAGAAAACTATTCAGTGCATCAAGCAAAAGATTGAAATTTCATTAACTCAATCATATTTTAAATTAAATAAAATTCAGATTTTTGAAAATTTAAATTATTTTTTGTGTGTGTGTGTGTGTGTGCGTGTGTGCGTGTGTGCGTGCGTGCGTGTATATAAAACATTGCGATGGCGTAGCATAGCATGTACAATCAAAAATATCTATACCAAATTTGAAATAACTTAATGTTTAAATAATATTTTTAGTGTTTCAATAATATTTTTAGTGTTTCAATAATATTTTTAGTGTTTCAATAATATTTTTAGTGTTTCAATAATATTTTTAGTGTTTCAATAATATTTTTAGTGTTTAAATAATATTTTTAGTGTTTCAATAATATTTTTAGTGTTTCAATAATATTTTTATTTCTACCAGAGCATAATTGTTGAGGTATTTTGGCAATGTTAAAAGGTATGAGAACCCTTAAATCACACCCAACAAATGACCAACGCCCCAAATGTGGCCCTTCGACTTCAAACAAGCTGTTTTCTGCAATAACCGATCAAAAGCAATCGAGGCACACAACAATGACTTTTCAAAACGATTATTAAAAAAAAGGAGGGATTTCGGACGAACTGAAAAAATTCAAAAATTTATTTAAAAAATTGTTATCAGCAACAATGGTTTTAAAGCAATGCTATTTAACATAACATTTTTTTAACAATACTACAGGCGGCGATTTTTTCCAACAATGATATGGCGTGTGTATGAGATATTCCCCCAACAATGCTATAGGCAACAATGGAAAACATTATTCTAGTTTTTCGTTTTAAAATTTTTCATATATTGCTGTATAAAAATTTATAAGAAATTGAAAACCATGAAACATTCCATTCGATTGTGACCCTCGGCCGATCACCATTCAAGTGGCCTACAAAAGACTACCGGATCACTAAAGTAACTCGCGAACACTTTCAGACCACTAAAGCGGCCCGCGACACGTTTCCAAACCAATGAAGTGGCCCGCACTCTCCAAAAATTTTGAGCAACCTTGCGCCTTAAATCCGACTATAAAAATTTTTTAGTACTTTTAACATTATAGAGACATTCCAGAAAATAATCATGAATATTATTAATCCGTAAACGATTATTATTCGACTATAAATGATGATAATAATGATATAATAGGTTAAATGAATAACAACACACACATAACTGTTGGATTTTCGAACATCCCGCCCTCAAAACATAATCACAGAGCCGTGGAATTTTTCAATTCCAATGAATTTGTGGTCATCTAAGTGTGACTGACCATGGTAAAAACAACTGGCGCGTGACCGGAAGAGAGGGCGGAGCTTCCACAACCCCGGCCATCAGCCACGACCATTACTATTATTATTATTTCGATATTTTTGTCTAAAAATTTCTATAAGACTCATCCCATAAAAAGCTTGCAAACAAAAATCCAGAAAAATTGTATAATTGGTCAGGTGCTCGAGTAAGAATAATCGCATCTTAAGATTAATTACTTATTATTATTATTATTATTATTTTGTATATCCAATGGAAAAAAGAAATTATATTATATAGAATGACCTTTACTGCCCTTGGGCCATTACAAAAAAAAATCGGCCAAGGCTAAAAAAAATGGCCATTTTTTATCCTTTCTTACATCTATTATTTTTCTTTCTCACGCCATCTTGTAATTCAATTCTTTTTCTTACAGTTTGTTATTATTAATAATAATAATAATAATAATAATATGGTGTTTGAATCTCTCTTCTCACGATTCCAAGATGGCCGAAGGGAATTTTAATCCGTGTTTGTTAATAAGCATTATGAATGATTTTTTTTTTGTTCTATGGCCTTCTTCTCGATATAGTTATAATAATAATAATAACCTGTATATAAAAGAGTTATTATTTTTTAAGAAAATTGCATAGGATTATTGTGTGTTCCGAGTGAAGAAAAAGTATTATTATGTATGGTATATTGTAGGTAATAAATTATTTTTAATTATGTTGTTTATTAACTAGGCTTTTTTTTTCGTGGTAGGAAGTGTTGGTAATTGTAGCGGGGTTATTATTATTTTTTTAGGCATTATTATTTAGGAATAATTTACGATCAGCGTGATGTCAGTGACATATTACGTAAGGGAATAAATAAATATATATTTCGGTCACGTGATTCATATGACAATAAAGTTATTAATTCCTATGTAATCGTGATTTTACTGAAAAAAATTATGAAATTAAAATTATTTTGTTACGATGCTTAACTTTTTATGTTTTAATAATGATGAATGATTAATGATATATCATATTTTGATTGATTTTTGACGGCAATATTGGGTGGTTTGTTATAGTTATCTGTTAACTGAATTGATTGATGATATTAAACTATATATGATTTATATTGTTCGAAGTATGGAAAGAGTTTGGATTTTCGATCGCGTTTTTTTATATTTTTTTTGTATTGAATTTAAATATCCAATTTATATAACCTATATATTTCTTTATAAGTTATTCATTTATGCTAATATATATATCAACTGATGACTGATACAAATAGAAAATACTGATAGCTCAATATAGTAACTAAAATGTAATGATTAAATCATGTAATCAATACAGTTATTGAAAAAAGGTCACCTATTTTAAAATTTTTGTAGTGACAGATTAAGTCTAGCATCCCAAGGAAAATTTAATTAACTGATTCAATTGGCCAGTAAAATCCACTAATAATTATCAACTTGTGTGACATGGAAAATAACATACAATTGGTATTTCTTCTTTGAGAAAAGTAAAGTAAGATTAATAAAAAAACCTAAAAAGCTATTAAAAATTTGACCAATCATTAACTCTCACAATTCACTAAATCAAAGCGCAAAATTTAAATTTAAACCTCATAAAAAATTTCAGAGCTTCGGCTTAAGTAATTATCCTGGTACACATAATGGTCAACAACAAAGACTGGGTTCAAATTTGTAACCGATTTTGACTGCGGCTGTACAGCACCAATGTTCAGATCTGAATCCATTATTCGATTCTCAAATTATATCTCATAGTCCATTATATTCATTCAAATTTGTAAAATGACCGTGCTGTGACCAAATGAACAAATTTCACGGTGACCCAAGCCCTCCATAGGTCATGCATCCACATTCCAAACGTTAACCTGAAAATGAGACCATTTTATAATGCAAAACAAAAATATATTCACATGTAAAACATTGAATTTCCTTCGGCTTCTCAAACTTGAAATGATTTTCAGCTTGGAATAATTTTCATGTTCTACGGAACCCTTGAAGCAGTATCCGTATTCCAAAGAATATACGTATCCTTAAATCTACGTTTTAGGAAACCTTCAAGTAATGTAATGTTCCTGGGAACAATTTAAATTACACAATTGTTCTAGGAATCTCACCCGTGGTCTTGAGAAACCTTCAAATACAGTCGATACTGCTTATAACGTTCTCATTTAGAACGTTTCCCGTTTAGTAGGACTTATTTTCGTGGTCCCAACTCCAACTAATTCTCATTAATATTTCCCGCTTGTAACGTTTTTAATGGCGGTTCTTTGAAAACGTTTTAAGTGGGATCCTCTGCAATACCCACGTTCTAAAGCGGAGGTTCCCACGTTTTAGTTAGCGCGGAACTCGTGATGGTTACAAGGCTGTTCTACGGAACTCAAGTGAACGTGAATATTACACATGAGTAGATATTTTATAATTGCAGCATCAATGCAAAATTTCATATCATTTGATACCTCCGAAACCCCAGAAAGGCAATCTAATTGGAAATCCTTATTCTTGGTGATTCCCAAAATGTGTGCTGTGAGAGAGAGATCGGTCAAGGGTACCGTGAAGTGTTTTTTTTTTGGGATAGAATCATATTGAATGTAGCAATAAAGCTGTGATTCCCAACCAGTATTCCACGGTGTTCTAGAAAATCTTCAAATGTGATATCAGATATATGTTCCAAGAATCACCTGTAAGATATCCGTGTTGTAGAGCAGTGTTTCTCAACCTTTCTGAAAACAAGGACCAGTAAAATGTCTGAAACTATTTGACGGGCCACTTGTCTCCCGTGTTACGGGGCATTCCTGTAATTTTCGTTGTTGCGATTTTGTTTACACATTTGTCCCGTCTTTTCAGCGATATTTAACTGAATTTGTACAGCGTTTCCATAGTATAAATTATATTATAATAGTTATGACAAAAATTATAAATAATATTCATCTCGCATATTTGTCAGGTTTAACGTTTTGTCCTCAATTTTTTTGGAATTTCAATTACGATTAAGGATTGTACCTACTTTCTGACAATGTTTTAGAGAACAATTTTCGATGTCACGTATTTTAGGGATTATTATTTAAGATCCCAAATTTCCGAATTTTATTTTTCTCAATGAAACATGATCATCGGATCATTTGAATATTTTTTTCGTGAAATATATTTTTGATTACAGCGATTTGTAGCAGCCCTTTATTTTCATACCTTCCGCTACTTTTTGCAGCAATTAGCAAATTGCATTGAAAGCAATGAATTGCAATTTTTCGCAAAATTTAGTGATACCCCGTATTTAGGATCGCAGTTTCTTACATTCTAGTCGATGATGTGTGATGAACCTAAGTGTGGAAGTATAATTTTTTATTTGGACTCATAAATGGATGCTAAATATCAATTACAACGAGTGAATAATTTTATCAAGTCCGCCTACGGACCACCTCTGGTCCACGAACCATAGGTTGAGAAACGCTGGTGTGGAGAAACCTTGAAATATATATATATATATATATATATATAATATTCATATTCTAGAGTAGTGGTTGCTGACGTTTTGGTTCACGCGGAACCCTTGGTGAACAGAACACTGTTCAACGGAACTCAAGCAAACATGAATACTTCTCCAATATATAAGGAAGTATTTTTAAGCTCTCTAGTTAGAGATCCATATCCTTGTGAACCTTGAATGCTCTCAGGCATGTTCTTAAGTCGCGTATACCATGTTCTTTACAACATTACTATAAATATTTACACTGCTATATTAATTATTATTATTGCTCATGGAACCCCTAACGATAGCTCTGAGAACCCCAGAGTTCAGTGAGAGCTTTCCTGGTTACAGTGCATGAAGAGCTAAAAAGCATTTCATTGGGGTGAGAAATAAATACATCCACATCATGTAATTTGATTCATGTTTGAAGTCCGTTGAAACATCTCGTAACGATCATGAGTTCACTCAAACTAACATGTTACGAAGCTCCGCGTTATATGATATAACCTAGATTACCAAGGGAAAATGGTGAAGAGGACCACGAATAACCGAAAACCGCGGTTAAACCACTGGAATAAAAAATAGCATTAATCACAAAATATTTTGTATAAAATATATTAGAAGGTTGGTTTCTACTTTATTGGTTTTTTTTATAGATAATATTTATGCTTTTCCTGTTTCAAACTAATATTCAGTAAATATTCTTATTTTATTCATATCAACAAAATCGTAATTTAAATTAAGGTGAATAAAACTACACAAAAAATGTATTTGCAGATCTACATTATTATACATCAAATATCCACTAACAAACCAAACACCTTCAACCCTCATCATGGGGCCTACTTTCATCCAGGGTACCCCTTAAAGTCGAAAGTACCCGACTGCAAGAAACAACAAAAATTGAGCTTCTTATAAACGGTAATCACAGAATATTCTCCTCTCGCCTCTGATCACACACGTTGTAATTAGCAAATGATATCTTACATTTATTCATGTAATAATTTCATGCACGACTCTGATTCACTTTCCGTGAGTTTTGAAATTTTTCTATCAATCCGATTTGCGGATGATAGGACTAACTATCAATTTACGAAATTTATAAATCTAAATTTCCACGAAATAAGTAAACGAATGATCTTAATGATTAGCTTATAAATATGCCTACTGGGTACCCTTCACAAAACAAAAGAGGAAACGAAAGTAAAAGACTGTAGGATGAAAACTGTTAAAGAGGTGAAAAGCTTATAACACTTCTCTAAAACTTACATTTATTCATGCAATAATTTCTCTTGCATTTCTCTAATTCACTTTCCATGAAGTTTCGAAACTTTCCTATCACAATTCGCTTCCCGGACAATACTGTAATTATTAATTTACAGAATTTATAAATCTAAATTTCCAAGTCGGATAACAATGGATAACAATCCATGATCTTAACAGTTAACTTATACATAGGCCCACTGGGCACCCGTTACAAAACAAAAGAGGAAACGGACTTAAAAAAGGCTATAGGATGGCAACTCAAGGGTTGAAAGGGTTTTCTTTAGGCTTTTGTCTTGAAATGGCAATTCTCTCCTTATATATATATATTTTTTTTTTAGTCTTTATACAGTATCTTCTTATTCTTATATATCCTTTTTTTCCTTATAGTTCTTTATACTTATTTTTTGACAGGTGCCTTCGCTCCGCACCTGCTCGTCTATTTCACCAGAAAAAAAAAATAACATAAAAAGGGTTAGGTTGGGTGGTAATTCATTTGTTTTGCGAGTTATTTTTCTATGGAAAGGGTTAATGTTATGCTTTTGTATACGAATAGAAAGTTCTTCTCTGTTTCTTGAACCCTTAACCACTGTTGAAAACCCGTTTCCTTCTCTTTTCCACCTCGAGCAGTCCTTTGTTTTGCTCTTTTCTATACATTCTATAATACATAAGATATAGTATTGAAAAAATGAGAAAAAAAGGGTTTTTATGTATTATGTATAGATTTTTTTTTTTTCGTTTTATTCTATTCTATTGTACTGTGCATTTTTTTATTTTATTATTAGTATTCTCTGCTCTCTTGTTCCATGGTCTTGACAATGATTCGTCCACTAGTGTTGCCAGGGGTTACCAGAATTGGGTGGAGTAACACTGACCGCTTTCCAATGTAAACCTTATAGATAGGAAACTCGTTAGTGTTTTCCAATTGAATGATGGTGATCAATGTTATCATAATCATACGGTGTATCTCTCATTCATATATATATATAATGCTTTTTTTCTGCATCACTTATTTTATAATTCGAAAATAAATCTCTTTTTTTAGTATTTTATATGAATACTTACATTTCTTTTCTTTTTTTTTTATAGGTAAGTTCAGACACGGATATTAATGTTATTCCTGGTGAGATATTTTATGTTATGTGGATATTGTTTTGATTGATTTGATTACACTAAGTGTATTGTTTGATTACAAATAAAAATACACAAAAAAGCCACAACTTATTATTCACAAATTCGAGGAAATTTTTTAGAAAAATGAATTTTGAAACACACACAAAATTGAAAAAAAAAAACAATTACGTTTGCAGATTTTTTTTTAAAACTCGAAATCGGTAAAAATTTTCAAAAATTCTTTTAGGAAATATTTCTTGTAGTATTTTCTCCAAAGGACTTTTTTGCCTCTATTCACGTCCAGTCAAAACGCAAGAACTAAAATCAAGTCGACTGAAAGAACGGCAACGGCGGCCTAAGTAGTTAACTAATTACAAATACAAATACACAAAAAATAACTGATTATTCCAAAATTCTCAAAGAAAATTTAAGAAAAAAGTTTGAATTAAATCTTGAAAATCCGTGATTCTTTTGCAACAAAAATTTGTATAGTCCTCTAAATTCGAAGAAAATTTGTTTCAGAACCCAAAATCAGCGAAAATCTCTTGAAAATTCGTTTAGTAATAATCTTTGAAGTGTTTTCCAAAGTTTTTTTTTGCATATTTACGTCAATGCCAAACGCAAGAATTGAAATTAAGTAGGTTGAGAAAGCAACAGCTGAGCCTAACTGGTTAACTAACTAAAAATACAAATGCACAAACAGCAACTGCTTATTTAAAAATTCTCAAAAAAATTCTAGAAAAGTAAATGTCTATAAAAATTCCTGAAAACAATTTTTTTTTCACAATAAAATTTGTATAGTCCACTACTGTATATTCGAAAAAACTTTTTTGAATCCCAAAATCGGTAAAAATATCTTTAAAATTCCTTGAGCAATAATCTTTGAAGTATTTTCTAAAGTTGTCTCCTATTTACGTCCGATCCAAAACAAGAATTAAATGTAGGCTCAGACAGAAACAGCGGCCTAACTCGTTAGCTAACTACAAATAAAAATACACAAACTGAAATCGATTATTCAAAAATTTGCAGAAATTTTTTTTTGAAAAATAAACTTCAATTAAATTTTGGAAAAAAACAATTCTTTTTGGTGACAAAAATTTGTTCGAAAAAGAATTCTATATATATGTAAATTCCAATTATACTTTGAGAAACCAATTCCTTTTTTGTACCACAATCGTCTTCTATATTTGAAGAAAAAATTTTTCAACCAAATATATCAGTAAAAATGTCTAGAAAATTTGTTAAGCAATAAATCTTTGAAGTATTTCCTCGAAGGTAATTTTTTTGTCTCTACGCCCAATCCAAACGCAAGAATCGAAATCAAGTAGGCTCAGAGAGCAGCAACAGCGCCCTAACTGGACTCGAAAAACTCGTTGCGCTTTCTGATCATAAGGCCTCTCTAAGATGCAATTTCACAACTATTCATACATTCCAAATAAAAATACGTAAACACTAGATGATGGACCGAAACTTTAACATAAAAAAATTGGACCAACAGAGAGAAATGGGGAGAGACTCTAAGTAAGATAAAAATCACGTGAGTAAAGTTCCAATTTTTGAAAGATCTGCGACAAAACTCAGCTGAAGTGGGAATCTAATTGCTGTGACTTACAAGCTCTTCAAGTAGAATTACACACTATTTGTCTACAGTTAAAACCAAAAAGCTATGTCTCTCTCTCTCTCGCACACTCTCTTTTGCTCTCTGTGTCTTTATTTCTACGCGCTCTCCTTTGGCGCGGTACTTCAAGTTTGTTGTTTAAAAGCGTTTTCGATCTTTTAAGCCAAAAGCTAGGAGTTCATCCATCTGTGGCTGTTCAAGGCTTATTGTTTTTGACTCCCTTCTCTCTCCTGGATATCCTTTGCCTTGTTTTATTTTACCTAGAATAGCGATAAAGCGGCAACACGCCGCCAGTTGACACTATACATTTAGATCGAAATTCTCTTCATAGAGAGTAATTCAAGTGATTTTGGAGGCACCTGTGGTGGAATCTTTAGTCCCACACACAATCGTGTCAATATTACTTTCTTGAGATATGTTTTGTAACAAAGCTGTTAAGTACACTTTGCTTTCGGTCATTTTTTGAAAAAAAATTATCTAATTTCCGAAGATGTCAAATTTTATGGATTTCTCGTGATTTTTCGTGGGTGTAATAACATTTTTTGGAAAACTAAACTTTAGTCAAATTTTCAAAAAACCACTTCTTTTTTGTAATAAAAATTTGTAATAGTCGACTATATTTGGAAACATTTTTTTATAACCCAATATAAGTAAAAATGTTTAGAAAATTCGTTTAGTAATAATCTTTGAAGTATTTTCCCAAAGAAAAAGTTTTTGTTCAATTTCAACGCAAGAGTTCCCCTTAAATCAGTGGTTCTCAAACTTTTATTACCGGCGGCTCCCCAGAATAGTTTAGTAGGCATTTTTGCAATTATAAAAGCATAAATAGGCACACAAATAAATATCTTGAGCTCGCCGTGACGCACACTTTGAGAAACATTGCCTTAAATGCTGTGATTTTTTTTGAGCTGATAATTTTTTTCATAGTTGATGGCACGTATTGAAAGTCGGAAAAATCAATTTTAAAAATTCTGTTTCTAATTGTCATGCTTATACAGGGCCTTATTGAAGACGCGCAACGCCTCAAAAATCATACACAAAATAAATGTGTTGAAATACTATTACCTTCCCAAAATACAGTATAACTATTTTCTTTGTGATTCAAACTACAGTAACAAAAATTGGAATTACAAATTTCAAAGAGTAAAAAAAACACAAATTTAAATTAACTTTTTAACAAATTAGCGAAATCGCAGCCACACATGTTCTGCAACAAACGAAGAGTTGTTGTCGTCAATTAGGACATCTACCAGCAAATTAACAATATAAAATGGAAAGAACATGACCTCACCTTATGTGCAAAAAAAAGTGCAAAAAGCAAACTGGCTGAACTAATGAACGTTTAAAGCACATTTTGCACGTATGCAAAGCTACGCATTCAAGGGTTAAGACAGTGTTCTAAAAATTTTGTCACCCGCGGCTCCCTTTTCACTTATTCATGGTTCATCTGCGGCTCCCCAGCATAGTTTCGTGGATATCGTGCATTCATGAAAGAACCACTTCGAAGCATAAATTTAGTGCACGCAAAAATATCTCCAAATCACCGTGACGCCCCTGACAAAGGTTAGTGACACCCCTAGGAGCCGCGATGCATACTTTGAGAAACGCTAAGTTAAGATATATTAATTATAACAATTAAATACCGTTTGTTTTCCTTCATTTTTTACGTTTTTTTAACTTTCTGAATTCTTAAAATTTATAAAATATCAAATGTTATAGAATTTTTGTGATTTTTTGAGAGTATGTTAAAAATTCGCATTATAATATAAATTATAATTCCTTTTAATCAATATTAATTTCTTAAGATATCATATAAGAGATTAACAAAGCTGTTAAACACCCTTTACTTTTGGTCATTTTTTAGGTTTTAATTTTTATATAATTCAGAAAATATAAAACTTTATTGTTTTATATAGTTTTTTGAGAGCATGCTCAATCCACACTGAAATATAAATTAGTATTCCTTTAATCAATATTACTTTCTGAAGACATCATCCAAGTAAACAAAGCTGTTAAATACTTTTTGACAAAATTTTTAGAATTTTTTTTTAATTTTTAAAATTTAGAAAATTCCAAATTTTATGGATTTTTTATGATTTTTCGGGAGTATGTTTAATCCACGCTGAAATATAAATTAGCATTCCTTTAATTTATTCTTGAATTGAAAACTAGATCGACGAAAGTGTCCGATACGAATGCTGTTACAACGTTGCGGCCCTTATAAATATTTTATTATGGTATCTCCATCTCTCGAGGAGATACCATATCGCAAAAAAAAAAAATATCCGAATTTCCAAAGAACTTTGCTTTACTGTCATATATTTCATATCTTATATTATTCATAATTTGGAACGTGATCGAGAAGTAATTATGGGTTATAGTGAGGGACTTTACTCAAATGAAGCATTGAATTTTTCAGATTCAATCTGGATATTTACGGACTTTCTTAGTCACAGAGAACATCTAAATAGATTCTAAGAAAAAAAAAGGTAATTTTAGCATAAGAAAACACGGATGATGCAAAAATAGACCGAATTATAACTTTTATTCGTAATAATTTGAGAGATGTCAATAAATATTCCAGCAATAAACAATATAACTCAAATCAGTAAATTTTTAGTACTATGTATTCTATATATTCTAATCACGTTTAAGCCAATAATACAAGTCATATATTATACTTGTACAATAACTAAAAAAATAGTTATGATTGAAGTGATAAGATGAATAAAAAACGCAATTAATGCTAATAAATCTGCATACATGGTATACAATAACACGAATGAGACCGACATGGTTCTTTCTAAATAATCCGTATTTAGAAAGATATCTTGTAATGTAACTTCAGAGAGCTGATTATTTCTTTTATTGTTTTTATATAAAGTAATGGTGTGTAGTAGTATCTTTACATGAGAGACATTCGTTATTTTTTCCGTCATCAACATGTCCTTGCTCCGACTATTTACTATTCAAATCTGTTGTGTGTGTATAAACAGTATCCTTTTGGTCTTCCGGGTCTTGGAACACGTCACGTCATACACTAAAACGTGGTCTGCATTCGCGAGTCGTAAAAGAAAATCGTACGTGTATATACATTTATGTATGACGTGTATGTGTCGACAGAATGTCAACACCTGCGTCTCCCTACTAGAGTTATTGGAAGACAAAAACGTCCAAGAGAGATGACGTTCATTATAGGTTATTATGACGTTTTGTTAAGGTTGAAATGAATGATTTGAAAGATTAAATGTTTCTTGACATTTGGAGACATTTGGTTCTTTAGATAACCGAATGTGTAAAAACTTTTCGATCCCGTGGGATTTTTATACGAGGAGCATTCTGTCTGTTTTTAGCGGCCATTGGAAGCCATTGCACGCTGCATTAAATAGTTATGGTCTTCGTGAATGCATAAGCACGTTTGGTGAGGATCTATAAACTTTTGTCTTTCTATGTTGTGTGGTTATGGAGGAAAAGAATATCATCCGAGACAGGTGAAGTTAATCAACCTATCTGTACCCACTGTACTCATTTGAGTAGAGCTTTTCGGCTAATCATGGCATCTAAGCAGCTAATATAAACCAACGTACAAGTTCCGGCGATATTTTTCTAGTACTTACTCTACAATTATAATGGTGCTTAAGGAGAAATATTTTCTACACATGGAAAAGAAATGGAATAAAATCGGAGACGAAACAGCTATATATATATATGAATGGTTTTAAAATAAGACTTCTAACCAAGTTTCTATTGATTAACTGAAATCCTGAAGTTGTATTGATTCATAAGAAGATTAGCCTAATGCCTACTATCTGTAAGTGCTGGTAGAACCTCTCTTAACCAGTTTAACTGATGCTGATGTTGGGCCAGTTTAGAGAAATTTGATCAAAATAGATCAAATCTTTATAGAAAAATATTCCATAACACAAATACCATTTAAATATTAGGCTGGTGATTATGATTTATTGCAATTAAAAATAAGGAGGTTTTCTTCAATTACAAAGGAGGAACGTTAAATTTTAAGGTGTGGAAAAATATGTTAAAGGAAGAGGCCGGTTAGAGTCCATTTGTACCCACTGTACTCATTTGAATAGGCCTATAGCAAGGATTAGGCTTTGTATAATATTGTAGCTTTGCAGCTGGATGCTGTATATCACGTGTAGATGATAACTCTACTCAGAGATTGGCATCGAAAAAATTCTCAAGATGCCATTTCAATTTAGAAATGAACTCTTGTAATATTGGTATATTTTATTATCTCGTAGGTGCTTTTGTTTTTCACCTTATATTATATCAACATTATTGATATTTTCATGTAAATGATTCTTTTGTAATTGATTATTTAGACTACAGTTTAATGCGAATATCTAACGCAATTCGATTTCGTTTCACTTCACCTTTTTTTTAATATGTCGTCATATATTTCGGTCCCCAATTCAGGAGACTTGTCGCCCAGTATCTTGCTTGCTCTTAATGTATTTAAAGAAAACTCTTGGAATATACTTAATTGTGCAATTTCAACAAAATATCCCAATATCGAAATGGGATTCAAAGCGCAGTGCGGGCATAAACGGGTTAAACTGATAAAATGGAGGTAGTAAAGTAGGACTTGCTAGAGAAGTTGTATACAGAAAGTTGTGGAAATTTGACGGAAGATGTTTTTTGACATTGCACCTTTTGCAGCATACGTCAGAAACGGATACCGATAATTATGGTCAAGAACGGCTGGAAGATTCGGCACTTCTTAGACGACTTGTTGAATCTGTAGTGCACGAAAACACGCTCGGCGTTGCTGTTTTTTTTTAATTAAAATGTTACCTACCAGAAGATCCGATGGGCGTTGGGTTATTTATGGTACCTACCATTTTGCAGCAATATTGTCGAGGGAGGAAATTCGAAAATTTTTTAGGTGCTATAGTTATTGACGGAAGCACAGAAACTTTCTAGGACTAGTGGGTATTACTAGTGGCATTCCATGTGGCGTTTTCCTAACATCGTCACAAGTGAAGAAACCTGCATTTTTATATTTTTATAAACTATATGCAGAAGCGAAACAGCAATCGGTAATTTGGGTCATCGAAGATGAACAAAACCTGCTGAAGCGATCAAATCTCAAAAAAACTGAAAAAATGGTAGTAAATTTCTTTTTACTTTCTGGAGTTGTGGCCGCAATCCCACTCATGAAACAACATAATACTAATGACTTAGAAGGATAAAATAACTAGCCAATTGTCTTTAACAAAATTCTGAGACAATAACAAAAAGTCACTTCCGTGAGTCATTTTTGCATAATAACACAATGCCAGGTTCCACACTTTTTTTGAGAAACTTGGATTTTTTTTAGGCAGCTCAAACATTAAATTCCTTATCTAGACTTGGACCTGTGTGACTTTCCTTATTCTTTTAAACTAAGATGAGACGGTAAAAGAATTTGCAGATACAAATACAGCGGTTGAGTGAAAGACATTCTAAACGGACTGTTAGTTGTAAAACTCAAGAATTTTTCCAGAAAGTAGTTTGAAAGGACGCAAAAGTGCATTTCTCGAAGAAACCGGAATGTAGTGTTCAGCCCTGCAGCTATCAAAGTGAATTTACAGCGGAAATTGTGAAACGAACAACTTATTATTAGCACTGCTCGTGGTTCTGGATCATCTTGTAGCCTCTATCCATCCACCTTGTATATTCCAGTACATTTTCAACAATATTAGTAATATTAAAGAGTGCAAGTTTTATACTCTGGTCAGTTGTATCCATCAATACACGTATGTTATACTGATGAACAACCGTATTCTTCAAATTTTAAATGGTTTCGGGGAAGAATTTTGAGAAATAGCTTCGTGAACGGCCAGATTGGCTTTCGCTACGGTTCTGTTTTGATGGTGAGTTGCCGTCAAACAATATTCCGTCATAATTTCCAATTAAAAGTCCTCCTAATCTCAATTTTAGTCAGTCCCTGTTGGGTCATTATAAACTAATTTCCCGTGGTCACTTCCAAAAATGCATTCCATTTTCTCAATTGGTGATTGTAAGGGTGCTGCATATAGTCCAAGAAAATAAGAATAAGTTCCATAATTATCTTTGACTAGAATGAAATTTCCAATGATGGACCTAGTTGAGAGATGTCCGAACGTGGAAAAAAAATGAATTGGCTCATAGCCAATCAATGATTTCCGCTATTGAAGCTAGTAGTAACTTCACTCCGGCCGCTGTCCGCTGATGATAAAAATGACCCCACCCTGTGATACCCATTTGTTGCAGATCCACGTCCATTCTATTTTTCGATTTTTTAGCCAGTGACGCACATTTCGAACCAAGGTAAAAAAAAAAATCGGTTCGAATTTAATCAATAATATTTGCCTTTATTTTTAGAAAAAGGTTAATGTTTTGCACGCGATGTGTCCGGGTCTTTATAGATAAAACCATTCCTATCCAATTTTTTTATTTTTTTTGGAAACTGTCCTAGCCTCTGGTCACTTGCCAATAGTGATATGGAAGAGGGATTCGTACTCTGGAAATGTTAATTGGTTTCTGAAGTTGATGTATTAAGTTTGAATTAATCAAACGTTGGCGGCAATGATACCCGAGAAATGAATTTATATATGTTATGCGCCAATTCACTCAAAATGGGTCGTTGGTACTTAATGGATAGAACATATGTTTTATTTATGTTACCATAACTATTAGTTTCATTATGGGGTTATGTATACATACGGGGTACTAAATTTATAATTGTTGCTCAAAACGATTTTTAACGACTACATAACTTATAAACGTGATTTAAATACGGCACGCAATAGAGTCAGAAAATTGTGCAATCAAGCATTCGGGCAGCAGCCAGTTTTATTTTGTCTGCAAGTATACAAGAATTTTACAGTTTAATTTTGATTGATTTGTGAGATTTTCACAATCTTCCGTGATTATTATTTTGACACAAATTTCCCTCGTTATTATTTTGATAAAACTAAAAATCCCCATACTATTATTTTGACACAAAATTAACACCGGAATTTCGCTCCCAAAATTCCGATGTTACTATTTTACAGAAAATTCTCATTTTGCCACCAAATTCCCGTATTGTTTAGTTTTCTTCGTATAGTCCGATATTATATTTTGAATCAGAAATCCATGAAAAATTCAGTCTCACCCGGTACCAGAGACGGTATACAATTTTATTTTAAAGTCTACAGCCGCAATAAACAAACTCGATGTATTTCCGCAATATGGTAGGTTATCCCGGGTTCAATATCCTGGGATTTGTACCTTGCTTCTTCTTCCACCTGTGTATCGGAACGTTACCCTTTACTGATGGCATCCGTAGATGTGCTGGGGGGGCCCAAGAAAAGGTACTGAGAAAAAGGGTCGTTTACCCGTTAGGGTGCAGTACCTTTTCCGTAAGTACAAGTTCCCGGTAACAGGATCCTGATTATTATGGTGAGAAGAAACGTTCGTACCATGAGAAGATTTCTTGAGAGCTAAAATAGGGAACTTATTCGGGCTCAAAGCCCTTTTCTGAAGGGATTTTTTTTTACATTTTTTTTGAACTTCTTGGTATCAAAGACCTTTAGAATTCCTTGACTTCGGTACTCAGTTGGACTCAGTCAACTTTTTAGTAGGCTACTTTTTATTACGCTTTAGCTTTTTATACGAACTGTTTATATCAAATTTATTTAACCCAAGTCGAAAAATAATATTTATTTACTTTTATTTACTTTATGAAATTTCATTCAACCTATATTGTGTATAATTAAATCTTATCAAAATTCAATCCTTTGGGGTGTAGGCTACGTAACACTATGAAGAATAGTTGACAATTACAAACTACAGTATTCTCTGCTCTGCAAGCTTAGCATATTATAAATACCACAAATATTAGAAATATATGATGCATTTTAATAATTTTAACTTTTTAAATTTCTCACTTCTGAAATCCTGTTTTTAAATAAGTAACTCAATTTTATTTTGTAATAAAATAAATCCCACCAAAGAGAGAGAGAGAGAATTTAGACCGCCATGGAACACATCTTGAGAAATACGGACAAATCTAGACGGCAGTCACCAACCTTTTTGACCATTAAGTTCACAATTCGAATCCCACAGAACGGTGAAATTTTTAAAGGGAAAATATTTTTAATGTTCAATAAATAAATCATTTTACAAATAGGAAATGTTAAATTGTTTCGTCTATTTTGTTTTGACAACACGATGATGACTTATCCCAAATAATGTCCAACTTTCTCTTCGGACCACCAAAATTCTCCCGCAAACCAGTGTTTGATGACCGCTGAACTACATGATTTTTGCCATGATTTAGAGGACCACTTTAGTCTGTCACAGAGTGGGCCAATACCAGAGTTTCCCAAACTTCTGGCTTCATCGTCCCCTTCTACCGAAAATTTTTTGTCCTACCCATGGCTCCCACAAGGGCGGAGCTAACAGGGCTCCAGCCCTGGGCCCCGGGACAATCACCATCTTTTTTTTTTTTTGTTTTATCATGGGACAGTGCCCTTTCCTCCTACGTGCAAATGTGCCTACAAATTTTCAAGGACCAAAAATTATTTAAAATATTTAGTCTTTCTCAGTTTGTTGAATTCTTGAATGATGTTTGTGAAATTGAAGCCTGACGGATTGTAAAATAAGCAAATATCATAGCCCGTGAAAAGTCTGGCTTGGGGGCCCGAAAAATATTTCATGCAGGGCCAGAACTAGAGAGGGGAAGGGGGCAACTGCCAAGGGAGGAAAAATTTAGGGGGTGGTGCAAGTTTTAGATGGAAACAAAGAACACCATTATAAAATTACCGAATTTTAAATTGGTGGGGGAGGCAAAATCGTGTTTGCCCTAGGCGGCAAATATCCTACGGCCCTGGCCTCATGTGGACATTTTTTAGATACCCCTAATCTAAAAATGAATCGCAAATTAAACCCGGACCTGTTGAAACATTTCCACGTGCCAATCAATCAGCTTAAAACTTTTAAATTGAAACGATCGATTTCCGATAATACAAATCGGACATTTTCCATCCATCAAAAGTCATTTAGATTATAATTCCCATGATGCTTTTGGCAACTCCCTTTTAAAAAGCCCTTTCAACAATGACAGTGATAATTAAATCCAAATCAATTAGCCCGTTTCACCTTTCTTGACGAACACTCGCGACGATGACCCTCCTCCACCCTGATATGTCACAAAACAATGGACCAGATAAAGCGCAATTCAAAATGACTGGCTACAACAACCCATCGGGGGGAGGGGGTGGGAACACTCAGAATTGTCTCTGGAGTTTCCAAAAAGCTCCTGAAGCATTGTTGAGAGAAATTTCGTACATATTCCTCCTTACAATAAACCCATCTTCTAGAGAAAAGCCAACTTCTCATCTCTCAAAATCATCTTCTCCTTTCCTCGGAGAGGGAGCGACTCTCTTCGCTCTCGCTCTCTCAGCTGGTAATAAAAGTGGAATGTCTGTAAATAAATGAATTCCTAGAAATAAATAAATCAATCATGTTGGGAAAAGAGAGTTTTGATAGCCTATCGTACGATCCGTGAATTGTTTGTGAAAAGCATTCATCTCCCACAATCCTTTACCTCATTTTTCTCGGTTTCTCCCGCTGTTTTGTATAAAGAGGTTAGGTAGGTAGGAAAGGACTAATTTCGTCAAGTCAATCAACACTCGACATGGCATCACTTGGATCGCTGTTTGTTTCTCAAAAGATAAGTAGGGTCGAAAACGAGGTCGCGTCACTCTCTTTCACTCTATAAAATACGCACAAATGCCTTTTAATATTTCCGTGGTTGGGAAAAATCTAGAACGAACGTATTTGAATTCTATTGCGGTTTGTCCCGTTGGGAATAGTTTATGTGATGTCAATTTCACTCCTAAGGGGCCATTCAAGTATTACGTAAACATATTTTCAGCCATTTTTGACCCCCTTCCCCCCCCCACTCCCCTGTCAGTAAAATTTCGTCAGCAGCTTAGAATATTTCATATCTTCAAAAAGGGGTGGTTGATGACGTAAGCAACCTTCAAACCCCCCTTCCCCCCCTTGTCATCAAAAGTCAGCAAATCCGAACCCCCCCCCCGATGCTGACGTAATATTTGAATGACCCCTAATCGTCGTCTAGTCACGGTGATTCCGTAATGAACTAGCGGAAACAAACAAACGTCGGCAAAATCTCATTGTGTAGTTAAACATTAATTTTAATATTGCCGTAGTCATAGCCCCCACATCCTGGACTAAGGCCCCTAGGTTAGGATCTTCCACGGGAACTCCCCCCCAGACCAGACTTTTAGTGATCCCCTTTATGATGAATTTATAGCATGAGAAAACAAAAAAATGATAAGAATCGTCTTGGGCCCCAGGGCTGGAGCCTTGTCAGCCACACTCTTGTGGTAGCCATTGCCTCACTAACTTATTCGATGAGTCTTGATTATCCGAATATCGAAAATACCACTTGTTTTTTATGTGTCTTTTTTTCTGGAAATGATTGTTGTTGTGTTTTTATTGTCCGTTTTGGTTGTTGAATTGGTTTTGGTTGGAATGAGAATGTTACCTTCAAGTTCAGTCAAAATAGCTTGGACTTGTATGTTTGCGACCCTGATGCAATTTCGGCTAGAAACTTGGATGTTGCGATGAACATTCGGTCACAGAATGTTTTGCATAGTTAATTTTATTATTAAATGCATTTGCCGTTTGGTTAAATTCTTGTAAAGTGCGTTAATGCTACGGATGAATTTTTATTCGGTCTTTTTACCCTACGGCTGAGTTATTATGATGTCCATGGAAGACCGTTGGCAGAATAATTTCTGAATATGCCAATGGCAGGATAATTTCTGAATATTCCAATGGCAGGATAATTTCTGAATATGCCAATTGCTGTATAATTCCCGGATAAGCCAACACCATCTATTCAATGACTATAGGTGAGATGACTTTCTTCATCGACGTCACGAACTTCGCGCGGAGGCCTTCTGCTATAGATGATGTAGGATAAGCCCGGCGTTAGACTTCTGGCAATCATGCCAGCATGACAGAGTTCTAATTCGTCTTTCATCCATCCGGCGGAATTTTGAAAAGTCATTGATACTGGGCCACTGATTATACGGCTGAATTCTAAAATGCCAACGAGGACTGAATTTCAAAACATCCTTGATAATACGGCTGAATTCCAGAAGACCACTGATAATAATACTTCTGAATTTCGAACCGTCCTTTTCTTGCAGGACGAGAGTCTCTCTCTCTCTCTCTCTCTCTCTCTCAACCACCAATAAAAGTGGAATATATGTAAATAGATGGATTCCTAGAAATAAATAAACCAATCACGTTAGGAAAAGCGAGAGGTTTGATGGCCTATCCTACGATCCGTGAATTGTTTGTGAAAAGCATTCATCCCACAATCCTTTATCTCATTTTCTCTCGCAGTTTTGTCTGGAGAAGTATAGGTAGGTAGGAAAGGACTAATTTCATCAAGTCAATCAACACCCGACATGGAATCACTTGGATCGCTGTTTGTTTCTCAAAAGATAAGTAGAGTCGAAAACGAGGTCGCGTCACTCACTTTCACTCTATAAAATGCCAGCAAATACCTTCTTATATTTCCGTGGTCGGGAAAAATGTAGAACGAACGTATTGTGGAATTCCATTGTGGGCTGTCTCGTTGAGAATAGTTTATGTGATGTCAATTTCACTTCTCTCATCGTCGTCTAGTCCCGATGTTTCCGCTATTTCATTACGGAAACATCGGTAAAATCTTATTTGGGGTTAATTATTTTAATTTTTACAATTACCGCAGTAAATTAACCGATGAGTCTTAAAATCCGATGAGTATCGAAAATACTACTTGTGTGATTTTTTTTCTTTTCTGGGAATATTTCTCTGTTTTTGTTGTCAGTTTTGGTTTTAGTTGGAATGAATCTTACCATCAAGTCCATTCGAAATAACTTGGACTTGTGTGCTTGCGACCCTGATGGAACTTTGATCAAAAACTTTATGCACTGAACATTCGGTCACAGAATGTTCGTGCATTAGTTAAATATACTATCTTATTCCTTTGACATTTGGCTAAATTTTCACTGAGTGCTTTAATCGTTTGATCCATACGGATGAATTTTTATTGGTTCTATTTACCGAAGTAAGTGCATTAATCTTTTGATCATACGGACGACATTTTATTAGGTCTATTTACCGTACTAAGTGCATTAATCGTTTGATCTTACGGGTGACTTTTTATTGGTTCTATTTACCGTACGGCTTGGTTATTATGTTACCCATTGTCCACATGGATGAGCCCGGTGGTAGGATAATTTCGGGATAATCGCGACGGCAGAGTTCTGGTGTTCGTACTAGCATGGCAGAGTTTAACACGTCCATTAACCATCCGGCTGAATATTGAAAAGTCATTGATATAAGACCACTGATAATACGGCTGAATTCTGAAATGCCGGTGACGGCTGAAATTTAGAACGTCCTTGATAATACGGCTGAATTTTGAAATGTCCTTGTTTTTACTGCTGAATTCTTATTCTATTTTGAAAGTCCCTTGGGCATGCAACCAAATTTTTATGATATGCATTGGTAACGCAACCAAATTTCTATGAAGCCCATTTCTCATATAGCTGAATTCTTATGAGAAATTTTGCCTAAACGGCTAAAATTTCGTACAGCTGATTGGTCATACATGGCCAAATTATAAGTTATAAACCATGCATGATTGAGTGGAGTATGTATTTGTAGACCATATAAAGTCCATCAATTAAACTTGCTATTTCTAATGTCCATTCTGGCTGTGAATGGGTGAATTACATTCCATTGACTAAACAGCTCAATTCTTTTGATGTCCATTAACCATACATGAGAGAGACCCATTTTTCATCTCGTATGTTTTACCATTCCAACGAGTCCTTACCAAACTCATTGACTATTCGGCTGAGGTACAGTTAATTGAAATTATTACGAGCATTGACCATTCCACAAAGATTCCGAATATTCGGGCGTTCCTGCGTAAAACTAAAATTCAAAGTCAGATTTATTTCCAAAAAAAAATTCTATAAAATCTCGCTTTTTCTACCAATTTGAAAATAATGGTAATAGTAATAAAATATTTTTTTTTATTAATTTATAGAAATAAAATGTTTCTATAAAAATAAAAAATTAATTATTCCGAAGAAAAGAAAAAAAAAATAATAAATAAAAAAATAAATAAAATCTTTATTCACTTTATACTTGGTACTACCTACATCCTATAGGGAGAGAAAAACTAAAAAACATAAAAATTTAAATTGAAAAAAATCATAAAGAAAACCACTGAAAAAATAATTTCAAAATAATAATAATAATAAAATAAATGAAATAATAATAAAATCATTGTTCGCAATGTTACTTTTTTTTCAAAAGAAACTCAATACACATGATTATTATTGTTATTTCCTCGTATACATGAATGTTATGATGTTTTTCTCAAGGAATCAAGAATATATCGGATCATTATTTTTTGATATTGGCCAATATTAATTGATATTCGGACAAAAAAAAATGAAAACGAGGTCAATACGAATGAATATGTGTTCGCCATGTATTTTCCTATTTATATTTTCAATTTCCACTATAGTTTCTATTATTGCAATGTCCATTTTATGGTCATTCAATCAGTTGTTGCGTGTTTGTCCTATTGTTGTTTTTATTTCATGTGATTTGAATATCGAAATGTTTGTTGTGATTTTTTTTATTTCTATTATTATTGTCATTATTCGGTTCAAACAAACTTGTAATTAAGTCTCTAACTATTACGTGTTTTGTGTTTTGAATGACCTTAATTATTAAAGGAGGTTTCTCGTAGTCGTAATCATTACCGTGTGGCCTGAGCCGAATGTATATTATGTATCCCAGATGTTTCTCTTTTGTTATGTTCTTCAGTTAACCATGAGAAATTATTTTTATTACTGAATATTTAATTATACTCCAATAATACTAAATCTTCGAATAAATACCCTTAAAAATGGAAGGTTTCGGTCATTTTTTGATACAAGAAGGCTATTTTAGATTGTGACCTACTAATATGAGCGAATCAAATGTTGATGAAATAAATTTACGAGTGGCAGAGAGGAAATTTCTTTCAAACTTGAATTAGTATTGTTTTATGATTTACAAAATCAGATTATTTAGTCTCATCATGGTCATAGCTTGACCAATAGTTTGCAGGGGATTTCAAAAAATCAAAAATGGATTTTAAAACAGAATTTTTTTTGTGGGTCACTAGGTATCAGGACTGTTTGTATTGACTTACAGTAAATTAATAGCAAAAAATGTAAAAAAAAAACATATGAGGTTGCAGCCTGATAGCCCCTGTCCACCCCTGGTCACGCGGTGAGCCTCGCTTTTAAGCCTCCAACCGAGATTGTTACTCAAACCTGATTTGCAAAGCCGCAAATTGGTAGGCTATACTTACCGTGCGGTTTCGAGTCATTGGTCAATATTATAGAATTGCGCGGTAATAATACCATAACAAACATGATTGCATGATAACGGAAAATATTTTCACGCGTTCATGGTTATTTTTATATAAAATTCTTTCTATATATTTGTCACTTTCTTATAATGTTAAAAATTTGAGCTGAAATTATTTATGTTTATGATATTGAGGGAAAAGATGAGTCCACCAATCATACCAATATAACTATCATGCATGTTAAATTTAAATAAATATCACTATTTTTATATTAAATAATACAATTATTTTTTTCGTTAATCAGTATATAAATGTTAGCCTACTTTTTCATTAAAATTAAGCGAATATTTATTTTTTTCATTAATCAAAATATTACTTTTTTATCAAAAAATAATATTATCTTTCTGTTTACTAAAAACAAAAGCAGATGCACATACCTTATTCGACATTCAATGCCATCCAATTCGTCACTCAATCCACATGATGAAATTCAAAAATATGTGATAATAAAAGTAGCTGATTTCACAAAAAAATTCATATTAATAAATTATATAGTTTAATAAATAATTACACTGGTAAATAATAAAAATTGGAAGACAAAATAATTAGTTTTGTTAAATTAAAGAAAAATATGAAATAAGAAAATTTTTAACCTACAGGTTATTAGAATTTATCATTATTTATACAGGGGAAAAAAAGAATATTTCAGAATTAGAATTGAAATTGTGGAAAAAAAAGTATTTATAAAAATATTTCTATTAATCGTAAAAAACAAATCCCAACATTTTTACCCTAAAACCACATAATGCAGTTCAAAGTATTTAATAAGGCACTAACATCATACTAAGTTTTAAAAAAATTCAGTTAATATTTACTATTAAATAGAAAAAAATCTAATTTTATAAAAAAAAATATTTGAAGAAATAAGAATATTTGTTGTAAAAAAATTCTATTATTCATATGAATATATTTTATAAAATAAATGAAATAATCTCCAAAATAGAAACTTACATAATAATATTTCCCCTTAAATATTATTTTAAAAAATTGTTCATGCAAAAAAACAAAAAAGAAAAAATGCGCGCAAAAAAATTTACTTTTAAAGAAAAAATTACTCAAAATATTTAGATGAAAAAGTTTCAATTTAGAAATTCTAACTATAATTCTTAATATTATAGAAAATCTATGTAAAAAAAATTTTGCACTTCCCTGTTTTTTTTGTGGTTTGTTTTTTTTTTTTTGGCGAGTTCTATCTCCAGAATTTTTTTTTTTCTCCTGGAAGTGTCATCATCATCATCAGCATCAACATTGTTTCTTGTAAAGGGGGGGGGGGTTGTCGTAGGCGGCGGGTGCCGGAGAGAGAAGAAGAAACAAGGATTCGGGCGATCGATAGCTTCCTGCATAAAAATCCAAAAATATGGCAGTTCTTTAATGCGCAGACTCTAATAGGGGCGCCTCTGTGGTTTTTTTTTATATACCAAACCACTCTTCTTGTTGAAGGTGCCGCCTTCCTTCTTCCACTGCTGCTCGGCTCGCTTCTTTGCGTGCTCTCTCTCTCTCTCGCTGTGGCGTTTTTTTGGTCTGTGCTGCCTCTCTCTCTCTCTCCTCACTCTCTCTCTCTCCTCACTCTCTCTCTCTCTCTCTGGCCGCCTAGAACACTCCTTCTCCTTGTCTAGGCTTCCCAACGGCAGCGCTTATCCGGCGGACGGAGCATCGCGCGCCCTCTCGCGATAGGTTCCGGCGTTTCCCGACGCACGTGATAACGGCCAGCCAATCGCGTACGACCCATCTCGGCCCCGCCCATATGAGCTCGTGGCGCCGCCCCTGCTTGAAACTGGGGATGCATACAGGCGCGGGACCTCGTGCTGGCAAGAAGCTAAAACAGAACTTGTCCTGAGACCCCCGGAACAACAAGTTCTCTACGGAACGTCGGAGTTCGCCAAAATTCGCCCGACAAGTTTCTACGCAAAAAACTTTCTTCCCTGCGGAGTCAAGGAGTTGAATCTCCCTCTTCTCTTGGTTGGCACGACTTTTGCTCCGTGTGTGCTCGGTGGACATTGGACTTGGACTGGACTTCTACTTACTTAACCGGACATGATGTCGATGGACGTTGTTTATACGAGTGTTGTTAACTTATAGTGATGGATCCGTTTTCTTGATTATTAGTGGTTCGGGACATATTGCAATTGAACTCTGATTAACTGTCCTTCGGACATTTTATTGGACTTACATAACTGACTTTGACTGAAAAAAGTGAAAGTGTACGGTGAATCTGGACATTTTAACAAAACGCCAACATGATAGTCAGCAAAAGTAAGTGAATTCGAAACTTGATATTTCCCCCCTCCCCCGATATTCTTTATTTTTCCTTACATTCTTTTCAAAAACTTTATAATTAGTGGACAGTGACAGTATTAATTTAAATAATTTTGACTTATAATTTTTTCTATTTGGACGCGAAAATAAAACGGTTGTTTTATGTAAAAAAAAATTCCTACATAAAACCAAACCCTCTTGGACATTTTACTGAAATCACACTGCATTTCGAATGCTTCTATATAAAATATTTGGATATTTCTAGACTTCTCTTCTAGAATTATTTCGAAATCTTCAAATTGAAATTATTATTGAGGCTTTTTTCATGTGAAGTTTAAACTGTTGAAGAGTCTATAATACCAAAAATATTTACCGGTATTCTAACAGACTTGAAATTCGAAACTTAATGAAATTGAAAAATCGGAACTTGGAAATTTCGCTATTGTTACTCCGGTAACTATAATTTTTTTTTTTTTAAACATAGGCCTACTCAAGTAAAAATTAAGTTTAAATTCGAAATTCTTTATTAAATTACTTTAGTTGAATGGAATCAAATGATCGTCAAATAATTTCTACGTTCACGAACTTTAAATTTTCACAAATTCTCGTTTCTAAAATTTTTCATTATTTAAAAAAAAAATGATTGAACAGTATAAAAATTTAGATGTCAAATTAAAAATTACACGAAACAGTGTGAATAAGATTAAACTTTTGTTAAATTCTTTCTTTTTCAAGACTAATTAATAGCAGTTACTTTTAAGGCAACTGGACAAAATTTGAGTTTTAAAAAAAATTTTATATCATTAGTTGTGAAATATATTGAATTATTTTTCTTTATTAACACGCAATCTCAGCGTTAAATAAAATTTTAGATACAAGTTAATATTTAAATATATATTTTTGGTTTAAAATTACTTTTGTGTCTTATATAATAAATGTAGATAATATATTTTTTCAAGTCCTTGCATATTTTACCGCCAAAAGAGCATAGCCGTGGTTAATTCCCTCCGGCAGGTAGCAGCGCCATCTTTCAGGGAATTATGGCGTTCAACGCTGACGGCATAGGCTCGTGCTTTCCCCCCCCCCTTTTTCGCACAATACGATCGCTAGGGGGTTGTGCCGCCTAATCGGAATGATGGGCGTTCCGGTTCTTGATCCAACAACGTATTATGGCTTCGCTTCCACGTGCAGTCGACCTGACCTCTCTCTCGGAAAAAAAAAAACATTACATTATGACAAAAACATATAACGTTTATTACGAATATTATATAAGAACCTAGAGATTTTTTTGCGAGTTTCCGAATTTGAAATTCAAAGCATATGAAAAAATTTTTAAATAAATTTTATATAAAAAGAGAATTATTCTAATTATTTTTTCTGGAATGTCCCCTACGTCCTTCACGTTTTTTTTAGCATGTATTTCTTTATTTTTCGTCTGAATTTTTTTAGCGGCATACTCTTAAGTTCTCAGTTCACGTGATAAATAAGTGTATGCTAATACCAATTTTCAGTAAAATCAGAATTCATTGTAGCATAAGTTGTTAATTTGCATAACAGAATATTAAAGTTATATAAATTTTTAGAATTGTTTTTTTAATAATATGAATTGATATGATTTTTATTAAAAGCAAAAATAACTTCTAGGTAAATATAACATTAACTACGGTAAATTTCATAAGGCATATTATCTATTCTGCCGGAAAATACAAATTTGCATAAAAATAACATACTTAACTAATAACACACGGTCTTGGTAATTTCAGTTAAAATGGTTTCGAACTGTATTCAGCATTAATAAGGATATAAATAGTTTGGAAAAGTCTCATTTCCTCAAAATCACAAAATATCCTAAAATTCTGCTGACTGAAACCATATTGAGTCTGTTAACATGAATTTAGTTTGAGAATTTAATGTCAAAAATTATTTTCCCTAAAATTCAGTTAATACGTCCCCACTATTCTCGTGATTTAAACATGTGACATTACAAGGTTTTTCTAAGAATCGATCAAACAATTTCTGTTTCCGACAGTACTATAAATTTTTATAAATATTTATATAAAATATTTAAATATATAATTCATAGCGTAGGCCCTATATATACGGAAAGACTTGAAATCACATATACACGGTAAGACGTTCAAAAAAATTGCATGTCACTTCTTTGCTCATGTTTATTCATTCTCGCATGTTATATGCATGCTTTATATCACGTAAAATGAAAAGTAGAAATTAGTTCTCCCTCATACTGCATTGAAAAACTTTTCTCACTTTGATACAATATGATACATTCACCTTTACTATCTTTTCTCTCTGTCCTTTGCAGCCTCAAGACTATTATAATGTATCTGCATTATAATAAATAATAGTATTTTACATACTTCTTTACAGTTGAACTCATTTTCTGAAGTCTTTCTCTTTATCTAACGGCCGAAGATTCGTGGATTAGGTAGCCTATATAATAGTATGATTCACAGAGATGACACATTAACTTATTATGAGTGATTGCTATCGATTTAATAATGATCGCGTCAATCTATTTGTTCGATAGAATTTCAAAAGTAGGCCTATTCTTGCATAATTAAATTCTAGATCTTAAGATTTTTGATGGACGTTGATAAAACTAGATATATGGTCTGGATATGACTAGATCTTAAGGAAACGCAGTTAACAATAAATCCATTGAGGTGATTAGTCTCACTGTGATTTTATTCATATATTAATCATAATTTTATTAAGAGGAAAGATATTTAAAATACATTCATTTCTTATCGGTTAATTTTTGAATCATGCGTAATTTCAAGTTTTGTATTAAATTCAGATGAATATTTTTTTACCAAAAATTATTTGGTATAATTTAAAATAATGAAGCAAATGAGAAAGGGCCATTGAGGTTTAAGTGTCTTTACTTGACAATAGGGCTTAATAAATCAATATAATCAGTTAATGATTGATTCAATATTTCAAGGATATGTCAGTTTCGTTTTTCCATTATTTTTGCATATAATAGCTTTGATGTCATTTGGCCGCGATTGATTGTTTAACAATATTTTTATGTTTTTTCTCTCTCAAAATGGTCTTAGATTTTAGATCTTAAACATTCCATGAGAGGGAAGAAATGCAAAATGACGACATTGGAATCGAGAGCTTCCGCATGCGGTGCTATGATTAGACATAGACGAAAAGCAATCACTCTATATATTATGAATTTTTATATTATCAGATTAGCTATTTAGCTGGAATAACATTAAATATATAGAAATTAAGTCTTGCATTTAGTAGTAACAAAGTCTATTTGATATTTTATGCGATACGTGTTAGCTTACGATGAAGAAACTAAAATGTATTCCTCTGTCATTTTTACTGTTTCTATTAATAATAAAAAAATAATCAGATAAGTAGGCTATAATAGTTTCCAAAAATTTCAAATTTAATAATAATTTTTTCAAAAATGCGTTATATTTGGAATGTAAGCACGCAATTGAAATAGGGAAATGCAGCCGGAGATGATAATTTGCATATGCACGGCTGCCGTTTTCTATATTTACTATTTACTACCGGTAAATAGCAATACGTACACAGCGTAAATCTCAGAGATCATCACTGAAATCGCCTAAATATCGAATATTTTCATTAAAATAAAATTATTAAATACAATTTTTGAGAAATTGGTTCCCGATAAAAAAATGTTGATGGCTATCATTGGTATTCTACATGTATAAAAAAATGTATATGCGCTATAGGGACTATCATGGGCATTCTCTTTCATTTGTAATTAAAATTTTAGGTTAAGATATTTTGCAGAAAACAAATGATTTCCGGTAACAAATAAGAATTACATAAAACAAAATTTATGTACACATAATCTTCAAATTATTGCAACATTTCCCGCAAATAACAATTATTAGTTTCGGAATGTGAAAATCTTGGGAAAAATTAAATATAATTAAATTTAATTTAAATTATAGTGTGTTCATAATATATTATAATAAAATATCTGAAACTAATAAGTGCACTAAAAGCTCAATAACTACATTCCGAAATAAATAAATTTTTTTTGCATTATGATTAAGAAATATTTAAAATTAATTTGGATTGTAGAATCGTAAATGCGTAAATCTATCTGATGGGTGATGACTCGTTTGGGATTGAAATCAAAAGTTTTGAAAAGCTTTCAGAAATATCGTTGCGTACTTCACTTTCCGATACTTCAATGTTCTAAAATATTAGAAATACAGAAAATTTCGATTTGAATTAAAAAATAATAAATAACACTAAATATAATTATGTAAGTAATTAGACATTTTTTACTGTCGGTAACATTCCGACACAATGCATTGCGATAGGCATATAGGCCTTTTGTTACCACACAGTATAATGTTTCTTCTGGACTGTTTTCCCACGGTTCTGGAAATTAGAACGTAACAATGTTATGCCATTGGTCTATAGATTTAACCGTAACAATGGTATACCGCAGTTCATAGGTTTGACCGTAACCATGTGTGCTGTGTCCCAGAAGTCAGAACGTAACCAATACAAGGGTTGCCCGATTTCTCTACTACTGCAAGAAGAAACATCTCACAATGCAAATTGATCATTCAAAAATAATAAATTTCCACCTCCCACAGTAATTAAAATAATCACTGATTGTCAGTCATGTGGTGGTTTATGGCTACTGGGTTGCTTTTTCTTTTGAATCCCGGATAAAGGCATGAATTCATGTCTAGTAGCACACAACTCATCTTAATTCTAATGATTGCCAGCACCGAGAAGTTCACTATAATTCAACAATATTCGATATTTGAGCAAAATTTTGTGCTTCCGTAGTTTTAATAGACATCATATTTATAAATTAGAATTAAATTTAAAAGTTTTCGGGTGGTTGCGGACGTGAAGAAGGCTACTACTTACGCCTTCTCCCTACTTGAGTCGCACTGCCTCGTCGGGATTGGTCTGTTGAGCCAGATTTTCCCCATTGGCCGAATTATATTTATAGTTGCATTCCTGAAATAGCATTTTGCTGTTCTGAACTTTAGAACATGTTAGAATTGCTATACGGAAGAGGTGCCCTTCATCGGTTGCTAGACAATTCAAGCCCATGGTGCTCACGACTTGAAAAAATTGAAGACCAAATCTAGCCATTAGAAATCGAATCCAAACGTGGAATTCTCACCAAACGTGGAATTATATTGTTAGAATTCTATAA
Source organism: Pholcus phalangioides (assembly GCF_987345545.1). NCBI lineage: Eukaryota > Metazoa > Arthropoda > Arachnida > Araneae > Pholcidae > Pholcus > Pholcus phalangioides. Next base: position 27,428,776 of record NW_028301610.1, on the reverse strand, counting down.
GCACGTCTAAAAATGGATGAATTTCTGTTTTATATTTACGGATGACTATTGACAAATATTACCTTTAAATTGAGATGGACTATCATTATTAAAATATAAATTTCATAAATTTGCTAAAATAACACATAAGCATTGATAATGAATCAGGGTGTTCGTTTCTTTGCATCGTAGTCGTTTTGTGCTGTCTGATGTAAATAACTTGAAGAACGGGAAACACTCGGAAATGACGATTTGCATATCCGATTTCTGTTTCCCATTCATTCTAATCTACCTGTGAAAATATAGCATGAATCTCATGGCTAAGATTACCTAAATACTGACTATTTTGGCTTAAAATAAAATTATCTGGCTTTTGCTTAAAACAAAATTATCAAATGCTATATCAAGAATTTTATTCATTATAAAAGGAAAAATGTTGATGCATTGTCTATTATGGACATTTTTACAGCACTTCTTCGTTTGTATTAAAAATTTTTAGGTTAAAATACTTTGAAGAGAGCATGTTTCTCGGTTAACAGTAGGCCTATTAGACAAAAAAAAAACCAATATTTACGCATAATTCTCCGTATAAGTTTCAAAATTTTCTGCAAAGAAGAATTATTAATTTCGGAATGGAACTTTGGAATAATTTAATCATATGATGGATAAAGTGCTAGATATATAATGTAACAAAATATCCGAAACACAGTGGTTCTCAAACTTTTGCCACTCGCAGCTCCCTTTGCCTTATTCATAGTTAATATCTGCTACTCCTCGAAATACTTTAGTGGATATTTTCCCATGAAAAAAAACCATTTCAAAGCATAAAAATGCAAAAACACATCACTATTTTCAGCTCGCTGCGACGCTTCTAACGAAAGTTAGCGACGCTCCTAGGAGCCGCGACACACACTTTGAGAAACACTGGACAAGTTAATTCACAGCCGCTATTCAGCTGTAGGTCTACAAACCTGTCAATCAAATCCTCTCTCCACTTTACGCTTAATTGCATCGGGCAAATCACAAGATATGGAGTGATAGAACCGCTGTGGAATCCTGCCATCACTCTTACTCTTTAGTACAAATGGTCACTACCCAAAATGACCATAACTAAAGTGAAAGTTAATGAGATGAATCGAGAAAACTCCTCCCGAAAAAAATAATGTAACCAACAAAAAATCCAGATTATGTTGTTTTTTTTCCCCTATGAGGAAAAAAACAAAAATTTCAGAATTTGTATATTCTCGGGAAATACAATGTTGTGAAATACAGAAATTCCTTCTAAAATATCGGTGAGACATTTGTTGGATATGTAATTTTCCCAGGAATACAATGTAACGCGTGGTAACAAAGATAAATATAATTGACCAAGATTCCTAAACTTTTTACGTTCGCCGGCCAACACCCAAAATGGCCATAACCAAAGTGAAAAATTAATGAGAAAGATCGAAACAGATTTCCGAAATCAAGAAAATAAAGTAACCCCAACAAAGACTCATTATTTTTTTACTAGGGTGAGAAACACACTACAGAACTTTACAAAATTTCAAAATTCGTATATTCTCGGAAAATACCGAAATTTCTCATAAACTATCGGTGAGAAATGTGTGTGTCAGATATCTCTAACTGTCTTAGAAATGCAATGTAATGCATGGTAACAAATGCAAATATAATTGACTGGGATTCTGAAACTTTTCACGTTCGTAGCATTGTTGGGAAAAAACATAACAAAAATGTCAGAATTTGTATATTCTCGTGAAGTACAGAAATTCCTTCTAAAGTACCGATGAGAAATTTGTTGGACATGTAATTCTCTCAAGAATATAATTTAACATTTGGTAACAAAGATAAATCTGACTGACCAAGATTCCTGAACTTTTTACGTTCGCCGGTCAACACCCAAAATGACAATAACCAAATTGAAAATTAATGAGATGGATCAAACCAGATTTTCCAAATCATGAAAATAAAGTAACCTAACTGACCTAACAGACTCACAAAAATTTCAAAATTCTTATATTCTCGAAAAATATAGGAAATTTTAATAAAATATCAGCGAGAAATGTGTCAGATATTTCTGATTTTCTCAGAAATATAATGTGTCACGGAATATGTAACGCATTATATTTATACGTATTATATTATATTATATTCATTCTCATTATATTCTTACGCTGTTGCAGAGACAAATCTAATTTACCCAAGGATTCCGAAATTTTTCACATTGCAGCATTCTTCGGATGCCAATCTCGCATCTCTTAGTACCGTGGCACATCGTTTGAGAATCCCTCAACTGACCAATAGTGACCAAATATGATCGCAGAATACAAAAATATACTCAAAGACGTTATACTGCAGACGTTAATAATAAATGAAAAAGCATTCAATCACATAGTATTAAATATTAAAATGTAGTCTCAGCCTAATCTTTATCTGTTATTCTAACCACCAGAATCGAATCTCAGTCGCGTGCCTACTAATCAAAAAAACGGAAACAAAACATGACGAGATATCTTGACATGCATTCTTCAAGAAATCTCTTTGAACCGGTCATTAAGGTTTTCACGACAATTTTTTGACATTAATTTTTTTGATTCGAAAAAAAAAAAAGCAATAGTAAAATAACAACAATTGAAAAACATATATATATAATAAGGAATCAATGTTGGTTGTGGAAAGAATATCCTTTGTTAGAACGAGAAAAATATCGGAGTTAATTCTAGTTTAATGCGAAAAACATCGCCGTGTCTTATTGTTCGATTCCAACAGAAGAAAACCTGTAATCTCCTTCTGAAGAAGTAACAAAAGGGTGTTCTCTGAGAAAATCTGACTTCTTTCCCTGATAACAAAAGGAAGAATAGCAATGATCCATCTTCAAAAAACTGCAATTAAGAAAAAAAAAAAGAGGATAAGGAATCAGTTGCATGTCTTAGAACAAAAGAGACGCTATTCTCTTGCATTTGGGATAATCTAGACAACCTGTAAAAAGTAATATAGCTAGTATTAAAAATATAGATCAAATTGCGATCCTAACTTCTTATAAGTCTTAGAAGAAATATCCTAATAATAACTACTTTGTCTGGAAAAATATCAGACTTGGTGGTCAAACCTTCCGGGGAAAAAAAACACAAAAAACTGTCTCTGAATGAATGCCCCTAAGATTCTACGTCTCGATAAAGGTAATATTGAAATATCGGTTTCTGTTCAATCGATAATCTTTTAATGAGTAACTATCGATTCTCTTAGAAGAAAGATCGGAATTCGATCTGTCAATTACCGTTATTTGGTCACTGTTATATCAATGGGTGATGACAGATCCCGTTCTTTTATTTTACTTCGGCTTTTAAGACAATGTTTTATATTAAATTTATGAATGATTTATTTCATGGTAAATCTCAAATCTTGGAATTCGATTATATTAGGTCAGCGTTTCTCAATCTATGGTCCGTGGTGAGGGCACAGGTGGTCCGCAGTCAGACGATAATTTAATTCTTACTGAATGAAAAATTATTCGAGTCTTGTAATTGATTTTTTAATTGAAATGGGTTCAAATACAAATTAGATCTTAATACTTAGGGTAACCATATCCCATCCAGAAAATTTAATTTTCTTGACTTTTACATATATGATAGCTACAAGCGGAATCAAAAATGAATAGGCACCTGATTCCAAAATTTGAGAGCGATTAGGCTATGCGATGGTAATAAGTCCTACAGGAGGCATCTTCAACTCGTTGCTCGCGAGCACCACGGTACTCCCTAAAGCACCTAGAGTGCTCAATGCTCATGTTCGTTTTCATGCTTACAAGCACTTGATCAACGTTCCAATTAAACGCCTTGTACAAATTCACGGACCGAAATCATCCTGATTTCATGCACATTTGTATGTCAAAGTTGCGGTAAGGGTGCTCTTTTTGTGATGATGGGTACAGGAAGTGCTCACGACTAGAAAAAGCTTGAAGACCTCTGTCCTATAGGCCTACTGACCACATTTCAAAATGCATAAACTACTAATATCTCATTGCATACCTTTATAAAAAAATTTCAACACGTGTTTCAATTACTTCCTAGATGTTAAAACTTAACTATATGTTCGAACTTCGAATTATCATATGGAGATACGTAAACTAATATGCCGAAAGCTGGCGTGAATTGCTAAATGTTTGAAAAACATTAATTAATTAATTAATAACAATATAATTAATATTTATTTTCAGTATAATGCTTTATAGTCTTCAAATCTCTCTCTTCACGGAAATCATTAACATGAAGTCATAAAATTACATGCAGAGGTTGCTTCAATCACACATTAATTCCAGGATTTTCTGGACTAATTGAATTAAATAAAACATCTTCGATAATATGTACCGGAAAATATCGCCGCGTGGTGAGGCTTAGTAGACTTCCGCATCCGACGTCCGCTGGACGGTGGTCTTCGGAGATATGTGACCGTCAATGTTTTTGTTTCTTGCAAGATATTCCGCTCATATAATTCGTTTTTATGCAAACTAATCTCTCAGCTTCAGTCCAGCTAACCAATGGCCGATCGAAACGAATTACGCCTAGTATTCAGGATACTCATATTGATTGATTTCTCAGAACATTTTTTGTAGCAGACCGAATATAAGCTTTTATTCAAAAATAATAGTGACGATCGAGATACTCTTCAGATATAATAAACTGCTATAAATTGAGATTTGTACTGTTTGGTTTAGCTGCGTGACACAGTCGTGCGGTAAGCGCAACAAACTCTGCGTTTCATATTTTCGGACTTTTACGTACATGATAGCTCTAGTAAAATCAAAAATGAAGACGCGCTTGATTATAAAATTTTGAGAGCATATGCAGTGAAGATGATAAAGATTCGAACCCTGTTTTATGTACAGTTTGTCTTTGACAAGCAGTTTCGGCTTCAAACTGAATTGCGCTATTTTGTGAAAAAATTAACACATACTAACTAGGAATGCCCGTTTATACCAAAACTGTCAAATTTATATTGCGATAATTCATTCTAATTTAGAAAGTGGCATTTCTTAATAATCATCAGTAAAAATATACTGGAAATTCACTATTTTAATAAAATAATATGAATGAGAATTTTAAATTTAGAGCTGATTTTTAACGGCTAGACTCGAGGTGTCTTCAACTGTTTTCATTGTTAGTACCATTCACGCGCAGCATCAAATGAAGAGTACCTCTTCCTTTTAGGAATTTTAACATATGCGCAAACTTAGAACAGCAAAATATGGGGATTCAAAAAAAGCAATTAGATTTGGTGTGGAACATAATTTCGGGAGCACGAAACTTTGCTCAAATATCGAGCACTCTTGGATTCTAGAGGACATCTCGGTACAGGCAAGCATTAGTATTAATATGACTACACATTCATACCCTTACCTGGGATTCAAACTAAAACCAACTCAGTAGTGAATTTAGAGCGTAAACCAGATGACTAGCAGTTGGCTAATTGTCCCGATTATTGTGGGAGATGAAATTTATTGGTTTTGAATGATCAGTTCGCATTGTTATTGTGATTCTTCTTGATTGTGGTGCAGTAGTCGAGAAACTGGACAAGACTTCTATTGGTTACATTCAAATTCCTGTGCCACTGTGTAATTTAAAAGTCGCTGGTACGTATTTTTATTGCGAGAGACCATTGATTTCAATATTAATTAAATTATAGGAATATAGCTTCTTTCAGCTTTAAGCACATATATTTTGTGTGAGTCAGTGCTCTTCCGTATATATATAAAAAAGGCACATTTTTCTCCGAAAAACTTACCAACAACGGCAGTTCTGTTTTAATTCAGAAGGTTGTTGGATATATTTTTGTGGTGCTTAAAATTTGATTGATAGGAAAACTGAGAGGCGAAGGTTCTTGTGGAAAATACAATTATTTGTAATAATTTGCAATCAATAATTTTGGATTTTTAAGGAAAGGAGAATATAACAAATAGAGGCCACAACAGTATTATTACGAAAGATTCGTAACTCTCTGATGTGGTTTTACCTCATCATTTCTTATCTAATAGAACGTATTTCAAAATATATCTTTAATCATCGTTGGAATATAACACTTTTATGACTTCGAAACGATTTTCGGGAAATGGTAGAAAAAAATGTGTTTCTAATTTGAATATTGAAATCCATCATTTTCTATTTTCTCACTTTTTCATACATGATAGCAACAATAAAAAGTCGTATAAACCAATTTACTTGAAATGGCAGCTCTCTGTTTTCGTTAACCGGTGTTCGATATATTTTTGTATCCATTCAAATTTGATTGATAGGAAAACAAGGAAACGAAAGGTTTTTGTGGAAAACACAGCTATTTATAATTATTAATTTTAGATATTTCAGGAAAGGTGGATAGAGAAAAATAGAGGTAATAATAGTAGGAAGTTTCTTAACTCTCCTACAGAAGTTTATTAATTCTCTCTTTTGGTTCCATGTTACCTTTCTCAACTAATTATTTAAAATAAAAATGTAATAATTTGTATTTAAAAGTATTTCTTCCGTCATCCTAGTTACCATTGGAAGGTAACACCGTTATGACTCTAAAACGGTTTTCGAAAAAGTAGAAAACATGGATGTTTCAATTGGTGAATACCATGAAACCTCACTACAACGATACTTGATACAACAATAAATCCCTCTATAGAAATATTTTTTTCAAATCTTTTTCAAATCAAATTTATCAAATCTTGTTTGGAATTGCCTATAGTCTAATGTTAAACTCCTCTCGATGCAACGATAACCTTTACTACGATAAATCCCTCTATAACGATATTTTTACGCCATTTTTGAAACCGCTATAACGATTTTTTTTCTCAAAATTGCTTTGAATTTTTTTATTTTTTTATTTAAACGAACAAACAACAAATTACAAGATACAAATAAATAAAATAAAAATACAAGTTTATATAATATAATATACAAATACAAATTTATATAATATAATATGCAAATACAAATTTATATAATATAATATATAAATACAAATTTATATAATATAATAATAATATACAAACATAAGTTACACAAAGACAACGACACAAAACACACACACATATATTACATGCACTATGTAGCCCTAAGGGCCCCCTATGGTCCTTCCAGCAGGCCTATATGATTTTTATTATATGATTTTTTGCTTCAGCAACAGCTCTTTTCTTCATTAGATGCATTTTAGTATATATAATTAATATTCATTGGTGCAAAAATTTGGTTTTAACATCTTGATATTTCACACTTAAGGATCACTGAAAGCTAATGGAAGTTATTGGTGTTGCTACTTTCTGTGTGAGACAAAAAATTGCAATGTGATAAACTTCTTTCCAAGGACAATGCATCTAAGTGAATTGATTATTAAATTAATCAATTAGTTTTTTTGCGGCGAATAAATGCATAAAAGCGCATTTCCTGGTGGTATTAACAATTCCGATGTAGAAAAGATGAAAACAGCAGCCTAAATTTTGATCACACGTAAATCTCATGTTGCCTCCCGATATAACGATAATCCCTCTGCAACGATATTTTTTCTATGGTCAGCAGAATATCGTTATATCGAGCTTCCACTGTATTTAAATTGTACATTTTCATATTTTCCGACTTTTTAATACATGATAGATACAACAAAAATTAATATGAACCAATTTACTCACAACGGCAGTTCTGTTTTCATTCATATTTTTTGACACTAAAATATTTTATTCATAGAAAAACAGAGAAACGAAGGGGTTTTGTGGTAAACACAATTAATTATAAGTATCAATTTTAGTATTTTTATATAAGGCGGATGGAAGAAATAGAGGTCATAGTGTACGAAGATCCTTAACTCGATGGTTCCATGTAACATATCTCATCTAATAGAGAAAGTATTCAAAATATATCTTTAGTAAACGCAGGGACACACAGTTTATTAGAAGATGACACTGTTATATGACTTCACAATGTTTTCCCGGAAATGATAGATGTTTCCAATTTAAAATTCTTCATATTTCCCGACTTATTTTACGCATGATAGCTACAGTAAAAAATGGTGTGTGTGTGTGTCGTTGCAGTGGAGATAATTTTTTAAAAAGATTATCAAGGTATTTTTAATATCTTATATGGTTCCTAGAACACTTTTGACAGAATCATACGAGGATTTGAAGTAGATTTCCCGTAATAAAAACTAAACGTTCACTCTAATTGTATTTACGTAGGATTGTTCATATTACTTGAGATGTATAAACAGCATGATGGGCATATTTTTCTAAATTTTTCCGTCTCTCTTCTAATTCTGAAGCGAATAGTTCTAATAGAAAGCATATTCACACCGTACTTCAATTCAGCTTACTCTGATCAAGAATAACCATTCATACTGAAACGATATTTGAACCAAGAACTCCTGAACCCAGATATATTGTGATTAATTATTTCACCATTTCCTCCGGCTACCTTCTTATTGTGTATTTTTCCTGGCTAAGCTATGGTGAAGCCTTTCAGTAGTCATTATTTTTCTCGTCTATCAAAGTCAGTTCGTGATTAATCATTCACCTTTAATTGTTTTTTTTTTCTTTTTGGCTCCCTGTATTTAACTTGAGCTTTCTTAATCGAAATGAACTGGACTAATGAAATTTATAGCAACAACCGCTCTCCAGTTGCACATAATGATTCAGGACAACCCATATTATTTTTCATCAAAAGTAAAAATAATACTTATTTTTTGTTCATCTGTCTGAAAGATTGTAATGATTTTTCCATGTCGCTTCTTTTCATGCGCAAATTTTAGTTAAAAAAATCCGACATGGTTGCAAATATGTTGCAATTTTTTTAACTGATAGAGCCAGAGAATATTTACAATCAAAATACCCATTTTTTCGCTTTTCTAGTGGTGATAGAGCTTTGGTTATTTGCCTTGCACTAATTTTAATGGACTTGTCTTTTTAAATGTTCGATAATCACGGAAAAAGAAATTTCGTGAAGAAAAATTAACTATGATTATTCTCTCCTGAATCTTTGTAAATGAAGAAGCATTAATCTGAATCTTTGTAATGAAGATTTAATCTTTTTCGAAACCAGATTTTCAAAGTTTTGTTGCAAGAATACCCGTTTTTAATTGAATGTTTAAGGAGTACTAGACACATACTAAGATTTTTCCGATTCAAATTCTTTCATGTGTCACACGGGTTCTTGACTCATTCACAGAATAATATTTTTGAGTGCATAAAAAAAAAATTGAAGCACAGTTAAATAAACAGTATACAGTAATGTACGCGCTTCTTTCTTGGCAAAGAGGTCCATGGACTTCTGGTTACGAACGCCCTTACGTAACAAGAAAATAGTGTTCGTCAGGCTAACCACCTGAATCATTTAGAAAGATTTTAGATTGAGAAATTAAAAGCATTTTTGGAAATAAAATTCTATACAAATCATTCAAGTTGAGACAAAAAACAAGGTTTGCACTTGATATATTCACCAACGGCGTATAAACACATCTACTGTATATTTATATAATAAAATAAATTAAAATGTTTTGTGATGAGTATTATACATTATATTCCAATATATTTCAATTACTTAGGCAACGTCAAGATCAAACATTCTTATCCCAAACACATTAGTTTCCTCACTACACAAAAATTGTATAGACACTACTTCCTGAAAATTATACTTCAAATCAGTTTATTCACAACATTTAAAAAGATAAAAATCACGGTTCATTTTTATTGCACTCTATATCAAACTGCTATATTTATATCAAACTGCTATATTTATACAAACTGCTATATTTATATCAAACTGCTATATTTATATCAAACTGCTATATTTCTCCCAAAAATTGTGAATTGTTGTTAGATATAATTATATGCGTAGATATTCAAACTTAGACATCAGAGCATTGTATAAAAGAGATATTCGGTAATACAATTATTATACAAAAATTTCAATTGTAATTGTAATAATTTAATTGTAATTGTAATAATTTAATTGTAATTGTAATAATTTAATTGTAATTGTAATAATTTAATTGTAATTGTAATAATTTAATTGTAATTGTAATAATTTAATTGTAATTGTAATAATTTAATTGTAATTGTAATAATTTAATTGTAATTCAATTATTCTATAAAAATTTCAACATTTCCAAGAACCTGGATATGAAAATGAAAGTTTATTATGTGAAAATTCCCTCTCTCGTTCCTGCAATACCTCCAAAACATTTAAAGTAGGTCTATAAGCAGAAAATTTATGTTTGAATAAACAACATGACGTCGAAATTTAAATTTCAAAATCGTCTGTTCTATTCACTAAAACATTGTTCACAAATGTAACTCAATATTGAATAGAAACATCCCAACTATAAAGGGACCAAGATGTTTCAATAAATAGCATGTTATTTTACTCATATACGTGAAAATGATTTGAATTATATCCATGCTTAAAATTAGAGTAAATTAGTCGATTTAGCAATTTCGTTTGCTAGTTTTTGTCATCATGCTCGCGGAACCTGTGATGGTCAAAAGATTGTTCCACGGAACCCTATCAAACTTGAGTATTTCTATAATATAGATTTTTTATTTCAACACCAACGATTTAACAGCTTGTGAGATGCTGCGGAACCATAGAAAAATTCTCATGGAATCCCAGTTCGCCAATTAAGTTCTAGACACAAGAGTTAATTAGACCTGAACCTATATATACAGTTAGAAGTCAATTTCTGAATATCCATGCTTCCTATAGGCTACTTTCATCGAAATTCGAACCCAGACCTGTTAATGCAATTGGATTAATTGTGATGCAGTAAATACTTGGAATTGCAACAAACCAGAATTATGTGGCACGTAGTATCAGGTGAAGAAGATATCAGATCGACGTCAACAAATTATATCGAAAATTATTTCTAACTGCAATTTTCATATTCATAAGACAATCTTGAGCAGTCTTGCTAAATATTCAAATCATATCTATGTGTGTGTGTGAATCATTTATCACAAATTTATACATTAAGAGTTTCAGCGAAATCAATTCACAAGACAATCATTCAACGATAACTAATCATTTCCAGTGCATTCGTCACAATAATGTCTAAGAAAATTGCATATATTAATAACATAATTACACCGTACATGTATACGAATATTAATTTCACATCACAAAATTTTTTAATGAAAAAAATCGAAAATTGGCGATTTATTTGCTAGTTTTTGTCGTCATGATTCTTCTTTAGACCACGGGTTGCTACGTTTTAGTCTCGTGGAAGCGTTGATGGTTACAAGAATTTTGTGTGTGTGGCAACCCAAACAAACATGAATATTTCTGAAATATAAATATTTTTATTTAAACGCCAAAAGATTCTATTGCTTATGATGCTAATAAAAATAGAAAAGCTCTCTCGGAGAACCCCAGTTTGTCAATTATGCTCTAGACACTAGAGCTAATTAGGCCTGAACTTATATATAGGCATATAGGCCTATATGGTTTGAAGCCGATTTTCTGAATGGCCATGCTTTCTATACTTTCATCGGCATTTCAACCCAGATCTGTTAAACCAATTGTTAGTGCAGTATTTAGTAACTATTTGGAATTGAAACCAACCAGAATTTTATATAGTTATCAGGTGGGGAAAACATTTGACTGAAGTGAACAGATTGCTTCGAGAAACAACATTTTTTATTGTAAATTTTCAGTCATTAAAGCAAATCCTGAGAAGTCTTGATGAATGTTCAAATCATGTTTATGAATCATTTAACACAAATTCATACATTGCGTTAGAGCGAAATCAATTCACAAGACAATCATCGACTATTCATTTCTGCTGCATTCGTCACAATAATGTCTGAGAAAACTATATATTAGTAGTATAATTGTACCGTACATATACACGAATATTAATAACATTTCACATAAGCATTTTTTAAATGATATAATCAAATTCATTAGCATTTATTTGCTAGTTTTGTCTCATGCTTCTGCTCTGGTCCAAGGGTTTGCTGCGTATTAGTCTCGCAAGATAAAACCAACCAAAATTATGGGTATTTATGAGGATTGAAGTAAGAGAATTGCATCGAATAATAACATTTTTAATTGTAAATTTCCATAGACATTAAAGCCAATTTTGAGCAGTCTTGATGAGCATTCAAATCAGGCAAATCTTTGAATAATTTAACAAAAATTTATACATTACACCAAAATTAATCATCAATAAAACTAATAGTTGTTACTGCATTCACGATAATGTCAGAGAAAACTGTATATAAATTATAATTACATAATATATTGCACCACTCATGTATACGAATATTAATTAGACATTAGATTTTTTAAAATAATAAATTACAAAATTGATGGGCCAAAAATTGCATATATGAAAGTCAAATATGCATTCAAGACTTTAATATCAATGCGATATTGACACAGAGAAATCAGATGTGACACAGAAGCTGTTGTAATAGCAATTGTTTTTATGCAAATATTACACATAAATGTATATATTTTAACATGAAAATAAACAGCAAGTGTGTGTATATATATATACACATATACATTACAAAATGCAAAAATACAGTATCTGACATTTTCCGATTAGTGATTAGTACATAATCTAAAGTTGACATTTATATTTGCTTGAACAGCGTAAATAATTGGGAAAAATCTGGCGTAAAATCAGTGCTAGAAAATCATTGCTTGAGAGATGATTATTTCGAACTCGGGATCGATTTAAGTCAAGACGACAAACAATAATGACTGGTGTGTTTGCCCATTTGTTTGACATCTAACGTTTACAGAAGGGAAACAGGTAGAAAGAGAGCGTACAAATAAAAATCCTCGCTTTTATAAAATGGAATTTAACGTGAAAAAAAAATACGTGTTTTGTCGTTAATACGTCAATATATACACGTTTGTAGGCATCCAATTACAAAACTAAGATTTTTAGTACTGTATTTCCAAGCTAAATCCCAATATATTTTTAGGTTTCCTCTAAAATCTTCTAAAATTATAAATTAGTAATTTAAACCTAAAATATTATGCAATTTTTCGATAAATGAATTCAAAGATGCAAGGAATTTGTGTCAAAAATCTATATACATCACATATTTATGAAACCATAGTTTCGGTTTAATTAAAAGAGAATTAAATTTTTATTAATTTTATCATTTAAATAAACTGAAATTTGGAGGAAATTGTTTGGTACTAATAATCACATTTATTTATTAAAAAATTGAACTGAATTTCGGAGGGAAATTATAAAGCTAAATAAGATATATTTTTGTGGTGAAAATTTCGCCACATTTTTAACTTAAAATTTTATTTAATTTTTAATAAATAAATCTAAAGATGTGAGAAATTCATGGGCAAAAAACCTTCTATACATCATATACTTATATAACAATGGTTTCGGTCATTAAAATTTCAACTTTTATTAATTTTATTATTTAAATGAACTGAAATTAGAAAGAAATTGTTTAGAAATAATCATTCATTTATAAAAAAAATTAAACCATATCTCTTTTAAATTTCAAGGAAATATTAGAAAAATGAAATTAATGGCATTTTTTGATTGAAACAAATTCATTTTTTTTTTACTTCTGTGCATTTAAATGGAACATTATTTTGATTTTTTAAAATACATTACTGATCCATTGATCAATATGGAATGCGATCGGAAATGCGTTCCCACAACCGAATCTACGCTTTTTCCGTGCTAATGTCTATTTTATATTAAGGAGAAGCTTAAATACCTCCTTGAAAATTTTTCTAGACCAATCGATATGAAAATTTTTATAAAATTATTCTTAGTGAAAGGATATAATGAATGATGTTCTGAGGAATCTTCATAATAAAAGATCATATTGAAGAGGCTCTTCTCTCTCATTTTAGTAATTTATTCTTCTCCGTTAATTTTAAGTTTTCATCGCGGGCTTAATTGGCTAGTTCTTGAACATATTTCTAATCAGCTATCCATATATATAATGTTGAAAAAATAATAAGGGAAAAATATATGTATTGGTTAAAACTGGGCTTCTTCAATGAAGTCCATTCTGATGTGCTGTGAGCTTATTTAAAACTGGTTGAGATTTCAAGTTTTCTTGCAGTGCATCAATTTTAAAAGCAGATACCAGGTGTTTGAATTCCCGAGCTTTCAATAGCTCCTTTGTTAATCCTTTTTCCTGGTTATCCAACTTCTTTTCCTATAATCCCTTTCTTCGCCCCCCCCCCCCCCATCCTTCTTCTCTACATCTTCTTCTTCTCTACTTACTTCATTAGATTGGATATATGTACATACTTTGCTTCTACATCTCTTACGAGAGTCCCTAGAAAACTGCTAAATTATGCAGCTTTAGATAATATTAAGTCCGAGAAAAGCAATGTCAGGCTTTTGTAAAAGGTCTTGCTTGGTTTAGCCAGTGGGAGCCTATTTTTTGGTTTATTTTTACTGCTGATTGGTTTCTTGGTAATACACGTGGACGTTTTCCCAAGAAAATTTACCCACATGCAGTTACTCAATTAGTTGCATTTTATTTTCAATATCTTGCGTGGTTAATGGAGGGAATGGTCAGTATACTTTTAAGAATAGATTTTAAAAATTAAAGAAATACCTGGCTGCATTTATCGGAATATACATACATCGATAAATATTTGTTATTTATTGTAAGGTATTAATGTATCGATGAGAGAAAATATTTCGATGACGTATATACCTGCAATTAATAGTGATAGCAGTTAATAATGGTTAAATAGTGATTTAGAATTGTTCGGAATTGCGGATGCGGACGGCTATCAAAATTTATCTACAAGGAATTTAAAATTCAGACGAAATAATTGCAAAATTTGGACATTATTCTTGAAAACAGAGGTTGTAAAAATAACTTTTATATCACCATTAATCATCAAATGAATGGAACACTATACTTATTCATACAGCTCAAGCGTCTAATTGATATTATTTCTGTAGGAAGCTATAACTTTTCATGCATAATATTTGCTAGTAGTATTCCGGCAAATAATCACAGTTGCCGATTTCCGCATGGATTTAATCAGAAATATCAAGATCGATTTTTTACATAAAATTGAATGTAGCCTATTGCAATAGAACCTCTCTTAACACGTTTAATTCCGCACCTTGATACGCATGGAATTTCATTTCAATGTTTTATGAATTTATTGTTGAAATTGCGGGAATTAATAATATTCAAAGAGAATTTTTAAATACATCAACACAGAAACATGATGTATGATACTGGACAAGTGTCCTCGATAGAAGACAGCAAAATATGACGACATATTTAAAAAAAAGTTAAAGTGAAACGAAATTGAATTGTGCTAGTTATTCACATTAGACTATAATCAATTACAAAAGAATCACTTGCATGAAAATAACAATATAATGTCGATAATATAAGGTGGAAAAACAGTACCCACGAGATAATAAAATACACCAATATCAAGAGTTCATTTCTAAACCAGAAATGGCTTCTCGAGAATTTTTTCAGTGCCGATCTCTGAGTAGGGCTGTCATCTACACGTGCTAAAATATACAACATCTAGCTACAAGGCTAAAATATTATACAAAGACAAGTCCTTACTGTACTCGAATGAGAGCAGTGGGTACAAATGGGCTAATTTAACCTCACCTTTTGCCTCAGATGTGATATTCTTTGCCTCCAGACATAGAAAAACAAACGTTTATAGATTCTCACAAAACATGTTTATGCATTCATGATCACCATAGCTATTTAATGCAACGTTCAATGGCCTGCAATGACGGATAAAAACGGACAGAATGCTTCTCGTGTATACGTAAACCCACGGGATCGAAAAGTCTAGCTGCAAGGCTAAAACATTATGCAAAGCCAAATACTCGCTGAATCAATACAACTTCAGAATTTCAGTTAATCAATATAAACTTGGTTGGAAGTCTTATTTTAAAACTGTTTCTCGTGTCCGATTTTATTCTATTTTTTCCATATGTCAAAAATATTCCTCCTTAGGGCTGGGATTACACTATAAAAGTATTTTTAGATCTTTTACAAAACTTGAAAAAGACAACCTATAAACCTATTGGTTACATCCGCTCGAATGTAGCTGATACGCTGATTGGTTGCATTTTTCAAGTTTTTTAAAAGAACTTTCATCAAAATGTTGTAGTATAATCCCGGCCTTAGGTACTATTATCATCGTAGAGCAAGTATAAGGAAAAATATCGTCTGAACTTGTACATCGGTTGATGTTAGATTCTTAGATGCCGTGTTTAGCCAAAAAAAACTGTTCCACAACTTGATTTTGGTAGATTTCCAGAATGTTTAGCCCTACTTAAAGATATTAGATTCATATATTTAAAAAAAAAATCAAAGAAATATTTTTGTTGAAATTTTGAAGAGGTCAAATTCCAGAAAAATTAAAGATATGATTGGGAAATAGAGTAGATATTATTTCATATTTTCATTCGATTTGTTGGTTCTATCCATACTCGTAGTAGTTCTACTAAACAGTATAAAAATTTCCAAGAATAAAATTTAAATACGCAATTGAGTCGGTTATAAAAATGATTTAAAACTTATACAGATTGTTGTCTGTCACAACTGTAGAACATATCTATATTATTCGGTTTTACATTGCCTTTATAGTTTGATCCAAACATGCATCTTTGGCATCTAGCATTTCACTCAAGGTACACATTGATTCCAAAATAATATTTTTAACAAACTCTTGATTTCGAAACCATATCGTGAAAATTTTGTTCATCTTCAATCGAACTATGTTTTATGGTCATATTTTTTTCAGACACCTCGTTGGGCAATTTGCCTGTTGTGGCCTCTGTGTCTTCTAACAGCTTCACATGGCAGCCAAAGGTCATTACTACTACTGTCTTTAATTACAGCAATTTTTGTATTTTATCATTTCTGATCGTGATAAACTTCCTACTATAATGCAAAATAAAACAAACTTCAAAATATCATCGAAAACAAATGCTTTGGTGATGTTTATTTTCGCAGCATTGTAATACTGGAATTCTAGTTCATGTTGATATAAGATGATGAATTCATCGGAATTAGTAGTTCATAGAAATCCAAGATTCTTGAGATTGTACCATTCTCATAAATTTTTCCCAGGACAAGTCATGTTCGAAATGATTTGCTTCCGAGCTAAAATTCGAAATTTGTCAAGAATTTCATTATAAAAAGTAAAATTAGTACGCATGACTGGCATGTGGAAATTCTCTCAATTTGAAAATCCCGTAGATACTAAATTATTCGTAATATTTCCTGCCAAATAAAAGATCGCGTGAACAAGCGTGACAAATCGTGAAGTGAAATTGACACTATGCCTAGTCAATATCAAAACATTACAAAATAGCTTACATGAATGATATAATCAATAGATTCAATTGTGTATATAATTGGCATGAAAATTCTCCCAACTTGAATCTCGTAGGTACTAAAATTATTCGTAAAATTTTCTCTCAATATAAAATCGCATAATAAAAGTGACAAAACGTGAAGAATTGTAAAGTATTTATATATATACGGATCCCGCTTACAACGTTTTCGAAAATCCGTCATTATAAAATGTTATAAGCGGGAAAACACTTCAAATGGGTAATATTAATGAGAATTATATATATACTTGGTGTTAAAACCACGGAAATAAGTCATCCTAAGCGGGGAAAACGTCATAAGTGGAATCGACTGTATATATACACAACACTAGCCAATACCAAAAAATTAAGAAATATTTTGCATGTGAATTATACAGTCAGTTGCCTCCAAGCTATTGTGGAACTGATTTTTATAACTATAGGCCTATAATTATCCACAAAATATTCAAAATAATGTTTATAAATTTACGGTTTTCATTTGATAGCAATCAGTATAGGACAAGGAAATATTTTATGCGCCATCCATGGTGCAATATTTCACATTTACTCATTGGACCCCAATATGCGAAAATATTATCTCATCAATCCCCAAAATTAAGTCACACGCAAACGTTCAAGGAATAAATCTGTTTCTTCGTGTTACAACATTTCGCTCAAGACTATCATAATTATGTATATAATTATAATAATTATTTTTTTCTTCAATATACATATCTTTACGAAATAATTTCGTAATAGCATATCAATTGAATATTTTTTACTGTACGCATGCGCAGTATTTAATTAGATGAAATCAATATAGTACTCATTAAAAATAAAGAAATTATATACCCACTATAAATTATTCATTAAAAGATAACCGTTTCATATGGAATAATCCATCTTTCCGGAATGGACATAAACTCACTTAATGCCAATAATTATGACACTAACTGCATGATAATTAGAAATAATTAAATAAATTTGTCTATTCCTTCACAATTATTTCATAAATAATTTTAGAAGTTCTGAATTAATAATTTTTTGTTGTTTAATATTTCCTGGAAAAAAGTGTAAGATGATTAATAGGGACTTATAGTAATTTTTCACATATTTTCGGTTTTACTTTGATTTTTAAGCAAAATTCGTGCTAAAAATAATTCGGATCGTCTAAGAACGTATTCCATAACACAGCGTTTCTCACCAGTAAAACATCTGATATAAATCAACGGACCACTTGTTCCAGTCGTTCCAAATTTTGTTTTAGACATTCGTCCAGTTTTTTCAACGATGCTAATTAATTTTTAATGTTTACTAAAATTGTGAATAAGCGTCGTTTTCATAATTATTATAACAATTATGGCTATAAATATTCGTCTTACGCATTTGTCAGGTTCAATGTTGTTTTCCTCAATTTTTCAGCTATTTTAACTACAATTAAGGATTTTGCGGACTAATGGCAACGTTTTTGCTGACGATCGTCGACGTCCCGTATTTTACAGTATTTAAGATCCCCCAGTTCCCCTTATTTTTCCTCAAGGAGGTATGGTCATCTATTTATTTAAATGTTTTTTCGACAAATACATTTCTGCTTTCTGTGATTTGTAGCAGCCCTTTATTTCTCCACTCTTCATCCATTTTTGCAGTAAATTTGTAAGATTTGTCATAAATTACATCTTCTGGCTACAATCAGTCATATCCCGTATTTAGGATCTGAATTTCCCGCATTTTTCTTCAAATAGTGAACTTAGTATGAAGGTGCAATTTTATATTAGGGTCCATATGGATATTAGTAATATAAATTACAACAACTGAATAATTTTTCATTCACTTTAAATCGAATTATCAAGTCTGCCTGTGGACCACCTCTGGTCCGCGGACCATATGTTGAGAAACGCTGCCATAACGTATTTTACATATATTTTCCGGTTTTTCAAATGTTTATCGGAAGCTGTACAGACAGTATATACATTCGGGGTTTATTTCCGCAATGCTATACTGCCGAAAGTTCGTTAGCCTATGTACTTGTGCGTCGCTCCACCTGTGTATAGGAACGTTACCCTCCACCGGTGGCATCCAAGAGGTACCCAGAAAGGGGTAAACGCATCCAGAGTTCGTCAACCCAAAGGGGGTGCAGCAGTACATACAGTACATAGGGCTTATAACTATACGCACCACTACAGGGAGGGTTCCGTACAGGGAAGATTTTTGAAAAAGAAGGGAAAGAGAGTTTCGAAGAATTATATACCAAAGAAAAAGGTATAGACACAGTATACAGTATTGCATGAAAACGTGTAAAAAGGAGAGTGAAAGCTTGCGAGAGAGAAAGGGTTGAAGATTTTTCCCACGGAATCCATTGGCTGTCGGTATATAAAAGTTCTGAAAAAGGGGTTCCGATCCGGGGATTCCGTCTTAGCCGGAAACGAAGAAAGTTTTTCATGGGGCTGATGAACCCGTTTTTGTACAGGTAAGTGAAAGTGCTTCGTAGGTTATTGACATATACTGTTGGCTTAAAGACTCGTACAATATCCATGTTTTTATTATGGATCTTCAAAAGGTAAGAATCATACATTTTTAGATTTTGTTTCATGAAAATATTTGTGCTATGTCTTATCACGAACGTCACTTGGACAATATAAGCGCAATAAATTTCGGTCAGTGGTGATTTCATCAGTACATTAATATCATTACAATTTTGTACAGGTCAAAGCTAATCTTATACTAGTTGAGTAGACGTTACTCTTATCTTAGCTTCAGAACTATTTTACAATCAAGGTTTTATTCAATCTTAAGTAGATTGCCTACGAATGGGATTCCTATCTTGTTCATAGTCCATCGCTATCACACATGGTACACTTTTATATCATTTTAGCCTTGCGGAAAGAACCTTTGAAGTCATATCCGTGTTCTAGAGCAACGGTCGTCAACCTTTCAGACTTCACTCATGACTTGACTCAGAATTTTGAACCCCGTGAACCACCTAACTCCTCATTTTTAACCCTAAAACTAACATGAAACTTCTTAATAAAATAATAGTCATAAAGGTGCAATTTTATTAGTATTAAATGATCTTGTTTAATTGTATTTTTTCCCTATTCTATGTTGGTTAAACAGAGAGACGAATACTAGAATAAAAGAGAATATAATCAGAAACGGTATAACAAACACATAAAAATTGCAAATTATGTCGAAATCGCTCAACTGATGACCGATTGGTGACCACCACCTTAAAGTATTGCTAAAAAAGATTTGCCACTGCTAGTTACTACTATTTCCCGTGGAGTAGGCTACTTATGGATATCTTGGAAAACGATATAGTTTCACGGAACTGCGGTGGAGAACTACTAATACAAATACAACGCCACAACAGGCAAAATGCCCAACGAGGTGGCTGATAAAAAGATGCCCATAAAAATATGGACGTCATACAATTCAAAAATACAGCAACCCAATTAAAAATAGCTGACATATAACCAATGACTTAGCCCTCGCCAAAACTTGGTGATTCTTGCCTTTTTTAGACTGAAAACATGTGTCGTCTAACCTTGCTGGTGGCACGAACATGAATCACAATGTAATAAAAGAGTTTAATAAACATTAAAATTCCAAATAATATGTAGACCTCTTCACGATCACCGTTTGGTGCCTGCCGCTGCCTCAGAATATTACAGCGAAGATTTGGCACAGCTAACAACTAATATTTCTCGCGGAACCCTCAAGCATGTCTCGGGGAACGATATGGTTCCGCGGGAAATGGTGACAACATCACCAGCGGAAGGTCGCAAAATTTCGTAAAAGTGATGACTTTTACCTCCACTATAATTTTATCGTTTTAGCCTAAAAAGCTACTAATGTAAGTATATTTTTGCAGTTTTTAGACACAGAAAATTTTTTTATTGTATCTCGTGTTGGTAATACGGAATAAATATAATGAAAGAGCATATGATAAACATTAAAATTTCGAAAAACTGCTGCTAATTGATACTATTGCCCGTTGAGTCCGCATGGATTACTCAGGGAACGATATGGTTCCACGGAACCCTGGGTGCTAAACGCTTACTTGACCTTAGCCCGCAAACTTTCCTAAAATACAAATACAAGGTCACAACAGGCAAAATGGCCAGCGAGGTGGCTGAAAAAAAGATGCCCGCCACAAAAATATGGATGTCATACATTTCAAAAACACAGCAACCCAATTAAAATGCCACTACAAAAACTAGAAACAATATAAAAGCACACAATGTGGTCATTTTGACTCTCAATTGATTTTTGGCTGAAAAAATATTGGATATTCAATAATATTTTTCCGACTGAAAAACTGTTAGTCTATCCGGTTTTGGTGACACGAATACGAATCAGAATATAATGAAAGAGTATGATAAACATTAAAATTTAAGAATTTTCAGACCTCTTCATGGACCACCGGTTGGTGACCGCTGTCCCCAGCTGTAAGAAGTACGACCATTCTCGGTAGTCTTTGCGAATCAAGTTTAAGTCACGATGCATAGTTCAAAATCCTTTATCTGTAAACGAATTTGTACGACCCATATTGGAAACCTCCACGAATCAAGTTTTGGTCGTGACCTGTTTTTCAAAAATCCTCGGCTATAAGTAGATTCGTACGACCGTTCTCGGAAGACCCTGCAAAACCAAGTTTGGGGCATAGCTCAATATCCCTTGGCAAGTTGATTTGTACGATCCATTTCGAGAATCTCTGCGAAACAAGTTTGGGTCGTGACCAATAGCTCTGGCTATAAGTAGATTCTTACGACAGTTTTAGGAAGACCCTGCGAATCAAGTTTGGACCACGACGCATAGCTCAAAAACCCTTGGCTGTAAGAGGATTTGTACGACCCATATCTGGAACCCCCGAAAATCAAGTTTCTATCGTGACCCATGGCTCAACTATCTCTGGCTGTTAGTGGATTTGAACGACCCATCTAGGAAGCTCCTGTGAACTAAATTTCGGTCGTGACCCATAGCTCAAAAAATATTTCTGTAAATAGATTCGTACGGCCCTTCTCGGAAGTCCCGGTGACCGAAGTTTAGGTCACGACCCATAGGTTAAGAACCTCTGCATTAAAGCAATACAACATTCCAAATATCTCAGTTATCCTACATTTTGATAATTGATGCATAAGATAATCCTTACATAATACAGTCCTCATATGACCTTTACATAATATCTTATATAAAAACAAATTCACAATAGCCACAACAGACAAAATTCCCAACGAGAGGCAGAAAAAATACAAAAATGTTTCATGGGCATGTTAATGATTTCGGCGCCCTGGACTGGACCCACATACTTTTGTGGGGACGTACTACTAATAACTATATGATTTTATATACAGTATTTTTGGGGAAAAGTGGACATTCAAAATTGCGTGATAGTATCAGAATGCATATAATGCTGAAAATTATCCACATATATAAAAATATTAACACATTAAAAAATACTAATGAAAATTCAGACATACTGAGAATTCGAAAATAATGGAAGCAGAACATAATTACAGAAACAATGAAAAATATTTACTTAATTAATAGAAAATTCTCAAGAATTGATGAAAAATAATTCCAGAATTAATGAAAATAGTTCTAAAATTAATGAAAAATAATTCCAGAAATAACAACAATTCAAAATTTATGAAAGAGATAATTTCAGAATTACTGGAAGCTTTTTAAAAATTTTTGCCTTCTGTAATATTTGATGTCCTGGGCTCAGGCCCTGTTTGTCCACCACCTGACTGGTTTCACTAATTTCAAAAAACTAAACATTTCTTTAAAAAGTCACAAATATTTAATAATATTTTCCAAATTGAAAATAGACCGATGTGTCACACAGTTGATTTGGATTTTGGGTCCCGGCTGAAATTGGTTAAGAACCCCTGCACTACTTACAGACAGTCTGAAATAGCCATCCGATAGTCTCCACGTAACTGGTTAAAAAACATTGGTGGTGTTCACTTTAGAGCAGCAATTTTCACCAAAAAGTCCAAAACGTGAGAAAAATTTCCAATTATAGGTAGAATCGCTGGGGAATGGGGGGCTACTGTAAAATTAGTGTATTAAAGTGTATCAGGTCCAACTGTTACTACGTTATGTGGACTGATTTCACCAATTCAAAAATTCATTTTGTTAACCAGAAATTTTAATAAAAATTTTTAAATTGGAAATAGACCGATGGGTTGCGAAGTCAGTCGTGTTTTTGATTTTGGGACGCTGCTGAAAATGGTTAAGAACCCCTGTCTTATAGCACTAATAATTTTTTTTTAAAAACACATATATACCCTCCATACGTTTCCACAACCATTATGTAAAATCATCGCTATTGGCGAACAGGTAATGTGACTTTTCAGTTTTTTTCCACGGAAAATTTTCCACTGAAAATTGTCAAGAACCCTTGAAGTAGAGCCTGTTTGAATTTGCCATCCAAAACTCTCCACTTCACTAGTCACTATATATAGGTTATGGTCACTTTACAGCAACAATTTTCACCAAAAATCGCCAAACGTGAGAATAATTCTCAATTATAAATACAATTGCTGAAAAAAAAACTGCCAGTGATGTGAAAATGGAGGGCTACTGTGAATTTTAGTATGTATATTGAAATGTATTCGATCCACCTGTTAAGACGCCAGAGTTTGGTTTCACTAATTCGTAAACTGAACATTCTGTTAATCAGGGGAAATTGATTGCTCTTTTGATTTCGAGTCACAGCTGAAAATAGTTAAGAACCCGTGTTAAAGTACCGGTACTTTTTTTTTTTAAAGACACAGAAGTACCCTCCATACAGTTTTCGCAATCATTATGCAAAATCATCGCTATTGGCGAACAGATATAATGCGATTTTTCCAGTTTTTTTTTTTTTCCACGGAAGGAGGTGGTTTCCAACTAGCTCTTTCATGGTCCCAAAAACCAAAACAAATTCCCGACGAAAACCTTTCTCATTTCCTGTTCCTCCTAGTATAACAAGGGGGCTCAAAACTCTCAGTATATTTATACATAAAATTTTACTCTTTAATATATTATTATTATTTTTTCCTACAAAAAGGAGAAGTTTCCGTTCCATTCTTTTCAAGTTTGTTTTTTTTTTTCCGTCTTATTTCTGGTTGCAAAAGACAATGATCGACTAGTGATGAGAGAGAGAGAGAGAGAGAAACAGAAAGATGGAGAAAACAACGTCCACCTCGTACATACATGGTCTTAAAAATTTTTTTATTATTATTATTTCATTTTCAAGAAAAGACCGACCGGTATAGCGTAAGTTACGTTACGTTACGTTGCGTACGTACTCTCGACAATTTCCAGCGATGCTTCAAAATAATGAAACATTCACTCGCTTCTCTCTCTAACTCTTTTTCTCTTCTCTCTCTCTCTCTCTCTCTCTTACACGCCATGACATCAGCACCGTAAGAAGAATAAGAAGAATAAAAAAATTAAAATAAAATAAAATATAAGGAGAGAAGATTCTAGGAACGCATATGCGTTTTCTTAAAAATATATATATATATATATATATATATATATTTTTTTTTTCCCATCTCTTTCTCTCTCTTTTAACTTTCTTACTTCATTCCTCTAAGGAGCAAAGTCTCTTTTGATGAGGCTGTTTTTTAAAAAAGACGAGAATAATATAATAATAAATTCAAAAAAAGACTAAAAAAGCGGAGAAACACACGGCTCAACGAAGGAAATTCGTAAAACCTTATTTCTTTTTATTTCAAGAAAGGCATTTGCCCAAGAAAAATTTTTTCGTTTTTCCGTCGTCTTAGAAAATATTTTTCTTCTTTTTTTTTTTTCTTTTTTGGTTTTCATTAACTATTTTTTTTTTTTTTTCCGTTTCTTGTTTTATCTTTTTGTTTTTTTGTCTTTTTTTTTTGTTTTTCTTTCAAGAAAACGTAGGAGGAGAGGAAAAAGGTTATAGAGGAAATTTTCTTGTTGAGGGAAGAAAACCTTCAATTTTGAATCTCTTCTACGTCTTCTTTTACACTTTAGTTTTATCTATCTATCGACTTTTATACTTTGAGCAATCAAAGACACGACCAAGCTTTAATCAACTAAAACGACTGTTTTTTTTTTCTTAATCTTAAATCTCGAATATCTTAGAATCAGAAACATCTCCAAATACTTCTCTTTCCCCCTCGTAATTTTTGTTTTTCATCTCAATCTTTAATCCATGATACGATATCCACTCTTGTACTATCTATCATTCACTGAATGTTATCGGGATTCTTATCCGAAAATGTCGACGGGAAGAAAAAAATATTATAATTTTTTTTTTATAATTTTATTGGTGGCAACAGTAGCGCCGCTGCCGCTTTTCGAAAGATATCCGTTCGAAACACCTTCCTATTTCGATTTCTATGTAACTGGTCCTTGAAAAATGAAAGAAACTGATGCTTGAGAGTCCGTAATCGATTCTTGTCTCTTGGTTAAGAAAATTAAGAGCACATGCTGTGGTAACAAGAAGGATAATATGATAATAATGGAGAAAAAAAAAATGTGTATCTGATATCGAAAAGTACTTCAAAGAACCGAAGGTGAAAGTAAATATGGACGTAAGAAACCTTTTTAACTCTAATACAGAAACCCTTCGAGTGTTTTCAACGTAGAAAGTTTCGAAAGTTTCTTTCTTTCTTTCTTGTTAGGATAAAATATCAGGTTTTCACGAGTTTTAAAATGTTCTATAGTGAAAGTATAGAAAATTTAGTAATTTTTTTTTTATCTGTATGGTTTAAAAAAGGTGTAAAAATATCGATTTTTAATGAAAAATGCTTTTAAGGAATTATTGATAAAATAACTTATCATCTTAGAGACTTATCCTATTATGGTCGAGTATGTGCGTGTTCGTCTAGTCTTTTGTCTTATACGCCATCATTATTAATAAATTTTTCATTATCTTTACATGAAATGTACATTTACATATATTTTTTTTTTCCTTACGTTGTAATTTTCAGGAATTTTTATATTTTACACTTTCGCGTTACTCTTCAGAACAGAAATACATTTTAAATATTTTTTACGTCGTGATATATATCTCCCTAAAATCAGAAAACATCAAAAATTTTATTTTTCCATTGTCGAGCTTAAACTTATAGGATTAATTTTGCATTTCTTAAACCGATTACAATTGTATCTCAAGTATTTATAGGGCTATTTCTATATCATTTAGCAATTTATAATTAAGAAACAATTTTAAAATCCCAATTTTCGAAATTATATTTTTACATTTTTTGTTTCGTTATAACATTGATCTCAACGAATTATGATGGTCGCAGATAGTTAAAACCCCTTATTACTCCAAAGAATAATGAATTATGGTTCATACATCTAGAAAACAGAACTTACGAAGTTAGAATTCACACAGACTCGCTTTTAATTGTGATCGAATCATAGCAATTAAAAGCGTTTTTTTTGTACACAAATTAATTTACCGTAATTACACGTTTGTCAAATTACCCAACAGCACGTTAAACTACTAGAATTAATTCACAATCAACTTAATTATGCAAGCACACAGTAAATTTATGCCTTATAGATATATATATATATCCGTCTCTTTTCTCTCATTATAATTATAATTTTTTTTCTTCACCATAAATCAAATAGATGGAGAAAACAAACTTCGTAGATAATTCCACCAAAAAAAAGGACATTATTTTTTATCAAAAACAAAATTCCTCTCCCTTTAATAACACCAGAACCATCATCTTAATGGGCAACGCCTCTTATCGATCCACTGATAACTCCACTATCATTATCATCAGAAATCTCGGAATAATTAAAAAAAATTGTTTCAAACAATTTTTTTTTCCTGGAATTATTATTTTTTCACAAAAAAGGATCTATTCAGATACAAATGCAGTAATGAAACATCAATTTCAGCGCAGCAAATCAAAAACCATTAGGGTACTTCACGCACAGAAAAATCGATAATTCCAAAAAAGCAAATACATCCATTACTCGCTCGTTTTGCGTTTTTGTTCTCGTTTTATAAGTAAATACATATAACATCGGGTTAAATCTGACTCAAACATCAATTGGAAAATAGGAAACAGAATTAAGCTAATTTAACGTTTCTCAAATTGTTCTAAAAGAGCTGAGCTTCAAGTTCGAAAAACAACAAAAATTAGGAAAAATATATTTTTAAAAAATATATCGTATGCTGTTAAAAACCAAAAAATGCCAAGGGAAGTGGGAGAGAATGGAGGAACACACATACAAAGGTTGGTGGAGGGAGCCTCTTGAAAACGAGTGATTAAAATGCCATTTAAAACCACAGCAGCAGCTAAACGTAGATTTTTACCAGAAGTGATTTTTCCCAGTTGACAAATGAGATCACTAAACGGCAAGAAGACAAAGCCCAACGATGATTCGACACGCACTAAACTCCCAAAAAATAATCAATGGGTCCGTTTCCTTGTTTCTCCCTTTCCACCGCAACACACATTCACCATTTTGCTAAAATTCAATTCTCTCCACAACTCACTCACTCCATCATGACTTGTCTGAGGGATTCTTAACATTTTCTCTCTTTTTCCTCTCCTTTTGTTGGTCTTCTTATTGAATATGACAATTGTGACAAGTCTTTAGGACTATTAACTTTGCTATGAACCGCCTCTGTAACACATTTGCTACTACCGCATTTACGCGTAGATTTTCTAACTTGTTTTCGGAATGGAAAATGCGTTTTGATGAATAATGTTCGAATATTTAAGAATCTTTTGGCGTTGACTTGGATATCGAGTCTTTAAAACATCTGGACTATGACGTTGACTTGGATATCGAGTCTTTAAAACATCTGGACTATGACGTTGACTTGGATATCGAGTCTTTAAAACATCTGGACTATGACGTTGACTTGGATATCGAGTGTTGATGTTGTCTTGGATATGGAATATTGACTTGTATATCGAGTCTTTAGAACAGTAGTTCTCAAACTTTTGTGACCCGTGGCTCCCTAACCAAATTCATGCTTCATCTGTGACTCCCCAGAACAGATACAGAAACCAATATCTCCAGCTCGATGCACACTTTGAAAAACGCTGCTTTAGGACATTTTCACTATAACGTTGACTAGGATATCAAATTTAAAAATCGGTAAATGGGCCGTCTTATACTTGGCAAGTCAATTGCAATGCCAGTTATCATGGGAAGGGCCTAGATGTATGTACCAAGGCCTCTTTGCACCGCTTCCAGATATGTCCATACACAGTGTCAGTTAGACAGTCTTGGTCTAAACTAGAACGCTGATTTCGATACAAATTCTGAAACGTCGAAACATGGCATTAAATCCGTAAGTCTTTGAAGAGTATGTTTCTCTCGAAATGGTCTAAAATAGTGTTCCCCAAATTGGGAAATACCGCTACTTGGACGGGGGTGCCTTAACTGACCACGAGGTGGTACAAGTTACAGATGGGATCCTATGGGTTAGCTCACCAAAATAGGAAGTCGCATAGGTATGGAAGACTATCTGGAACCTTAGAGCATTCCCTAGAGCATGCGTTTATCCAACTTGGGTTTCGTAAGAGCTCTCCAGAGATTCCTCGGTAATAATAGCGGCAAATTTTTTCACTGATGTTACAAATAAATACATAGAGAAATATTAATTTATGTTTGGGTTTCGCGTGGAACTGGAACATTTAAAACCTCTGTCTTAGAATTGTGGTTTTCAAGAAGTGATCCTCAAGAGGTCTAAAGGCATCAGTGGGATGAATTTCAGAACAATGCAGAAATTAGGTTGAAAAGATGGCGAGTTGCTATAGCATGTTCTTGTTTAACTCGGTGTTTAGAATAACCGTATAAGCACCATGGCGCTTATTCCAAGAAATACTGTGCATCAGCAATACATCTTCTGCAAATTGATTGTCACTTTATATGTACGTTAATACGAATCTTCATGTATGTATGTTTTCAACCAATCTTCACTGAATTTTGCATGTAGGTCTATACTAAACAGGTCATAAATC
Source organism: Pholcus phalangioides (assembly GCF_987345545.1). Classification (NCBI taxonomy): domain Eukaryota; kingdom Metazoa; phylum Arthropoda; class Arachnida; order Araneae; family Pholcidae; genus Pholcus; species Pholcus phalangioides. Next base: position 27,399,479 of record NW_028301610.1, on the reverse strand, counting down.
AAACGACAGAGTACATCAATTGTCTCTAACTTTAAAAATGTCAAAAATTTTCAAAAAAAACTAATGTTTCCCGTTGCGGAGGTAAAGGAAAAGGGTTTCTTATAACTTTCTTAGGAAAGAATACCAGGAACTAATACTGAGAAAACTGTTTCCTGCAGGAAGAAAACGGGTTTTCTTTGATGTTTTTTTTTGGGGGGGGGGGAGACAGAATCACTCCCCATCAATCGCTATTTAACAGAGATCATGAACCTTACGGTCGATCGCGGGACCCCCTTTTTTTGAAAAATTTTCTTTCAAAACACAATAAAAAAAAATTTTGGTTGCATAAAATTGTGAAGACATTCGCATTTTGTACTCAAGAGATTGGTTATAATCCATAAAAAAACAAGATGATTTTTTGATATGGCGTATTTGGTGATAATACCACCAAACACCGATACAACAAAATTCAAAGAACCGAAAAATATGGTTCGGTATATTTGTCTAATAAATACAAATACAACGCCACAACCGGCAAAATGCCCAACGAGGTGTCTGAGAAAAAGATGCCCATAACAAATATGGATGTCATATATTTCAAAAATACAGCAACCCAGTTAGAAACACAATCACAAAAATTATAAGCAATATATACACATGATACAATGCCCATAAAGACTATTACGGTTGTCTTATTCAAAGTATGGATGGCTTCTCGATTTACCCTAATATAATACTATTACTTTATGGGAATTAAAACGAAAATTTGTGTTGTATCCGGGGGGATTATAAGCCAGATCCAATATATCGGTGAGGATTATTTCACTAATTTGAAGCTTGAAAAAATGTTCAGATATGCTGCTGAATACAAATACAATACAAATGCATACAAATACAACACCACAACAGGCAAAATGCCCAGTGAGGTGGCTGAGAAAAAGATGCCCATAACTACCATGCTGTATTGTTCCTAATTTTTGCTTTTACTATTTTTTCCGACCCATAAATTATCATCGCAAGATATTCTACGCAATAAAAAAAATCCCATATTATCTCCAATTATCATTCAAAAAACTTCAAAGCCATCAACTCTCGTTCCAATCATAAAAATTTCGGGGAAATTCAAATATATCATTTATGAAGATACGAATCAAGAATCAATCTCCCGCGTAAAAACACAAGCGTTTCATCAACCGTACTCCAAACGAATTATCATAAATTACAGGGGAAAAAGATTATCCAATTAGATATGTTTATTGCACTTAAGAAAAAGGAAAACTTAAATATTCCGGAAGTCACACGTACGCGTTCTCATTATCATAACTGCAATAATAATAATTATTATTATTAGTAGTACCACAATTTTTGTAATTTTTTTTTTTTTTGTTAAAAAATAGGAGAATTTTTTTTTAAATTTTATTTTACTTATTTTTAGGGAAGTTATCTTTTAGTTTTAATTTAAAAGAGGCTCGTTACCGTTTGCTGCTGCTGGAATCTTTTGAAATTATGATCAGAAATCGAGTAATTATAGCAATTTTTGTTGCTGTTTCGGAAAATCCTTATTGGTACTCGCCGATTATCACTTTCCGTCTCTCTCTCTCTCTCTACTTCTATTACATATATTATTACTTATATACTTATTTAGAAGAAGTAAGAGAGGAAAGAGGAAACGGATAAGAAAAAAAAATATATTAAAGCAATAACATAATAATAATAATAATAATAATAATAACCGAATGATTGCTTTTCCGTGGGACTAAAGCCGTAATGAAATCCAATTCCTATGAGGGCGAAAAACTTCTTATTAATATATATTAGTTAACAGAGTCGTTACCTCGCAAAAGCAGCGATATCGTACATTTTGTGTCCCCTCTTTATAAAAATTTTTATACTTTCTCTAATATTTTCTCATTTCTTCCTTCCCAATCGACTCGAATTTTTTTTATTATTTATTTGTTTATTTATTATTATTATTTGCATAATATATATATATTTATTTATTTTTTTCCTAATTTGATTTTACTTTCTTTCTGACTTGGAATAATCGGTAAAAATATTTCCTTCGAAACTTTTCTACGAGACGCCATTTACAGCCATAACCCATTTCGAACCGAACAAAAACCGATTTACGTAACAAATTCCTATGATGGCTGCTACCGGAGAAGTCGTTTATTTTTTTTATTATTATTATTATTCTGTTGTTATTATTATAATTATCTCTAAAAATACTTACTTTCGTTCTTCTATATGTATTTTGAATTTTTAAAAAAAAACTATAATTTTATTGAGACTTCTAGGTGTTTTCTTATGTTATTTCTAAGAATGTGAGTTTACTTACCAAGGATTTCAATAGTGAAATTTTGGATGAACCAGGTTTCTTTAAAAAACAAAAAATATAAAATGATATGAGAGGGTTTATAGTATGTAGAGAGAGGATTGTGTCTCTTAAGAGAGTTTTCTAGCAATATAAACATTCCGGGGCTACCTTTCTTGTCACTTTTCGGTAAAATGGTAATGGAGTGAACTTTAATAATATTTTTTGATAGAAAGTGCCCCAAAATGCTGAAAAAAATATAAATTTTGGACTACTTAATGTCATTTCCTATGAAAAAGTCATCTTTATGTCAAATTTTAAGCAAAATTCATGCAACATGCCAAACACGATTGCAAAAAATTCCATGAGTGGAATGCTTTGTTATTTTCGCAGTATATTTAGCTAGTAATGATGCAAGTTATGAACGAAAATTTAAATGATTCAATGATATGCTCATAAGTTACATTCAAATCTGTTAATGTACGTGTGAATTTTTTGAAATCTACATATGGCGTATATAAAAAACACTGTAATTAGACAAATACATGTGACAGACCTTAGATTTTGGTATATAACTTTAACAATATGTAGCCAAATGTCATACTAAAATTTCGTAATGATATAAAGAATAGATTTCTATGAATCATGTTTCAAACTGAGATAAAATGTCAAAATAGCATTCTTCGTAAACCGTGTTTAAAGTTTTTATTCACTGTTGCTATAATAAAATTGCTGTATATAAAAACGAAACACTCTAAAGTGGATGTAGCTTCAGTTCTAAGCGTCATATAAACAAAACAAGGCCTACCTGGGAATCACAAAACAAATAGAGCTTTCAGAAAATTGAAAAAAATTAAAATCGATGTTTTCTTCCAAAATGACGTTTTCAAAGTAGTCGGACACCTTAAGACCGTAAATTATGTCTAAACCACTCCATTGATCACAGGTTGGTGCCGCTGCCCTAAAACCTAACAGACACTATTTGTTGCTTGAAAACGCTGGATTTACTCTCGACAGTCCTAGATTGCAAAATATCATTAAAAGTCTAATGAAGGATCAGTTCCGTCTTAACGCATAGGCCCATCCGGGCACGTCCCGGGAGCCTCAAGAGAAGAGGGGCCTCACAAAAATGAGATCTGGTTGAAATTTTCTATAATTTACCAGGTAGAGCCTCAGAAAAACCACTTGGCCCGGGGGCCCATGATGCTCTTAAGACGTCCCTGTGAAGGATAATTTTTTGATCCCCCACTGGAAACTCACAGTTTTAGCCTAAAACTCTTCTAATAAATAGATTTTTATAATTTTTAGAAAACTGTCAGTCTATTCGATGTCTGTGACACAAAGATGAATCAGAATATAATGAAAGAATCTAATAAGCATTAAAATTGCAAATAATATCCGTCTTCACGGATCACACTATTGGGGTGACCACTGCTTCAAAACATTGCATTAAAGATTTGACACTGCTTGAATACTATTTTTCACGGAATTTCAACCCTTATGGATGTCTCAGGGACCGATATGATTCCACGGAATCCTGATTGAGGAATGCTGACTTAACCCTCGCCAGCGCAAGATCGCAAAATTTCGTAGAAGCCAAATATATGATAATTTTGACCTCCCTAGAATTTTATATTTTTAGCCAAAAAAGCTACTAATATGTAGATTTTTACAGTTTTTTAGACTTATAAAAAATGCCAGTCTATCCGATGTTGGTGATACGAAAATGAATCGGAATATAATGAAAGAGTATAAATGTAATATAGGGATATTATAATATCCTTTCTTCTTAATCTGCTTGAATTTTTTTATTTACTATTAATGTTAACATAATATTTTTTTTTTTTACTTTCTAATTTGATTTTATATTATTTTCTGACTTGGAATAATCTGTAAAAATATTTCCTTCGAAACTTTTCTACGAAACGCCATTTTCAGCCATAACCCATTTCGAACCGAACAAAAACCGATTTACGTAACAAATTCCTATGATGGCTGCTACCGCAGAAGTCGTTTATTTTTATTGTTTTTATTATTGTTGTTATTATTATAACTATCTCTAAAAATACTTACTGTTGTTCTTCTATATGTGTTTTAAATTTTAAAATAAAAAACTATAATTTTATTGAGACTTCTAGGTGTTTTCTTATGTGTTATTTTTAAGAATGTGAGTTTACTTCCCACAAGGATTTCAATAGTAAAACTTTAGATGAACCAGGTTTCTTTAAAAAAAAAACTAATATGAAATGATACGAAAGGGTTATAGTGTATACATAAGAGAGGTTTGTGTCTCTTAGGAGAGTTTTCTCCCAAAAACTATCCTTTTTTGAGGGGAGAAAAGGAGTAAAAACCGGCTTTTGAAGGGAATTATGGTCGTTTATGTGAAAGAAGCTGTAATCCTGAGTTTTTCCGTCGACAACAAGCCGAATGGAAAATATGGTAAATGTTCCGTTCAAAGATTTTTAGCTATGCACGCACACGTTCGCCCTACCCTTTTTACTTGAAGTAACGGCTGGCGAAGCAATAATATCTTGCATACTAAAAACCTTTGGGTTGTATGTGAACACAGAGAGTGAAAAGAGAGAGATCGGGGAGGGCCTTGAATTTTAAAATCTTTGGGAGACCCTACAATTAACCGGAGAGATTTTTACCTTCTTTTTTTTTTTTAATTTTAGATTCTCTTACTCGCCTATTTTCGGAAATTCGAACCTCTAAAGTAAAGAAAAGTTTAAAAAAAAAAAAACTAGAAAAACGATGATGTTTTACTTACGATAACTTCGCTTGGAATACTTTCATGGATGGAGTGAATGGTACGGTTCGTAAAACTAACGTCATTTCGGGTTTATGGTTCACGGTTGTCCAACGGAGTGATCTTATATGAGGGTTTCTTTAGGGAAACAAAATCTTATGGAAGCTGATGGTATTCTTTGTACCGTTGTGTCCATGTCGTTACAGTAAATTTTTGTGTGCTGGATGGTCTATGGGACTTGTATGTAATATTTCTGAAGAGGTTTCTTCAGCTTCTTTTGGTATTTCAGGTCCGAAGGAGCTTACGTCAACCCTAAATAAGTTTAGCTTTCATAACTGACTATTACGAAATTGATATTCATACTCGAATATTATCCGTAATAAATTTTGCGATAATGTGATTCTTTAGTATCCAAAATATGTGGAATATCTCCTTGAAATTCAATACTCTTATAGTGTATGGCACTTGACCTTTCAACACCGTATTGTAGTGAATGGGCGGCGTCATCTGAAATTACCTTCAAACACCAAATGTTCTCAATATATACCCCTCGTATGCATGAAACAGCCATGATGTGACAAAATTCTCAATAAATAACACGGCGATCAATCACACCAGAAAGTATGAAGTTCATTGAAATATACGGTACTAGAAAAATATATTATATAATTCATATTTCGATGCTAAAAATTAAGAAAACATTTTCTAAATATTCCCACTAAAATTATAAAAGTCTAAATAACTAGCAATGTTTGAAATTGCATTCGGCCATTATAAAATGACCATTGTGGCAAAATTCTTAATCAATAACTATTCAATGATCACATCAGAGAGTATGCTAAGAAATTCATAAAAATATACTCTAAAAATATATCATTTTATCATTCATTCTAATGCTAAAATACAAATAATCATTTTAAAATATCTTCACAGAGTCAACACATGAAAATATTTTATCCAAAATGGGTACAATTTTCGTACTTACGTATATTTTGTTAGAAATATCATTATTCATTATAAAAATATCGATATATTTCTATTATGTTATTATAATAACGATTATCACACACGTAAAAAGTCCCACTTGTGTATTTTCGTAATTGATTAACTGTAGTGTTAACTATTGGAATTGAAACATTTAGGAAAAATCCCGGTCGGATATAATAAAAAATGCTGATAATAATAATAATAATAATAATCTCACCTCTCTCTCTTTTTACAATTTTCTTCAAGAGTTTTGATTTTTGACCTCTTTTCTCGTGATGAAATGGGAAACACAGCCACTACGTCAATTTCATCGAGAGATAAAGATGACGATCAACACAAGAGAAGCCATTGCATTTACACACACATACTAAATCTAAGCTATTTAGTTTAAGCATTTTCTGTCTACCAAAGTCTCTCTCTCGCTCTCGGTGCTCCTTTTCTTAAGGATATGTTGATATAGAAGCCCTTTCAAAACTAAATTTCCTTGACTCATATCCCTTGTGCGCTTAAAATGACCATTATGTGACAAAATGATCAACCGATAACTATTCAATAATCACATCAGAGAGTATCAAGTTGAAAAAAATACTAAAAAAATTGATTTTGTTATTCATATTCCAATGATAAAAATACAAATAAGCATTTTAAAATATTTTCACAAACAACGCCAAAGCAAATTAACTTTCAAAAAAATTCTATGACACTGTAAATAATGGAAATACTTTATTCAAAAACGATTACAATTTTTATAACTACGTATATTATCACAAAAATTAGAAACTTTGCCTGGTTTTAATTTATACAAAAATTGCCACGTTTTTAAGACATGAAATTTAATTGGTCGAATGGCCGACGCGTTTCGGCTCTTCAATGGAGAGCCGTCATCAGGACCTCGTGGCCAGAATTCACACGAATTAGTCGTAGAGGGGTGATGTTTACGTCTGGTCGTCCGGAGAGTTCGCCTTTGTATTTGCTGCGTCCGAGTGGTCTTTGGATGCGAATTGGGGAGCCATCTGTTGCATTTTGAACCATTTTGTCAGCTTGGACAGGCTTTATTAACCTCAGTCGAGACAAAATTTTCACCACTTTGCAACAGATGGCTCCCCAATTCGCATCCAAAGACCACTCGGTCACAGCAAATACAAAAGCGAACTCTCCGGACGACTAGACGTAAACATCACCCCTCTACGACTAATTCTGACCACGAGGTCCTGATGACGGCTCTCCATTGAAGAGCCGAAACCGCGTCGGCCATTCGACCAATTAAATTTTATCTGTCTTGAAAACGCGGCAATTTTTGTATAAACTACGTATATGTTATTGAGCAAAAGAACATCTAAGAAATTTCAAATGTGTTAGTTACTTCTAAATCATATGCATCTATTATAAAACCCGAAGAATATCGATATACTTCGATCATGTAATAATAATAACGGTAATCATGTAAAAAGTCCCACTTATATCGTCGTAATTGATTAACTATAGTGTTAATTATTCGATTTGATCCATTTAGGAGAGATTTGTAAATGATCAAATTATCTTATTGTCTATCTAATGATGAAAAATCTGCGCCCCGTCGTATAATAATACTAATAATAATAACAATCTTATCTTCTCCCTCTCTCCCTTTTACAAGATTGTTCAAGATTTTTGATTTTCGGCCTCTTTTCCCCGAGATGAGATGGGAAACACAGCCACTACGTCAATTTCATCAAAGGATGAAGATGATGATTAACAACAAGAGAAGCCATTGCATTTACACACACATCCTAAGTCTAAGCTATTTAGTCTAAGCACTGTCTACCGAAGTCTCTCTCGTTCGCTCTCGGTGCTCCTTTTCTTAAGAATTTGTTGATAGAAGCCCCTTTTATACACGCTTTTGTAGCTGCTCTCGTTTTAAGAAATGTGAATCCGAGAGAAGGTCGACATTTTTGCTCTTCTCTTAGCGATCATCTTTCTCTCTCTTTTCTCACTCTCTCCTCTTGATTCTCTAATATTCGAAGGGGGATTCTCTCTTTTCATCTGAGAATCCCGCTCTGCTCTCGGCATCAATTCCTTAGCCACTAATTGCACTTCTCGACGTTCGTTCTTCTTACTTTAAAAGATATTTTCCGGTATCAATTGGATTCTGTTTACAAGGTTGTTGCTGATTTACTCTTTCCATTTCTCTCTTACTCGCTCTTTTCACGTGTAAGCCTCCGTGCAGTACGAGAAAGAGCTTGTATGAATGAGTAAATCTCATACACGATTTGGTGTTTTGAGAAATAAATAGACTTTACCACACAGGTAAATTATCCCCGGCGTGGGAAATACTAGATTATATTTGGTGTTTCGCGGGGAACGTAAATACTTTGGTCTCGATGAAAAACCACGTGCTGAGTGTTTGTAGTAATTCGTGATGTCTCCATTTGGCTTGAATGGATGAGGAATGTTAGATGCTCTTTCGCTATTGACTCAAGTTGTTTGCTTTGAGGGTTGAATTTTATTGGTTTGTTAGATAATTATGTATCTATCGATGTTACTCGGATGAAATATTCGGTGATTATCTCGTTAATTTCAATACATTTAGGCGTTTGTATCCAGGAAGGCATTTCCAAATCAGCTATGAAATTGATGTCCTGATTAGATTTTTTTTACTTGAAACTATCTTGCTATCCGTGATGTACATGAAATATCAAAAAATAGGAAATTTTAATGTTAAAATACAATTACAGAAAAAATCGTGATACTAAATTGCTTTTGCCACGGGTTTTGCAGTCGTATAAGATCGATATTCAAAGATCAGTCTAACCGAAATTGGGTCCGTTTTTCCGAACCTTCACAAAATTCTGAAAATGAAAAACAGACCCATCACATTTATCTTAAATTATCACAATAAAAATTAACGAAACCCTATACGTTTTAAATTTCATTTCTTTTGTACAAAATTGACTAGATTGTTTCGCTTCTCACAAAATTACTCACAATTACAGAATTATAACAATAATCTAACGATTAGCATAATTGACAGCGACATAATTAGCGAAATGAACACGATAACCACAGACGACCACTTCATTTATCCGACCGGGTGATAAGAGACAATTTCTCAATAAATAAATAAACCATATAATTTTGTTTAAAAATACCCAAAATTAAATTCAAAAAATTCAATAAGTTTCAGTTCAATCAATCGTTTAAAGGTAACCTGAAAACAAAACTTTTTTGAAGAAATTAGTGTAAGGTAAATATTTCAAACACAATAACTTTTACAAAAAATACAAATTTTAGGAATTAAATCGACTTTTAAAAATTTATAATAAATTTCTTTTAATAACACACGATGAATGATAATGATCTCTTCGAAAACATTGGGAATAAAATAAAATTTTGCTTGGACGCGTCAACAAGATGGCTGTCTCAGTGATATCAGCAGCTGAATTCGTGCTCGGCGATATTTATTTGACGATGGTTCAGCTGTTGTTGATGCAAACATTCACTTTTCTTTCACGGTTAGCCTCTATGATTCATGTAAAGTAGGAAATGAAATCATATATCTGGTCATCGAATAACCACAAAATTATATAGGCCTACTTATTTTATCTTGATAACAAGAAAAACCTCAAATTTTCAACATTCTCCCCAAATTCCAGCAAAAAAATCCAAACCAAATTCTTGTAAAAGTCGCAAAAAATCTTGAAAAATATCCATAATGAAAATTTGATCAAAAACTTATTTTATTATCAAAAAAAAAGTCTCAATTTCCAGGAAAAACTGATCAGAATTGATTGTTAGCAATTATTAATAAAAAAGCAATTCCATCCCCACATTTGGCATCAAATTTGCTCATAAAATAATATAATTATATAAATATTAGTTACGCAATCTCGTTTCTTAATATATTTATTGAATATGTTTTTATGAAAGAGTGAAAGTATTTTTAATAACATATTTCAATACTGAAAAAAATATTTATTCGAAATATTATTAAATCGATTATGATTATCGGATTTAGTAAATATGATAATTATATTGAAATTATTTTTCCTTTAGATATTATATTATACTTTACTTTAAAATAGAATATTTTAGGAATATTTTGGCGTGAATTCCGACAACATATAATATATTCAAACGGAATTCATAATTATTTTCTAATACAGGGGTTCTTAACCTATGGGCGGCGACCCAAACTTGGATCACCGGAGCTTCCGAGATAGGTCGTTCAAATCCACTTAAAGACAGCGATTTTTGAGCTATGGGTCACACGTCCTAAACTTTTTTCACAGCGGATTCCTAGATTAATCGTACAATTCCACATAACAGTCCTGTTATAAATGCACTTATTGCATCACTGGTTTCACTAATTTTAACAAAAAAAAAACAACAAACTGTCCCATGGGTCGCGAAGCTGATCTTGTTGTTGATTTTGGGACGCTTCTGAAAAAGGTTAAGAACCCCTGTTTGGTAATAGAACAATATTTCTGTGCATGATAAGTAATTGGAGAAAAATACAGGGTGTCCATAATAAAAGTTCCCCTACTCTTAGTAGTTTACAGCCAAATTTTCGAAATATGTTAATGAGACCATGGGAAAGAGGTTTATGAAATAAAAAAATATGTAGTTAGATTTTCGACCAACAGGTAGAAAATTGCGCTTTTTTATTGCATTTTCCTTTTTCCACTGTCCATATAGCGTATATACTAAGTTTCAATGAAATGCGTCCACCAGAACGGACCCTAAACCCCTCAGACTTAATGAGAGCCAGTTTTAGTAGACGTATTCCATTGAAAAAACTCGGTATATACGCTATATGGGCAGTGGAAAAAGAAAAATGCAATAAAAAAAAGCCCCATTTTTCACCTGGTGGTCAAAATGGGAACTATTTTTTATCGGACAAATCTTTCTCCCATGGTCTCATTAAGGCAGGAGTCTTCAACGCATGGCCCGTGGGCCACATTTGACCATCGGAACTTTTTGTTGTGGTCCGCTGATCATTTTCGGAAAAAGGTTGAAAACGATTTATTTTGGAATTAACGAAAGAAATAATTTCGGAATATTGATGAAAGAAATAATTTCGGAACAAATTGATGAGAACTAGGATTAATGAAAGAAATAATTTCGGAACAAATTGATGAGAACTAGGATTAATGAAAGAAATAATTTCAGAATTGATGAAAATTCATAATTACTGAAAGCAATAATTTTAGAAATTATTTCAATAAAAGAGTTATTGGATGATTATTGAAAGAAATTATTTCAAAATATATATCGAGAAAATGATTTCGGAATTACCGAAATAGACAACTAAATAATTATTCGAAATTATTTCAGATTAAAATTAATCTCAGAATTTATGAATTTAATCAGTAATTAATCAAAAACATTTTTCAGATCCAGTCCAAAAAAATATTCAGAACTAATCAAAATTGATAATTAATAAAAGAAATAATTTCAAAATAAATAAATTCGTCAATTATTTTTGTTCCTGTTTAACTCGGGGGGGCCCCCATTGGCCTCTTCTATTAAGATGCGAGTAAATTACATTAATTGGTGACCCACGGGCATACGTGGAAAGTTTCAGTTTGTCCCGTCGTGTCTGAAAGGTTGAAGGCCCCTGCATTAAGATATCCTGGAAATTTGGCTGTGGGAACTTTAATTATGAAACGTCCGATATATCACGAGAACTCATTAAAAAAATTCTGGAATTTTGCAATTCTTCAATTAAATATTTTCATTTCGATCGCAACAATAGAGAAAATGAATTTTCCGATTTAAAAAAAATCAATTTTTTTTCGAGTTTTCTTATATCGAATTTCTTAACGATAGGCTATACAAGAAAAGTATGTACATTTCGTATACCATCATCATCATCATCATCCATGGGAATTTCACTTTGATAGTGAAAAGGGTTTTTGAACCCTTTCTTGTCGAAGGGGTCGTCGAACGAACTCGGGTTCGATCCTCGACATCACCTGCCCCCGTTATTTCCGTTTATTTTTTGTATATGGAGTTGTTGTGAGTATTAACTCTTCCCGAAGTTTTTGGGTTTGGCGCTTCCGCTATCGGGATTCAGTCACTACCCGATTCGTTGAACTGAACCCCGTTTTTTTTTTTTTGGTGTTTCCTAGCTCAGGGTTCGTCGATCCCTTAAAACTTTTCCCATGTGCTTGTATGTATACACATTGCGCTAGGTTCCTCATAAATATCTCGTCTCTTCAAATAGCTGTCCATCGAAATTTCCGAGCTCGCTGAGTAATGATTGTATGTATTTGAGTTTTTCTACGCCCCTTTCTTAATGGTTTCTTACTTCGTTTTTATTCATTTCTGATTTATTTTGATACTTAGTATTTATTGTAAATTTAAATTTTTTTTTTGTGACGTTCTCGCAATTTTTTATTTATTTTTAATTTTTGTTTATATCATTTTTTTTTCCTAATTTTACTCATTTTGTTGTTGTTTTTTCCCCCTTTCAATTTATACTTATTTTTCAAATTTTTCGGTGTTTTTTTTTTATGTTTTATTTTTTACGCGTTTTTTGATTTTTTCTGATTATTTTGATTTTGTTTATTTCTACATGTTTTGGTTTTCAAATTTTTTTTCAAAAATTCTTTTTCAACTTTTATTTCAAAAATTTTTTTAAACATTAGAATTTTTATTTCATTATATTTTCATTTTCCCTTTCAATATATTTTCATTTCTCATTTCTATATATTTTAATTTTTTATTTCCACGTATTTTATTTTTTTATTTCCACGTATTTTGATTTTTTATTTGTATATATTTTGATTTTTTATTTGTATATATTTTGATTCTGTTTATTTCTACACATTTTGATTTTTTGTTTATTTCTACACATTCTGATTTTTTGTTTATTTCTATACACTTTATGATTTTGTTCATTCATACCAATTTCGATTTTGTTTACTTCTACTCGTATTTTTATTTTGCTTATTTCTACACATTTTGATTTTGTTTACTTCTACGCACATTTTTATTTTGCTTATTCCTACACATTTTAATTTCGTTTATTTCTACACATTTTAATTTTTTTGTTTATTTATATCTATTTTGATTTTGTTTGTTTATACCTGTTTTGATTTTGTTTGTTTATACCTGTTTTGATTTTGTTTATTTATACCTATTTTGATTGTGTTTATTTCTGCAGATTTTAATTTTTTCTTATTTCCACATATTTTACATTTTCAATTTTATGCACTTTTATTTATTTATTTTTTTTTGTTTAACAATATTTATTTTTTAAATTTTTATACAAGTTATTTCTTTAATTTTCCTAAATTTAGGCTATTTTCTTGAGTTATTGTAAATTTTTGTTTTAAATTTATATGAATTTTCATTTTTTCTGCTTTTTTTTTAAAATTCGAAATCCCTCAATTTTGTGTAATACGTATAACAGTAGCGTTTAATTTTTGTTGTTATCCATTTTCAGCTACTTCTCTCATACTTCATCCTATTTCTCATTATTTTTCTCAAAAATTTAGAATTATAACTTATAACATTATATTCAAACATAAACGATCTCAATGCTTTCGTATTAAAAAGGAATAATCACTCATATTCTACAAATACTCTTTCTAAAAATAATCACCACAATATTTTTTGTTATTTTATACGTTCTAAAATAGTAGTGAACCGTAATAATGATTTCTTATTAGATTTCATATTCAAATCATATGAATGAATCTAATCTTCTAATATCAAATCTAATCTCATTAGATTTCATATTCAAATCATATGAATGAATCTAATCTTCTAATATCAAATCTAATCTCATTAGATTTCATATTTGATTTCTTATTTAAACACAAAAAAGAAGAATATGTAAGGTTCTAAATGGCAAAGGTTCTAATTGCATATGAACTTGACAAAAATTGAATCAGTTAGCCAATCGTGATCAAAAACAAAACAAAATCATTCAATACAATGACCTAAAATATATCTAATAATCTCGATCCTTCTACGAAGCACCATCATCCTCATAAGACAAAACTATTAAATATTCATATAAAATCTTTATTTTCCCAGAGATTATGTAAGTAAATATATTTAATTAAATTAAAATAGACAAATTTAAACATAACTCAGATTCCATCAACTTTAAAATATCAAATACCTAAACGTCATGCAAGAGGAAGAGGTAAAATAAATACATTCAGGGGTATAAAACATATTTTTACTGGAAACACAAAAAATAAAATAAATAAATAAAATATCGAGAGAGCAGCTGGGTTTTCTATTATATAGAATCCGACAATATCAAAAATTTCCTAAAATTAAGTTAGCATTTCGAGTGATGAACAGCAGTTGAATAGACAAGTGTATTTTTTTGATGTTGGATAGTGAAATGAAATACCAGAATTAGCGGATTTCGAATAAAACGTTCCTAAAAAAATAAATGAAATATAAACATGAATAAGTGGGATTGTGAAGGAGGAATTTAACGTAAAATGTGATTTTCTATCTCTTTCTCTCTTACCGCGTGTAAAACAAGTTAGCAATTGAATTAAACGTCCCAACAAAACAGTTTAATTTGCAAAGAACCCTTTTTTTTAATCAAAAGACAACCAGCGTATAATATGAGTTAAGAAAAGGTTGAAGCGAAAACGCGAGAAAGAACCAATATAGAAATTCTCGGTTCATAACAATTAAAACAAAATTAAGTCATGCATTCAATCGCAATCGATAATAAATCCCAAGCATTTAATAAGTATCAATAAAACATCTTAAAAAATGCATCTAAGAATCTCAATCTGTCTTCGAATCGCCACCATCTTCATAAAGCACAACTATCTAATATATTTTGAATCTTTATTTTCACACAGAGATTAGTAAATATATCAAATTAAATTCAAATAGAACAATTTAATTTTATTTTACAGATCCCATCAAGTTGAAAATATCAAATACTTAATAGTCATGCAAAAGGGAGGGAAATAATAATTACCTTCAGGAGTATAAACATCTTTTTACTTAAAAAAATAAAATAAAATAAAACATCGGGAGAAGTGTAGCTGGGTTTTCTATTATATAGAATCCGACAATGTCAAGAATTTCCTAAAATTAAGTTAGCATTTCGAGTGAACAGCAGTTAGACAAGTGTACTTTTCTTAATGTTGGATAGTGAAATGAATACCAAAATTAGCAGATTCCAATTAAAGCTGTCCTAAAGAAATAATAAGTGGGCTTGTGAGAAGGAGAAATTTAACCTAAACGGGAGATTTTTTCTATCTCTTTCTTTCTCTCTTACCGCGTGTGAAACAAGTTTACAATTGAATTGAACGTCCTAGAAAAAGAGCTCAATTTGTACAGAAGAACCCTTTTTATCAAAAAAGACAACCAGTGTATAATATGAGTTAAGAAAGAGTTGAAGAAAATAGGAAAAGCAACCAATAGAAATTCTCATTTCATATATTAATTAAAACGAAACAAAATTGAATCGGTTATCAAATCACGACCAATATAAGAAATCCAAATTATTCAATAAAACGGCATAACTATGCATCAAAGAATCTCGATCTTTTTACAAATCACCATCATGTCCATAAAACAAAACTATTTAATATTAATATATCTTTATTATTCCAGATATATTAAATCGAAATAGAGCAATTTAAACTTTAGATTCCGGCCAAAAAAATAATTACATTTATAACATGAAACGTTTTTTTACTTAAAACACAAAAAAAAAACAAAAAAACCCGGAAGAGCAGCTGGCTTTTCTATTATATAGAATCTAACAATATCAAAAATTTCCTAAAATTAAGTTAGCATTTCGAGTGATGAACAGCAGTTGAATAGACAAGTGCATTTCTCTTAACGTTGGATAGTGAAATGAATACCAGAATAGCAGATTTCCCGGAAAACGTTACGAAAAAATTAAACAAAATAAAATAATTGGGATTGTGTGTGAAGGAGTAATTTAACGTAAAACGGGATTTTCTATCTCTTACCGTATGTGAAACAAGTTTGCGATTCAACGTCCCAAGAAAACAGTTTAATTTGTTGAGATAAAGCCTTTTTCTTTATCAAAACACAACCAGGCGTATAATATGAGTTAAGAAAGGGTCGAAGTAAATTGGAAAAGCGACCAATAGAAATTCTCATTTCATATCAATTAAAACGAAATTAAATCGGTTCTCAAGTCACGATCAATAAGAAATCTAAATCATCCAGTAAGATTCAATTAAACGATCTAACCATGCATCAAAGAATCTCGATCTTTTCGCAAATCGCCATCATTTCCATAAAACAAAACTGTTTAATGTATTGATACGTCTTTTTTCCAGAAATTACGTAAACAAATATACTAAATTAAATTCAAATAGAGCAATTTAAATATACTTTAGATCCTATACAGTTGAAAACATCACATACTCAAACGTCATGCAAGAGGGAGAGAAAAATAGTTACATTTATATAACATAAAACGTTTTTTTAACTAAAACACAAAAAAATAAATAAATAAAACATCGGGAGAGCAGCTGGGTTTTCTATAGAAACCGACAATGTCAGGAATTTCTTAAAATCAAGTAAACAGTTCGAGTGATGAACAGCAGTTTAATAGACAAGTGTATTTTTCTTAATGGTGCACAGTGAAGTAAATATATGTCAGAATTAGCGAATTTTGAATGAAACGTTTCTAAAGAAAAGTAATAAAAATGAGAATAAATGGGATTGTGAAGGGGGGGGGGACGACACGAATTTAACGTAAAATTGGATTTTCTAAATCTTTCTCTCTTTACCACGTGTGAAACAAATTTTTCATATTGAATTAAACGTACAAATGAAAAGTTTAATTAGTAGAGGAAAACCCCCTTTTTATCAAATTACAACCAGCGTATATGACAGCTCATATTATGTACTCATATACAGGGTGTCCTGTGAGTTCTAGCACGGCCTTTATCTCATCAACCGTCTGTCCTAAAGGTATGATTTCAATTTAAAAAATGGTCAACAAGCGTTCGAAAATTATTCTGTACCAGTTTTGAGAGTGAAAATACGGTGTGTAAAAAAATAAAAAAAAATTATATTTTTCTACAGGGATATAAAGAACTCTAACTTCCAATTACAAAGTTGTTGCCCTATCTCTTCTGATGCTAACAAAAAAAAATAAAAATTCCATGTTTCTAAGTGCAATAATCACAGAAATATTTGAAAAACGCAGGAAAAATTTGGGAAAGAACAGCGTTAAAGGCGCAAAAACCGTTTCACCCGCATTTAACGCTGTTCTTTCCAAAATTTCGTCCGTTTTTCGAATTCGAATATCTCTGTGAATACTGCACTTAGAAATATGGAATTTTTTTTGTACGCATCAAGAGAGACTGGGCAACAACTTTGTAATTGGAAGTTAAAGCACGAGGGGACCGTGTAAAAATTTAGATTTTTTTTTCTTTGTGACACACTGTATTTTCACTCTCAAAACTGGTACAGGGTGGTTTTGGAATGCATGTTGAGCATTTTTTAAATTGGAATCATACCTCTACGACAGATGGTTGATGAGATAAAGGCCCTGCTAGCACAATTACAGGACACCCTGTGTAATATGAGTTAGGGAAAGGATGAAGAAAATGGGGGAAACGACCGGTCGAAATTTTCATTTCATACCAATTAAAACGTCGGTTATCCAAGACATCCCAATCATTCAATAAGATATCCAAATGAGAACGACCGAAAAAGATATCTAGCAATCTCGATCCTTCTGCGAATAACCATTTTCTCAATAAAACACAAAATTATTTAATATTCATATATCTTTATTCTCCCTCCCCGAGATTGCGTAAACAAATATATTAAATTAAATCCAAATAGAGCAATTTAAGCATACTTTATATCCCATCAAGTTTAAAATATCAAATACTTAAAAGTCATACAAGAGGGAGAGGAATAATAATTACATTTCAAGGTATAATACATCTTTTTACTTAAAACATCAGGAGAGCAGCTGGGTTTTCTATTATACAGAATCCAACAATGTCAAGAATTTCCTAAAATTAAGTTAGCATTTCGAGTGATGAACAGCAGTTGAATAGACAAGTGCATTTTTCTTAATGTTGGATAGTGAAATGAATACCAGAATTAGCAGATTTCGAGTAAAACGTTCCTAAAATAAAATTAAAAAACGTGAATAAGTGGGATTGTGAAGTAGGAATTTAACGTAAAACGGGATTTTCTGTCTCTCTCTCTCTCTCTCTCTTTTACAGCGTGTGAAATAAGTTTGCAATTGAATTAAACGTCCCAAGAAAACAGTTTAATTTGTGGAGAAGAACCCTTTTTATCAAAAGACAACCAGCGTATAATATGAGTTGAGAAAAGGGTTGAAGAAGATGGGAGGAGCGACGAAAAGAACCTTTAAAATACCGTGTGTCGAGTGTGTTTCCATTCATTTTCGCTCCCGAAAAAGGCTGGTCCCACCGCCAGGGGGCGCTGGTGTCGAGGATAAGGAGTGAAAAAGAGAGCGAGAGAGAGAGAGAGAACGTCTTGCTTCTTTTTAACATAGGAATTGATTTGTGGGATGTCGCATAGGAGAATATCTTTTCGAATTAATACATGTGTTTTGCTGCTGTGAAATTTTAAAATAGGGCTAAATTAATGGCAAAAGATGTTGACTTTTATTCAATTTTTAATTTCTTATTTATTTTGATTTTTGTATTTGTCGCTTTTGCTCTCTCTCTCTCTGTCTCTCTCAATTTCCATTGGATAAGAGATTATAAGCCCCCTCTTTTAAATTGTTGAAATTTTAATCAAACAAATACAGGTAACTAAAGGGTAAATCCAGTTTTGTTATATGTATAAAGTGATTTTATTTTATTTTTTTGGTAGAATTCAACGCTTCGAAATTGCCAAATAAAATTCTACCGGTGATAAAATTATACATACATTTTTTTATTTTTGTACATGTTATTTTTATTAGATATTTTAACTAATATTTATATTAGGCGGAATGTAATCTGTGTAAGTATTTTTCACGTTGTAATGCGCGAATTTAAATTTTCTGGTTGGGTATTTTTTTTTTTTGAATAGTCAATATATGTATATATATTATTGTCTAATGAAAATTTAATTTATCAGTTTGTTGCCTTAAATATAAATTTATCAGTTTGTTGCCTTAAATATAAATTTATCAGTTTGTTGCCTTAAATATAAATTTATCAGTTTGTTGCCTTAAATATAAATTTATAAGTTTATCCTAAAATAAACTCTCTCTGATCATGAGTATCGAGACACCACTGGAATTTAGTGGATTTGATCAGTGACTATGCGGCTATTTCTCCTAGTGATGGGTCATAGGAAACTATTATCACAGCATCATATTGTAATTTATGGATAGCTCTTCCCTCTGTCCCCACTGTAGCAAGAGTTCGAGGGGGGGGGGAAGGCAGTATGATCATCATCATACTGTTCGTACCGTTTCTTGGAATAGTTATTCAGGAATATGGCTGACTTGCTTAGGGATCTAATTCCTATTGAGCACCATAGGAATGAATCTGCGAACCAGGCCACGACGTCAAAAATTTGCGCCACATGACATTAGTCTCAGCTTTATTGTAAGAATGACATGTTGTCCCGATCCAAGCATTCCAAAAATTTTTGGATAGCCTTCCTGGAACAGTGACTGCTCTTATCGCAGTAAAGGGTGAACCCCAATTATCATCATTTTGTTTCCTGTATTTAGCCCGTGAAATGATCAGAGAGTCAATATCTCTCATTCTTCCATTATATAGACCAGTGTTTCCCAAAGTAAGTGGTATCGCTTCTTGGAGAGCGATGCAACTAAGCAAAGGGGCGGTAGAAGCTAAAGATATAACCCTTTCAGAGACCCTGGTGAGTGGTCAGTTGCACTGGATAGCATGTATGACGGCTGAATCGCACCACTTTTCCACAACTTCTTCCAGTTGATTTGTCCGGTGTGTGATGGATCCTTGATTTTGATTGATAAATTCAACAAGAAGTGAATTTATCAAGTGACCACCAATATTGCATAGAAGCATAGGCATAGAAATCTGGTTTGTCAAACATCCCCCCGGCAGCTGTGGGATTTCTAACCAAGATCTAGTTTGAAAAGTTTAAGCTTAAAACTGCATTTTTTCGGTCTTGTTTGTGATATGGGTCAATCGGACCGGAAAATTGGCATGAAAGCCGAATTGAGTTACTTGTTTACAACTCCTTCCAGGCAATTTTTCTGGTGCAACGGACCCTTGAATTTGATCGACGCGTTTTACGGAAAGTTCAATTGACCCTCATCTGTACAGAATCATAACAGTCTCCAAATATGCCACCTGATCGTCGTGTGATTGACTAACCAACTTTGAGTTTAGGAGGGTTAGAGTTTTCACATCTAGTGAATTGCAGAGAAGAAAACTAATTGAATTCGGCTTCTAACTGTATTTTTCGGTCTCGTTTGCGGTATGTGTCAATCACACCGGTAAGTTCGCATGACAGCCAAAAAAATGAGCCCCGCTTTTCTATAAAACTTCTTCTAAGCAATTTTTCCGATGCAACGGACCCTTGAATTTGATCAAGGTTTTTTACAGAAACTGCAATTGACCCTTGTCCGCACGGAAGCATAGCAGTTGTGATTCAGTTTTTCCTAAGTATGCCACCTGACAGACGTGTGATTGAATAACCAACCTCGAATTTGAAAGGTTTATGTTCGCATCTCCAATGAGTGGCATAGAAGTAAACCCGATTGGATTTGGCTTCAAATTGAATTTCTCGGTCTTGTTTGTAGTATGGGTCAATCGCACCTAAAAGTTTAAATGATGGCCGAATTAAACCGCTTTTCTACGTATTCTTCTAGGCTATTAGTCCGGTGCAACAGACCCTTGAATTTGATCGACGCGTCTTATAGGAAGTGTAAATGACAATCATCCTCTCGGAAGCATAGCAGTTGTTATTCAGCTTTTCCCAAATATGTCACCTGACAGTCGTGCGATTAACAAACCGCACACAACCTCGAGTATGAAAGGTTAAGGGTTGCATCTTCAATGAGTAGCAAAGCAGCAAACCCTGTAGGATTCAGCTTCAAACTGCATATCATGATATTTTTCTAGCATGGGTCAATCGCCCCAGAAAGTTGGCACGATAGCCGAATTAAGCCGCTTTTTTACAATTCCTTCCAGGCAATTTTTCCGGTGCTCTCGAATTTTATCGGCGTTTTTTACAGGAACTGCAAAATTAACCTTTTTTCTAAGTATAGCAGTAGGAATTTAGTTTGCGAAATACATCCCCTGACAGCCGAGTGCCTAACTAGATTCGAGTTTGAAAGATTTAGATTTGCATTTTCGGATTGGTCTTAAAATTGTTTGTGGTATGGGCTAATTGCACCAAAAAATTGGCTTGACAGATGCATTTAGTCGTTTTTCCACAACTCCTTCCAAGCAATTTGTCCAGTGCAACGGACCCTTCGATTTGATCGCCGCATTTTACAGGAACTGCAATTGGACGGCTTTTATATAAAAGGAACCAAGCGCCGTTTTTAACATTTTTGAGATATACGACGTCTGAACTATTGAAAGGTGGGATTTTTTATCTAAATAGAACCAAGTGACATATAGGCTGCGATGCCGTCTGTGTGTACTTGAACCAACTACGAAACTGAAAAGATAACTGAATCGAAGATAACTTTAAATAGCTTTTTCTCAGTTTTGAGAGAGAGAGAGAGAGAGAGAGAGATTTAATGGCGCTTGGTTCCTTTTATATAAAAGCCGGCCAATTGACCTTTGTCCGAACGGAAGCATAGCAGTAAGGATTATGTTTACCCAATATGACACCTGGTAGTGGAGTAGAAGCAAATTCAATTGAATTTGGCTCCAAACTGTGTATTTCTCATTTCCGTTTGTGGTATGGGTCAATTGCGCCATAAAGTTTACATAACGGCCTCATTGAGCCGCTTTTTTTGCAGTTCCTTCCAGGAAATTTTTCCGCTGTAACGGATCCTTAGATTTAATCGATGCGTTTTATATTAAGTGCGATCCGCCGAGAAGCATAGCAGTTTCGGCTTTCCCCAAGTATACCCCGTGACAGACAAGTGATTGACTAACCAACCTCGAATTTGAAACGTTCAGGCTTACATCTCTAGTGACTGACATAGAATCAAACCCATTTGGATTCGGCTCCAAACTGTAATTCCTGGCCTTGTTTGTGGTATAAGTAAACGTTTCTCAATTTATGGTCCGCGGACCGGATGTAGTGGTCTGCAAGCATATTTGAAAAATGAATGCTGATTAATATATATTTTTTAAATTGTATACTACTGATATTACATTCGGATAGGTTTAAATAAAAGAACACATACTGTAAGTTGTTGGTCCTTCAAAAAATTGTTTCAGATATTTTACTGGTCCTTGTGTTCAGAAAGGCTGAGAAATGCTGTAATTGGTAAGTCGCACCAGAAACTCTTGGTATGACGGCTAAATTGCACAGCTGTTCTATAACTCGTTGTTCAATTAATATTGTTAAACTTGTTTGGTACAATTAACCCTTGTATTTTATTGGCAGACTTTGCGGAGAGTGTGACGTCTTCCATTATTTACCGTGCTGTACCTAAAATAATTGGCGCATCAAAAACAATCTTCAAACATCTTAAATTTCAAAGAAAAATTCCCAAAATTTCGCTTATATAAAACAAGAGGGGGGGAAAAAAAGGTAAATATGGAAATAGTTAAGTTAAATTATGGTAGTTTTGGTAGTAGCAGGAACTCTTACCATGTCCCTAGGCGGATGTAAAACTTTGTTGGATGTCCAAAAATTTTGAATAATATTCCTCACAATGAAGATAGCGGTCTACTTTGAAACAAAAAAAAAAATATTTCCCTTTCAAGATATATGACAGGAAATTTTCCTGGAAGCTTGAAGGATAATTTTTAGGGGGGAAAAAAAAATTATAAAATTTTTCTATTTCTCTGTTGATATTAGAGGTATACGAACTTATACAGCGTAATATCCGGGTTACCTGATTTCATTTAAAATACGTATTCGTATATGAAACTTGTGGAACTAGTTTTTGTGGCTTTAATACTCTCTTTTACCCATTTTCTCCCTCCAATACCTTTTCTTAACCTCTAACCTTTTCTTATATATTTTTTATGCCGTATTTTTTCCCCCTCTCTTCTTACTTAATACATTTTTTTTTTACTCTTTTTACCTTCCCTTTTGAACCCTATTGTATTATTCGGTGGTGAACCAACTCCTCAAAGTATTCTTGTACGAAATTTTTCCCATGTAAGGAACTCGAGTTAGATGATCGTAACTATGAAAGCGTGAGAAAAAAATTACCTTTAACCCTTTCTATTTTTTTTTTTATATCGGTTCTTTTTTCTAATACTTTGCTGATTGATGTATTAAGAATACTGTAAATTATAATTAAAAATTTAATATATACGGAGAGAGAGAGATGTATGCTTTAAATAGAGCAATTATAAAAATCCAAAAGTACTTAATATTGTTTTTAAGAAAATTTAATCTGGAAATTTTTATAGTTAACGTCTGTCCGGGGATGATATAATGCTGAAAACAATCGGGAGGGGGAATATGAATTCTTTATTTAAATTTATTAAAATTTAGTCGATGATTAATTCTTGTGACACAACTATTTGTGATTACCTAACAATGTTCTTTGTCAATTTTTATCCAATCTATCTTTTTCAAATTTTTATCAATTGAAATGTTTAAAAATTACAATTATACAAAAATTACATTTCCTATAATTGTTTTGAGCAGTGCATTATCGTGAGTTATATATATAATCGTTACAAAATAAATATTTTTAATTGCAATGACCTTCGTTCGGTATTTTTTGTTGATTTACGGTTGTTTTATGCAACATGAAGGATAATATGAACCTGCAGGCTACCGTACGTTCCTGTACTAGAGCCGTGACTTATACAGTCTTAAAGTTAATTTTTAGTTCTTGTGTCTAATTCAAAGATGTGACCTATTCAACAAATTAAGGGATTATAATGATTTTTTTCCAAAAATCTATGTGGTTATTATAATTACGGTTAAAAATATTTCTTTACTCCATAATATCTAATCAGCAATATTATAAAACTTAAACGGCAATTTAAATTTAAAAAAAAAATTGTTCAAATGTGGTTTTTTTTTTTCCAGTTCTCAGGCCGGGATTACACTATAAAAGTTTTATAAAAGTTCTTTTACAAAACTTGAAAAATTTAACCAATAAGAGGATTGGTTACATTCGAGCGAATGTAACTAATAGGCTTATTGGTTGTTTTATTTTTTGTAAAATATCTTTCATCAAACTTTTATAGTGTAATGCCGGCCTTATAATAAAATAACGTGCGGCTTATACAAAGCAGCGACGATGAAAAACTGCGGTGTTTCTAAGAAAACCTTTTTTTCTTCGGTCATTTTTCTTTATACCACTTATATAGTGGAATTACGGTTATACGTTTCCTAACTGTATACGACTTACACAATTATACGACGTTTGGCTTTAGTCGCAATTCATTTGTATGCATTTTATGTTAAAATTTGTCATTTATTCGACGCACAACATCAATTATTCGACGTTTTCATTTCAACTCGAACTCCAAATCTTTAGAAAACAGCATCATTTTCATTCATCGAATCCACGTAATTTTCGTAGATTGTGGAAACGTGCCGACTGAAATGATTTTTCATACATATTAAAAGTCAAAGTCTGTCGTGATTCTTGACAGCTACGAAAATGAGCATTATACAGGCTATGGCCAATTTAGAATGGACGTTCATGTGATAATATTGTGACTTTTTCTCTGAGAAATCAGCGGTTGTGGCGAGCCCCAACGAAATTAATTTAATTTAATTAAAATGCGATGATTTGGAATTTTTTCTCTTCAAGTCCACAGCTATATTCCCAGAGGAAATATTTCCTAGGAAAGTGCATTGAAATCATTTAAGAGTGCGGACTACAGGTCTTTCTCTCTGTGTTAATAGAAAATATGTACATCATCGGTACTTCGTTTTTTAGAAAACTTTACGGTATTTGAGAAAAAATACCCACAAAAATATGATTAAACAAAATTTATGACTCAATAAAAACCTTATAAAAATTATAATATTTTCTTCAAACTCTATGGGGGGGGGGGGCACTCAAACGTCGTATAAGTGGGGCTCCACTGTATATCCTACTAGCTTATTTACCGGAAAATGAGGTAAATATTGGAACCCAAGCCTGGTCAAACGGACGGTTAGGAAGCTGGACTACCATTCGAATGATAGGCGGCTTACCTAGTTTTTTGAAAATCCAGTGCCGTCTTAAAGCATGGACCCAGTTAAAATTTTCGGCAATCTGTCAGGTAGGGCCTCAGGAAAATCAATTGGCCCGGGGGCCCATGATTCTATTGAGACGGCCCTGTGAAAACCTTCATGTATTTATATAAACCACATATTTTCTTAAATTAGATTCTAAAATTATGTTAATATATTCGATAATTAATTTAAAGCTTATTGACCATTTTGGGTACAATCGCATCCAAATTGGTTCGAGGACTAGAGAGATTTCAGATTTTCGATTTCTTGAATTCTTATGGCCTGTGGTGACGTGAACCCAAACTCTACAATTAGTATAAGAGATCATTCTTGTATATAAACATATTCTTGTATCACATAATACGAATGCATTAACTGCCATAAATTCTAAATAACTATAAAAACGTGAATTTCTCATTTTTATTGCAGCATATAAGTTAATATTAATGTTTCTTATTTGGCTTTATCGATTAGATCAGTGTTTCTTAACCTTTTTCAGCCCATGGCCTCTTTTCGGCAATATTTTCTTCTCGTGACCCCGACTTATTCAGGGCTCCCTATTCTCATCCAAGAGCGAGACCCTTTCTACTTATCGAATTGAATTTATCAGAACTAAATTTGTAATAAAGAAAAATTTTATAAATAAAATCGATCTTTGGAACCTTGAGCCAGACACGGATCAAGAAAGTAGGTGAGCTTTCCCCCCCCCCCACAAGAGCAGAATTATGTGAGAAAGATAAGTCTGTGTAAAATACCGGACAAACCACTGAACCTACACAATAAATCTAACCTCCTGACACATTACCCTGGGTCTATGCCTACCCTGGGCTAGAGTTCAGTGAGTTTTCTTCTTGTGGGGGTTTTATGCATGGCTGTCTCATCATCGTGGATCCCGAGGGAAAAATTATGTTCTGGGGGAACTCCATTCTTAGCTGGAAATAAAACCTTATATATTTTCGAAAATCATAGTACCAAATCTCATCGGGTAGACCCGATATGAGTCCACAGGCCCATAGGTTAAGATGGCTCTGGTTCTATGGACAGCTTTACTGGATTGTGGAAAAATAGTCACATTTTTCTCAACGTATTTCACTTGAAAGCTCTATTTCTTCACAGCTTGTCGTGGCTCCCCTTTCATCTGATTTTCACCCGTGGTCCCCTTAGAATATTCCGGGGCCAAGGGGGGCCCATGGCCCCAGATTAAGAACCACCAAAATAAATAATATATTGACACTTTAAAAAAATTTGTCCTCCTTATCCCTTATTACACTGAAACAACGCAAAAAGTCACCAAACGTCACACCAAAATTGAACCATTCGATTCCCCCCTTTACGGTTAAGAATGAGTCAGATTACTTTATCCTAAAAAAAATCTTGCTCAAGTTATAAATAAACATTATATGAAAGAAAAAACGTGTATACAAAATAACATTGATATCATGTCATAAAATAACATTGATTGATGTGGTCAGTCTATTTTCAAGCATCACATATAACACTCAATTTCTATTGTTTCAAATAACTTCTGGTTAATATTGATTTGACCCGTTAAAACTAATCGAATAAAATCAAAATTATCGATTTTTTTTTTCAATTTATCTTCATTTTTCTATCAAATAGAGATATTTTGTATCAGACTAGACGTACCTGAAAAAAATTTTTGAATCACTGAACTGTCTCAAATGGAAATTGACCCATTTTGTTTTTCCCATGTTTCTCGACCGGTTGGTCTTCCTTTAGGTACAACAGTATTCACAACATGAATTTGTTTCAATTTTTGTACCAAATCAACCATAAATATTGATTAATTTCGCTTTATTGAAACAATAAAATTTCTTCTTATATATGGATTTTAAATTAAGATGAGGTTCCCGAATTGTTGGCCGTGAAGCTTTTGGAATATCCAAGTACTCTACTGTAAAAGATTTCAAATTTTACATGAATTGAATGCAAAGAACATATTTTTAGAACATTTGAAATGTTATTCATGTTCATAGAGTGAATTATGATAACTGTTAATTAGTTCGTTTTATAATACATAAATGAATCGGATTTTGGCCTATTACATCTCTGAGGGACAATACTTGTTATTGAATGACCATTTGGAGTTATTTTGAATTTCCATGGAATGAACTCATTAAAAATGTATTTTTATTCATTATTTGGACTGTTTGGATACTTTTAAGTGAAGCTTGACTCTTTTTTAAACTTTTCAGGTTTGACCACTAAATTGGGGTTTGAGGACAGCATAAATTTTTTAGAATTTATTTGAGCACGTCTACTGACAAAGAAAGGGATCACCAAGTCAAAAAAAATATTATTCAGAACCATTTTTTCTTGGGGACAGAAATATGCTTTAACCGGGATTACACTGTAAAAGTTTTGTAAAAGTGCTTTTATAAAACTTGAAAAATAAAACCAATAAATTCGAGCATTTGCTCGAATGTAACCGATCAGCTTATGGTTGTATTTTTCAAGTTTTATAAAAAAAGCACTTTTACAAAACTTTTATAGTGTAATCCAGGCCTTAGATCCAAAGAAATTTGGCTAGCACCTAAATTTCTCTTCAAGTTATCAAGCCCTGATTTTGATGAAGTAAATATAGGTGTGCGATTTCCGAATAGAGAAGTCGGATAAAATGCTCAATAATTTAGCCTTAATTTATTCACTAAACAACCAAACATCTCAGACATCAGTCGTAGAAGGTCCTGCTTTCTTGATTTCTCCAAGGTCAAAGTCGGGACCCCTGAGGTAAACACAACTCAGGGGATTTTAAGATCTTCAACCAACATTTTTTGCCATTGAAAGCACTAAAACTCATTTTCTATTGCATTCAATGGCTAAAAATGTTATCACACACATATAGATTAATAGGATTGTCAATTATAAAATACTTCACAAATAATCCACGTAAATAAAATAATGATACCTGAAGATTATATTCACAAATATTGCACGTTTTGTCATTTGGGTGAGCACATATTTCAGCTGATGGTGTGTCAATTTATATTAAAACAAGCATTTTATAGTAACACGAGGAAATTGAAAGCCTAGTAAGATGTCCAGTCGGTCTTTTATTGAAATCGAAGTAAAGTATTTTGAGTATTTGTACAGGGTGTTCAATCGAAAGTTTCATTTCAGGCACTTGATGTAATAAATATTTTTAAATAGCTTTTTAATGTTAAAGATTTTATAAATATTCATCAAGTCCATGGAGATGATTTTTTTATGTATATCGGCAGTTCAACGGTTTCATTAAGTTTCAAATCTCCAAATTTGAGTTTAGAACAAAAGTCACCAGCTCACAATTTGAATCGAATGGACCATCTGACTAAGAATTTTGATTCCAAAATTTCAACAACTAATAAAGAAAATTGTGAAATCTGTTCACTTTCACCACCTAGCTTGTGTTAGTGGCATAAAGATAAATCGGAATATAATGATATAGAATAATGAATATAAAAATTAAAAGTATTTCCCTATATCTCCATGGTTCATGTCATATTTTTGTCTAGAATGATCTGAGTGGATTAGCGAGTGACTGTGTCCTATGTCCAAAAGAAAACCTGTAATTGACCATTCAAAACTCAGCAGATATTCTAAATATTCATAAAGGTGCTATTCACGTACATTTAATGAAATTGATCGGAAAAATACTGTATGCATTTACATACAATGAAATGCAACAAAAAATACTTTTAACTATATTGTTTGTCAAGATCTTATATTCTTAGAAAAAACTCCATGAGACACATCATGATGTTCATCAACTGACCAGACATCTCATTATCTAAATTGAATTTACTTAGCCATCTTCAAAATTCTTCATGCAAAAACTTGCAATGAGATGTAATGTTATCACACAAAGGCTACATCAATAGTTTTTTTCAGCCTTCAATAAATTTTAAAAATGCTCGCAAAACAGAAACTTGTCAAAAAAAAAGAGAGGCTAATTCAATGAAAATTCGCGTCTTAAAAATTTTAATTAAATCTAAAATTTTAATTCCGCTATAAAACCATTCCACATAATATAAAATTATTTTCAGCACTTAAATTCCAAAAACCCAGAAAACTAAGGAGCAAATAAATTCAAGTCTGAATAAAATCTTAAAAGAAATATTTCGATTTTTTTTTTTTCCTTATAAAATCCATATATAACTCTTTTTAAGAGTGACACTTCACCCCCTTAAGATAACAAAGAGATTCTTTTCAATAAATTTTTTTTTGTAATTCCAACATTAAAAAATTTATCTTCAAGAGCTCGATCAACACTTGTCCAAGATATAAAGTTTATTTTACTTATGATAATATATTCTAGACTGGAATCTCGTCGCATGAATATTTCACAGTTTTACAACATTTTATGATAATGAAAAGCCAAAAAAAACAAAAAATTTAACAATTTTTTCTTATTTTTGAATATATTCCAGAAAGAGCTTCTCTCTTTTAAGGCTCTCTCTCTCTCTCTCTCTATCTATCACACTCCTCCTTTAATTTATTTTAGTAAAAAAATTTTTTTACTACTTATATATGCGAGAGTTGAATATATATATATACGTGTTTAAATTTTTTTTATTTTTTTTTGGTATAGAATATTCTCGTTGTTTTTGCGGAGCAGCTCCTCGAATAATTTCTTTTGATTGGCTCCGGCCGCGTAAATTTTAATCTTCTCTTGCATTTGCGATGCTAAAGGGATGCAAATGAGCCTGGCCCTTTTTCCTTCAACAGGGTCGGGAGAGCGGGGCATAGGGAAGACGGGAAGCGGTGGAGGAGGGGCGCGTCGACGCCAGCGCCATCTGTGAGAGAACGGTCGAAACTGCCGCTTCTCCCCGACGTCAGCGATTAGTTTTCGTGCAACTGCGTTCGCGAGAGGACGTCCGTTCGTTGAGCTCTCGTGTTTTTGTGTGCGTGCGTGTTTCTTTTTTTTTGCGGTGTTTTTTTTTTCCCACATCCGAGGTTTTTTTTTTTTCCTTGCTCTTCATCGACGTTGCGGTGGTTTTTCTTTTCTTACCGAAACGTTACTCGATGATATCTAACGGTATATTATGAGAATTTAAAAGTATTTTAAAAAGATTTCTACAATCCGGGTGCCGTACTGTTTACGTTTGTGTTTATTGTTGTTTTTTTTTTTTCCTTTTCCTCCTGTTTCCCATCATAACGGCCGAAGACTTCGACCACGGGACTTGATGCGATGTCCCGCCGGCGGTCCAAACAAAACAACACCGTCGTGGGTGGACTTCATGCGGTTACCAACAACACCGGTGGAGACTGTCTACACTACTGTTCGTTCTACATGCTTGACAACGTTTTCTACAACGACTTTTGTTGTTTTTTTACGACCGGACGTCCGATACTAGCTCGTCGCCATCGAAGTTGTCCGTCGTCGACAGACTCCGTCGGTCACCGGTGACTTCTAATTTAATTTTTTTTTTTTTTTAATAATTATCATTTTTTTTATGCAGACAGACAGTTGTTTGACTGTGACGAACTTATTATTAAAACGGTGGTGGTGGTGCTCTCTTGGGGGTTGCACACGGTTGAATCATCATCATTGTCGTCATCATTCAGTGAAACTTTTCTCGTACTTGTTAACTGGACTCGGTCGTCGGTATTTTCAGTTCGAGTGTGTGTTGACTGGCGGTTCTCACCGTCGTAAATGGACCGCGATCCCGTACAAAGTGTCAAGTCCACGGACCTTCACTTACCGTCGAGGGGGCAAAACAGCCCCAGTGTACCACCTCCCCCTGGGTCTGCCACCCCCAACGCGGCACAAGGCAAGGTCTTGTCTAGAAATGCTAACGGCACCGGTGAGTGTTTACATGATGCATATATTATATACGCGTTATATACATAAATAACACTGCTTACACACCAAGCAGAATTCACATTACAGGGTTTAAAAAATTAAAACTATTATAACTCATCATGTTTGACTAATGCACATAGATCATGATTTTATAACCAACTAATTTTATCTCATTAAAATTTTTGCAAACCTAAATTCTTTGAGAAAAGCAAATTAATATTTTCTCGCACTCACACACAATAAAACTGTAATCCAATATTTGTGCCATAATTACGGGATTTACAAATCAGTCAGCAACATGAGTTAGACTTGATGAACTCTTGTTTTGATCATGTGTATCTTGACTGAATCTTTGTAATTAAATGATAAAACGCACATATGGAAGTAATTGTAAGAATAATAGTGCCATATTTTACATGATTCTTAAAAGCTGTGTTCAAACAGTGTGACTGGCTTACAACATGATCTGCCAATCATATTGTTACTGAAAGCACTGTATTACATCTTAAATACATCTTTATTAATTTGATGTTATGTTGAAAGAATGCATAGTTAACATATAAAGGTTCAGGTGAAGGACATGCACACCATGAGATATGATTTTATTCAAATGAGCCAAAACATGATGTATATCATTTACTACGTTCTCTATGTCCTAATAATTGTCGATTATGCATTCAATTGAATTAATTTTGGTTATACATAAACACCTATGGATGATAAAATCAATTTAAACTGCTTTAAAAAAGCAAGATGATGGTCATCATCTCGACAACTGTGCTGCATCCCTCAGTCATATGCATGGTGCAACTGAATTCTATAAATTTTTAACATAAATCACAGATCTATAATTAAAGATGAGTAATATACATTAGTCTAAAGCATATTAGTGCATTCACAAAACCAAAATTTGCCTAGTAAAGCAGAGAGGTCAACACACTCTCTGGTCCAGACCTAAGCCTAACAAGAGCATGTATAATGTAAACAGTATTTGTTTACATATTGATGAGGGACCCCTGCATGTCTGTGTCATTGATTTGAAATTGAATAATGGTCTTTCAGTGTATTTAGTGAATCACTGAATCAATTAAATTCGTTTTCACAGCTTATTCTACTTTTATTTTTCATATAATTAACATTTGTAGGAACACAACACATAACCATGAGGCACTGATATGATTGTCACTTTTTTTTAAATTTAAACACCACACAACATCTCTGAGTGTCTTAAACAGTTTTAGGTATCCTAAATTTTTCAAATTATATCAAGTTTTAACGAAAATGAGTATCAGTTTTTTTAAATATTCTCCTCACAAAATTAAATAACGTAGAAAAAAAAGCCAATTTAACTTTTGACTGATATTAAAGTTTTTATAGAATTTTGGTGCTTGTCAGCTGATGTATTGCACAATTTGAATTTTCTTGAATCTCTATAGTTCATTTATAACCTCATAATAATTAACAAATATTAATTAGATACGCCAGAGAAGTTAAGCACCCATTCTCCTCTATATGATCTTAGATTTTATAAAAATTCTACCTGTAACACAATTGTTCATTAATTAATTAACTTCTTATCAACACAGTATTAAATAATGATAACATATAAGGCATAAAGTTAACTTTTATCTTGATAATCATTTTGAAAATTCAATGTGAAACAACTGCTTCATCTCATCAACTCCACATCCCCTTAGTACATATAAGGATATTATATACTTGGTACATATAAGTATCCTAATTATTATATCCATTATACACACTGATAAAAATATACTAAAATTACAGGTTTTTATAATAATTAAATTATGAAATAACACAGAGAAATAATAAAGTTTAACGAATACAAATAGTAGTTGAAACAGAATTTAATTTTAAAATTAGTATTTGATAGTAATTTTGATTTAAAAATCAACTATAAACACATAACCACACTCGTTTAACATCAAATTCATGTGACTGAAGAAAAACACTTTAATTATTTTATAGTTGGAATTTTATTTTCACATTTAATAATAACATTTCAGGAAATCCCATGCAATAAAATGAGACAAATTTATGTATGAGAATCTCCATTGATAATTGATATCTTTAACTAATAAAAATATTAAAATTTAAAAAACATTGATGAACAGTTGAAACTAAAAATCCACTAATACTCTAATTTAAAAAGTCCAAACAATAAATATTAATTATTTTTTTTATTTAAGATTTATTTCTGAAGTATATAAACTGATATTCATCATTATTTAAGCATTTTGTTCCATTCATTAACTATATCGAGGAAAACAATTTCTTTTTTCAATGACATTATGAGGAGGAAGTTATCTACAAAAACACAATTGCTCAAGGTTTTTTTTTAGAAATATTTGTGCAATAACTGTCTGAAAAAAATCTCATATGTATAGATATTTCCTGATAGTTTTTCAAAATTAGTTAACTAATAATAACTACCAGTTTTTCTTGTTAGTCATAAAAAATAAAAATTTACTTCAACAGGAAAAAATAATTTTTCTTGTAAGAAAGAAAACTTTTTTTCTCGTGTTAAACAATAGCAGTATGTAGAAATTTTAAGGTAATGTAATTGAAATGTTCGAAAAATGTCGACTGTTAAGAATAAAACACTTTTTAAATTCTTAAATTTAAATTAAAAATTCATTTGTTAAAGGTTTAATTGATACTTTTCTGAAAGAAATTTCAATTTTGAGTATTTTTTGCATATTAATTTTTTAAAAAATTATTCTGGCTCCATAAAAAGTGCATCAATTATTCAATTCCATAAATTGAATATTCAAATTGGTCTTGCAAATACGAATGTGTTAAAATTTAATTTCAATACTTTCTTCGAACATTTTTAACTAAATAAATTTTGTAATTTTAAAATTCTAACAGCGAACTTACTTGACGCACATTTTTGACTTGAGATATGTAGGTTATAATGAGACTTAAACTTTTGAAGGAAAGTAATAGTTAAAATCTAAGAATAAAAATTGAGGCATGAGATCTATAAGAATGTCTTGAATAGATTTAGGAGATGACGAGACTTCTAAAAAATTTACATTTGGACATGGCGAAATACTGTGGCTTGGAATGTAAGTATGCAATATTTACTATTTTTCTTTAGCATAAAATCTCTCATTATAATCTCGTTATAGACTTGGCTCGGTACGTTTGGTAATACATCGTTTGTGTTAACTTGACGGTTGGCAAGTTAGACCAGTGGTTCTTAACCTGGGGCTATGTGACCTCCTCTCGGTCCTGGGATATTCTAAGGGGCCACGGGTGAAAAATCAGATAAAAGGGAAGCCCCGACAAGTGATGAAGGGAGTACAGAGAGATATGAAGAAATAAAGCTCTCAAGTGAAATATGTTGGGGAAAAAAATGTGCTACTTTCACAATCCAGCAGAGCTGTCCATAAATATAGGGCCATATTAACCCATGGGCTCATGTAGACATGACCCGGAGCCTCATATAAGGGCCTACACGATGAGATATGATACTATGATTTTCGAATGTAAGTATAAATATGTGAACTATTACTTCCAACTAAGAAGGTAGCCCCCAGAGAGATCATTATCCTGCCCAGGGAGTCATAATGTTGAGACGGCCATACATAAAACCCCCACAACAAGGGGGGAAAAAGCTCACTGAATTCTATCCCAGGGTTGGCATGGACCCAGGGTGATGTATCGGAAGGTTTGATTTATTCTGTAGGTTCGTTGGATCATCTCGTATTTTACGCAGACCTATTTTTCCAATATAATTCGGATTTAGGGAGAAAAGATTATCCAATTTTTAGACCCGTGCCTGGGCCCAGGATTCCAGAAATGAATCCTATCTATGAAATTTTTGTTTATTATGAATTTAGTATTGAGATTGAATTCAATTTGAAAAGTAGAAAGGGCCTCGCTCTTGGCCAAGGGTAGGGGAGGGGCCCTGGATAAGACGGGGTGTCACGAGAAGAAAATATTGCTCAGGGGGCACCATGGACTGGAAAAAGTTTAGAAAAACTGAGTTAGACCATTGGTCAAACGAGTTCCGGATTTGGGAAGGATGGAGTTCCGAATACTGAAACTCTTGGAAATGTTTAAGCTGATCTTTAAATTAGATCCGTGAATAAGACTGGAATCAGAGGAAGTTTCCAATTGAATGGCAATCGAATTGTAAGAGAAAAATGCTGTATACTGACACTATAGAGCAGTGATTCCCAACGTGGGCGATAGAAGCTACGGGTATAACATAGGATCCTATGGGTTAGATTGCGTTGGGGGGGGGGGGGCGATGGGAGAAGAAAATTTCTGAAGAAGGGGGCGTTGGAAAAAAAGGTTCGGAAGCTATGCTATACAGTTTAGTTCACCACACAAGAATTCCTACAATGTGAGTAGGCTACAGATATTTTAACCCTCAAAAGCCCAAAAGATAGGGTCATTTTTTTAGATTTAATTTTTTAGCAACATAATTACATTCTTGGTATTCTTTTTTCTAAATCCTTTCCTGTTTTTTCCATAATTTTTAAAATTCAAATCATCTTGGAATTTCTTAAAACTTATGAATGAACTCACGTGAGAGTTAAAAAAGATATTTTTGCGTCATTTTCAACGTTTATAGATAATTTCCCTGGCCTACAACGCTTTCACAATCATACATGATTACATTGATTAATTAACCCTTTATCTACCACGTTATGAAAAAAGATTAAGATAGAAATCATAAGAAATGAAAATAAAAACAAAAATAAAGTATAATGATAATAAATAATTATCATGGACATTATTTGGTAGGCCATTTTAGTTCTAATTAAAGACAAAAAAAAATACTGTTACTTAAACAATTAGTTAGAACATAACAAATTGTCTAACCTGTTACTTTAAAGAGTTAAGAGATAGAGTTAAAAATTCTTGTGCCAAAATAATTTGCTTATTACTATATGTTTCCCGTTAATTTCAATAACTGTTCTAATTGTAAGTCAAATCATGAATATTTCAAGAACTTTCATTTTCGTACTTCTAAAAGATGTGAAATATTTAAAATTATTTTATTTTATTAGTAGCTTCTCGTGCTGAACTCTACTGGGGTCAGAGCCTGATCTTGGGTTTCTCCATGAATTTTTTTTCCCATGTTAGGCTTCAGAAGGTTGAGTATAAGAAAATCAGGCACCTATCGGTGACTGTTCTGATTGTAGCTTTAATCATGAATATTTCAAGAAATTTAATTTTCATATTTCTAATAAATATTAGTCGTCTTAAATTAGCATTTTATTATATCATTGGTGGTTTTCCGAACTTGGGGTCATGAATCTCATCTCAGATTTCTATGGATTTTTTTGTAAGGCTTTCAAGGGTATAAGAAAATCCGGCAAAGATCGATGTTTTTCTTTTTTTAACATAATTATGAATTTATGTCAAGCAATCTAATTTTCATATTTCTATTAAATGATAATCGTCTCAAATTAGAATTTTATTTTATTGTCAGTAGTTTTCCAAACTAAAATCTACTCGGGTCATGATCACATCTTGGGTTTTTTTATGGATTTTTTTTTTTTTTTTTTTTGTTAATCTTCCGACGGTATGGAAAATCACATTTTGGCTAATGAACGTGATTCCAGAACAAAATATCTTCGTTAGCTGAGTTGTAATTAGAAAGTTCCGAGGGTATACGAAAATCAGACCAGTATCGATGACTTTCCTAACTGTAACTTTAATTACGATCATTGCAATTTTCATATTTCTTGCAAATTTAAATTGTTTTAAATTAGCATTTTATTTTATTATCAGTAGGCCTATATTTCAAATTAAAATTTACTGAGGTCATGACTTCATCTTCGGTTTGTATGGATTTTTTTATGTTAGGATTCCGAAAGTGAAGTATATAAGATAATCCGGCAAAGATCGATGATTGTTCTAATTGTAACTTCAATCACACATTAACATTAAAAAAAAAAAAAAATTCCATTTTTCTAATGTTAGCTGTCAAAACTTTCTTATGTCGAAGTATTATTAAAAATATTATGCATCCTTTTTGATTTATTTCAAACGTCTACCACATATATTTAACTGCTTATGCTATACTATGCCAGTACAAAACTTTGCATATCTTCAATACTTTGTTTTACAAATTTTCAAAAAAATTCATTAAAAATAGCTTGCGTACATGATAAAATTGCATGGAATAATGCAACTGAATAAAAAATGGTTCAAAATAAGGGAAACTGTTCAGTTTATAAAATGATGAAAAAGATTCAGATCTTATCGACTCAATCTTATTCAAAATTAAAAAAAATTTAAAATCTTAAAAAAAAAAATTTTTTTTGAAGATTTGGCACTTTTGGCACTTTAAAAAAATTTAATTTTTTTTGTAACCTAAGTATTTATGAATGGATCGCAAACTTTTTTCGTCATTTTGTGAACTGAACATCTTCCTTTATTTTGAATCAATTTTTATTCAATTTCATTGATGCCATGTTATTTTATCATGCACGCAAACTGTTCTTAATTCGTTATTTAAAAATTTGTGAAAAAATAAATATTAAAGATATGTACAATTTTGTTCTGGCATAGGATAGCATACAATATCAAATATATATGGTGGAAATTTGAAATAAATGAATACATATAAATATTATTTTTAATCATATTTCTTCATAAGAAAGTTTTCACTATGTTAAAAGGCAGGGGGACCCCTTAAATTAGCGATTCCTTTTACATCAGCAGTTTTTCAAACTAAAATCTACTGAGGTCATGACCTCATCTTGGGTTTCTATAATTTTTTTTTTCTGTTAGGCTTCCAAGGATTAAGTACAAGA
Organism: Pholcus phalangioides; assembly: GCF_987345545.1. Classification (NCBI taxonomy): domain Eukaryota; kingdom Metazoa; phylum Arthropoda; class Arachnida; order Araneae; family Pholcidae; genus Pholcus; species Pholcus phalangioides. The sequence continues at coordinate 27,361,590 of NW_028301610.1, read as the reverse complement.
AAATTCACCAAAAATCAAGACAGTTTCTTATTGATGTTCTCAAATAACTAATTTTGAAATCAATTCAACCCTTTTTTTTTCAATTTCTTTAAAAAAAAAAATTCCAAGTTTCTAGACAGGTTTTTTTCAATAGAATTTCCACGGGTATCGTATTCAGCCGGTTTCATGATGAAAGCGATTGTTTTTCTTCGAAATGTTTGTCACAAACAGAACGATTAATGAAAAATTTTTCCCATTGGTTTATTTCGATAGAAGAAAAGTTAGATACTGGAAGTACCAGCCTCATATCATCTGAAGTTTGTATCGTGACAGTTTTTTCGTTTTGTTTTTCGTTATTCTTATTTTATAAGAAAAGTTCCTTGAACCTTAGAGCTGAGGTTTCTCTTTCTACCCCCCATTTTATACGTCTTTTGTCTCAGCTCCTCAACACCTCATCTTATGTTCTTACTTTTTTTATTTGCTTTTTTCTTGCCTTGTTTTTGCTTTCTTTTAATATAACATTGCTGTTAAGTCTTTTCGTCTTTGCTATTTGCATCGTAGGCAGTCATAAAAAAAGAGAAAAAAAAATTAAATGAAATAAAACAACAATGGCATTTCTTGTTCAGCAACAACACTGTCGTGTTTAGGTGGTGGGGGTCTGTCTGTCCTCTTTTGTTCGTTGTTGCTCGGTGAAAGAGATTCCTTATCAACTAATAATAGTCATAAGCATATAGCAATACGAGTTTTTTATTTGCGTTTATATGCAAATATATAAATGTCAAAAAGCTGCTTCAATACCAGATTTGAAGGGCATTTTTGTACTTGGTTCCACTAATTGGTCAGAATCATTATCAGGCGAAAGAGATTCCAATGATTCTAACGAGTTATAAAGTGCTATTAATTATGGAATCGGCAAATTTTGAATAGTGTTAAATTAATGGGAATGTAGTTCGAGTGGGATGATACTCAAATTTTTAATTATTCGCCATGCCATTGGATTTTTTTTTTTTTTTTTTTTTTTTATTATTTCAAGATTGAAATTTTTCTCACAAAAAATACATAAATTAAAGTATAATCCAAAAAAATGAATTTTTCAATAAAAGCTTCTTGAGGTTCCAAGGACTTCGGTGGTAGGTTTTTACAATATGAGTTTGAGAGAAAATTTTTAAATGCGGAAACACAGATTATATTAGGAAAATATTGATGATGATCTTTAAATGACCGAAACTGAGAAGAAAAATTTTAAACTTAAAATCAATTTTATGGTGAAGTGATTCATTTACAAACATGATTTGCTTCTTTTTTTTTTTAATTTAAATTTTTTCCTTACTTGTATCCAATGAAGCAGAAAATATACCAAATGCAAAAGTACTCTAAAATTATACTTTATAAATTGGTCATTCATAAATAATTCAAGTATCATAACCGTGGTTTCTGACCTCATTAATATGACAATGTGAACCATTTGTATATGTTTATTGATTTCACATTATTCTAAAATAATTGATGACATGGCCAAAAATTGATCTATAAGTCATAATGATTAATGATGAATATAATAATAAAATTCGAAAACCCAAAATAATGGTTTCGTGAGATTTGGCCTGCAACATGGCATTTATTTTGGAACAAATTCCTCTACATGTAAACTTGACGCTTCATTTGCTAAATGGTGTACCATATACTGGTTCTTCATAAATAACTTAATCTTATATAAAATATCGATGCTCATCAATTGATAATCACAAATAATTTATATAAGGGGCCATTCAAGTATTACGTAAGCAGATTTTCAGCCATTTTTGACCCCTTCCCCCCCCCCTTGTCAGCACAAGTCAGCAAACACTGACCCCCCTCCCCCACTGTCAGCAAAATTTCGTCAGCAGCTTAGAATATTTCATATCTTCAAAAATGGGGGGGGGGGGTTGATGACGTAAGCAACCTTCAATCCCCCCCCCCTCGATTCTGACGTAATACTTGAATGACCGCTAAGGTTTATTCCATAGGATTACGTATCCTAAAATCTCCAACATGATCGGAATTCGATAATATAGGCCATTTAAGAGATCAGAAATAAATTTAGCATTGAAATTCGGTAAGTAGGAAAGTCAAAAACTTTTAGAAAAATCAAAATTTCGGTCGAAAATTTATGGGCTAATTAAAAATAAAATTGACATTCAGATAAGTAGAAAATCCTAAGAATTTAAATAATAATAATTCCATTAGAATATATGCTAATTGAAAAGACGAAAAATCAAATTGACATTCGATACGGGGAAAAGTCTAAAAAATTTTAGGAAAATAAGAATTGAGGTCAATTTTAGAAAATTGGAAATTCATGTCGAAATGGCAACTAAGTAACCGATTTCGTAAAAAAAATCTCTACGGAATTTATGTAAATTCAGTTCATAAACTGTCATAATTCATAAGTATGTCGTGTTTTAAAGTCTTAATCGCATCATATGAATTGCTTCATCTATTTTTAGACGAAGCGTTGTGTGTATATGAGTGAGAAAGAATGAGAGAGATGGTGACGGCAAAGCCTTTACTATGTATCTGAGTGAGTAAGTAACTGTTGCCGATAATGGAGCTTGTTAGCGACGTTTGCTTTTGCCACATGTTGTAAATACGCGAAACACATTCGAAGCCAAATTCCCAAAGACAACTTAATCCATTTAGCGCTCGGCAAAACGCTAAAAAATAAAATAAATAAAATGAAGTAAATAGAAATAACTGTGCGAGACGTTTTTGGAAGAGTGGAGAAATGAAATTCTTGAAGTAAAAGGACGTGTATAAGAGAAAAGAGGCGCCGGGGCGCCTTATTCCATACCAGTCAAAGGCGGAAGGTACGTATGTGTGTGTGCGGCGCTGAAATCTCATACTATTAAAAAGCATCCGCGATGAATGATATTGTTTCGTGAAAAGTTTTTGGGTTGGTGGTGATGTCTGCATGCGTTTTTATATGATGCGCCTGTCTAGAAACAACTCGCGTCAACATTTGAGTTATGTCTTTTTAATGTTTTTCGGCGTTTTCTTCGGTTTTGTGTGTGTGTATATGGTGTGAGAAAGAGAGCGCGGTTTGCCACCGAAAACGGGAATTAAGCGGGTATTTTAACTCTTTCGCTCCTTTTTTTATTATTTTTCCTGGGGCTCATCTGTCTATCAGGTTTTCGTATAAACGTTTATTGGGATAGGGTATTTCGGCAAAAAGGAGCGGGGAGTGTGAAGATGAAGAACAATAGGTTTTCCGAGTGGTTCGACCTCCACACACACACACACACACCTACGTACAGTGGAGCACTAACTACTCCACGGAACAGTGTTGCTTAATGCTGCTAAGGTCGCGAAATTGAATGAAAAGGAGCGCCAGGTCTAGCGAGAATCGAACACACAGAGAGAGAGAGATAGATAGAGAAGAGTGGATGAGTGAAGACTTTTTAGTGTTTTTCGCTGCTTTTAGCCCATCGATTTATTACTAATCGAACAAGAATAGCTTTTAAAGTGAAGGTGTTAACTCTCGGGTATTCTGTTTGTCAATTTAGGGGGAACTTAACCGTGGAAAATTCTAGTGGGTGTCGGATAGGAATCAAGGGAGGTGTTTATGAATTTTTGTTTTGTTTTTAATCAAAAAAAAACTTTCCTATTATCCTTCTCAAGTGTTAGTGAAATCCGATTGACTGACGATGTAATTAGTCTGGTCTTGAATATAAGGCGTAATGCTTTGAATTTGCTTAGTTTTTGTCGACAAAATTTATTGTGGTCTTGAAATAGCAATTGAAAGAGTCAAAGCCCATCCACAACTATTTTTAAAACAAAATACAGTGGGCCAAAGGCCTACCCTTCTCTTAACCGGACTTTAAAAATTCCGTTCGTTACTTGATGCAAGTGACCTTATGATCGTAACAGTAGTTCTTAGTATGCATGTCCCTATTGGCTATTCCCTTAATTTTCAATTGCAATTTGTTATTATGTTTCAGTGTAAAATGTAATCTCAAAAATGATATCGCCCTTTTTAGGGTGTTGGAACTGATCAGGAAATGATGGTTGAAGACACAACAACATATGAGCCTATACAAAGGCTTTCTTTTAAGGGGGGAGGGTTGTCAAGAAAATAAATTATCTTTGGTATGGTCTGTCTTTAGCAAACCGCCTCAAGAACATAATGGGCACCCGAGAAAAGGGATTTTTCTGACTCCCTTAATAGACTAGAAACATTTGCCTGCCTATTTACATGCTTAATCTCGAAAATTTCAACTAGATGTCATTTTAATGAAATGGTATACATGCACTGCAACTCGGTCTCTTAAGTACATTACCCAACAAACTTAAAGTACTAAATAGAAATACAAGGCCACAGCAGGCGAAATGCCCTACGTGGTGGCTGAGAAAAAGATGCCCGTACACACACACACACATACTACAATATAAATGCGTAATTAATTTCTTACTAATTTCAATGGGTATAAAAGTCAGTGGCACTGAAAAGTAGACATGGTGGTAGAATTGCCATTGGAGTTATTGAAATTGGGAAATGTTTCCTGTGCAATTGACCCCTTGAGTTTGATTGGCAAGTTTTGCAGGAAGTGCAATTGACCCTCTGACCCTCCAATCTTTCTTGTAAACCTACTGATCCTCGGTCCCAGTTAGACAGCTTAAAAAAAGTTGTATATGTCCATAGCTCCATGAAATAAGAACATTATTTTGATAATGTGCATATATAGAAACTTCATGGCTCCTGAAAGGGTGTGACGCCACAAATAAAACGATATAGAAATATAAATTAAAAGCATGGATGCTGTTTTTAACTTTTCCACCACTTCCGTGAGCATGAAAAATGCTTTTATTCTGGGTTGCTGAAACTTTTAATGTATTTGACTACCATGGCCATTTTCAGTTGTTTCTTTTCAGCTACCTCATTGGGCAGTTTGCCTATTGTGACTTTTGTTTTTGTATGTCATTTGCACTGGAAAGTAGGTATGATGGCTGAATTGCACACAACTTCATATTGAGAAATTTTCCCAGTGCGATTGACCCTCCTTGAATATGATAGGTAGGTTTTGTAGGATAAAATTGACCCTTGTCCGTTTCAATCTCTCTCATAAACCAGCTGACCTTTGGTCCCAGTTAATCCGCTTAAAAAGAGATTTTACTGCTTATTTATGAGAAGATTATTATTTAGAAGCTCTCTTGAGAGAGTCTGACGCCAAAAATAAAATGTTGTGCTTCATTACATGATATCCTACGGTGTAGAAATATAAATTAAAAGCACATACGAGTACTGTTTTTAATTTTTTTTCCATTATAATCATGAAAATAGCTTTTATTTTCGGTTGCTGATATTTTGAAATGTATTTGACAGCCACCTCGTTGGGTTGTTTGCCTGTTGTGGTTTTTGTTTTTGTATTGGTCAGTGCACTGGAAAGTAAGCAGTGGTGGATGAATCGTTCACAACTTCAATTCGAGAAATTTTCCGATGCAATTCACCACTTGAATATGATTGAAAGTTTTTGTAGGATGAAATTCACCCTCGTCCGTTTCAATCTCTCTCGTAAACCGGCTAACCCTCGCTCCCAGTTGCACCACTTACATAAACCTTTGACTGCATATTTATGAGGCTAGGGCCAAAAAAATTGGCCCTTTTTTCAGAGCTTTCATGGCCCTTGAGAAGGTCTGACATAAGAAAAAAAAATATCGTCATTTATGACACGATATCGTACGGTGTAGAAATATAAATTTAACGCACATACTCGTGCTGTTTTTAATGATTTCCATCATGATCATGAGAATAGCTTTTATTTTGGGTTGCTGAAATTTAAAATGTATTTGACAACCATGGGCATTTTTTTCCTACTACCTCGTTGGGCAGTTTGCCCGTTGTGGCCTTTGTTTTTGTATTGGTCAATTGCACTGAAAAGTAGGCATATGTCTCAATTGTAAACCACTCCATATTCACAAAATTTTCCTTGAATATGATTGGCAGGATTTGTAGGATGAAAAATTGACCCTCGTGCATGGTTTCAGTCTCTCTCATGAACTTGCCAGTTAGACCACTTTAAAAATGTTGGACTGCACATGCCTATATAGCTTCTTGAAACAAGATTACTGAAAAAAATATATGTAGAATTTTTATGGCCCTTGATAAAGTCTGATAACACAAATAAAAAAAATAGCGTACTTTATTACACGTTATCGTACGGTATAAAAATATAAATTGAACGCACATACTCGTGCTGTTTTCAGTTTTTCCCCCATCATCATCATCATCTTCGAAGCATCGAAGGTAAAAACTGATAAATTTACAGGACGTCCAGAGGAATAATTAATGAGGGAATTACTTTCACTCAGACATTCGAATCGCTCTTGTATAATCCCAAACAGTTTTATAAGGTAAATATTTGATTTGTAATAGATTCTCTAATAATAAAGGTAGCCGAATAAAATATTAATTGAGATTTCTTTCTCTCTTTTCCTCCCGTTTTTCCCCGAGACAGAAAAAGAGAGCGCGAACGAGAACTAACGCGTGTGCCGTAATAAGAAAATTAATAATAGTAAAAAAAAAAAAATGAATCGTAGATATAATAAAAATCGACCAATTAAACGTGTATCGCCGTCAAAGTGAAATCTACGCTGAAGCCCTTCCTCCGTGTTCTCGCATTTTTGTAATATTGCGAGGAAAAATGATAATTATTTCGTTGAGTTTTCACCGGAAAAGCCAAGTTTTGTTCTTCGTTTTCGGAAATTTATTTTTTTCCTATCATTATCAATTATATTTATTTATGTTGTTTATGTGTTTTTTTTATTATATGTATCGAACTCGTCCCATCGGACTTCAATTCCGTTGTAAACGCATGCTTGGACCATCCCTCTATCTTTAATTATGAAGTGTTGTCAATTAGCATTGATATCGTTGGTGGATTCAGTTGACGTAGAGAGAAACGAAAATTCTTGTGATGTAGGTAAAAATGCAAAAAAAAAGAAAAAGAAATGGGGGGGAACAATTTTTACTTCGAGTGAATGTTTTCTTCATCTAAATGATACATGAATCTTTTATAGGTCTTTCTGCGTTGTGATCATTTTTAGATTTAGTTTTCAACTATCTTTAGTTATAGATTGATTAATAGTGATGATTATTTCAGCAATTTTTTTTTTTTTAATAATTTTCTGACAGGTATTTTTGTAATGACGTGTACGTGTCTCGCCTACCCTTTCGTTTTCTTGCTTTCCAATCTCCAGGGAGATGTAATATTCTCGTGTATAACGTTGAAAAGCATGTTTAAAATTAATTCGTTTCTTGTTTTTACCCCGTTCTGCCATGACAGACGGTGTGTGTATGTGTGTGTGCAATGGCTCATTTCTCACTCTTTCGGTGCATTTTTAAAGGGGGGGCGCCTCTTTTTATGGATGGTGGCCGTTTTCTTCGTACGCCCCCCTGCGTCCTCTCCAGAATCTTCTAGTAATATTTTTTACGTGTAAAGTATCTTTTTAAGTCCTGCCTACTAAATCCGGATACATGGATGTATGTCTTGTCTTTCGGTAGAGTGCGCGCATGGCTTTGCAAAAAGAACCCTTTCGGGCTTCGTGATGGTGGGAGAGAGAGAGAGAGAGAGAGCGGGCCCGGGCTCTCTTCTTGCTCTCGCCGTGAAGTTTTTCTTCGCATAATCCTTCCCCCTTTTGCTATTAACCTCATTGAATATTCTCATGTTTGCTTCAGACGCCCCCGCCACCCCACCTTCTGGACGTGTGTGTAATATGCAGGGAAGCCCCCCACACACACACGTAACATCTCTACTCCCATCGCTACTCGCCGTGATTTTAAAAATTAGTTTTTTTTTTTAATTCTTTCAAAAAATGGAGAATTTCAAATTAAAAAAAAAATGTATGTCTTCCCCGGAAGGGAAGGGTTAGCTAGCCGAAAGAATTATAAATGCTAATTAAGAGGAATGGGAATTTTTGCGATCCGTTTTATTTTTCTGGGGCTTGTTGAATCAACTTTATTTTAAAATACTTTTATTTTTTTACTGATTTTTTTTTTCTCGAATCTTTCGTGCTCTCAAAAATTGCTTTTCTCCGGAAAATTCCTTCGTTTTCTCTCCGAGGACCAGAGGAAAATTGAAAAATTTTTCCTGGGTCATTTCATGAGAAAGAAATGTACTGTATATCTATATGGAGAGTGGAATAAGGATGGGATGAAAAAAAAAATAAAGTTGTTGGTGGGCTATAAATTTCTTAAATTACTTCTGTGTGCCCATTTAATTTCTTACAAGGGAGCACTGAATTTTTGATTGGAATGCGGTTTTAAAACTCGGAAATATTCGAAAATTTTGTTGACTTAGCTTGTATGTTTCCGTTTAGGAAAATCATCTCGAAGATTCTATGATTTATGTCTTTGCCTTTATTTTATTTATTTTATTTTAAGCCGAAACCGATTAATTCTTCAGGTACTTGAACATTTTCGCTTCGGGTTTTCACCGATGTTTGTTAATTTTTTTAAATTTTTTCCTTACAACATATGTTATAATTTTTTACGTAATTCTTAATACATGCTATGGTTGTTGGATCATAACTGCAGAGCTGTCATAATTGACGAAATATTTAATTGAATATATTTTAAAAGTTTTGTAGGAAAAATTGCTGTGGTGAGAACTAAGTTTCTGATGCACTGGATTCGAGTCGCGAAGCTCAAATTCATTTTTAGAAGGATCAGAAATCTCTGTTCCTACCTCGGTACTGTCGACGATGAAGTTCGATGACATCGCAACCCTTTTGTGCAAGAAAGTTCACTGTACTTTCCCCTATAGGTATTTCGGGTTCCTTTTTTTTTGAGCCAAGATCCAATCTTTTCCCTTCTGTACACTCCGTTATGTACTCTTCGATTTTACCCCCTCCACTCTTTACCGGTACGGCAAACCGAGCCCTATAACGTAACATGGGATGGTTCCAGACAGTGAAAGTTCTCCCCGTGAGTTTCTCTATCGGAACGCAGGTTGTATAATAAACCCCCCCCCCAATAGAAGTTTCGAGGGGCCCCCCCTTCTTCAATCTTGTTCCATGTACAGCGTTCCCGGTTCGAGGACCCCCGCGGCTTCCCCTCGGTCCTATGGAACTATCCTAGTTTGACTATGCAGTATTCCTGGGACGGCGTGAGATCCTATGCACCCCTTTCGCCAGGTAGCAAACACGGGAGTTCATCGGCCCCCCTTTTTCGATCAAAAAAACCCACGTTCACAAAAGTTCTCACCCCTTTTCTAACTCGTTTATGTCATTGGCCCCGAACTTTCACTTCCTTTCTTGGGAAAAAGAAAGGGTTCGTTCACATCAACAGTTCCTTGGGTACTTTCTCCTGCACGGGGGTTTCTTTTCTCCTTGCCCTCCCCAAGAAAATGGTCCCGAACCCTTTTCTTGAATATGTAATGGTCCCTTGTATTATCGTGGTTTTTTTCTAGAAAAGTTTTCCTAGGAATATAGTTTTCAACGTTGAGGACACACACATCCGCTACTTGGCACCGTTGCGTTGAGGAAATGTCAGTAATTCCCGGCCATAAAAAAGTGTTGTACACAATTTTATGTAATATGCATAATAAGGATTCAAAATCTTAGGCTCTAATAAACCCTTCCAGAAGTGAGTTGGAAGAGTCAATTTTTAATTACCATGAGCTAGAATCACCCATAGTGACTGAAATTAAGTCCACGTTGCGTCTGTATTGTTGCAAAACAAAATTGAATATCTAATCTAACAAAATTGTGGTTTTCAATACTAAAAGAACCAAAATAAGCATCATATAAGAGCAAATTTGCGCATTCGAAACTTATTCCATTGAGTTGGAATAAAGTCTGAAAGGACTAAGGCCGGCAGCATATTATAAATTGGTGGTTGTTTTTTTTCAAGTTTCGTAAAAGATCTTTTATCGCTTTTATAGTAGGCCTCTAATCTCGACCTAAAAAAACAAAAAATTGAGTTGCAAAATGAGTTTAAAAAAACTAAAAATTTGAGTTTAAAAAGGAAATGGTCCGGAACACTTTTCTTAAATATCTAATGGTCCTACTTGTACTATCATGTTTTTTTTTATTTTTTTGGGGTTTTTTTTGGAAAAGTTTTCCTAGGAATACAATTTTCGGTGTATTGAGGATGTCCGCGACAGGATACTATCCCCTTGACGCAATAGAAAAAAGTATAAGTGACTTCCAGTCATAAAAGTTCTGTTTTCTTGGTTTTTGTGCAGTTTTATCTAATATGCATAATAAGTATTCAAAATCTGCGGCTCAAACTAATTGCAATGAACAGAAGTACCCATAGCAATAGAAATTAAGTCCACAATGCCTCTGTATTGTTGCCAAAACAAAATCAAATGTCTAATCTTATAAAATTGCGATTTTGAAAGAATAAAAATAAACATCATGTAAGAACAAATTCGCGTATTCGAAACTTAGTCCATTGATATGGACGTCAAGTCTGAGCGGGCTTGAGAAAATGATATTTGAATCTAAAATGTTAAAAAATGATCGAGTCTCAGAAAAAAACTATAAAATTTCATTTTGCCTGAAAAACGAATGATCTCGAACCTTTTTCTCTAATATGTAATGGTCCCTTGTATATGATCATGGTTTTTCTAGGAAAATAATTTTCAATGTTGATGACATCCGCGACATGATACCTTTGCCTTGAGGAAATGTATAAGTTTCTACAGCAATAGAGAAATTAAAGTCGCATTGTGACAATGTATTGTTGCCAAAACTGAATACCTAATCCATAATAAAATTTTGGTTTTCAATACTGAAAGATTAAGAATAAACATCAAATAGGAACAAATTTGCGCATTGAAACTCATTGTATTGAAATGGATGCCAGGTCAGAAAGGGCTGAAAAGAGAAGAATTGAATAGTAAATGTTGAGAAATGGGGGGGGGGGAGGGGGCGAGTCCCAAAAGAATGACAAAAAATCCTCATTTAGTTGCCTTTTTCCAATTTCTGTTCGTTTTTGCAGCTGAAGTGTTTGTATAAAAAATATCTAAATTTGTGAATTTCGTGCTGCGCATGGCAATTTCGAAATTACACTACACGGAACATAGAAAACTTCTATTTTAATTCCCTGCTAGGTCATGAATATACTCGCAGCTGTTCAAAATAAGCAGATTAAACAATGATTTTCTCGTAGATTGATTACATGGAAATCAAAAGGATTGCCTTTATTACAGATGACAATAGTTTTATTGTAAACATCCATATACAGAAAAAAAAATTGTGCACAGTACTGAAGGTAATTAAAATTTTTTTTTTTACATACATTATAAGTTTACTACCTGGCTCTGCTTGGTGATATTTTGAAGCATGTCTTCGGTCACTGATGCCTTCTTGGAGATTGAATCGTAAATGTTGGGGAAAAAAATGCATTTACAGGCCGAATTCAGACATTGATTTTCATTATTTTTCATTTTAATACAGTATGTCTTATCCTTTAGTTTAGAAGTATCAATCAAGAAATTTACGAAACAAAATAATTCCTGTGTATGTTTCTAGTTTATGCCCAGAAACGACATTGAAAATAGAAACACAAAAAAAAATTTTTTTTGTTGTTCCTCGAAAACAGCTGATTTTTTAAAATTAAATTTATGACAAGTGCCGAAATGAATGAATATGTTGTTTTCAAATTGAATTTAGGATTCCACACATTCAGGGGGGAGAAATCATCAGACAGTGAAAAATTATGTTTTTGCCAATTAATGAAATCGATGTGTTACCACTTTATGTCATATTTCCAGTTCTTGCTGTTAGGGACAGGTATAACCACGTGGTGTTGAAATATCCCTACAGAAATAAGTCGCAACCAGTAATATCGGAAAATCTTGGTCATTTTCAGCAGATCACCCTGTCATCAGGTCGGCAACAGCCAAGAAAAATGTCAATGTTACTGTGAAAGCCCAAAATCGGCCAGTTCGTGAATGGGCAAATTTCGTTGTAAATTTTTGAGTTCGTGAAGTGGCTGAAGATCTCTGGGCAAAGTCCGAAAATAAAAACTATGATTCGGGGACATCGCCATTCAGCATATTTTTTCTTGATAATGGCAACCCATCATATAGCAGTCACAAAGTCACAATGCGGTAATTTTTTCTCCTTTGAATTTGACAATAAAAAAACTATATTATTATATTTCTTGTTTTCTCTCTCAAATGTCTTTTTTTTTTTTCCTCGTCGCATGTTGCTAATCCAATACAGCTACTGTATATAGCCATGTATCACAATTTAGCTGTGAATAAAATATATTGGGCTTACCGGACCGTCTCACATCAGCACATCGAACATTGGCCAGCCACTTCGTGAATTGGCCGACCAAAGTCCGAATCATTTCTGCAAATCGGACGGGGCCAGAACTCTATGACAATTCACGAAGTGGCCGGCATTCTCGCGAAATGGCGAAAATGCACTTCTCAAAGCGCTTCGGGCTTTAGCAGTAACATCGACATATTGAAACTTCAAGCCACCTCGTATATATTTGAGAACTGCTTATTAATTTTCTAAAAATTGTCTTTTTTTTTTTTAGTCGGGACAACATAGTATTTTTCACAATTTTTTCTTCCACATACAGCTTTTAAAAGACTCGTAGTTGAATGAAATGGCTCTTGATAACATGTATGGGACAACTTGAACTCTCAAAAATTCCTACTAAAAATCACGTAATCTCACTTTTCAGTGACTCACAATAATGTCATCATAATTGAATAGATTCTCAAATATCACGAAAGAATTTTTGGGTTTCAATTATCATCATTCTAATGCCCATATAGAAACTGCGAAAGGTGATTTATTTTGAATAATCAATTATTATCGATCAATTCAAACAACTTCACCACCGCATTCCCTTGTATAGACCTCGGCCAAGCAATATTGTATAAATAAATAATTATTGTGATTTTATATTGAACTTTGTAAAAGACTTCTCTAATATAATAAAATATATATTAGAGAATTATTCGAAATTTCTATTCTAGGACAGATTACACCGAAATGCCTTTTGGTTTTTTTTTTCACCAGCAATGATTAATTTTGATCGTAAGTTTTTAAAAATAGATTAAATTAATGAACGAGGAGCAAATCTCTAGAATTGTAAAAATGTATAACTTGGCTGCTTATATTTCTTCATATTTCTCATTATCGAATACCCTGTATCAGCTTTCAGAGGACTATTAAATTAAAAATTTTACTTATATATATATATAGAGCAGTATTTATCCACACAGATGGCAACTGGATTTTTGCATTTTTTAAACTATTGAAGACTTGTAAACAAGTCTGTCATCCTATTTTCAGGCTACGAATTTTTAACGACATTCTTTAAAAAAAAGAATAATGTAAATTTAATATGATGTAGAAATCCCATTTTTTCGTGCATACATTCTTATTATATAGGCCTACTACAAAATTTGCTCAGTGGTTTCGTATATATAATCCAAAATTTCTCTGGTGAAGTTTCAAATAAATATTTGTGGTGAGCTATTCCAGTGTAAGCCCTGCAAATTTAAAGATTGTAATTCAATAAAAATTATGTTTTCAAACTCCATTGACTTTACGCATCTTAATTTTTATAATAAAAATATGGCCTATACGTCTAGATACGAATATAAATTTAAAAAATAAAAATAATTTACTGATTAATTTCCATTTATGGCTTTTCCTTATTAAATCTTTCATATGCAACTTTAATTCCACCTTATCTGAAAGAGCATTGTGATTAGAAAATATGATCGAATGTGTAACTTAGTTATAGAGAAATATGTAAACAGGTGGGCTTTTCGGCTCACCGAAGTTTCTATTTAGCTCAATGGTAAAGAGGTAAACTGATCACACACACACACACATTGGTGGGTTGCAGCCTTTTGTTATTTATTGACTCAACAGTGTAGGTTTTTGAATTAACTTCAATGGTACCTCAAACCCTTATGCGAAAAAGGGGTGGGGTTCTCTAATTTTAAGGACATTCATAGTCATTTTCGGCCATTGGTCTCCCACCTGGTCAGTCCACTTCTCAGAGGCGTTTCCTGGAAATTTTGGAGGGACAAACAATGAACGTAGCACTCCTTCCCAAAGGGATAGAATTGACCAATCCGCTCTTTCGAAGGTGAAGTAAGCTGGACTACTGAATATACTATAACAGTCTATCCTGGCCTATTGAAGCCAGCGTTTCTCAACCTGTGGTCCGCGAATATGGGACAGGTTATTCGCAGGCAAACTTGAAATTTTTAATTCTAATTAAATTATCATTCAATTGCATGCGACTAATATTACTATTTGTATTCACTTATGTTCAAATAAATTAGACCCACACATACTGTTTGTTAACTTGGTGGTCCACCCAATTTTTTCAACAATTTTTCAGTCCAACTTCTAGGAGTTTCAGGAAAGTTGAGAAACCCAGCTATAAGCCATTTTAATTTGGAGTTCAGTCCCATTTGCCTGTTGAATGTCAATCTTTTTCCAGTCATTTTAATATTTTAAAAACTAAGATGGTTAGTTTAATGTTTCCGAACTCAGGTTTTTGGCCAAGGCTTTCAAAATTTAACAATACACTTGGGTCCTTTCCTTTTTTAAAGACTTTTTTTTGCCCAAAAGTGGCCAGCCGAATTGTGATAGATCATATAACTTACCTTTAAAACGCTTTATTTTTTGGAGAGTAGGTCTAAGAAACTTTTCTTAAATTTTTTTGTATTTTAATTTCCTCATTATTTTTACAAATGTAAAGAAGAACTATAGGCTTATGCATATTTCTTATAATTTTTAAAAATTCGCGTTAAAGAAAAATCAACTTTTTTTCAAATAAAATGTTATTCGGGTTAAACTCAAGTAGGCTACAAAACACATGAAGTAAGAAAAAACAACCAAGAAGATTGAAGATCTCACACTGATCGTTATAACAATATTACTACCCTACAGTGAGTTTTCAGTGTAAGTCAAAAATTCTCATTAATGCGGTGTAATATAAAAACGTTTGTTGAAAAATCAAAATTACGTGCATAACAGTTTACTAATAAAGGAGGCAATGTTTTAACCCTATAGTGCATACTGTTGCCAATTGGCAACATCTACTTTAAATATGTTTCTTTTCCCGTTGCAAATTGACAACTTCGTGTTTGAGACATCCATTATTCTCATTTTTCATTTTCATTCGAAAGCCATTGATAGATAGCAGTAAAACTCTTCAATTAAAAAAAAAGAAACGTAAATCTTCTGCTATCGGTCGAAAAAGAAAATCGTGCAGTTTAGGGTCGAAATGATTTATATGCATTTATTTATTTTTTTACGCTGAAGTTTGCAACCCAATTTTTTTTTTCTGTCTATAGTTTGAATCACAAAGAAGGTAATTATGTATTTGGAAAGTAATAATACTTCAATACATTTATTTTATATGCGATTTTACGTCGTCTGTACATCCCCTTTGAGATCTTGTGTAAGGAATACAATTCACAATAGATTTTTTTAAATATTTTTTCCGGCTTTCTATAGGCTTCATTAATTATGGAAGAAATTATCAGCTCAAAATAAAAAAAAAATCATGCATTGTAGGGTTAAAATTTCAATCAACCTTCAAAATTAAATTTTATCATTCAATAAAGTGAAATTTATAATTGATATTTGAAGTGAAGTTTATTGAAAATCCGTCTCTCATTTCATTGGCATTTTTGTGATTATCTCTTTTTTTCTAATCTAGAAGTTCTCGAACTTTTTTCAGTTTGTGGAGCTTTTGGGAATGAGATTAGAAATTATATATCTCGTGTCACCTCCGACCAATGTCACGGCACATCCTTTGGGAACCACGGCTTATAATCACTCAAGTTATTTAAGAATTTTTACGTTTCCAAGTTTTTCATGCAGGAATAAAATATCAAAGGCTTTTGAATGAATACATATGTGACAAGTCAATGCGCGACATGAAAATTTTCCAGTTTAAAGTTGTCCAGCATTCTAACCATAGCTATTGAATTACCGACTAATGACAGGCCATTCCCTAATTGGCTTGTAACTTTATCAATGTAATTTCATTTATAATGACCGCTTTTCATCCCTTTGGTGAATTAAAATTTGATTAATAATATTTTGAATAATCAAGCCATGTCGAGGTGGAGCTCCGGGACCCTTGATATCATGTTTCCTCCATTAAAATCACTCGTCAGCGGTTAAGATTCCATTTTCTTTTCTGGAATAAAATTCATTGGAAAGTAAAAAAAATAAAATAAGAAATAAGAGAGGAATTTGAATGTGTCTTTAACTTCCATAGTAAGAAGGCTCTGGGTTTTTAATTATTTTTAATCTTAAGAAAGCAATTATTAAGACCTGTCTTTTAAGATCCCCCTGTCGAGATAATGAGCAGCCGGTCAAATTAGCTGGCATACAAATGAATTTGTAAACATGCACTAATGTGGGTATGTTTTCCCGGATATAGTCACACTTGGGAACTGAAAAAGCAAAACGACAACAACAACAAAAAAAACCTGTAAATTTTTCCGGCCGTAGGAGGAGGAGGGTAATCTAGAGCTTTTGCCAGTTTTGTCTGAAGGAGTTGTAGGAGGGACAGGTCCTGGAAGTTGTGCAGTAGCCAAGTAACGAAGGGGTTAGGGAGGTCCAAAAAAGACGTTTTTGGCTTCCCGGAGGTTGGGAAAGCGTGCTTTTGCATGTTGAGTGAGAGGTCGGGGGTGGTGGTGGCGGTCCGGGAATGGATAGCCGGCGCCGGGTCCCAACGGCGCCTGTAATTATACCCAACCGACTGTCTAATTGTTGTGAGGACAATGATAATTTTTATTTAGTTTATTTTTTAATTGGCATCGAAATCGAATTCAGTTTTTCCGCCACTGCCGAAAAATTGGCAGCAAAAAGACGTGAAGGAAAAGCTGTTAAGAACCCCCGCTCACCGGTTATTTATTCGCATGAAGTCCCGCGTCGCCAATCAACGCTAAGCCCGTAACATGCAATTCATTTCTTGGCGAGTAATTTTTTCTAATTGTTATTTCTAAATGCTTGTTTCTTCGTATAAAGATAAAATTTATCAAAACGAAAGAAAAAAAAAATTATCTAGACGTATTTCATAAGCTCTTCTTAAGTTTTACTCTTCTGGGAAACGAACAAAAATGCGAATCCATTAGAATTTACTTCGTGTTACTTCTTTTAAAACTTTAGCAAGTTGTTGAGCCGCAAATATTTTCTTTTTATCCATGACAGACACGTTTCATCATTCTTCACATCAATCATAAGTTAATTTTTTTTAAACATCAATCTTTTCCATCAAAAACTTCCAATCAAAGCACTTTTCAATTCTATTTATACGCACGCGCTCCAATAATCAACCAATAAAAAAAAATTAAGGAATAGAGTGTTGTACAGAAGGCCATTCAAACATCTGAAATACATTCAAGTTTTCAATTTTCGATTACTATACATCCATTTTTTTTGCTCCAATGGTTTCAGGGGCGTCTTAACAATTTCGGCTACTTGGGCTGGGACCCAGACATATTTGGGGCCTCTCTTGCGCTATGATTTTAAAACTTGAAAAAATTGGCACCCCAAATGGCATGATGTTATAGAATGCACAGGATGTTGAAAATTATCTTAGGCTTATACAGAAAGATGAACACATTAAAAAAAACATTAATGAAAATTCAGACATGATAAGAATTTGAAATCAATTAAAGAACATAATTCTAGAACTAATGGAAAATGTTTCCATAACCAAACAACATAGTTCTAGAATTAATGAAAAATATTTCCATAATTAATGGAAAAGAAATTTTAAAATTTTTTAAAAATGATTGAAAATTAATGAGAGAAATAATTTTAGAATAAATGAAAATTAATTCTAAACTAAATGAAAATTAATTCTGAACTAAATGAAAATTAATTCTGAACTAAATGAAAAATAATTCTAAAATGAATGAAAAATAATTTATAATTAAAGAAATTTTTCAGAATTTAAAACCTTGTAATATTTTAGGTCACTTGGTTTCGTTTTCATCATTCTTCACATCAATCAGAATTTTTTTTTAACTCCAATCTTTTCCATCAAAAACTTCCAATCAAAGCACTTTTCTATTTATATGCACACGCGCTCCAATAATCAACCAATAAAAAAATTTAAGGGATATAGTCTTATACAGAAGGCCATTCAAACATCTGAAATACATTTAAGTTTTCAATTTTTGATTACTAGGCCTACATATCCATTTTTTCGCTCCAATGGTTTCAGGGGCGTCTTAACGATTTCCGCTTCCTGATCTGGGGCCCAGACACATTTGGGACCTCTCTTGCTCTATGATTTCAAATTTCAAAAAATCGGTATCCCAAATGGCATGATATTATAGAACGCGCAGGAATGTGTTGAAAGTTATGTAGACTTACCCAAAAAGATGAACGCATTAAATAAACATTAAGGAAAATTCAAACCAGATGAGAATTTGAAATTAATTAAGCAACATAATTCCAGAATTAATGAAAAATATTTCCATAATTGATGATTGAAAGATTTTTGAAAAATCATTGGGAGAAATTTTTCAAAAATCATTCCAAAATTTTTTTGAAAAATAATTCTAAAATTTATGAAAAATTAATTTAAAATTAATGAGGGAAATGATTCCGGAATTCATGAAAAACTATTCTAAAATAAATTAAAATTAATTCTAAAACAAAGGGAAAAAAAATAATTGTAAAAAATTTAAAAAAATCCAGAATTGGGAAACCTTTTAGTACATTAGAGCACTCTATTTCGTTTGAGGTCCTGAGCCCAGGGACCGAGTTTGGCTCACTCTAAAATACACCATAGACTGATTTCACTAATTTCAAAACTAAACATTTTGTTATTCAGAAATATTTGCCGCACGTGGTAATGATAACTTTTTTAATTACAAATAGAACGAGATGGGTCACAAACTTGATCACGTTGTTCATTTGGGGTCGAGGCTGAAAAAGGTTAAGAATCTCTCTGATCTAGATCAACCTTTCGTTATTTTCAGTCTCGGTATTGTTATAATTTTTGGGATAATTAAAACGTTTAAATTCTCGATATCTCTCATATTATTAACAATAAAAAAAATTTTACGCGCGCGTCTTCGCATTTATAAAACCTAGTCAGTATTTTTGACCTTCTCCGTAGATGTAGAGTATTTGAAAAAATATGATATAAATGGCTAAAATGCGGTAAAACTTGAGAAGATTAGTCTTTTGCTCAAGACATTCCCCCAGGAGGCTTTACTAACGCTAGCCTATGTGAACGGGCAGATGGCTGCTTCCAAAAACCAACAGAAGAAAAGAGAGAGAGGAGGGGGAAAAGATTTTTATATATGTGTGCATATATACACAAAAAAATTTTCAACTTTTACAAGAACTTGAAAATTTTCGAGGTAAGCAAAGTATATTCGGAATCATAAAACAAAGGTTTTTCCGCGAGCGCTCGTATACATTTTCTGCAGCCTTTTCCCTGCCTTCCACCATGAAATTGACTTTTGCATAAAGATACTAAGAACATTTGATTAAAGTTCAGCAAAAACATGAAAAAATTAACAAAAAAATAAATTCCGGTCTCCTGTAAATAGCGGAAAAAATTCTCTCTTTTAAAACTTTACTTGTTTCTTATGGGAAACATTCGGATGTTATATGGGTTTCCTTTCTCAGATTTTCTTTAATTTTTCTTTTATGGGCTGATTTAACTGAATTTATTTTTTCTTTATACAGGGTGTCCTGCAAATGCTAGCACGTCTTTTATCTCATCAACCGTCCGTCGTAGAGGTATGATTCGAATTAGAAAAAATTTTCAACAGGCGTTCAAAAATTACCCTGTAACAGTTTTGAGAGCGGAAATACAGTGTGTCAAAAAATAAGTAAAAATATCTATATTTTTACATGGTCCCCGTGTGCTTCAAGAACCCAATTACAAAGTTTTTGCCCTTTCTCTCCTGATGCCATCAAAAAAAATCCATGTTTCTAAGTGCAATATTCACAGAGATATTATAGAATTCGAAAAACGCGAAAGAAAGGAAATTTGGGGAAGAACAGCGTATTAAATGTCAAAATGGTTTTTCAGTCAACAACTATCTAATTGGAAGTTAGAGCACAGGGAAACAGTATAAAAATTTGGTTTTTTTTTTAATTTTGTTACACACTGTATTTTCACTCTCAAAAACCTGGTACATAGTAATTTTTGAAAGCCTTTTGAAATTTTTTTTTAATTGGAATCATACCTCTACGACGAACGGTTGATGAAATGAAAGCCGTACTAGTAATTACAGAACACCCTGTACATAAAATTATGTATATCGTATATACAAAATTTGTGTAACATGTATTATTCGTGTATATGCGTGTTTTATCTCATGAGGCATTGTTCGGTGTTGAATTTTAGAATAACTATAAAACAGGTATTGAAGCTACTAACGAGAGTTTAATGAAATGGATTTTTATATAGAAATTAAATTAAATACCGAAAAAAATCATTGTTGAGGTTCGAAAAGATTATTTAACACCGATTTTTACGGTTGCCGCGGTATCCTAGGGTGCCGTAATAAGTTTTGGGTGTGAAAATATATTTGGCACGCTGATATTTTTCATACACCTATAGAGCACTTTAGAAATTCTAATTTTGATGTGTTTTTATTTCATCTTTATTTTGAGTATCATTGTTTATTTTCGTTTATTTATTATTTAATGTAACAATTACTTCTTTTATTTTCTCCAATTACAACCAGATGTCTGTAGTTGGAAAAATAATAAGATAAATATTTATGGGATGAAGTGATATCGAATATATATGGTGATTCAAAACTTAGGTTGTGTTAGGATTTTGACTCTAACGTCACGACACATTTAGGGTGCCACCAAAGTGCCTCGAGATCAAGCAGAAGTGTCGCAAATATTCGAGACTCCAATTTCATTTCCAAGGGTCTTACGAATTTAACAACTTATTCCCTAATCTAAAAAATTCGCGTGAAAAATAATAATTTTGATCGTTTTAGTACCTTTGGTTCAGAACTTGTTATCCTATCTCTAAAAAATGAATCGAGGCCTCTGCTCTCTCTAGTCCTCCAGATGCAGGCAATGTCATTTTAACGCATTTCTTTTTTGCCGCGAGGCGGAGGGAGCTCATAAAAATGAAATCCGGTTTAAGTTTTCGAAAGTAAGCAGGTAAGTTGGCATGTAAAAATTAAAGACATTTCTAGTGAGGTATGGCCCTCAGAAAAATATTTTTGTCGGGGACCTACCATGTTAATGCGACCCTGCATGTAAGCTTTATTAAGGTTTCTTAATTTTAGGCCGAAAATGGAGTGAGACGTGATCGTTGAAACTTTTTTTGTCCATCCTAATTTTTTTTTTTTAATTTCTTCAACATTCGATTTTTATTTTGTAATTTACAATTCTAGAAATTTTATTCCGAAATTCAAAGCCGCCCCTTCAACTCGTTTAGATGGCATTTGATGTAGGTTTGGCTTCCAGCTGAAAATAGGATCCTTCATGAAAGAGGATCCGTGAAAATCTTTCACAAAAAATCTTCAAAACTATCTAAAATCTTCAATGCTATAATCGTATATGAATAATTGATAGTCTCCGTTGAGCCAGTCAAAAAAATAGGTACGCCAAACTTAGTTGTTATTTTGGAGTACAGTATATCCATGTTTTTCAAGACTTTTTTCCAGCTAATAAGTGTATTTAGAGGAAGCAAAAAATAAATCCTTTTTTCGCTTTAAGTCTTCTTAAATCCTTATTTGAACGTATAGCTAAGAATAAGTTTTAAAGACCGAACATAAAAAATTACAAGGAAGAGACCATAGTAGTAAAAGTTGGAAAATCTGCTGCAAGCGATGAATAAATCAGTGAGTGATTATCTCCCTTTTTTCTTGCTTTTTATGTTGAACGGCTGTAAAAATAGGTAAGCAGCAGCAGCAGTGTCACAGAACTGCTAACTCTCTTTACTTTGTTGCGAAAGAGAGACACATGCTGTTATAGTTTGTATATATTCATCCTGTTTTCCAGTCTCTTCTCCTGTTTCTCTTATAAATCATGACTCTGACAAAGGAAGACATTTTTTTTTTTTAAATTGGGGGAAAAAAGAATTTTTATTTTTGACATGTTCCTAATATCGTCACTCTTCTAATATCTGGTGATATTTTAATAAACATTCGACATGACCGCCGTCCAGAGATAAAATCTGGAGATCGTTTGCGGTCAGCCTGAAGGGAATGGGTGGCATCGGAAAACAGGTTTTAATTTACTGACGGTCAGACTCTGTTATCGCCTGTATTAGTGATTCTCTAACTTTTGCTACCCGTGGCTCTCTTGTCCATGATTCATCTGCGGCTCCCCAGAATAGTTTTGTAGATATTGTTGCATTCATAAAAGAGCCACTTCCAAACCATAAATAGGCGCGCACACACACACATCAATATTTTTAGCTCACCGCGACGCCTCTGACAAAGGTTGGCGATATCCCTAGGAGCCGCGACGCACATTCTGAAAAACACTGGCCTGCAATACGTGTGATCCCGACCGGTGCCGTCTCTACGAATGAAAATGAAATCTGGTCAAAATGTTTGCGAGTAAACATGTAAAAACAGACATTTCTAGTCAGGTCAGGGACAAATTTCCCGGGGCCCATGATGCTCCTAAGACGGCCTTGTTTCTGACTGATTCACATAGAAAATGATGTAAATTTTGTTTAAAAGATCGGCGACACAATTTTTTTACACCACTTTTTAGCTTTTCCCCAAGGAACGAATTTTTACAGCTTAACACATTGAAAAAATGTTGCGTTGTGAATTTTTTTTTTGGTATAATTGCACTGTAGGCCTAACTTCTGTGCATGCTTCAAGATCAGCAGTTGTTTTTGTTGGTCTGTGTTAGGGTCACAGTGCTAAGCAGGAGCCAGTCAGCTCAGTGTCTCAAATTATTACCATTTATCAATGGACTTTTTTTGTGCCTGAAGGGATGGCATCAGGATGACAATTCCAAGATGCACTAATCTCGAACTGTAAAAAAATTGGTTGAAATAGTGCGAGGCATCATTTGGACACTTTGGCCACCATCAAATCCCAAACTAAATCCGATCGGGAGCTTATAAAACTTCATATAGACATTACAAATGAATCTCGGGATTCATTTGACCTTTTCTTGTTCCAGAGGGAGACATTGGTGAATATTGGGCTAAAAAAACAATATTGTATTATGTCATAAAGCAGACGCCACGTGCCATAATTTGTACTAAAAACCGCCCAACACGGTATTGGATTGTGCGACGTTTTTCGTGACAGGCAGTGGTTTTTTTTGGATAAATTTGACTGGAAATGGGGATCATTGTTTGTGTCGATCATTCTTCATTTTCCATCTATAGAGAAAATTTGGTTGTGACAGCATTTGGTTACCACACTCTCGTTTTCACGATTTTGTAAAAGAGTTTGACAGTAGCTATATTGTAAATATTAGGGACATTTGTAAGTTTTTGCAATTTCAAAAACAAATATATTTTCCTTCATAACAAAAAAAAATTCTCAAATATATTTATACCATAGATATTTTATAAATTAATCGAGATTAGAAGATTTAAAAAATACGTATTTTTGAAAACCCACGTGGAAGTTCACTCGCTATATTATTATTGGTTTCACGTCATTTGCATTTCCGACATTATTCCCGATGGCATCGCTGGGTATAATGACACTTTTATTGGGTTTTTTCCGGTGCCCCCCCCCCCCCCCGTAAAAATGTACCATTCCGGTTTCTACCCAATCGGGGTTTTTTTTTTTTATTACATTTCGGTTTGAATATCTACAAATAATTTCCGTGCTATCATTTTGGTTACTTTGAATGCGGTATTGTATAAATATAAGAAAGTATGAAATTTATATAGAATAATTTTTTTTTCCTGAAAAGTCCTCACCATAAAGAAATTAATTTTCAAACCGAAAGCAAAATATACACCACAATGTTAAATACAAAAAAAAAATTGAATAAAGAAGTAAGATTTTCCAAAGAGCAAATATACACACAGGAGAAATTATAAAAATCTAAATTTTCCACGTAACTTAGCTCTAAAATGGGAGCAAACATTTCAGTGAAGTGTTCGGGAATTTTCGAGAGAATGAAAAAAAAAAACAACAAAGAGAAAGAATACTAGGAAAAAGAGTTTCTTTTTGAATGTTTTAAAATAATTAAAAACCCTCAAAATGTCTTTTCTCTATTGTTATTCTCCCAGTTTCGCTGTATTTATCCTACTTTTTTTTTTAATCTTTAATTCTTTATTATTAAAAAAAAAAAAAGTTTTAACCATGATCCTTATAAATTCGAGTCTCTTCTATTCATTGAAAATGCTGGAAATTTTTCTCGGGTAAATTGAATGAATACGTCATAACAAAAACGTATCGCGGAATAGGATTTTATTTATTTATTTTTTTTTTTTTTGCTAGGAGTCGTTTTGAATATTTGAATTTCAATATATCTGAAATCTCGTTAAAATAAACACGTTCGATTTGTATTTTGATCAATGTGGGTTTGAATTTTTTTTAACCCTCTATGGTTCACCCTCACCCCCCCCCCCCATAATAACGTATTGAATTATTTTTTTACAAATACCGATTAAAATCGGTGCTGTTAGCATATTTTTAATTGAAATAATACAGCAAATTAATTAGAGTGAATTGTTTTAATTAGTTACTACGGCCAATCAAGGTAAAATTTTCAATTTTTCTTCATTTGACTGCATAAACTGATAAAATTATGCTTGACAAAGTCTAATAGTTGTTACTTTGAGTTTTATTCCCAGTTCCTTCAATTCAATTCTTAATCTCTGAGCACGTAAAATTTCAGCAGCTCTCGAAAAATTACAAAAATCGACTGTAGATTGAAAAAAAGAAAGTATTGTACTTATACAGCCAAATTTTGTACTGAAATGACACTGAAAGGTGGACGTTCCAAAATACCATAAATAATCAGAGAAGAAATTGATATAATGGATTTTTTGACCATGCATAATCAAATTTACATCGAACTATAGGGGATTAAAAAATAGTCTCTAAAATGTGAATTCATTCACTGAAAAATACCGAAAATTTTTCTCAGATAAATTAAACGTCGATAAATAAATCAGATAAATAAAAAAAAAACGTATCGGGGGAAGAAGATTTTATCATATTTTGTTCGTATATTAAAATATTGTCACATTGAAATCCATATATTCAAAGTACTAAAATTTCGAAACCATCTCGTTAACCATCTACGGTTCGACAAGGAGTTTAAAAAAAATACATTCATAGCTCCATGACGGCTTGATGTATATTGAATACACATGGCCAGAAAATCCGTTATATTAGTGTTTCTCAAAGTGTGCGTCGCGGCTTCTAGGGGCGTCGCGACAAGCTGTAAATATTGATGTGTGGGCCTATTCATCCTTTGGAATGGTTCTTTTATGGATACATAATATTTACTGAACTATTGCAAGTAGCCGTTTACTGAACCATGAATAGGGGCACGGGAGCCACGATTGGCAAACGTTTGAGAACCACTGAGTTATACCAATGTCTTTTCTCCATTTTTTTTAGTATTTCAAAAACTACATATTTTTAATATTTCAATACGAAATACGGCTATATAAGCAATATTTTTTTTTATTCAGAAGGAGTTGATTCTTCGTCATGTAAAATTTTAGCAGATCTAAAAAATGACGTGTTCAAAGATTTGTAAAATTGCACCGAATTGAGGGAATCTGAAATCAAATTCGAAGTAACAACTATTCAACTTTACTAAGCAAGCTTTTAGCAGTTTATAGATCAGACAAAAATCAAAGAAAACTGTATATTTTATCCTTAAATGGTCATTTTAGCAAAAAAAATATATACTATAATTAAATTGCTGTTTTTATGTATTGTTTCAATTAAAAACATGCTAACAGCCCTGATTTTGATCGGTATTTGTAAGAAAACTTCCAATACGTTCTTATGAGGTTAAAACAAACACGATATCGATTTGTGTTTCGATCAGTGCCGATTCGAATTTTTTTCAAGAAATAAATTCTACCACATGTGTTTTATCTTAACCCTTTCATTACGGATTCTTGATGTCTTTTAAAGCATGGAATAGATCCCACTGCGTTGGTATATGTTGTTTTTAGCTCTTCAGCGTCTGGTTTATGTACGATTTGTATGAAGAGCTTCATTCTATTTTTTTTTTTTTTTGAAGTGTTCTTCATCCACCAACGCATTACAAAAAAAATAGAAATGAGTCTAGACGAAGCCAGACGGCGAAAAAAAATGTTTAAAGAAAAAAACGATAAAATAACAAAAAAAAGAAATGGAGAATTTCCTTCGGAGGAGAGAGCAGCGCTTTTAACTCTCTCTCTCTCTCTCCTATCTCTCTTTTCTTTAACCCCATCCTCTCTCGGTTAATGCTCTACCATGCTGTGTTTTTTATTATCATGCTCCTTAGAAGCCAAATGGACTTTCGTGAAGATTAAAAAAAAAAAAAAAAAAAAATCTGCAAAAAAAAAAAAAAAAAAAATTAAGAAAAAATATAATTTTTTTCTCCTTTGGTCGTCCTCTTGAGGGGGAAAAAAAACGGGGGAAAAAGCGCTTGTTTTTCATCATCTTGGCGAAAAAAATGATTTTTTTTTTCTTCTTTCGGGAAAAAAAATGATTTTTTTTTTTTGCATTTTTTTTTCTTTTTTTTTCTCATCGTGTATCGATTTTTTGGGGTTTTTGTACGTGTACCGTCTCCTGATGCAGTGCAGTATTTGCAGTGTTTTTTTTTTGTCTTGTTAAAGTCGAGGAGATTTATTAAATTTTTTTTATTATTATTTTTTTTTCTAATTAAGGTTTTTTTAGGTGTTTTTCTTTTTTGTTCGGAAGGGTTATCGATTTTTTCCGGTTTTTTCATGTTTTGAATTTTTTACGAGTTTTTTAAAAAAAAAATTAGTCTTGTGTTTCAGATTTTTTTTTTTTGTTTTTGTTTTTTTAAATTTTTTTGATGCGATGCTGATTTATTTTTGATAATTAGTGTTTGCTTAGTTGAAATGAAATTTCTATGTATATGCCCTTGTATGTTCTTGAAACCGATCCGTGAGTGATGAAAAAAAAAACTCATTATAATCAACTCGGTTTACGTTTTCGGTATAACGAGTTTTTTTTTTTTTTACCAATTGTTTTAATCTGTGTAAATTATCAGATAACACAAGCTATACTATTGGAGTGAAATTTTATCTATCCGTTTTTGTAACGAGATTCCGACTTTTCCATGGGATACAAACGCGTATGGATACCTCTACAATTAGATATTTTTATTACACCATTAATGAAAAAATTCACAGGTTTTGGTAGGCCATTCGCAGGTTTGGTTTACTGCAGAACCACAAAAAAAAGCTCCTGTGGAACCCAAATTATAACTACCATGATGCGAGGTTCTTGTAAATAATCTTTTTAATAAAGTCTTAAAAATTGACACTAGATTAGTCTTCCGAACTTATTTGTCTCGTCGCCCCCTTCATAGAAAACTTTTCTAGTGCCCCCTCCCCACTCTTTCTAGGACGACCTATGGGATCTCATGCTGTATTTTTACCGCCCTCCTGGTCTGTGTTCCATTGCCCTCTAAGAGGCACTGATATAGATCCATTTTTGGAGCAGTCTCTCAAACTTATTTTTTTCTCTCCGGCCCCCTTTTAAGGGGTGTGGAAGAAAAAAAAATTATCCTTTTTTTTCCCCCGACCCATAGAATCTTATATTGCACCGATTTCTACTACCCATGACCCCCACAAGAGTTGGGCAGACAGAGCTCCGGCTTAATATGATTCTTTTTCATACTATAAATTCGCAATAGCTTAATCAGCGGCCCACCAAAGATCCTAGCCTAGGAGCCCTGTTTCAGTACGTGGTGGGGGGCGCATGCATCCACTGCTCAATTGGTAAGTTCCACCCCAACCCCCGTGGTGCCTTAATGAGAGAAACAAAGTATACCCGGGATCTTCGAAGCGCTATTCACTGTGGATTTTTCATAATTTCCAATTTATTACAATCCTGCACATAGGATTCATTGTACTCGTTTCTTCTGCCGCTGCTCCATTGGTAAGTTCCATCTTCCCATGGCATCTCAAAGGGAGGGCCACGGGCTCCTTGAAATCTTGGAAGAGTTTTGCGTAATCTGGTTTTTAACATTTTAAATTCAATATTTCATTTTTTTTTTCATTTTCGTTTGTTGACAATTCGATTCGGTTTTTTACCACTAAGACGTTTTCACAGAAATGAAAGGGGGGGGGGGAATGTGCTTGAAAATTCATCAGCAAACTATAGGTCAGGGGTTTTCAACACATGGCCCTCTAAGCTTTTTGTAGTGGCTGCCGATGGAAGGCTCTACATAAATACAGAATTTATACAAATACCCCGAAAAAGACATCAGTGAGGAAAAACTATCCCAAAATTGGTGAAAGAAATAATTTCAAATTTACTCTTAAAAAATATTTCTCAACTATTGAGAGAAAAATGATTTCATGATTATTAAAAGTATTTTGCAATTCATGAAAATTCATAATTATTAAAAATATTTTTAAAATCGATGAAAGAAATGTTTTCAGAATTGATTGTTTTTTTCAGAATTAATGACGGTTCATACTAAATATAAATAATTATTTATATGGAAATAATTATTGAATGAAAAAAAATTACTTCAGAATTCGTGGAAATTCATATTCACTGAAAAAATAATTTCAGAATTAATGAAAACTCATATTTATACATAATGAAAAAATAATCTCATAATAAATTCTCTGATAATATAGGGCTACACTGATCGAGTCGTAGCCCAAAGGCCCATCCGTCTAAACGCCACTGTGTGAATGTAGATACCGCAGTATAGTATAGCGGTTGTGTACCCTGGGGCTTCATGGAATTTTTTTTTTGATCCGCAATGTCTGAAAGTCCGAAGACCCCTGGCATAGATGGTGATATCACCCACTCTGACAAACTCTTATGGTTTAAATAACGTTTTTTTTTGGCATGTTGTCTTTTTGAGTGGTTTCAAATCGTAATCTGATAGGCAATAGTATTCATAAAAATGGTATTTTTAGTTCATTTCTTTTATTAGCTACCGCCGATTTTTCTCATCAACCAATCTAAAAGTATACTCCAACAACATAAAGACAAATTTCTTCTAAATCATCCGCAAGCATTAATACAAAAATACAAAAGAACAACAAAATCTATTACTGCGTTCGTGACGATGTACCGCTTTTCAGTATCGTAACTGATTGAAAAACAATCGTTAATCACGCCATGTTTTGGGATTATTTTTTTCCCCACGATGTATTTATAACGAAAAAATATTACGGTGGGAGAGAAAAATATATACACAGTATCCATAGCTAGAGATAAAAAAAAAAATAATAATAATAATAAAATACAATAAAAAAAACAAAACATTTTCAATCTCTCATTTTTCGTACAGTGCGAAGCGAGGAAAAACGTCTCTGGTTTGCGTGACCTCTGGGGTAGAAAAAAAAAAGGGTTAAATCAGAGAAAATGGACTGGGGGCCCCAATAATATATATGTATTTAAAAAAAAAAAATACATATATATATCAGAGCCTTAATAATTGTCGTGCGGTGTCACGGCGTCCGTATCGAATTTTTAGGTGTGGCTATCCAGGGTGGACGAGGGGGGTGAAAATGGGAAAGCGCGAGAGCGCAGGAAAAAAAAAACACAAAAAATTGTGAATTACTAATGGCAGGAAAAACGACCGAAAAAAAAGAAAAACGCGAAAATTACAGTCCATTGTGTTGTTGCTTCCCAAAAAGACAAAGGCACTTATTTTCTCTTATTTTATTATTATATATTGTTTTTTTTTTTTTTTTCTCTGTGCTGTGTTCGTTCGCTCTCTGTCTATCTATCTATCTATGTAGCTCCGCGTGTGTCTGTCTGTGTGTGCGTGTATGTAGTATACCCCAGAGAGAGAGCGCGAGCGAGCTCAACCCTTTGCGCCCAGAAAAACTAACGTAGGTAGTGGATGGCGGGCGCAGATGATGTAGAAGCGCGCTTACTTACTTACCCTCGCCTCCCATACAACCCCCCGACGTCTGTCGGATCACGCGAGCTAACCCTTTCCCTCCGGTCTCAACGTTTTTGGCTCCCGATCTCTTCCGGGGTTGCCGCGATTGTCGGTTCATCGCCGGTTTTTTTCTCTTCTTCCCCCCCCCCTTTCGGAACGAGAGGAAAAAAAAAAATGCTCGCCAGCCTCGACGCGCGGGAGGCTGGCGGGGTTTGGCGACGGCGGCGGCGGTTGCAATTCGTTTTTTTTTTGTTTCTTCTTTCTTCCCCGCGTTCGAGAGAGAGCGCTCGCTCTCTTGCGCTCTTGTCTTTGATACTTTTTTTTTTTTTTGCTGTTTTTCGGAGCGGGAGAGAGGATTTTTATATATTAGTTGGTTTTTTTGTTTATTTTTTTCCGTTTTTGTTCTTTGTGCGTATGTGTGTGTGTAAAAATATATTCGTTTCTCCGGTGGATGGACGTGGGTGTGTAGGGTGGAGTCGTATTTTTAGCCGCCCCTCCCCCCCCGCTCCTGTCCGTCCACACACACACACCTTAGCTTCCTCTCTCTCTCTCTCTGCGAGGCATCAAAGGGTTAGTGCTAGCTGCTTGCTTGCTTTGCTTCTGCTGCTGCTACGGGGACTCCCAAAAGTGGACACACGAAACTATTTTTTTTTTTATCCATGATTTTTATGTAATGCTCTTCCATTTTGATTTTTTTTTTTTTGTTTCGTGTAAATTGTTAAGCCTGCATGATTTATGATTCTCTATTCAGTTTTTTTGTTGTTGTTGTTGTTGTTGTTTTGTAGATAATGTGAGCGCTCTTTGAGGCTTTGGATTCGGAATTTTTTTATGTGTGTGTGTGTGTGAATGTGTCTTAATATATTCAAACGCTCGTTTCTTTGAATGTTATTATCATAAGATCTCACTTTTCTTCTGCGATTACCTTCTGTGTGTGGATTATGGAATAAGTCACGGAAATATTCGAATATTCCTAGAGGAATCTTTAATTGTTATTCGGGGGTGTGTGTGTGCTGAGTTCATCCGTGTTTTGTATGGTGTGAGATTTATTGTCGTGATGTGTCTTGGTTATTTAGGATATTCCCATATTGTCATCGAAAATTTCCCGGGGCTAGGGTATGATGTCTAAGAATTGAGCAAAAAATTTACATCACTGAAAAATTTCAATCGAGCGTATTTAGCGTGCATGAGACGAAACATTTTTGAAGGAATATGAGGTTTATTAAATATTTTACCTGACTTTAAGGCGGCCGAATTTCGTAAAAATTTTGATTTTAACACAATATTTAACTTCGATTCGGTAATTTTTGGGGGGAAAAAAGAGATTAGCGGAATATTTTGCTTTAACTTCATAGCAGTAAATTTTCGGGCAATTTTTTGAACGAAATTGAACTTGAGGAGATATGCTGCATTACTTCGGGGCTGCAAATTTTCGGACAATTTTTTCCTTTAATTTGAGTTTGATGAAATATTTAGTTTTTCAGTGGCGTAAGAGACTCTGAATACAGTGGAGTTTTTAAGGTACAATGTTACGGAGAGAGAATTCTCTCTGGGTTTTATAACCGCGTGGTTCGATTGTTTTGGTAGCCAATGATTCGATTTTTTGGCGATGGTGGGAAAACTTTCTCGGTTTCGGAATTTCCAGTTTTCCACGCAAAACTTTTGCCCGGGATATTTATTTGGCGAGTTTGTAACCGAGCCAAATAACACGCTGCTTGTTACGAAAATTTTTGAAATACACGCGCGAATATTTTTGTCCGATTGAAATGTAAAAAATAATAATCCAGTATAGCTCCGACGTTTGTTACATAAGCTAATAATAAAGTACTTTTCGTAAGAGATTATGATATAAAATGAAATTTAAAACGAAAAAAAGGGGGTTTTCCATAGCGGAATATTTCCGAAGTTACGACTAAAAATATTTTTCCCCCTCTAAATTTAGATTTAATGGAAACATTTTTTTTTTCCTTCCTAAATCCGTTAGGAGTTGATCGCTAATGTTTTCGGGAGAATTAAATTCCGGAGAACAGGAATGAAAAAAAAAAACGGGGGGAAAAAAAAACAACACGTGAAAAGAGAGGAGAGACTTCGATCGAAAAATTCAGGTTCGAAACAATTTCATGCTTTAACCCTTTCTCTTGAAGAGCATAACTTCAGTTTTAGGAGGATAGTAGAAAAAATAAAAAAAAAATTGGATACGTACGTAATGGGTTAAAAAGAAGAAAAATGGGGCAAAAAAAAAAATGCCGTTGCCTAGCAACACCCGTTAAGAAGCCTTCACTTTTCTTGGATGTCTGTTTTCCTGTGGCGCTGCGATCGGGGAATTGGGATAGGGAAAAAAAAAAAAAATTGGGGAATGAGAGGAAAAGACATCATCAGCAAAGAGCAGCAGCTCGTACAAAGCACAACGGTATAATACATTTAAAAAAAAAAATGGTGGAAAATAGAAAGAACCAAGTGGAGAGAAAAAAATGGAGAGAGAGAGAGCTAGAAATGCAGAGAGATATATAGAATTAGTATGTGTGGAGAGAGAGAGAGAGGGCAAAGAGAGAGAGGCAAAAAAGCAGTATATTTAAATGCGGAGCTCCACTTGTTATAGGAAAAGGGTTGAGAGAGAGAAAGAAATGTGTTGGGGCAAAAAAAAAAAAATGATTCTGGTAGGGAAAAAGAGAGAGAGAGAGAGAGCTGGAGTGAAACCGACTCTCCCCGCCGTGAGGCGCTGCAATCGTTCACGTAGCCCTTTAGCGCGCGCTGTTCGGCTGTTGCCACGAGTTCTCTCTCTCTCTCCTCTGTAAAAATGGGGTTTTTTTTCATTTTTATTATTATTATATGGTTTTTTTCATTATTATTTTTCGGGCGCTCGATATATATATATAAGCGAGAGAGAGAGCGCGCGGAGGAAAAAAAAAAAATGGCGGAATTAAATAAGGAAAAAAAAAAGTGTGTGCTGGGAAAAAATAGAGGTTTATAAGAGTGAAGATTCAGGAAGAGGAGGTGGTAAAAAGGGTTGAATTCGCTTTTGTGTGTTGTGTAATTTTTTTGTATTTTTGTGTTTTTTTTTTTTTTTTTTTTTTGCTTCCTCTAGAGCTCTGGCAAAGGCCTAAGAATCTTCTCTCTCCGCCATTTTTCTTTCGGTTATATTATTATAAAACTCTGGTCTTTCGCGCCTAATTGCACTTCTTCAATTTTTATGCAGGTAGAGCATAGGCGTGAATCGGAGAAGAACAAGAATTTTTAGTCGCTGCAGTTTTTTGCTGCTATTGTTATTATTTTTTTTTTTGATATATGCAACTTACACGTATTCTGTTCGGCCATAGCATCCCGAATCTGAGCTTTACCCCGTTGTTGTTCTGGAAAACTGATGTACGTGCTACTTCACTTTGCTGCGCCTGCGCTTTTTTGGGGTTCTCTTCATCCTCCCCCCCCCACCCCCCCCCCCCAGATCTAGTTTTTAGTTCGTTTTTTTTTTTTTACCTTAAAAATGAAAATTATAATGTCCTGTTGGGTTGGTTCCTCCTGGTGGTTTCTATGGGTTGAAAAATGGGTTTTTGTCTTTACGCATCGGTTAACTATCTCGAGGTGACCAGTGTTTTATGTCTGTCCTTGATGATGAGTTTTCGGTTTTATACCGTGGAATAGAGAAAGGGTTAATTTTTGTGGGGTTGTTTTTTTTTTTTTGTTGAAAAAATTGTTATATGCGGAACGAGCGGAAGTTTGCGTCGAGTCCCGTTGTTGACCATCTGGTGTGGGATTGCGTGATAACCGGTTCTCGTGAACAGCAGTGTGAGATCTCTGAAATGACGTTGATGCGTTGTTGCGTTGAGAGAAAGACACACATGTTGAAATCGTGATTGAAAAAATGTATGGGATGATCTCTCTGTTGTCCGCCGGCAGTGAGGAAAATATCAACGTTAAAAAGAATGAGTAGAATCTGTTGAGCATTAAAATTTTTTTTTAAATCTCAACGTCAAAAAAAAAAAACTAAATGTGATTCAAGATCTAAAAAATTATCAGATTTCAACGCTGAAAAACAGATCTCAACGTTAAAAATATGAGTTGAATCTCAATGTTAAAAAAAGGGATAGAATCTAGATATTATATAAAAATAGAGAAAGAAATATCTCGACGTGGTGTGGAAAAATGAGAGAAATATCAACGTCAAAGGATGAGCTGAATGTCAATGTTAAAAAATGAGAAATTTCAATGATAAAAAATGAGAAATTTCAATGATAAAAAATGAGAAATTCCAATGCTAAAAAATGAGAAATTCCAATGCTAGAAAAAGAGAAATTTCAATGCTAGAAAATGAGAAATTTCTACTTATATAAAAGGAAAAATCTCTGTGCGCTAGAAAATGAGAAATCTCTGCTGAAAAAAAAGAAAAATCTATGTGCTAAAAAAATGAGAAATATCTGTGCTAAAAAATGAGAAATCTCTGTGCTAAAAAATGAGTAATCTCTGCTAAAAAATGAGTAATCTCTGCTAAAAAATTAGAAATCTCAATGTTTAAGAAAAGAGAAATCGCAACGTTAAATAATTAGTAGAATCTAACCTTAAAAAATTAAATGTCCTCAATGTTTTAAAAATGAGTAGAATCTCAACACAAAAGAAATTAGTATAATCTCAATGTTAAAAAATGAGAAATCCCGACGTTAAAAAAATAAATGAAATCTCAATTTAAAAAAAAAAAAGTGAATGGAATATATCAATGTTAACCCTTTATCTACGACATTACAACAAATTATAATAGGAAAAATACCATGATAATAATAAATAATTATGTAAATTATTTGGCAGGACATGTTGGTTCTATAATAAAAGAAAAAAAAACCGTTTTTTAACAGTTAGTAGGCTACATATAGAAAATTATCTCGCCTAGTAGGCTACTTTAACCCGATGGTGCTTTAAAGTACTAGGTAAGATAATTTGTGTTATTTACGAACTAATTGTTTGAGAAACTTTTTTTTTTCTGTTTTCAATTGGAAATAAAAATGACCAAAAATAATTTACATGATAATTATTATTAAAATTTTCTTTTTATTCTACTTCCCATAATGCAGAATTAAGTGTTAAAGTACCGTTGGCTTAAAAATGATTAAAATCTCTACGTTAAAAAAAAATGAATAAAATGTACTAGAATAGTTAATATTATCCATACAAAGTAATCATGAGTAATTTTATTTTTCGATTTCCATTCTCTTGATTTGAAATTTGGAAGAAAAATCGATTGTTTGTGAAATTTCACGCTGTTATTATTTCCACCCTCAACAAAGAAATTATATATATATGTGTAATTAATTTTTAAATAAAGACATCTTCTATTTAGCAATTGCCAAATAGGAAGTTACACAGTATACTAACTCTGCTCCAGAAAATAGTATAAAATATAAAATTAACACTTGAATCTTTGCCTGCAGCTTTTGCACTTCACATATGCGGTAGATAAAGGGTTAACAGCAGTAGAATATGATAGAATAATGAATATTAATACAAAGTGAATCTACTATCTCTCATCTATTTAATACGTTATTGATGTGATTTATATAATCGTAATTTTATTTTTTAATTTTTGTCGGCGTGATTTTAAATTCAAAAAAACATTGTGTCTAGGTGAAATCTAATGCAGAGGTTTTTTTTTCACCATACGTGTAGAAATAAAGCAGATAAAATTAAAATTTAAATAAAAATGTGAGCCTTAAATTTATTTTGAACAAAAATAGTGAATTTTATATTTTTTCAATTTTTCAAATCCTCAAGAGTCTTGACACCTCTTGATTCGTTGCATTGACAAAGACGCACATGTTGGAATTCTGATTTGAATTAATTGGCTATAATGTAGTTCACTCGATGGTATCCACAAGTTGGCGTCCATCACGGATTGCTTGTCGCGAAATAGGCATTTCGTAGCTAATATTCATGAGTTACCCCCCCCCCTTTATAGCTTTCTTCTAGCCCATTCATTTCCCTTGCTCTATTTTTCATTTGTTCAAAAAGCTTTGAATGTGAATCAATTTGAATAGAATCACTCTTTTAAAGGCGTTGGAATTCTCGGCTTTTCTAATGCCGCTACCAATCAAAATAAAACACGGAAAAAATGTAGGGGGGGGGGGCTTTTATCCAGGAAATACTAAAAAAAAAATAAAATTAACACTTGAATCTTGCCTGTAGCTTTTACATTTCACGCATGGACCTTTTTCTCACTCCGATTCACGCTTTTATGTTTGTGTAATATATGCAGATTATGCAAATTTTGTTCTGGCACAATGCGATTGCGAACTTCGGAAATACCGCTCCGTTCGTTTCTTCATTTCTTGGTTTTTTTTTGTATTTTGTATTTTATTTTAAAGAACATTTTAAATGCGAGTTAACATCAACTCTTTGCTTTTGGAATGGTGATTTTTTTTTTTTTTTAAATACGCGTGTTTTTTAAAGTTTTCAATTTATTTGTTCGTTTTTCAGTTCGAGAAGTTTATTATTAAAAACCCCACCGAGAGATGAATAGGAGATAGTTGACGAGTCATGCTCTTGAACTGTCTGCAATTGAAGGGTCTTCTCTTTTTTGTAAAATATCTGAATACTTATATGTATGTGTTAATTAGATTATGGTTATTGATTCCTTTTGTTTGAATCGAGGTTTTTTCTCTATCTCTTAATTGGTGTCACTTTGAATGCCTGATGTCTTTTTTAAGGCCCATGAGATTTGAAGGCCTTAAATTGCTCTTTTTTTAAAATAATTTTTGACCATTGTCCCTGGTGTTCATAGAGCAGGGGTTCGTGATAATCTTCAGCCGCGACCCAAGATCAACAACGCGATCAAGTGAGATCAGCGACTCAAATAAGAATTTTCATATTAGAAATAGACTAATTATATTTCTGAATATAATGAAATGTGCTTAGTTTCGAAATTAGTGAAATTAGCCCATGATGTCTTGGCAGGTGGACCAACAGGGCCCAGGGACCCGAATCAAATCGGAAAAGCTCTAATTATCAAAAGTTTCCATCGATTCTGAAATTATTTCTTTTTTTTAAGTTCTGAATTTTCATGAAAAAAAATTCTGGAATTTCTTTCTTGGAAATTCTGGAATTATTTCTTTCTTGAGTTCTGAATTTTCATCAAAATTCTGGAATTATTTGTTTTCAATTATTTTTCATAAATTCTGGGATCATTTTCCGTTAATTATAGAATTTTTTTTCATTGGGATTATGTTGTTCGTACATTAAAATTTCGAATTCCATCATGTCTAAATTTTCGTTATTTTTTTTAACGTGTTCATGTTTTTAGATAATTTTCGGCATTGCTGTACATTCTAATAACGTTCCATTTTGGAGGCCCAATTTCTCCAAAAATGCTATATATAAAATCATATCTGAAGAAAGTCCCCCGAAATCATTAAGACCCCCCAATGAAACCACTGTTATAACAAATGAATTTATAACCTCAATACAAGCGGATGAATACGACTCACCTCAAAGGCAAAATACGACCCCTTGAAGGTTAAAAACCTTCAATTAAAAATTTGAAAAACTTTTCTGATTATTCTTTGCGGGAATAACTTTTTTCTTCGGAAATATTTCTGAGACATTTTTGTCGTTTTCCACTCCCATAATGAGATCCACCCCTTTTCATCGCATTTATTTTTCCTTAATTTTTTTCCCCCTTGTAAATTTAGGAACCATTGAAAAGATTAAAGGTGTGCAATGAAGTGCCTTTGTCCTCGTCGCCCCTCCTTTTTAACCCTTTCTGTAACAATTCACACACATTTTCAAGGGGGGGGGGGTCCTTTCACCGCCCGAAACGGTCACGCAGTTAGTTACCTTCAGAACGTAGTTTACGGCCTATCACGCTAACCTCCGATTACCGAGTGTGCCTTTTATTTGATTTTTTTTTTTTTACGGCTCTCTCTCCTCTTTAGCCAAATGTATGAGTGTGTCCATCCAAGTCCGTGTCGTTCTATAAGGACGTTATGATTTTATTTTTTTTTTGTTTCATCAATTTTTTTACTCTTCATTTTTGTCCATATATGCCATCTTCGACATCACGAATCCTTTTGGTAATGGCCTCTTCCTCCTCTTGCTGAGAAATTACATCTCAGACTCTTATCTAAATTCGAAGAACTCATTATTTTATGTATTAAAAAAATTTCCGTTTCGCTTTGAAAAATTTTATTAGGGATTCCTGGATTTTTTTTTTTTTTTTTTTTGAACTTTTGATATTGACTTGTGATTTGTTATTAAATTTCTCTCGTTTACGCTATCAAGTCTTGAAATTGAGTTTTTGGTACTTTGATGATGCTGTGCAATAGCTGTTTCCGAAATAACCTATGCGATAAGTGCAATGCAAAAAATTATTGAATAAAATGCAAAATTTTCCGGTATCGGGATGGTTGAAAGTATTAAAAACATTGGCAAAGAAATAGTATTGAAATTACGATGACTGTGCAATCTGGGAAAGTTAACCCGTCATGCAATAATAAGGACAGTGTGAAATTTTATTGAAATCGACTGAGATATCTTCTGTCCCTTCAAAATTGAAAAATTTGTGCTCTAGATCTACTTAAGAATATACAGGGGGAAAACGGAATTTTTCGCGAATCAAATTTTGACATTAGGATCGTGTTCACGATGTGGCAATTAGAAATGCGTGAGATTTTTCATAAATTTAGGTTAATACCATTTATCTTTATCATGGTGGAAATTTGGAGTAGGTATTTAAGGGAGATCGGGGAGGATAGTTAAATCTTCACTATTTATTTCAGGTATGTAATTCATACCAATCTAAATATTTGATTTTTAAACATAAAATTTGAACAATTGGCTATATATTATGAACTTGTGAGAATGCAGAAATATTGCTTCTCTTAGGAAATGTAAGTGTTTAAAAAGTGAAATATATAAATAAAAGAAATAGCGCCAGTAAAATAAAATAAAAACCAAAACAATAAAAAATTGCTTATGAGGTAAAAATCAATTTTCTTCAAATAAAAATTTACGAAACGGAAGAAAACTGCAAAGGAATGTAGCATCTATCCCCAGTCCGTTATAATATATTATTTTCATAAAAATTTCTAACAGTGCCAAAAAATGTATAAATCAAGTATAATATAAAGACTTCGTTAGCTTTAAAATCGTTATTTACAGTTCGAATAAAATCTATAATCACTTTTGTTCTTAAAAATAAGCGTTAGTTTACATATGAGACGTTAGTATTCTATAAATGCAGCTATGAGAGAAATAGCAGTAAATGTAGCACAGAAGAAGTAAACAGACTTTTTTCGTTAGCTTTTCGGGATACACACAAAGTAGTCAGTAAGGTTGATTTCATATTCAGCTATTCGAGTGTGTCTGTGGTCAATGGTTTCCTAACAGGACTCGGTCTAGTCTCCGAGTCCGACAGGAATCCCCAAATTATGGGAAATTACGCAACTTTTCTAATATAATAAAGTAGGCTCAAGAAGGCCCAGAAAAAAAGTTTGGACTAGCCTACAAACTAATCCATGCAGCCATGGATATGGCAAAGACAAAGAAATAGCAACATTTCTGCCGCATAACGTCTCTTATACGTATTTGAAAGTAAAATTGATTATAGATTAGCATAATCAACGACTCTACAGCCAATAAAGTCCCAAATTTTTACTTAATTTATCAATTTTCCTGTATTTTTGAAAATTTCAGGAAGCATATTTTTTGAAATTGTCTGAATTCCAACCAGAATACAAAAGTTAACTGAAATTTATGAAATTTCGCGCATTTCTTACTGTCATCATTGGTCAACACACGCTTTTTTTTTTTGCTATTAGAATTCAATCCGTAAAATTTTGTTTATTTTCTGCAAATTCATTAGTGAACTCCCGTTTTCGAACAAATTTCCGGATTTTCTTCAGCAGTGAAGGGACAGAACATATCAATCGATTCTATTCTTATATACATAGCAGGTCACCTTTAGATTTTGGCCACTACAATTTCGATTTTTTTTTAACCAACCCAGTTCTCCAAACCATATAAAGCTCGTCGATGCCATTAAGTCTGGAAAATGTTTCTGGCACCTTAATGATGCTGATCCGTAGAGTGTCTCGAATTGACCGGTGACCAATTTGTGACACTATTCAAATCTTACGATTGTCCTAGTCACAGCTGTAATACCCAATATGGAAAGCGCATATGAAAACAAATACAGATTTTTTTTTTCTTTTGAAATGAGCACTTATCACGATGACATTGTTGGCACGCGTGTGTCTGTGACACCTGTCACGTCGAAACCCCAATTAAGAATATTCCTTTCAGCAAATTTTTTAATCCATTTTTTTTTTTTTTTTTTTTGTCATAAGAATATCGCCGGTTATTGGCTTCTCCAATGCAAAATACAATATACACGAGCTACTATTATCGCTTCTTTAAAATTCTTGTCAACCAGTTCCCCATCGCACACATTTTGATTTTTGTTATCAATTATTATTTTTCATTTTAGTGCACACGCCTGCGGGGGTATACTTTCCTCGTGGACGTTTTGTTGATGTCGTAACATTTGACGCGTTTCCTTAAAAATTAAATCTGATGCTTTAAGAAATTGCTCGATAATAACACCCTTTTTTTTTTTTTTGGTTTTGTTTTTACGAGCTATAATTTTTATGTGTGTGTGTGATTTTTCGGACTAATATCCACCAGCGCCAAAATCTAATTAGACATAGAGTTTGGGTTTTCTCCCTCTCATTTCTAGGTGATGAGACGCACTCTATTTTAAATGTGTCTCAGACAAGACGTTTTTATGAAATGGGACGTTTTTTTTTGTTTGTTGTTTAACTATCATCTGGTATATTATACATACCTATTTATTACATCGTCTCGATGTCTTTAAACAATAGACGGGTTGGGAAGGGACTATATCAAATCCAAGATACTAGTTTTTGGTCTGCTTCAAGTTTTGCGTTGTTTACACGTGTATGATTCCCATGGGACGTCAACGTTTTTGTTTGAGATTTTTATCAGTTTTGTGTCATGGGATAGTTACGAACTGACAAGAAAAGAGTTTTTGTTCAGCCTTAATAATGTATATTAATTTATCTAGTCCTAAATTTTAGAAAATTTGATTTTTTTTTTTTGTGTGTGTATTTTTCTGCGTGTAATTATAGGTCCTGGTTTCAAGACTTGCAAAAATGTTTTTTTTTTGTTTTTCTTGGGAGATCAATCATAATTTTGAATGATAAGTATCGGTGATGCTTCTATTCACTTGAACATTGAATGCTGTCACTTCATAGTGAAACAATCTCTTTTTTTTGTTGTTGTGGAATAGACAATC
Source organism: Pholcus phalangioides (assembly GCF_987345545.1). Taxonomy (NCBI): domain Eukaryota; kingdom Metazoa; phylum Arthropoda; class Arachnida; order Araneae; family Pholcidae; genus Pholcus; species Pholcus phalangioides. The sequence goes on along the minus strand of NW_028301610.1, from coordinate 27,320,282 downwards.
GATCTTCGAGAAACAATTATTCATTTTAATAGTGAACTTTTGACCAATATAAAGTTCTGCCAACAATCAAAAAATTTTCCAACCCGATTTTTCATCAAAAACAACTAGAGAAACAGGGCTTGAACAACCACAATTAACCTTTTAACGGCCAGTGTTCCCAATGGGGAACATGGGTTTTATTAATCAGAAAAAAAATATTTTTTTTGTACATGAAAGCACTACATTTTTTTCCCGAAGGTGTAAGATTCCAAACTTGATTTGCAAAACAAAAATTTCAATCATTTCAACGTATTTTTATATTTTTACACTATCAATTTAATTTTTTTAAATCACCTATTTTTAAGGAAGAACAAAATTCAATTTTATTGTTTCTAATTTTAATGTTTATATGGACACGAGCAAGTTCAGAAAACATATAGGGAATTTTTTTTCCATGAATTTTTTGACTGATGTCTAAACTGAAAAATCAGAAGAGGAAAAAATTATAATAATCAATCTAAATCTGAATTTGGCTGGTAAAAAAGTTAATTTCAACCATTATTTGCATGAACATACGTGCCGTATTTCCGGATAATACCCGTATTTTCACTTAATAATATATTATTAGTAGACAAGAAAATTTTTGAAAAAGACTGGAAAAACAACTGGCAACTAGATGGGTATTTTTCCCACTAAATGGCTGAAAAAAAGACCAGATCTAGTTGGAAAATAACTGATTTGGCAACACACTGCCAATATAGGACCAGATTATTGGTTGCGGTAAAGGGATTCTTCATACTGATGTTAAGAAAATCACTTAATGAATATACTCTTTATTAAACCTGTGTTTATATTTTTTGCATTTACAATTTCTGTCAGGCGTATATATTGACGATTTTTCTTGTTTTTACTTTATTTCAGTGGCGATGACGACCCAGCCGACCAATGAGTCGGAGTTACAGTTGTACAGGGTCCTACAAAGGGCTAATCTCCTCGCCTACTACGATACTTTCATATGTCAAGGTGAGTCTCTAATTAGTCTATTGCAGTTTTTTTTAACTGGAAATTTTTCAGGTTCTTGTACAGTTAGAAATAGAACCTATACCGATGCCAGGTAAGTTTTTAAATTCATTAATTTCATTCTGAATGTTGTTCGTGAATTTTGCACCGAATAAAACAGAAAAAAAGTGGAGCATCATGAAAGAATGTGGATGAGACCTCTAGTATTCACGAAAAAAATTATTTGACGTACTTGTAAACGAGATTATATAGGAAGACATGAAAGAATCAGAATATTCTAGCATTGTGAACTTCATTCTTCAATGTCATCCCTAAGGGGATATAATAGTTCCAACTAGGTGATTAGAATGAGCTAATCAGCTCTCAAAAAACTGGAAACAATATCAACTTGCTATGTCATGGTCATGTGCGTGTAACAGACCTGCAGGACTTAGTGACTGCACATAATAAAAAAGAGACTAGTGACCATAAAATTAAGTTATCGGACGTGTGTGTTGCTTCTTATCAAGTAACACAGTTGCTGAAAGAAGGGAAAACCTCTTGGACGTTAGTTGAATCGTAATGGCTCTGTTGAAGACGATAACACCGGGAAGTTGAAATATCTAGAGTAAAAAAAATTGTATGAGAGAAGAGAAACTGTATGTCTTGGAGTGTTTGCTGCTGCTGCTGATGTTACGCCATCGACCTTGGGATGGATATGGTCGCCAAAAAGACCGAAACGGCCAGCTGTTCAACCTCCAGTTGCCTCGAGTTTACCAGACAGGCATATTAATAATAAACGTCTTGAGTTTTGGAGCAAGATCACTCAAAGGGTGCAGAAATTATTTCCGGATATTTAATTTAAATCATCTGTATTCAATTACGTTATATTTATATGGAAGAGAGAATGTGCATCAGTAAAATTCAACAAAAAAGGCCTACTCTCTATTCGTTTGTTTTCATGGAAAATTACAGAATGAACAAATTTAGTTCATAATTGGATCGAAAATACTTCATTCTGTTGTAAGGATCATTATTACATGATCACGGCAAATTAATTTCTGAAGCAGTGATTCTCAAAGTGTGCGTCGCTGCTCCTAGGATTGTCGCGGCGAGCTGGAGATATTTATTTGTGCTTTGAAGTGTGGTTTTTCTATAAGTGTGAAAATATCAACTATTCTGCGGAGCCACGGATGGATGTTCACACTCCCAGCAATTGGGCAAAAGAGCCGGGGTTGATAAAAGTTTGAGAATCACTGCTCCAAGGGGTCAAAAAAGAAGTTTTTGCCTATGGGTCCATGAACTCGTTCATATCGCCGAGGGTGTGTATAGAAAAGACAAAGCAATCTGTGCCGATTATTGTCTCATAAGCTGATTGCCTTTACTCAGGACCCGTAAGTTCGGGCCCTGAGCGAATTTTTTGCTCCTCTTTATATAGCGCATTCTTTGAGGCATAGTTATAGAGAGTTATTACGTAGCGACTATTTATAACTTCTATCAAAATAAATTCTGAATTTAGGCTGTTGCATTTGTTTGCTTTTCACGGTTATTAATCAGGGTATTCAATTTTACATCCTAAAATTCCACAAGATAATAAAGTATATACGCAAAACGAACTTAAAATTATGAACTTGGTGATAACTTTATGTTGTGATTACAGATAAGTAGGGAGTTATTACTACCTACCTTACCTCTACTTACGAATCCACTTTTGGAAATATTTCGTGAAAAGGCAGAAAAGACTGTCCTCTTGAAATATGTGGGCCCTGCATATATGCTTAGCTTGCCCATGCGAGATACCAACACTGTATTTGAGAAAGAAATTGATTATAGATTAGAGTGGAAACTATTTTTTACAGCCAATGAAGTCCCAATATTGTATTTAATTTATTAATGTTTCCTGTACTTTCGAAATTTTTTAGGAAAACTGAATTTTATTGCAATTGTCTGAATTCTGACCACGATGATGTCAGAAGTTATAATCCGAAATCGGCGAAATTTCTTATCAGTTCCACGATCATGGAAATGATGAATAAGAAATTTACATGGAAAAATATCGTGGGAATATATTTCGAGCGTTGCCTCACCCTTATTTTTAAGCCCGTTGTGATCAGGTAGTGTAAGGAAAATGTACGGCACCCTATTCTTACGTGGTCTACCTGGTTTTTTTCCCGTCAAATTTTTAGCCCCCTCTCCCTTTTCGTTTCTTAAAACCCTTTCAACGTTCACCACTTTTTTTTAAGGTTTTTAACCGATCATATAATCCTGAGAATAGTGAAGACGAAGAGGCATCTTGAGGTTTTCTTAGACATAATGTAATTTTTTTCTTATGGAATCAGTGCATCGAAGGATCGGAGAATGGAGCGATGTCACTGACATCTACTAGATCCACGTATTTTTAGAGGTTCCATAAAGGGTTGCGCAAAATCACAATGGCAAGAAGGGAACGCGGGAGATACAGTAAAGGCATTGATCTTTGTACCTGCACAACTTTTTCCCAAACTATGCACCGGAAGCGATATACAGTATATTTTCGGTCCCGTAAAATTCCCTCACAGGCACACCATCGAAAGGCCTCCAGAGAACGAACCCCTTTTCGAAGGGTCCTTAAACCCTGATTTTTAGGTTTGAACCCTTTTTTTTAGCTAACCCGAAACCGTGTGGAAAGGTAGTTTTTTTTTTTTTACCTGCACGAGGTTTTTTTTGTGCATTTTCGGTGTTAATGCCCGAGCTTTTTATATGTACATTTATGTACATGCGAAATTTTGTAGGAACAAGTTCACTAAGGGGGAGAAGGTATTTGAACTTTTTGCGAATTGCACTCTCTCTCTTTTTTTTAATCTATATTTTTGGGAGTGGTAGTTTTGGGTCAACATCGCGGAAATTATGTGATTATAAACATTCCTTCGTGTGGACATACATCAACAAAAATTCTGGATTCGTAATTATACACGTCTTGTTTCCCACGGGGGTTAGAATTTTAAGATTTTTGGTGTCCTGTAATGATCGCGGCAGTACCATTGTCATCAGTCAGTAGCCTATATCGTTCGGCTATTACATGTGCCTTCCAAATAAATTTTAAGGTATACAAAAAAAGTACGTCTGAATGAGATTAAAACAATCAAAAGGAACTATTGTAAGAATTTTCAAGTTAGCTTGAGCTTCATTGCTAAATAAGAATTCTGGAGTAGGCCTATAGAATTTTTAATTTGATTATTCTGCAGTTGTATTTATGCAGCTTACAATAAGTGGTAGCTTACAGCGTTTCTGAACCTATGGTTCGAGAAGATGGAACAGGTGACCCGCCGGGAGACTTGAAAATTTGGTTCAAATTTTTTGATTGTATGCAATTACTTTAATTTTTGGAAGAAGCGCGCGTTTACGTGTTTAGAAGTTCTCAGGTTAAAGTTCGCCACACACACACAACTTCCTTGCTATCCGTGGCTCCACAGAATAGTCTAAAAAAAGAACCATTTTTCAAAGCACTGAAAGTGGACTTCAGCGACATAGTTTAAACTGTAGTCACAGTTTTTGGATAGGAGATCACCACATAGATTGGTTAAAAACCTGAATTGAACCAATCCGTGTCGATCTCCTAGCCAAAAATTGTGACTAATTTAAACCGTGAATAACCGTCCCGAATAGGCAATCATTAATGTTAACAGCTTCCCGCTACGTCCTTTCCAAACGGCGGCGATGCTGCTAGGAGCCACGGCGCACACTTTGAGAAACACTGGTTCAGCGCCTGTTGCATTTACGTGTTCAAAGCTTCCAAGGTTATAATTAACGATAATGTTTAGAGAGTCCTTTCTACTGTCTTGATAGGCCTACTAAAAATATTGAAAAAGATCATTTTTGCGATAGTGACTACGAATAGATTTCACGCCAGAATCCAATCTGGTGAGTATTAAATAGCTTCTTGATAGGTGGCTTAGCTAGGTGGAGGCTCCGGCTAGGTCCCACGTCAAAATCTGGCCTCCAAGTTGATTGTTGTCTTTTTTATTATTTAATTTTTTTTTCTTCAATATCAAATACGTTTGGCAATTCGATTCTATGTTTTAACACTAAAAGATTTGTTTTTAACTTTTTTTAACATATTTTTATGGGCATCTTTTTATCAGCCACCTCGTTGGGCATTTTGCCTGTTGTGGTGTTGTATTTGTATTTGTATTTGTATTTGTATAACTTGAAAATGAGCTCACAAGATTTTTGGGTCCGAGGTTCTCAGGCTTAGTAAGATGGGCATGAGTATATTTCAGATAAAATGAAAAAGCATAATTTGCGCCGTTGACCAATTTCAGGTTTTATTAGGAGATATTTTGCGGCACTAACAGCGAAGTGTTTATTCCAGAAACTACGATAATATTGGTAACATTTTCAACAGAAGTTACAACTAGTGGTCAGTCGAATTGTTTAGACATTTTACTGGTCTTTGGGTTCAAAAATTTTGAGAGACGCTGAATTAGACTAAACACTGATTAGTTAGGGAAAAAGCATCTCTTCATTAAGATTATGGAATTAAAATCAAATATTTATTGGCAAAACATTCTGAGAATTTCGGTGAAGAATTCTCAAAGCATATGTAATATTAAATGTTCAGATGTACGTATATTAGAGATGATTATTTTTCAATAATAAGTCTACTCATGAATCTCGATTGTGATTTCTGTGTTATATCTTAGGTTATATCTTAAATTTTTCTTCATTTATCTTTATTGATAACTGCAACATATCCTGAAGTACAGAGTTGTAGTCCCTTCTTAAATTAAGCAATTTAAATTACATCATCGAGTTATTATAGTAATTATTCTTATATCGCATCAAAAAAATTAACGAAGATCAATTTCATTTTAGATAATGAGCAAACTGGAAAAAAATTTTGGAGGTTCTAGGATAAAAATAACCAGTCTTGTGTTCTGCTTAAAATTTTATCTGGCCAATTTAAAGATTCGTCTTGATCCAGAAACTAAAATATCAATAAATTTTCGAAATTGATACATTCCAATATTAAAAAATTTTCGGAAATAACAAAATACTGAATGTAAATAATTTCTGAAGAAAATAATCCGGCAACAAAATAAATAAAATGTTTTAATTAAGTTGACTTGCATTTAATGACACATAATATGGGTAAATACAGATTCTTTTTAAATTAATCCAGGTTCTGATCTGAAATCGGAGATTAGTTTTTGTATAAGTTATTCAAGCTTTCTCTTTGAAATCTTGAAAATAATTCGCCTCTTGAAGTTTTAATACTTTCTTTATGACAATTGAAAAATAATATAATTTTTTTTATCGATTCTTTTAATAAGCAATGTCACAACAGGTATTATTTTTAACGGAATTTAAGCGCAATTAATTTGCGAATGATTATATCGTTGAATATTTTATGGAGTGATGGTTGATTGAATAGAAAAAATGCATTTAAAAAGAATCTGTCGTTTTATGTACAGGAATCGTACCACACATATGTACTATTATCCAGATTTTTTAAAATTGTTTTAGTGGGAGGGCGATTTCCTAACCTGCAGCTAAGTAATTAGAAATGTCCAGCCTGGAATTTGAACTTGGGTGTGGAAATTATTAAACTACGGGTGTAAATTTTTTCTGCTTGCGAAACAGTATTTCGCTTTACTTTAGCGGGCCGCAAAACTAGTTTTTTAGAATGCCGAATATCAATCAGAATCACTGATGAGCTCAAGACAAACAAATTTTTATGAATTTTTATCAGGGAAATTATTAATTTGTGTGGGAATATTTCCAAAATTTATTAATCTATTTTTATTCCACTTCTCGTTCTACATCTCAAGTTAATGAAATATACGTACTTTTGAAATTCCTTAGCGTGCCGGATGAACTTTCAAAATAGACGAGGACTATCCATGGTTTAAATTAATTCTTAACCTATTATCACCCTTGGCTCTCTTTGGACCACATTTTCTACTCCTGGTGCCCTGTCTTTTTCCGGGGCCCCACACCATTCAGGAGCGAGACTCTTTCTATTCATTGAATCGAGTAAATTTATAGTGAACAAAAATTTTGTAACAGATCGATATCTGAACGCCTGGGCTAAAGTTGAGTGAGCTGCTTTCGTTTGGAGGTTCTAAGGGTTGTCTCATCTCAACATCATGGGCTCGCGAACAAAACCATGTTTTCGTGCCCCTTACTAAGCTGGAAGTAACACAACTTAGTTTTGAATGCTTACTCTTGGAGTACCAGGAATCTCCTTATGTAGGTCCCCTATGGATATGAGTACCCCTGACCATGCCTGAATGAGCTCATGTGTTAATATGTTCCTGGTTATATGGGCAGTTCGGCTGGATTCTGTAAGCTGTCAAAATTTTCTCCATCATAATTTCACTTTCTATTTTTTCACATCTATATTTTTACACAGCCATCTGTGGCCCCCTTGCCACCTGTCATGGCTACCCTTCAATTTCATTTTCTCTCGTGGCCCCTTTAGAATACCCCAGGACCGCGGGGAGTTAATATGGCCTTTGGTTGAGAAACAACGGCTTGCGCGGATTATAGTTATTACCGGCCAAAATAATGTTCGCGTGCGTTAAATCATCGATTGTTCCTAAATTGAAGAAATTCCTTGGTATCGAAAAGTGAAGTAGGTTTAACAGCCCCCCCCCCAATTTTTGTTTTAAGTATTTATTCTGAATCTCCATTTCAATAATTGGTAATAAATTAAACTTTTTCAAAAACGTAGATCATTTTTCTGGTCGCTGTCGTTACAGTTGTTACCTTATGATTAAATGGCCAATAACGTTAATTGTTTTAATGTTTTAATCAACTACTTGTCAGTCAAGTAGGCTAATTAAGGAGAAAATAAAATATCTATTAGTTATATGATTGAGGAAAGGTACAGCGAGATAATGAATCTCTATTATTTATCGCATTTTTAACATAAATAAGTCTTGTTACATTTGCGCTTCAACGTTTTGAGAATATTTTTCCAAAACTGCAAAATAAAATTATGAAAATATTATATTTAATGAATAATTCAGATTTCCAATCATCAATATTCAGATTCATTGGGCAAATATCCTACTCCGATAGAACAGGAATTAAGAATAAAATTAGTTGCCAAAAGATACTCATAATTTATATGAATATCAGAAATTGATCATAATCTATGTTCAATAATCGAAATTATTCTCAATGTCGGTTTAAAAATTAAATATTTATACAATTATAAAAAGTTAAAAAAAAATATATATATAACTTAATATTATGGACTTTAACAAAGTTTTAAGGACGATACCATAACCAAATGTTTAGAAATTGATCAGAATTTCGTGAAAGATAATAAAATAGAAGTCCGTTGCAACGACAGCTCACAATCACAGGAAAAATTGTCGTTATAACGGACTTTTCGTTATAATCGGATGTTTTTGTAGCATTAGCTCTATGACAATCACCTGCAAATCACACGCTATATCCAGATTGTCGTTATAACGGACTTTTACTGTATTTTTATCCTTGGAAGCAGTGTTATCCCGAAAGATTTTGAAGAGCAATTTCCCTCCTTTCCAAAATTTTAAGGGGTAATTTTGTAAAAGGGGAATTTTTTAAAATAAAAAATAGAGAAATGAATATATTTTAAAAAAAAACCCTAAAATTTGACGTATTTTCACTCCTCAACAAAATTTGGATGAATAAAATTGAATTTTGATGCGTCAATCATGCATCTGCATGCGTATTGTCCGAACACTGCCCGGAAGCACAAGATGGGGTCAATTCGACACCACAGCTATATTTTCACTGTCTTTTTGCATTGAACATTTTGCAACATACCGCGTTTCTGGGTCGTTTCTTTTAATTATCTTATGCTTTCATAATTTTGAAAATTCGAAATCTTTTGATTTTTTCCCATTTCCGAGAATTAAGAAATCACGCGGAAGTCATGAAAATGATATTTTTACATCATTTTCATCATTTGTCTGCAATCTTTCGGTAGATATTGAGACCCACAAAGCTTTTATCATTTGAAAAATTGATAAACAAAATTATATATTTATTCAAAATCTTTGAAAACTGAGTAAAAATTACTTTTATACTTGTTTTTATTCTTTTAGTTAATACGGATAATTACTGTTCCATAAATCGAGTTTCAGTTTTCTCAAATTATTAATGATGATTGTCTTAAATTAGTATTTTATGATATAATTATTAGCTTCTTAGGCAAAAAAAAAGAATCTGCTTGGGTCAAAATGACCTCATCTTGGTCCCGTGAAGAACTTTACGATTTCGGGTTGGCAAGGGTTGAATTTTATCATTCAAAAATTACTTTCGCATCAGGGCCGTAACTAGGCTGGGGCAACCGGGTCACTGCCCCAGGGTCCCGAACAGAATGGGGCCCCCAAAAAATGTACTTGTTTTGCATAATAACTCTTTCAAGAATGCCCTCAAGGAAAGGTCTTCCCCGGGGCCCCGAAAAGGCACACTACGGCCCTTTTTTCGCATCAATATTATTCAGAAAATAATCTATATCAGATATAAAACTTGCTCTTCAGAACCATTCAGTTGACTACTTGCAGTGACGCAGTTGCTTTGCTCTCTTCATTTACGCTTTATAATTTTCCAAAAATAGTTTTTTTTATAACTTGTTACAGAGCGAAATCAACTTTGGCAGTTATATTTACGCCTTAGGCCGGTATTACACTATAAAAGTTTGATAAAAGTTATTTTATAAAACTTGAAAAATGCAACCAGTACTTGCATTGGTTACAATCGAGCGAATGTAACCGATACGTTTATTGGTTTCATTTTACAAGTTTTATAAATGAACTATTGTAAAACTTTTATAGTGTAATACCGGCCTTACGGAAAGTTATTTTTTTTGTCAGTTAGCGAGAGAGATTGATAATTATAGATCACTACTTGAATAGCGCGTTGCATTGTTGTCATAGTCGTGTAGCTGTAGTAGTAGTTTCGTTAAAAGCAGTCACAATTTTCGCTATAGCTGAATTCTTAAATCCGTCTCCTCTGAGTATATCAAACTCATCATGTATATTCTTGTGATATTTTTTTCTGACCATTTGTCGACCTCTTTATACTATGTTTAATGTCTTATTCACATGAAAAAAAGAACTAATATAAATAAAGTAATAAATATATAATAAGCAATATGAATATAATTATATATATATCACTGTATATAATATAATTAATAAATATAAGCAACTATAAAATGTGTAGCTAATAACTGGAGAAGGGGGACACCTTTGATGAAAATCCAAACTTTGCGTTGTTTTGATTTTATTATTTTGGTTACAACAAATTTATTTAGTACAATCGCACTTGCACCACTATTAGGTATGGAGTTGTGTTGCTCGAATCAGTTTTTAAATCACTTTTAACTCTAAACGGATTTTCAGAATTAACGGTTTTGCTTAGGAGGGACGGTATACGGACACTTTCCCTAATTGATTGCATATTTAAATATCAAAATAATCTCAAGAAAATATTTGCGATTCCTCTCTTTTGGATGTTTCAATCTAGTTGGTACATATAAGACGTCCCTGGTACTCAGTTTTTTTTGTTTTTTTTTTCGAATACTACTGTTATTATCATTATTTCAGCTGATACAATATGAAAAAGCGGAGAGATGTCACTTTGCGTCACCGTCACAAACGACTACCGACGTCTGTAATTTTTCAGCTGTGTGCTATTTTCTTAATACATTTTTTTTTTTCTTTTGATATTTATATACAGGCTATATATCCGAGGTAGTAGCAGACGCAGGTGGATGTTTTTTTATTTATTCTATTTTATTTTTTTATGTGTGACGTGAATCATTTTGCATGCGTTGGTGACGGTCGTTGCGTGTGTGACAAGAGTCCTTCGATAGGATGTCCAACGGTTATAATTCTGAAACTGATCATGTGCGCACAGACCTCAAAATGTTTTAGGTATAGGTAATCTAAGTGTCTTTTTTTTTTCGATTAAAATTTCCATCGATTTCATCACAAAAATTAGAGTAACCTTTGATCCTGTTCCAAGCTTTGATCCCGCTATCAATTACCAACTTGTAAACGAATGTTTTTCTATTTTAAATTTCGCTTCAAATTAAGAGCTAAAAGCATAAAATGCATATTTAATCGCTGAACTCCAAAACAGCATATTCGAGTTATTTCTAGTTTTTTTCTTTTTTTTGGCCGTGTCTGGGAATCTGGAATTCACCTCTAACAGGAACCGGTTCGAGTATTTGTTAATTCATGGCGCCCTCTGGTGTGGTCAGACCTAGTTCGCGTTCATAAGTGTTTAATTAAAATTGTAAAATTTTAATTAAATATTTTTAGATAAAGACCTACCTTCGATGTTCATTATGGGAATCGTATTGCTAAGATTCATTCCTGATCAGCACTTGGATACATGACAAGTAAATACTATGGCTTCTTACCGTAAGCCTAAATTTTAAATTAATTTAACTAAAGTGTGTGGTTATGAAATCAAGTAAGGCTACTAGACGCCTATACTGAAGTTAAATTTACTAGAAAGTTTATCGGAAGTTGCAGTTTTTTGTTTTTTTCCGATCGGACACTAAGTTATTGAAAATTACAAATTAATCAATAAATCATTTTAATTTATTAATTAAAAATTCAAAAATTTTATAATGTAAACTCTAAAACTGAAAATAAAGCTAATCTCACCTTTCCCGCCAAAAAACAATTAACGTAATATCAATGAAATTCGAGTAGGCCTATTTGTGTAAATTCTCTAAGAAATATGAATTTTTTTTTAAAATTCCGATTTCCATAAATTTCAACAGCACAACAGGAGGTATTGGATGAGCATTAAAATTATGTCCTTTCAGATCATGATTGAAAATGTATCAATGGATTATAATCAATAATCTTTTCTGTAAAGAAACGGCGAAACTTGTTTTTCATGGTTGAAAGGAATTTTGCTTTTTCAAAAGAATATTTTTATTTGAACAAAGAAAATCTTAAAGGAAAAAGGTATGCAATTTTTGCTTTAAAATTTATTCAAATTTAATGGATTTTCCACTTGTGACAAGTTACGTGGCAAAGCATTCCTGGACGGAACCACATTTTTTGTTTGGCCATTTGTATTTTGATTCAATTATTTTAGAATTATTATTCATTTAAATTAAGAATGAGTTTTAAAATGGGATCATAAGAGTAGGGGCCTACCTAGAAACCATAGCCTATTCATTACGGGCAGATTTTTTTTAGTTTGAATTGAAATTTTTTAACCTAAATATTTTATTTATTTTTTTTCATTTGAGCTATATAACCAAAGAAATTTTCAAATAATACTGTCAATAATTTCACTTTATCGGAAATGAAGGTACTGAAATGAAGTGAATGAATTCACTCACTGAAATGAAGGTAAAAAAAAGTCTCTACGTGAATTACTATAATTGCTTGTTTAAGCAGTTAAATTTCACTTATGCTCTGTATAAGTGAAATTTTCAAAATTCATATTCGATGAATTTTTCATTGTGGAATTCATATTTTATTACGGGGAATGTTTTATGATATGATTTTTTTTAAAAATTTCCAGGACATGTTTTTTAATATATGAATGTTTTTTTGTGTAGGTGGAGACGACGTCCAGCAGTTGTGCGAAGCCGGTGAAGAAGAGTTCCTGGAAATCATGGCGCTGGTGGGAATGGCTTCGAAACCACTGCACGTTCGTCGACTCCAAAAGGCCCTGCAAGAATGGGTCTCCAATCCAGGTAAATTATATAACGACCAATAACTTCGCTAACAATAAAGTGTCTAACACGTAATAGGACATACGTCCGAGACCCCCCCCCCCCCCCCACCATCAATAGCCAAATTTGGCGACCCAGTGGTACGCAATTTTCGAACATTTCTGGGAGTTCCAGATTGAATATCATCTTGGTTTGAATTTCAGTTTCTACGGGATGCCACAATGCCTCTGCTGAAAAAACAATGCCAGTAGGCCTACAATAGTCTAAATTGGTCCTACAGAAAATGGTGTGTGATCTCAACTTTGGTTAAAATCTCCATGAATGTCATCTAAAAATGAAATAAAATTTAAATTCTGAACTATTTTATTGTGACAGCAGAGCTGGCAAATCTCAGGTGGCAAGTCACCATGGTGACAGTAAAATCTGTACTGATGCATAAAATTCCCAGAATGTGATTACTAAATCAGAGTCGAATGGCAATTTTCTGATTTCAGTCTCTTCCAACATTGAAAAAAAAAAATTTTTAGTTGTCATTGTCTCGGAAAAGTCTAAAAAAACATTATTTAGGACTGTTTTTCTCTTGAAAAAAGCCATGCTTAGCTCCTAAAAAATTTGCCTGGTGCTAAAATTTTTTTTTGATTTGTCGTGTCGTGATGACCAGTTACTAAAGGCATTTTAGCAGCTTGTGCTCTTTATTTTTGAGCATTCCTGTTGTAGAATCAAAAGTAAATTTTACGTATATTTATAAAAATTTGAGTTCCAGATACGGCATTCAATAGGCCTATTCCACAAGCATTGCGATGTAAATGGAGCAAAGGTCGACACTGTCCGACATGTCCAGATGCCTACACATAATAGTGGTCGATTTCAGCAGGAAAATAACCCTTTCTCGCTGTTTGATGGAATCTTGGCCACTAATTAGACAGCCAGTCTAACTTGGTCTTACGGAAAATGGGGACCCCAACTGTGTGATTTAAAATCTGCATGATACCATTTAAAAAAATAAAAAAATAGAAATTCCGAATTATTTTATTATGACCAGCCGGGCTTGACAAATCCCCAGTTCCACGTCGCCATGGCAACTATAAAATCGGTGTTGGTGCCAAAAATTTCCTACATATGATTGCTAAATCAGCGTCGAAAGAGTGGCATAAATTTTCTGATTTCACTGTCTCTTCCAATGTGAAAAGAGGTCATTAAGCTTCGGAAAGTCTAAAAAACAACAGAGGAAAAATCTATGCTTGCCTCTTAAGAAATCTGTCTGGCTCCTAAATTTCCTTCGATTTCTCGAGTTCTGATGGCCAGATACCAAATTACACTTTAGCACATAGCCTACTGTAGGCTACATGCTCAACCCATGGCCCGATTTGGCCCGCGACCCCAAATTTAATTTTGTAAAAATGAACTAAGCAGTAGCCTTCGTAACCATATCACTTGAGTAATCCGCAGAACATTTCCAGACCACTTAAGTGACCCGCGGCACATCTACAGACCACTTAAGTTGCCTGCGCCGCATTTACGGATCACTTATGCGGCCCGCGACACGTTCTCAAACCAATGAAGTGGCCCTCACTCTTCACAAGGTTCAGCACCCTTGTCTTAGCAGCTCGTGCTCTATATTTTTGAGCATTTTCTGTTGTAAAATCAAAAGTAAATTTCGCGAAGATTAGAAATTTCTTACTTCGAGCAGACTAGTGGTAGAAGAAAAATGTCAATTTTGTTTCTATCCGAAATTTTTGCCGTGATAAAAATTTCGAATAACATTTGGTTCCCTCTATTCCGCTTTCAAATATTTCCGCTCTCATCACTTCTCGGAAATGTCAATGACTTTTCAAGCAGGCTCAATTTCCTAGTTTAGACACCTGGAGAATGCAACAACTTCCGGAACCACTCTGAAGGGGCAACATCCCCTGTTAGGGGTGTTAAGACCCTCCTCCTTCCTACTAGAGCAATGCTCGCTGGTTGGATGGTTGGGTAAGGGCCTCAGAAAGGGGCTCATTCAGGGGTTGGTTCATTGAATCGGCAGAGCCTGGTTTCGAGGTGTGTTCGGAGATAGTTTGGATCCTAGGTATAGGTGCTGTATAATTTTTGTTCCAATGAACTTGGTGCGTTGCTTCTTCCGAGGTACCTATCAGGCAACTTCTGTGATTGTTTCCTTGTTGAGTTCCGTACCAAGTTGTGTTAAGTGGCTCGTGGATATTATTTAATAAGGAATAACTGTTTTTGTGAGTGATAAAATTTTTTAGTTTAATTTAGGTATCTTTTTAACCCGTTTTTGACTGACGCAACGCTTTGTTAAAAAAAAAATCTCAATTAATTTTCATGAAAATTTCTGAATGAATGTTGATCCCGCTTATAACGTTCCTACTTAGAACGACGTATTTTCGTGGTCCCAACCCCAACTAATTATCTTCAACATTTATCGTTTATGCTTTTTCCCGCTTACAACGTTTTTCATGACCGTTTTTTTTTAAGGCGTTATAAGCAGCATCCACTATAAATATTTTTGGGAATTAAAAAGTTTAATGTTTCATAGTGTTTTCAAAGTTTATTCACAAAGAAATTAGATTTTTTTTTTACTTTTCAGAAAATAATTTTCTTAAATTTTATTATGATTTTAAATTTTTTTCCCCATGACCATGGGGTAAAAATTCCATAGGACCAAAAATAGAAAAAAAAAGTTTTTTCTCAATTTTTTATCACAGGGCAGGCCTGAATAACACTTCCCAAAATACTAGTTTTTAATTATTTTTGTTAAATTAAGTTAATATATATAAATTGAAAAGTTAATTACAGTAATTGGAAAGTTACATTAACTACAAAGAAAAACAGGCTAAATTATAATGCCCAATTTTTTTAAACTTCTCAAATGTTATTGAAGTAACCAGTCATGCCTATATAAAAGTTGTGCAATTTGGTCATGAATTTGCGAGGAGCTGTCAAAAATAGGTTAATAGTGATAATTGGCCGCATTATTCGTGGAAGATCGAAATTTTTGTACAGTTTGTGATTACGATGTTGGCTGTCTCGGGAGGATGTTGTGTGGATTTTTCTTGTATGATGGATAGAACTTATGTACAGGGTGTTTATTAATGACTGAAGCTTTATCGTGAAATATTAGAGATATGGTGATCAAATATAATATTAAAAAAATACGCTGTCTCTCTAAAACCTATTTTTTTGTGTGTTTGCCTTTGAGACAGTAAGAAGACAGTGGCTAAGATTTCATCAAACAGCAAGAAAGTCACCTTTTCCCACTGAAATTTATCACTATAATGTAGCCTATATGTGTGTATCTGGACAAGTCGGAAAATTGACTTCTACTTTATCAATGAACAGAATGTTGCTCTGGTTCATTTCCATCGTAATGTTTGTGAAATATAGAATTATGTACCCCTGATGGGTTGGTCACCAATTGTTGTCATAGCTCTGTGCCATATTTACCAACTGGTTTTATCGGTAGGCTACTGTAATGATTTCATAAAAACCATGCTAAATTGGGTGTGGAAGGGTGAAAAAAACACCTGAAAAAAATTGAGTTTTCTGTGTAATTTTGTGATCATATTGGCTGCAATAATAGCATAACTCACCGAGAAAACGAAGGAAACAATTTATTTTCCCTCATAGAATATTGTGATTAGTGGACATTCAGCAAATAATTCTCGTGAATTATTTAGCTAGCATTAATTGTGAAAATTATGATTTTTTTTAGTTGTGCCATTATTACAGTTATATATTAATATATGCTAAATAATACGCCTACAATTAAATCTTGAGAGCACTCCAATATTTTTAAACATTCTGTATGTTTCTTATCTACGATCCGCATGATATAGCCTACTGTAGTAGATGCACTCTGCCAACTAGATCATTTTTCCTTGCATTAGGCATACGTCTTAGTGAACTCAACTGCTTTTTTCACCACAATGGTCACGGTATGACGCCAAGTTGTAGAATATTGTCATTAATCACGCAGCCCATCCCATGCATGATTAAGACTATCAGGACTCGTGTTAGAAAATCGAACCATTGTTGAAATAGTTTCTAGCTATCAGAATCGGAAATATATATTGCCTATCAATGGGCTATATGTTTAGAAATCCAGCATGCCCACTTCTTTCGAGCATCGTAGCATGCGATTGTTAGCTTTCGAGTTTGGTCGTTGCTGGAGAATATGTTGGTATGTATGTAGATTTAAGTTGAGCTTTTTGTTTTCCTTTGAAGAAAATTGATTTGATGCAACTAACATGAATTATGTTTGCAGCTGATGAGCTGCATTTGTTTTTACCTCTACGGAAGTGATTGTTTTTGAATACATATTTTTTCCTCCCATTGAAATTATTCGTTGATAATCCTCAGGCAAATAAAAGGTAGGGCAACAACCACCATTAAAAATTGTATGTTCTAAATCTTTATTTATTTATTTAAAAGCGAGTGCAGCTTCTGGGCCAGTAGCAAGTTTTATTCAATCAGGTATGACAAATTTATTTACCCATTTGAAAAATGATGTTTTATTTTCGTTATCGTTTTACCTGACAGCTATGGGTGGCGGCTGTGGTGGCCCGGTGGCTAGCGACTCTGCTTTTTAAACAACAATTAACGACCCCCTTGTCTGGCCTTTTATTTTATTGGATAGGAAAACGTGCGTTTCTGTTTGTTTTATTTTGCTTTTTTGGCTACAAAAACTTTTTATCTGCGGTGCACCGTGACCCCGAGTGATGGGTCGTGTGCGCTTGCTCAGATTTGCTCGCTTCTAATTTTTGAATGATCGGGTAATTTCCTAAAAATTACCTATCGATTAGGAAAAAGGCAATAGTTGAGGTGATTAAAAAGTTAGTTTCTTTAAAAGTTCCTCTACCTTTTGTTTCTTTCATTTCCTCGCCTTGTTGAAGAAGTGGCTTTCTCGAGAATTTAGTTTTGGTTTCTCTTTCCCCATTGTAGCCATGTTCCAGACTCCTTTGGTACCACCAGCGCTGCCACCCAGTCACGCTGCTGCCAATCACCACATGGGTAGCGGTGGCGGCGGCATGGGCCGCGGCGGCGCCGCCTCCGCCATGGGGCAGATGCCCCCATCGATGAGGCCGAGCCCCCCGATGGCCTCCACCATGATGGCCAACCACTCGTCTCCGTCCCCGCACGGGGCGGGTGGGGCGCAGGGCTCCAAGGACGTGGTGCCATCCTCGCCCTCCGCCCACCAGCTCCAGCAGCAGCACCAGATGCACCATCACCAGCACCTGCAGCAGCAGCAACAGCATCACCAGTCGCAGCTGTCCAGCCAGCAGCAGCAACAGCAGACGGCCCAGCAGCAACAGCAACAAACGGCCCAGCAGCAGCAGCAACAGGCCGCAGCCGCGGCCGCTGCGGCCGCTCATAGTCAACTGCAGCAAATGTATTCCCAGGCTCTGCCACCGGTAAGATAATCTTTCAATTTCAATCCTGTGTTTTATCATTTCTTTTCATTTTATGCAAGTCTTACCTTAGTATTTCATCCAGGTAAGTCACAGACATACCGTGTTCCATCTCAAGAGAGCGTTCTTCTGTAAGCTGAAAAGGCATCTTCAATGCCATAACAATTGGAAACGTCATCAATTGAATGAAAATGATCGGGGCCGCAACTAGGCCAAAGAGGATCAAACTTCACCCTTTAACCCCTCCTTTAATATTACAAGGGGCCGCCAAGATGCGTGCTTACCCCGGCTGACCAAGCATCTAGTTGCGGCCCTGACAATGATTCCTCCCTGATTTCACCCAGCTCTATGGGTGACGCAAAACTTGCTAGCTCACCATATAATCTGCCAAATCTAACATTCAAACTAAGGCAGAAGTTCTATACATAAATCGGAATATGGTAAGTTCATTTCTAAAAGGTTCAAAAGAAAATCATATCAAGTAAAAGAATAGGCCTTGTTTTAGTTTGATAACGCTGTCTCAAGATGGAACACACAGTAGTGCCTATGCATGATATTAAGACTACAAATCACCCAGAACGTAGAAATGGTACCAACATGGATGGTCTTCACTTTGAAATCACTGAATGAAGGTTTTATCCAGACTGGTTTGGTGATTATAGACCTACTTGGAAAAAAGCGACCAGACTAAAGATGAAAAATGCATGAATTATATTTATGTCAAGTGTGATATGAGTTTGATTTGAACACAGGAACAAGACCAACGAGATTATAATGAGGAAGTTAAAGTCAGAATGTATGTAATCACATTTCCAACAATTTTGTCAAGTCCAGAAATGCAATCTATAGAAGTGCTAAACTTTTGAAAAAAAAATTGCCGCATTTTAACGTGCATAAGGAACCCTCGTGTATAAGGTGCCCCCTGATTATTTGGGCTTAAAATTAGGGAAAAAAGTTTTCGATCAAAGATATTTTTAAGGCCGGGATTACAGTATAAAAGTTGGATAAAAGATCTTTCACAAAACTTGGAAAAAACAACCAATAGGCCTATTGGTTTATTTATTGGTTTCATTTTTCAAGTTTTATAAAATAACTTTTCTAAAACTTTTATAGTGTAGGCCTAATCCAGAAAAAAGATATAGGCTATACAAAAAAAAATATTTTTTATTCATTATAGAAACCATTAAATTCTTCATCTCTCTCATGTAGTACATCACAATCAGCTAGTTCATTATCATCATCAGGGTAACTCTCAACGTAAATTGCAAGAAATAGAGTAATTTGTCAATGCAAAATATACAGAAAACTGGAGGTTGTGCGAAGATGTTTATTTTTTTTAAGATGTTGATTTCAGGAAGGAAAGAACTATATATAAAATATAATTTGTTAATATTTATATAATAGGCTACTATCCATGGGGTTCCTTAGTCCGGGATTACACTATAAAAGTTCCATAAAAGTGTGTTCATTTATAAAACTTGGAAAATGCAACCAATACGCAACCGATCTCGAATGTAACCGATATGTGTTGAATGTTTCAAGTTTTATAAATGAACTTTTATAGTGTAATCCCGGCCTTACACACGTTAAAATACGGTAAGTCACAGCTTCAGTAGTCCGCCTTTAGATTGTGAAATCACAAATTTTTAGCATTAAAATTTTAACCAATAACAATTCTAGTAAAACTTTTTTTTTCAAAATGAAGATTAATCGACTCTCAGCACTCTGACTTTGGCCCCCCTTATATGTAAACGAACAGGTGGTATTTAGGAATTTTGTTAGTTTTTAAATTTACTAATTAAAGACTATTTGATTGTTAATTCAATGGCGTGTAATTTACATGTCTTTAAGAATTTACTTTTATGAAATTTATTTTTTTATACATCGTTGATTATTTTGGGAATTAATTTTCACACTAAAAAACAAGTAAATTTAAAGTAGTTTTGGAATAAATAACGAATGTGATTTTTTTTTTGGTTCGTGCCTTCTCCTGTTGCGTGAAAGCAGTTAAGGTGTTGTCCACTAGAGGGCGGTGACAACAGGAGTTCCTGTTCCGCCCACGCTTTATCCTATGATTGTGGGTGGTGTTTCTGGAACAAGTTACTCCCACCCGGAACCGTATTCTGGCACATAATTAGCTCTGAGGGGGCGTGGTTGAACCTTTTGTACTTGACTTTACGGCCTCTCTCGTGCCCGCGGTTTTTTCAAATAAACTTATTTTCGAGTTTGGATATAGTGTTCTGATTCCGGTGATTGATGCGTCGTATCGATCGTATTGGCGATCAGTTTTTTGCAATAGTGATACCTCGGCTAACATAGGTAATTCGTTCCGGAATCGCGTTCGTTAGCTGAAACGCTGTTTCCCATAAATTTCTGTGGAAAATCGTTCATTCCTTAATAAATTCATGATTTTTTTCCTTTTCGAGCTGATAAGTTTTTTTTTCGTACTTAATGGCACGTATAGAAAGCCGAAAAAATCATTAGAAAAAAAATCTATTTCGAATTGTTGTGCTTATAAAGGGCCTTAAAGAGGGCGTACAGGGCCTCAAGAATCTCATATAAAATAAATGTATTGGAGTAATATTACTTTCCAAATTACGTTCTTTGTGATTCAAACTACAGCAAGGAAAAAATTCGGGTTGCAAACTTCAAGGTCACAAAAAAAGAAATGCGAACAAAACAGTTTAACAAATTAGCGAAATCACAGCCACATAATGCCCTGCAACAAAGAGTTGTTGTCGTTAATTGGGACATCTACCTACAAATTCAAAATATAAAATGGAAAGAATATGACCTCACCTTGTGTGCCAAAATAATTTGGAATTTTTTATCTTCTAACTGGCTGCAGTAGGCCTAATCAGCATTCAAAGGACCCCTTGCACATATGCAAAGTTATGCATTTAAAGGTGAATATTCGTCCTAAGAAGGCCTACTGCCAAAAATTTAAAAATAATTTCTCAAAATACCAAGGAGCGCTATAAAAAAGACAAACTGATCAAAGACCAAAATAAACAGCATCAAAATCGAATAAATGAAAATTCTCAGGAAGGATGAAATAGCCCTATGCCTGCTGAAGATCTTTTTATTTTATATTATGCACAACCAGCTTTAGTCTGGTGTTGACATAACCTATCGAGTTCGTAGGTGTTTCCATTTATTTTTGATTTAGTCGACTCATTTTTGTGTCCGATGCATGCAGATGGAAAAGATTATCTCCTAGATCAGTAGTCCCCAAAGTGTGGGTCGAAATCCCCCCCCCCGGGGATCGCGGGAGATTCTACAAAATGAAAACGTCCAATTTTCGCAAGTGAAAATATTACAAAACTAAAAAAACGCATAGACTTCAGCTGAACAGCTACTTACCATGCACGTATCATATAATGTAATTTTATCAAATTTTACTTGTACAAATCAGATCAGGTGAGTATTTCAACAGGGAGATTCAGAAATAAGCAACCGATTTTTACATATTTTGGAAAATTAAAAACACAGAACGATGTGAATGTGTAGGGGAGACGTCTACATTTTTAGATTATGAACAAGTTATAACGCTAGTGTGTCGCTTATGAAGCTCTTCTGGTGAAGAACTGAAGTCATTGAAAATATCGGGGGGGGGGGGTGTCTAAAAATATTGTGGGTACTAAGTACACCGGGTACTCGCTATAATGGAAAATACTACTTTAATTGCAGAATAAAGCAAATTTTTGTATAATAAAGCAAAGGTGCCACAACCATTAAAATATTATGAATATTAAAAATAATATAAATAATCAACAAAAATTGTTTTCCCCTACGAGAGAAACCGAGAATATTTTTGCACTGGGCCCGGTGTTTGGTTATAAAGTTATCCACTCTGCACCATTACGATGCGCAAGATACGCATTCTGTTCTAAATTGTGGATGTGGATCCACCGTCCGCAGGATCCAAAGCTAAAAACGTGTGGGTAGTTTGAAATCTCATGAGACAGTTTTGCCAACTAAATATTGAAAAACAATTCGATCTCATTCATCACATTGAATGAAGCGCATTTATTAAAAATAATAACAATGTCCCGGAAAACGGGACATATGTCACCCTATGTAGGGGAGGAGGGGTCGCGCTTCAAAAAGTTTGGGAACCACTGTCCTAGATTTTCCAAACTGTTCAGCTTGATTGATGCCAAGCGTTTTGCAAGGGAGAACGCGTGCTTTGAAAAGAGAACATGTATTTAAAAAAGCCTATGAACTGAATTTTTTTATTTTACATGAAATTGTTAGAAAAACTTTTAGAAAAAGAACTGGAGGTACATCTGGGTAAAGATTTCGAAGCGGGCATTAGGCCGGGATTAAACTATAAAAGTTTGATAAAATCCCTTTTATAAAACTCGAAAAATCCAACCAATAAAGCTAGCTCATAGGTTACATTCAAACAAATGCAACCGATAATCTTATTGGTTGAATTTTTCTAATTTTATAAAAGAGAACTTTTTGAAAACTTTTATAGTGTAATCCCGGCCTTAGAAAATGGGGCTCGAGTGACCATGATTCTGATGTGTGAGATGATTGGCGCTAAAACTCGTCTCACGACGCGGCTGTTTCATGCTAGCGCATGCATCCATATCAAGGAATGTTCGTTACGCCAGGATTACACTAAAAGTTTCATAAAATTTCTTTTATGAAACTTTTATAATGTAATCCAGGCCTTAGCCGAATTCGTATTCATTAGCCGAGGCGGAATAATCACGAATAAATTCTTCGTTCGCCAAAAAATTCGTAAGCCGAGGCGTTCGTTAGGTGAGATATTACTGTATATCTCTCGCAGCCAGTTTGATCACCTGAATTTGGCACTATCTTAATTCGAAAAAATTTTACGCGATAAATTTGATCTTATTTCTTTAATTTGTGCTTGGGGAAAATACAAATTAAGAGTTGATTTTATCAACGTATTAATTGATATTGGATGTTATATTTATTTTTTTATATGAATCCTCCAAAATTTTTTGCAAATGTTTTGACGAAAATTCATCAAAAAAGCTATATAAATCAAATTTTTAATTGAAAATATAAAAATTATCCACTTTCATTGATTCCACTAATAGGGAAAATTTCGTGAGTAATCGTAGTTTTTGATTGTACGGTACGTAGTAGAATCGCAGAGAGAATTTTCATATTTCTGTAGAACAGCGCCCTCTAGTGAGTTCTAAATGAACTGACGTCTGGGTGGGATTTCTCAACCTTTCTGAACTAAAGGACCAGTAAAATATCTGAAGCAATTCGACGGACCACTAACGTTTAACATTAGTAGTGTGACCATGTGTCCCTTAAAATATAGAACACATAGATGTAGGGATAAAATAAATTACATATCACGAAGGAAATGTCCCGTATTTTACCTGACACTCCTGTATTTTTGGCCGCTAGGACTTCATTATAAAATTTTTCCGTTATTTCAACGGAGCTCATTTGAATTTGTAATCTTTACTGAAATCGGGAATAAAGATAATTCTCGTAACTTAATTATATTATGATAATTATGGGTATTATATTATATATTCATCTCACATATTTCTCATGTTTAATGTTTTTCCTCGAACTACATTTCAACTTGGTATAATTCCCGGTAGCGCTTCATTTTCCATAAATTATTTGTAACTTTTCAGCAATTTGAGCAACAATTTGGTGATTTTGATAATATTTTTGGTGAGAATTGCTGATGTCCCGTATTTTGCCTTATCAAAGATGCCAATTTCCTGTACTTCATGAAAAATGACCAAATAGGCACGATCAATTTGTCTTCTCCTTAAATACATTGTTTTTATTACGATTTGTAGCAGCTCTTTATTTGTGCACCCTTCTGTGATTTTGGCGATAAAATTAACAGAGATTTGTAATAAATAGCATTCTTATTTTTAAAAATTGCAATATCTCGTATTCAGGATAGCAATTTCGATTAAATTTTCTGCATGGGATATGGTTATCCTACTAAGTATTGGCTTACGCAAAAGGGGGTGTTTTGGGGCTCCCACGAGCCAAGAGTAATAGTGTTATTTTGAAGGAAAAAACGTAAACCCCCTCCCCCTCTCGAGAAAATTCTGCGTACGCCTATGACCCTAAGTATTAAGATCTAATTTGTATTCGAACCCATTTACACTGATATCAATTACAAGATTCGGATAATTTTTCAATCAGTAAGAATTTAATTATCGTCTGCCTGCGGGCCACCCGTGCCATCATCACGGACCATCACTGGTCCGCGAACCATAAGTAAAGAAACGCTGAAATAGCCAATTCACATTTATGAAAAGATAAGGTAGGCTTTCACGGCCAGAGTTCATAGGAATATTCAAACATTTCCGACTATTATACCGTAATATCGAGGCTTAATTTTCAAATTTTTCGAGATGTGTGCCGTTATCGAGGCTTAATTTTCAGACTTTTCGGGCTATCTCGTGTTCGAGGTTTGATGTTTAAATTTTTCGGGCTATTGTGCTGGGATCGAGGCCTGACGTTCAAACTTTCCGGGCTTTATGAAGGGATCGAGGCTTAATATTCAAACTTTTGGGCCTGTTATGCCTCGATCATGACATAACCGCCCGAAAAATGTTAAAATTTCAATACGTATTTATGTTTTGTATTAATAGAATCTTTTTTAGTTGTTTTTGTTTTCAGTTTTGTTTTGTAATGTGTGTGTGCTTCTTTTGTGTTTTGCTGCTTTGTTTTGTGTTGCTTCAGTGTTTTCAGTCTGCGAAGCGTTTTTTTTTTTTTTTTTTTTTTTGAGATTATTTTTCTTTACTTTTCTGTTTCTTTTCTCATCTCTTGCTTCTATTCTCTGCTTTCTCTTTCTAGCTATCATCTATGGTTAGCGTATCATGCATGTGACTAACTATTGCTCTTATCTATCGCGAAGCCCCATGATAGCCGCCCGAGCCTCTTTATTTATTTATTTATTTTTAAACCTCTCGCTCTACTCGACTGGGTTGCCAACACCGATATCTTACTCTCTATCTCTGCTCTTCTTGCCTGCCTTGTCTCTATATCTCTGCTATTCACACAGTTTTTTTCACCTATCCGCCACCGATATATCAATCTCTGCCACTTTTAACTGTCCATATAATTTACATATTTCACTTCTTCGTAGGGAAAAGAATATATTTAGGAGGGGGTGTTAATGGTTTTTTTTTTTAATTGTTAGATTTGGCAGACATTTCTGCTTTGTTAATGACTGGAAAACATTGAAAAACAAAAAAAAAGAATTTATAGCCTTTTTTTGGCTTGTTGAAAACAAATTTTTGAGAACCCCTTTTTTCGTATTTTTTTTTTAAAGGGCTTGTTTGGTGGAGGCGACTTTATCGGTGGCGGAGATCCATACGCGACACCGGTCCTTGAAGAATATCAGATCCAGAGGTTGGCTGAAGTTGCAGAGGCTCTGGTTATGTTCGCTGCGCCTTCGTTGCTTATCAACATGCAACTGCAAGCTTACGACCCGAAACTTAATCGAAGGAGGATGACCAAAGAGTTGGAGGTACGGCTGAAATACCAGAGACAGGAAAGACGAATTTAAGAAACGCGTCGAAAAAATGTTGTCCTTCAGCTTTGCTTTTTTGCTTGCTTCTCTGTAAATCCATGTTTTTCTCTTGGCCTGTTGAATTGTCATTGTTAATAGTGATTCGATCTGAAGAATTATACATAGTCCATCTGCTGTGATAAATTGAATTACAGAGATGAGACCTTTTCCATTCCGATATCGGTTGGTTTGAATAACGGATAGTTTGGTCTAGCGTCCTTGATTGTGGTTTTCTTATGGTTGCTTACTTTATGTTGAATGATTCAGCAGAGTCTGTATAGAAGTCCGAAACTGAAAAAATAATAATAAACGTTATAGCTATAATAACAAAGCAAATATGATTTTACTCCGTGTTTCAGTTTGTAAATGTCTTGAATAATAGTAGGGTAAATCTTAAGATATTTATTTTAGTAAATAATGGAGCAAATAACTTTTTTCTCCCCTAAAAATATACTTCCTTAGTTATTTTTAAACAATAGATGAACAGGAATAATACTAATGAATTATAGAATCAGATTCTTTTTAATATTTAATACGAAAAACTCCTCAATAATGCTTTTTAAACTTCTTCGTTTAAGAGGTCCACACACATGGACTTTCAGGTTTAACGGTTTTAATGATACTTTTTTTAAAAATTAAAAACCTGAGTGTTCCTTACTCCAATGGTCTTAGTAAAGAAATCGAACCAACTTATCTATAAATATTTTTTTTCACTGAAAATTTGTTTTTATGGGACATTTTGAAAAACAGTAAAAAAAAAAAAAGGTGTTTTGATACCCAGTTCACGGGTGAAGAGGTTAATTAGACATAGCTAAATTTATGGGCTTTGAAAGTTTAGTAGCAATGTTTCGTAGTGAACGGATTTGAAGAAGTTCCTTGAAATTTTAACATTTATTGTAGGAGTCAAATATCGTTATTTCTTTGGAACTTGACACACAGAAATCAATTCGTGAAAGTTTTTTTCATTTCTTTGGCCTACACTTTGAGTAAAAATGACTTGATAGAAATTGACCTATCAGTTGTCGAACAATGAGTTTTTGTGGAATATTAAACTATAACGCCTGCTATAGTCGGATTTCTTTTCTTTTTTTTAAATTTTTTTCGTTGTTGTAGCATTTGTATTTCAGATTGGATTACATCATCCTACTTATTTGAATTAAAGTAATTCTGTGTTGCAATTTATGATTGGAAAACAAGAAATCAAGTTCAAAAAATCTTAGTCGTGGATTTTTTTTAAATCTTACAGTACGTCATGAATATGCCAGAGGATGACCCAAGGCGCATGGATGAGATTCGGAAATACGCGGCCATTTACGGCCGGTTCGACTGCAAGCGGAAGCCTGAGAAGCCGCTCACGTTGCACGAGGTACGCGCGAGTTCTCTTGAGAAGCATGGAGTTTAATCGAAAATAATTTATCGGAAGTTTTGCTTAGAACTGGAATATGATAATTTATAGCTAAAATTTGCTATTTTGTTTTTTTTTCCCCCCCGTCCGTGTAGGTATCAGTTAACGAAGCCGCCGCTCAAATATGTAAGCACATTCCAGCGATGTTGACCCGCAGAGATGAGCTTTTTCCTTTAGCAAGGCAAGTTGTTCGCGAAAGCGGCTACCAGTATTCCAAGGGTCATTCTAGGTATGTAAACATCAAAATATTAAGCTTTTGATATATTTTGATTTTTCAGTTTAATAAAAACGCAATGAAAGCGATGTATTTCAAGAAAGGAAACTCCCTTACTTTCAAAAAACTTGCGAAATTTCCAAAAAATTAGTAATAACTTTTTAATTCTAAGGGATCATTAAAGTATTACGTCAGCATGGATGGGGGAGGGGGGGTTCCCGATTTGCTGACAAGGGGGGGGAGGGGGGTTTGGATAATGCTTACGTCATCAACCACCCTTTATGAAAATATGAAATATTCTTAATGGCATCTTACTCGGTGCGCCAAAAACGAGAAAAACCTTTCGATAGTTTGTCGTTACACATGAAGTAACATTCCCACCTATTGATAAGTGCCCCACAGAGCCACTTTAGTGATCTCTAAATGTTTCGCGGATCCAAGTGGTCTGGAAATGTGTCCGGGCCGCTTAAGTGCTCTGGAACTATGCCACGCATCACTCAATTGATCCGTAATTATATGCCGCGGATCACTTAAATAATCTGAAAATGTGCCGTGGGTAACTTGAGTGATGTAGAACCGCACTGCGGGCGGTTCTACATCACTCTTAAGTGCTCTAAAGCTACGTCATGTGTCATTCAAGGGATCTCTAAATGTGTCACGGATCGCTTAAGTGTTCTGGAACTGTGTCCCGGATCATTTAAGTGATCTGAAAATGTGACACGGGCCGCTTAAATGCTCTGGAATTGTACCACGGGACACTTAAGTGATCTGTAAATGTGCCGCTTAGTTCATTTTTACAAAATTAGGTTTGAGGAGGGCAGGCTGCATCAGATAATCCCCAGGGCCATATTTGGTCCGCGAGCCAAGGGTGTTTATGCGATTTATCATTATATCGCTTAGAGGGTGGGTCGCAATGAATTTATTAAAGATAAATTTTGAATTCATAGCCTTCAAATAAGATTGAAATTAACAAAAATGTATTATAATAACATATAAAGGTATTTTATTCCTAAATTTCAATTTAAAAACATACTTTTTTTGCATTAAAAAAATAAGTTTTTGATCGTCCGGGGGAGGGGGGGGGGAAACTAGCCCTCCATGCCCTTTCATGCAGTACGTCTCTGATCCCACCAATATGCGTTAGGATTCAGAGGGGCAGAGCTGATGACGAAATTTTGCTGACAAGAGGGGGGGGGGAGGGGGTCAAAAATGGCTTAAAAATTTGCTTGCGTAATACTTGAACGGTCCCTAAGTAAGAAAACAAAGATTTAGAAAATTTAAATTTTTTTCAAACGCTTTCAAATAACCATGTAAATTGCAGAAATTTATGATTAACAAATATAGAGTGTTCAAGTATTTACCTATAATTTAAATATACGTTAATTCATACTCGGACAAAAGCAAGTGTAAAATGCATAAATTTGATTAAAAAATATCACATTGATGATAAAATCAAGAGTTATGTTATTTTTTGATTGATTATATCGAGATTTAGAAGCTAACTTTTATATTTTATGATGTCGATAGATATAAGTTTTAGATATTTTGAACAGAAATTTAAGTTGATTCTCTGAGAACTTGTTTTGTTAAACTAAAATAACTTTCAGCCCCATAAAAAAATGCTCAAAAAGGTTATTAAATGTCTGCGCCTTAATTGGAATTTTAATCCCTTGTCTCTCTGTTTGTGGAAAACCAAAGCTTCATTATCCATCATTGTTGCAAACAGTTAAAAAACAAAGAGAGACCATGAACTTATATGATCCAATATGATATTTTAGAATAAACCATTAGTACCATTCGAATATAAAGAACTATATTTGTTTCAAATTATTTATGTAGATCACAAGCTTACAACAAGATGGATGATGAAACTTGCAAGCGTCTCCGTTTAGATGCTAGCCCTGGACAGGCTACTGACAAAAACCAAATGGAAGAAGAGCGGAAGAAACGACAAGTATGTAGCCTACTTTGTGCCCAATATCTTTTGTTTCGACAACTTTCCGAGTGGAATTTGTTCTGTACAGTTTTCTTATTTGTGATTTGTTCGATGAATTTGCAGGAGCGGCTCGATGCCATCTCGGAACAGCTGAAAATGCTTGGTAGTCAACAAGAAGAGATGAAGACTAGGATGCAACAAGCCCGAGAGATGCAGAATTTCACTGCTGTCAGTCATCTTACATCTCAGCTGGAGCAAATTTCTACCCAACAGATGCAGCTGATCAATGACCAGAGTGAACTAAGCAAACAGCTGAGGAGAATTGATAGGTAAGGTCATTTGATGGATATGTATAGTAGTGTTTTTTTTGTCGAAATATATGTCAAAAATGTCTAAATTCTTGCAGTTGAGCCAGCAGCAGTGTTCATAAAATACGTTCATACAGTATCTTAATCAACTTCATCTTTTTTAGGTACTATATGGGAAGCAAAGGATGTGGCAGACTTTCTTCTTGTTCAGATCCTGATAAGATGGATAATGATGACACAGGTAAGGCTTTTAATTTTGATGAACTATTATGACAGAATCGAATTTACTTCATTTATGTGTTCAAAAAATGTCATACCTCTGAGCAAATGATCAAAGTTCCATGTATTTATTATTTTTTTCTAAAATTTAATTGGGGGATCTTCAGTTTTTCATCATTTAAAGCAGAGGTTCTTTACCTCTTTCGTCAATAAAGTGAAATTCACGGGCCCACCTTTGGTAATAAAATGAAGGCCATAGAGCCATTTACAAAATAATATTCAGTATATAGCATAGGCGTACGCAGAATTTTCTCGAGGGGGTTTCAGATTTTTTTCCCTTCTGAGGGGGGGGGGGTTAATTTTTTTCCTGCAAAATAACACTATAATCTTGGCTCAAGAGGGGAGGGTTAGAACCCCCCCCCCTTGCGTACGACAATGGTATATAGCAATGTAAAAAAAAATATTATAATTTTTTTTTCATCCGAGCTCAAGCAAGCTCCGTGATATATCTTTAAAGACTCCTCATTAAGAATTCCTGATTTAAAGCATATTTTGAATACTAATTGTTGATGTTATAATTTTTTCTTGGTATTTGATAGACGGAATCCAAGAAACTCTCAGTTAAAATTTCAAAACTTTTGCCTAATTTATACAACTGTTATGATAGTGTTATTACATGACCATATTTCTTCTTTGCAGATTCACAGTTTTCAGCTTACAGCAATGCTTCTTCTCCTACTCTGAGCCATGAGGCACATGATTCTCCTTCCCAAGATTCTAACCAGTCTAATAACAACAGTGCAGCAGCAGCTGACGTGTTTGGTACTATGAAAATGGTCAAGAAAACCAGTGCACAGATAACTAAGCAGCTTGTCCAAGAAACTCTGATGGACGAAGGACTTCGAGTAGTCAAAGAGTTGGCAAATCAGATTAAGGAAGAGAGTGAGGTTGCTGCTGCAGCCACTGCTATGCAGTCTGGCTCCGGCTCAAGTCCGCCTAGAAACAACACTGGCATGAATTCTCATCCCCAACAGTCTGGTAGTGGCAACAGTGGCATGGCTCCGGCAAAGCCAGATGGCCCACGACCAAGAGGCAGACCGCCGAGGCTTGACAGAGACTATGGACCCAACATTTCCACATCGACCGCTGTGTCTGTCAACAGTAATTCGTCTCGTGCTGCCACCCCAATGGGTCACCCGCCACCAGCATCTACCCCTTCGCCCTCGTCTGCTAGCCATAACGGCAGCGGAAACACTGGCAATGGCAATACTGCCAACAATATTGGTTCCTCTGTAGCACCTGTTCTCTCACCATCTGCTCAAAATGGCCGCAGCCCTGGCCCGATGATGAATGGTCCATGCTCTTCAGCAGATCCTATGAACGGGCCTACCGGCATGAATAACGCATCTTCACTCGGCGGCAACGGCAACAACAACAATGGTAACAACAATGGCAGCCTTGGAGTCAGTGTATCATCTTCGTCTTCCGAGGGGTTCGCAATGCCAATGACCAATGGCACAGCTGCTCTCAACAACCATCATCCACACCACCACCACCACCACCAAGTGCAACACCAGCATCATTCTCACCATGGCAGCCATTCTCCAGTCATTGATATATCTTCACCCGTTGGTGCTGGAGGCGGAAACGGAATGGACATGAATATGGGCTCCAAGGGCTCCTCTAACAGCCTAAATGCTCTGCTGGCCTTTTCTCAGAAAGGCATCAAACAAGAACCAGGTTCCCCCAACAATGCTTATAAAATCGATTGATGAGCAGGTCATGTTCCCCCCTCCTTCCTGAGCAGGCCTCACTCTTTAGCTTGTTGGAAACTTTATCAATTCTACAGGTTCTAAGGGAAGGGCAAAAATGGGAGGGAGATTTCATTGCAGACATACTTGCTAAACTTGCACTCTGGATTATGACAATAAAATTCCCAGTTTTATTTTCCTCATCCTTTTATTACCCCATATATTTCACGTCTGCCAATGACATCAGAACATATAGTGTTAAAATCGAGCATTATTCACCAATATATGATTCCTGCCCATTCATATGTAATATTACATATTTTTTCCCCCAATTAAAGAGTCATATTTTATTATTTTTACTGGGCCTTTATGAAAAATTATCACTCTACAGAAGTTACTATCCACCAAAGGGGGAAATTACAATGTTCACTAAATGACTATAAAACAAAAAACTTCTAATTGTTGAGTGTTTAGGCTTGCATATATATGTATGTAAAGATATATTCATTCCACTCAGTTGTTGTGTTGCATAAATCTCCAAACGTGCAATAAAGTAAGCAGGAAAATGGCATCCCCTCCCCCCCAACCCCCAAGATTTTCTCTCTTATTGCGGGGCCACATACAGTCATGTAAGAGTGAGTCACGACTACTACTACTACTAGTACTTTCTGGCAAAAAATGGCTAAGAAATGGAAATTATACTACGTACGTCTGTGATTCAATGTTTCTGACGTCTTCTTTCTTATGGCGAAGAAAAATCCTAACACGAGTCAGAGAACCAGAGGGGTAGCCTTTGGATGCCAATGAATGCCATAGTGAAACTATCCTGCTTAAAAAAATACATAATATATACTAAAAAAAGGCCAAAGTTCAGACTAAATGAAAATTGTGGTGTACTGTGTGTTTTCAAGATAAGTTCCAAACTTTCAGATGAAAGATCATGTTTGACGAAGACTTTGTAATTTGGATTTACGGCTTTAATATATTGATCCTAGACAAGGTGACAATGAAAAATCACTGGCCATATAATATGGACTCTTTTCAAAAAGAAAACCTGCGAAACTAAAGCTGCAGGCCGAAAAGCATTGCGACTACACAAACAAACGAGTTTTTGTTTGACCTACATGAACAATGCTGCTGTACAAAGAGTGGACTGGCTAAGTTGTACACAGAACATTAAAAGAATAATGATAATGACCTATATACAGTAAATAAGAAAAATCAAATATCGACTCCATCTTATAGACTTGCAATATTTGTCATTTTGTTTCGTCAAGATTCTGCTGTGCTGCAATCGTGGTTCTTAATAACCTGGCATAGACTGCGTGTTTTTTGTGTGTGCATTTCTTTTTGTTTGTTTTCACACTAACTGCTGCAGTTGAACATTTTCTTGTGGACAGCTAAATTTAGAAGATGATGAAGGGGAAAAATGATGAAATGCCAGGTTCTCTTTCCCTGAAAAAAAAACCACAATCAGTGCATTTAGTGATAGGATGCCAAATTGTACTCCATATAAGATGACGTTTCCAACATAGTTTTCTAAGTTGAGTTGTGTCATGTGATGATATATATGTGATAGTGTCAACACCTTTTTCTTCTCCCCTCTTTTTAAACATGAAATGAAAAACAACAAACTTTACCGCACGATCTTAAGAAAAAAAAAAAACAAATATAATCTTGTTGCAAGTTTGAAAACTGCATTACTTCCAATTTCTTTCTTGAGTTATACATACATAATATATTTTTGATCACCACACACATTGTAGTACTAGTTATGTCTTACCAGATACACTTATACGTTTCTTAACAACACCATTTGCTTGCTGAACTTTGACTCTGTCGTTTAGAGCAAAACGGTTACTATGGTGATTACTGGTGTTTGGGTCTTTTTGTGGTGTGTCTTACATAAGATAATTATGATTGCAGAAGCTTCACAGTATCTTTTTCCTAATGAAGTTATAACAACATACAATAATATAACTACACACAGTGATGTTTAAGCTGAAAAATCTAAATTATCTACAAATTGTGATTGAAAGTTGTTTATAATGCTTTTTACCAGTGGTGTTTGATAGGATTGGGAATTGGCTGAATTTTCTAATTTAGTTGAAATCTTTATCATATTAAATTATTGTTCATTCTTCAAAATTCAGATTTCTACATTTGACATCAAAATTGTGAACATCATAATCAGTAAACTTTTCATCGGGAGATTATACTCACGTAATTTTTGCACCAATAGTAACCTTGGTATATAAAGAAAGCACTTAATTTCAGTAATGTAATAAAGAATCTCATAATGATCTAAACAATATTATATACACCATAAACATTCGCTTTACAGTTTTTGACAAATCATGATTATCGACAATAATTATTTAAATTTTTTCCAAATAAATGCACCATATTTCATATGCTACATAAAAGGAAATAATGGCATAGTCATATTAGCAAGCAAATGGTGATGTGATTGTATTTTATGTTTCCCAGTCATTTGAAATTCAAATAAGGAATGGTGAGAGAGATTCTGGTGTTGGTATATGAGGGAGATATTTTGAGAGAGAAAGTGCCAGATCCTCTTATTTAATAAATGCATCCAAATTTTGAGATTTTTTTCATCTCTCCAAAAAATAAAACACATGTTCTTCAAATATTCATCGAATTATAAAGGATTCATATATTCATTTTGCATTAGCTGAAGGTACACTTTGACAGATCTCAAAATTTAATTCAAAATCACGTATCTTTGAAATAAAAACATTTTTTACAATTAAATTTGAGGTGAAATTCCAGAACCAAATTAGTTATTGAAACAAATTTTTTTCATTATAATTATAACTCCCTAGAAATTAATTCTTTGATTGGTACCACAAACATTATCTCAACAGCTGATATAATATCTTAAAGTTCAGTTTTGTCAAAAATTTTATAATTTCGAATATGTTTCACTTTTCAAGATATATTTTTCCTGATTTATAGACAATCATCTATTATTTCACCACATCACACAATCACTTTGTTCTTGAGATAAACGATTGTAAATAAAATTCCATCAATCAATCCCTTCAGCTAAAGCAAACAGTCAATAGGAATCGAATCATATTTTGATTAAACACAATATGGTCACTATGGCTTCCTGAAGCGCAAAATATTAATTTAAAAAAAATTACGACAAAGAAACGTTTTTTCCGTATCCATCCATCATAGTCCTGATGATGAATTGCATGTTAAATATTTGTATGTTGTATTAAATTCTGAATATATCAACTTAATCTGCATGATATAATGCATTGGTGGAGCAGATAGTGATATAGTACTAATAATGGTTTATATACATATTGTGTATCTCTCTCTGTATTGTAAAGAAAAAAAACAATTCCTATGAATTTTTTTTTTAAATTATGATAATTTACCTCCTCTTTATTTCATTATGTAAATTAGTAGGGATTTTTCAAATTTTGAGAATATAGTTTGTGTAGATAAAACAAAAAAGAAACGAGAAATGCTTACACAACAACAGTTTATAGAATATTTCTAAATAGTTATATATTTTATTTATATACAAGCTGTATGTCTATGTTTTTCTGCTTTCATATATAACATATGCATATTGATAATGCAGTTATATATTTAAAGGCACCTTTATTTTCTTTGTGTGTGTTTGTGTATGATAGTTTTTTGATTATATTTTTTTGTCCTTTTTCCCTGATTCAACAAACTTATGATTTTCCATGATAATGTCTCTCAAAGCTGGCATTCCTCGAATAATTCAGTGTGCAATACTTCAATTCAGGCATTTTTGAAAGCCCCATTTATCGATAAAATATGTAAATGAATGAAAGATGAAGGGTAAATTATGCCTGAATTATATGTTCTGTTGATTGTTAATACTAAAATTAAATGAAAACGAGACCTCAACAACTGTTACTTCTTTGGGTTTTTTGGTGTTTCTCCCAATTAATTCGAGATTGTTCTTTGAAGAAA
Source organism: Pholcus phalangioides (assembly GCF_987345545.1). Classification (NCBI taxonomy): domain Eukaryota; kingdom Metazoa; phylum Arthropoda; class Arachnida; order Araneae; family Pholcidae; genus Pholcus; species Pholcus phalangioides. Next base: position 27,284,844 of record NW_028301610.1, on the reverse strand, counting down.
GAAGTCATTTTGTTTGGAGAATAATAATAAAAATTGATTATTATTATATTATTATAATGAAGAAGAAAAAAACTTGTATCTTTAATGTATGTTATTGTTTTTCAATTACAGTTATTAAGTGTTTTTTGGATAATTGGAAAATTTAACCCCCCAAACCTCATCAAATTTTGGTCAAGAATTTGTGGAATTTTTCCCTCTCCGCTTTTATAGATAATTTTTTTGAAAAACATTGCAATAACTTTTCTTAGAAGTCTTGTTGTTGAGTTGATGTTTATTTTTGAATGAAAAATACATTTTCAATTGGTCTCATGAGATAATGGTGATGTTTTGTCGAATTTTGATTGCTTATTATTATAATAAAACTATGAAGCTGGTTTTTGAGAGATGTTTCCAAGAACTTGAGAGGGTTTGGGAACATTTTAAAGATAATGAAATTTTCTAAATTTTTGTTATGAAATAATTACTTTCGGCACTAAAATATTTTTTTTTATGTGAAAACAATGTCATCACAATGTATCCTGAATAAAGCTTCATTTGTTTCTATGTATATTATACATAGTTATAAATATATATATATATTATAAATATATAATTTATTTTGTATGGAAAGCAAGAAAGGAGTGTTACAAAAAAAATATACCATGTAATTGACCAATTGGGTCAGTATTATAATTATTATTAATTTTTTAGTTTCGGCTTCTTATGCTCAAATTTTTAAATAACTTTTGTGTTTTTTATTTAAGTGAAATTTTTGTAGATAAAACCGAAAATTTTATTCGGAATTTTTCTTCTGATATTAGTCGGAAGATTTTATGAATATGAGCGAGATGTTTCCTATATATCAAAGATGAGAGTTTTGTTTTTTGGCTCAGAAAAGTGAAAAACTATGTAATATGAAATGTGTAAAAATGAAAAATTATTGTATCATCTCCTTTCTTGTATTTTCAAGCATCTTTTTCTCTTCCCCACCCCCAAGATTATTTTTCCCCTTTTTTCTGGAAATATGAAAAAAAAATGTAACTATATCTTCATATATTTGTGTTATCTAGTCTCCCTGTTTTATTTTGTTGTTTATTGGAAAAAAAAATGAAAAAAACTTCCTATACCCAGAGCTGTCGTATAGTAAATTTAATAAAAATGCTGAAATTTTAACCCTCTCGTTGTTTCATTCAGTGTTACATTTTTACAAAATATTCTATTTATATAAGTCTACAAGTGACTGTTCAACTTCTTTTCCATGTCTAAAAATAAAATTCCACTTATGGCGACATTTCTGGCAGGGTTGCAATAAATCCGTCGTTAAAGGGGGCTCAACGTATGTTTCATCGTTCACGATGGGTTCTGGCGTTCTTTGGCGACATTTTTCTATCGCTAGAAAAGTAATCGCTTTGATGAACGGGTGGCTATGTTGGAAGATGGGAAATAAACTCAAAGAATGTTGCTATTCTAGTTTCGCCAAAAATGGAAAACCTATCTCCCAGAGACTCTAGGGTTACATTGGTGAATAAATTGGAGCTGACACTTGTGTTAAACTCTACGTTCGCCGCTTTTATCGAAAACAAAAGTTTTTTGGCGATCTTATTGATGTTACAGATTCCTCATAACCACTTCACGTACAAGCGTTTGGCAAGAAATTTCGATATATCTATTTAAGGAATTGGCGATAAATATGGTAACCTTGTTCTAACTTAACCGTGCACTAGAAGAACGGGGGGGGGGGGGATGTAACAGGAAAAAGTGTAATAGATAGTTTTTAGACCTCTTTTACCCTCACCCTATGTGTTCTCTTTCGTTCTTACATGTATGTAATGAGAAGATATATATCTGGAAAAATAAATCTTTCGTAGATAACGGGGTTGCTATAAAGCTTCGCGATTGTGAAAAGAGAGGAAATAAAACAAACTTATTTTAATTTATTCCACTGGAATTTGGACGTAATATTACGCCCGTGGTCGTAAAGAGGTTGAATTGAAGGTTTTGATCGGCAAAAGAGAACGATTTAACGTTTCCCACATTGACATTCGTCACTAAAATGGGCGAAAGGTTTTAACCCCTTCACGCATAAGCTTTTGGCAACAAATTTGGATCTCTATTTCACGAATCGGTGATACATCTGATAACCTTCTCGTAACCGCAAGTTAGAAAAAGGAAGAGAAGGAAACAAAAAAGAAAATACTATAATAAGTAGATAACTGAGTATACACACAGTAGATTTCTCTTTTCACCCTTAACCTATGTATTCTCTTTTGCTGTTACACATGTATATAGTAGAAAGATACATTATATGTGGAGGGAAAACGGGGAGAAAAAAACAACTTCAATATACTTTCGCGATGGTGAGGAGAGAGGTAAGAAAACACGGAAATCTGGATTGAATTTATTCCACTGCCGTTTGGACGAAAGATATCGTCCCTGATCGTAAAGGGGTTAAATAAGATTTCTTCTTCTCAAGTGGCTTAATTAGGCCTAATATTTTATTTCACCTTCATAATTATAGACTGAACAATAAAAAAAAAGATTTATTGCAAAAAATCGTTGAAAATTCCTTTTCAAAAATCACTCGCATTCTTCATCACGAAATGATTTTTCTCAAAAGTAGATCATGATAGCAAAGAAAAACATAATTAAAAATATACAATGTGTGTGTGTGTATTTTTCAATTATAAATAAATTTTAGAAATTTTCATGGAATGCTTGCATCATTGGCTAGCTTTTGGCAAAAAACCAGCATAGAGAAAAGAAATGTTAGGTTTATAACGGGAATACAAATTTGAAAAATTTTACATTAACAAAAATTAAGTTTAATTTTTTATCAAAAAATTAAAAAAGTGAAAACATAAAAAAAGTACTGTAAACACATACTACAGTACTTTGACCCGGGGGTCCTTTGTTCTAAAACGATAAAATTATGAAACGCACTCTAACTACTGTAGAAAAGCATTTTCGGAACTAGTTTCTGTAGTAGGCTACCTAGCAGAAACTACAAAAACTACTTTCGAAAATAGTATTCTACAGTAAATAGAGTTCGTTTTATTATTTTATCGTTTTGGGACATAGAAGGACCCCATGAACAAAGTAGCCCGGGTTTACGATAAATGATAAATGTAATGAAAATTATGATTAAAATGTAGCAAAATGTATAGTGGTATCATAGATTTTCAGTGAACCAAAAATTGTTGGGTTTCTGTTTACACACGCGCGTCGTAACATGATTTTGGCATTTTTTTAAAATCATAATTTTAAAATCTTAGGGAATTTACATTGATTCGTCCTCCGTTCATTTTTGTTTCAAAACAGACTATCTCTAAGAAATTTAATATGAGTATCATCGTATAATATTCAAATATCAGTAAGTTGAATTGTGCATTTGAAGTACAGTTGGTCCTCGGTATTTGCGGTACGTTCCCAGTTCTTCTTCTTCTTTTTTTTTTGCAAAACACGATTGCGGTAATAATTCCCGTACGGAAACAAAATATAAGCTGTACGTGTAAAACACTTAAATTTATCTTAAAGGTTTTTCTTGCGCTTATGAAAATATTTATGCAAGACTGTTGTTTGAATGTTTCTAAAAGTGAAAAATTCACAATTAAAATTCGAAATATTGACAAAGGTTAGCTTCATTGCTGCGGTTTCCGTTATTAAAGCATCAAATGAGTCTACAGTCAAATATATCAGCAAATATGAAATTCGACCAGCTGTTGCTACACCTGCACTATAGCCGTCATTATTTAATTTGGAAATCCGTAAGGTATTGATGAAAATAATGTCACATTTTTTCCCAGTATTTTGTATGAACCATGCGAAAGCTTGGACTATGAAAACACTTTTTCTGGATTGTTAATAGAGAAAAGGTTCACTGATGTAGCGATAAAAGAAGTTAGAGAATTAATTGATAAAGAAGAAAATTCAGAAATCAACAGAGGAGGGATTAATCGAGCTGACGGCTTCTGAAACCGAAGCAGTCAACTCGGATCATGTATGAACATGATCAAGATTTAGAATTAGAGGACAAGTTCATTATGAACAACATAGCAAAGGTTTCGTATGTTTAAATCGGCAATGGAGTGTTTTCATGAAATAGACCCATTTGCGGTACGTTTTTCATATGTAGAAAAATTGATAAACAGACCTACAGACATTATGTTGTTCTTTGAGAAAGCACGCCTAGAATCACTCGTCCACCCCCTCCCCCCTTTCTATTTTCCACACAAAGCAGACACTGTAAAAATGAGATGCCTAAAGAACAAAATTTTAGGGTTTGGGTTATTTGCGGATTTTCTGTATTGGCGGTCAGCCCCTGGAACGTAACCCACGCCAATACGCAGGAACGACTAACTGTATTCGGAATTGATTCTAAGCATTCAGCCATTTTCTAACCATTTTCTTTTTTTTATTTTGAATAGAAGAAAATGTGCGATGCATTAAAATTTAATTTTATCCCACGAAGATTGATATATACGATGTTTACATTAATCTTATAAATGTATTTTAATGTTCATTTTACACTGCGGCGTTGCTGGTTTCTTCATGCACTATGCAAGTGGATCATTCCGTGTTTGGTGTCAAGAGACACTTATGATTCGGGGATTATACAGGCTGTAACTAAACTGATGGTCAGAACTGTAAGGGTGATAGAACTCGCCAAAACAAACAACTTTCACCATACAATGTGGGGTCGGAAAGTAAGCGGAGAGCCACGAGAGGGCGCTCTCTCTGGAGTGAATGAAACGTCGCCTTTTGTAGCACCCGTCATTCAGCTGTTATCTATCACCTATATGGCGCCGGTATTGCAGCTTGTGATCGCTCATTTGAACATTTGTTTTAAAGTTTTCGGTAATAAAGATTCTTTATTTATTATTCGTCTTTGCGGTGTTCTCCACTTCCATTCGCCCTCTCACGACTCGCCGCTTGCTTTCCGATCCAACATTGTAAGGTGAAATTTGTTTGTTTTGGTGAGTTCTATCACCCCTTACAGTTTTGAGCATCAGTTTGGTTACACACTATAATATAATGCACATAAATCTTATCCACATACTGTTGACCCTCTGTGCAGCATTGACGAGATATCTCGCCACCTTGAAAGCCTCTTATTTATCATTAACAAGCCCAAATATTTTGTAAAGTCGATTTCTAAATGCAACATTTTTGCCTATACCCCTTAGTTTTCACCCACTAAAAACGGACAAGAAAGCCTACATTTAAAAGAAGGTACGGTATTTTGAAGGGGGTTTGATGATTTCTACCATGCCGCGGAAGCGTCAAGCCGGGTCCAAACCAACCTCACCACGCAAAAACGAAAACATCTCAGCCACCTCTCCAAAACGAGGTTTTGAGCAACTTGGAGAGGCGTAATGTTGCCGGTTGAAAACCGGACAAATGAAAAATCCGGGCGTAACTTTCTTATGGGCCAGTTTCTGAATTTCCCAAGTTCTCCCATAATTTTGTCTTAAAATCGAAACAATATACAGCCTGAATTTTACTACCCAAAATTCTTTACTTTACTGGTCATTGTACGTAGGTCGTGGTCAAATTACAGCATCTATTCTCACCAAAAAGTTGCAAAAAGTGAGGATAATTGCCAATTATAGGTGAATTCACTAAAAAAAAAAATTTCCACTGAGTGGAAACAAAATAGAGGGCTACTGTAAATTACAGTGTATTTGAAGTGTATTTGACCAAAATAACGTCGAACATAACAAATACATAAGATACGAATATTTATCGTATTATAATTTATACGTAATGAAAATTGTCTTAATCTTCGATTTATTTAGGATCGAAAACGCAAATAAGATTCTAGATCAGTGTTTCCCAAAGTGGGCAATATCGCTCCCCTGGTGGGCGATGGAATGGTCCAAGGGGGCGATAGAACCTACTGATTTAACATAGGATCCTATGGGTTTACGTGAGTTGGAGGGCGATGAGGGGAAAAAATTTCTGATGAAGGGAGCGATGGAACAAAAAGTTTGGGAAACTATGTTCTAGATAATACTTGAAAAAAACAGGACTTTTTTGTGAAAAAAAAAGTTGAAGCAACCAAAATTTCAAAGAAGGGTCACATAGTTATCCCAATATTACTTAAATCCGAAACAGCATTCGTTACAGCATATATGCTCAACCCATGGCCCGCGGGCTAAATGTGTCCCTCGAGGCAGCGACTCCGTAGTATATGTGCTCATGTTGCTAACGCAACACCAATCATTTGAATGGTATTGCTCAGCAACACACGCCAATCATCATTCAAATATAGCTTATTCACCCTCAGTTCGGGTGATGGGCGATTTACCAAAAACGGGACATTTTTGTTGAATGTGTGACGTATGGTTTTCGGACATATCCAAGTGAACATTATGTGCTCATTACTCCAGCAATACCAAACATTTTTTACTTCCGGCGTCCTTGCCTCGAGGTCATCTGGTGTTGCCCACGACCACAAACCTGATTTTGTAAAAATGAGCAGAGCTCCACATCTGCAGATCAGTGATCCTCCGTACATCTCCAGATCACTTAAAGAGTCGTGGCATATTTACAAATCAGTCGAGGGACGCGCGAACAGTTCCAGAGCAATTAAGCTGCCGTAGAATATTAACAAATCACTTAAGGGATCTGTAAATATATACCACTGGTCACTTAAGGGACGTTTGTCACAGTTCTGGAGCACTTCAGAGGCCAGCGGTGCAGTTCCACATCACTCAAGTTACCAGCAGTTCAAGATCACTCGAGCAGCCCATGGTGCATTTTTACATGACTTAAGTGGCCCGCGGCACATTCCCAAATCACTCAAGTGAGCTGCGGCATATTTACAAATCATTTGAGTGATCCACGATACACTTCCAAAGCACTTAATCAGCCCATGACACATTTACAGATCACTTGAATGGCCAGTGGTACATTTCCAGATCGCTTAAGTGGCCCGCGACACATTTCCAGGTTACATAAATGTCCCGCAACACATTTTCAAACCAGCGAACTGGCCTGCACTCATCTAAAGTTTGAGCACCCTTGCATTACAGTATTGCTGACACTAGCTGGGTGGTTAGATTGTACAGATGACCACTTTACCCACACACGTATGACCACAACTGACAATATGCGTATCTAATGTTTTATTACGTAAATGTTACTGATACAGTAACACCGTAATATACAGAAGAAACGCTGAAAATTTGCCTAATGAAATCTGAAATTTGGGTCATATAAGCACGATTGTTTTTTACTTTTCCGTTTGATCTGAAGTATAGGCTACCCAGGGCACATGGATGTAATATTACACTAGATCGCGCATGCAGGGTTGCTTTTTGTTTTCTACGCCTAACCACGTGACGAGTGGGTACTTTTACGAGTTGGAAAGAAGAAATTCCTTGTTTTTCCAATGGGTAGCCTACTAGACGTGTGAACACCGTGAGTGTTTGAAAAATGCAATGCTGGCCATATGGTCCCTTGCGGTCCTGGGATGTTCTAGGGGGGGGGGGCACAGGTGAAAAGCAGATGAAAGGGGAGCTACGACAAGTGGTGAAGTGGGCCACATAGAACTGTGAAGAAATAAAGCTTTCAAGTGAAATATGCCGGGAAAAAATGCCACTATTTTCAGAATCTAGCACTGCTGTCCATGGTACCAGGGCAACATTAACCCATGTGTTTGCAGCCCAGGGCTTCATCTCCACAGGGCCTGCAGGAAGAGATCTTGTGCTATGACTTTTTTTTTTTTTTTAATAACGTGATATTCCCGTATTCCCAAGGGATCAGCATGATCCGTCCAGGGAATAATCGACTTTCGAGTGTAAGCATGCAAATATGTAAGCTGTTACTACCAGCTAAGTATGGGGGCTCCAGAACAAACATCACTATGCCAGGGGACCCATGATGTTGATACTCCCCCACATGAGAGAATCTCACTGAACTCTAGTCCAGGGTGGGCGCGGATTCCCCCCCCCCCACCTCCTCCAATGTGGATCTGTGCTTGGCCCAGGGTTCAGGAGATCGATCATATGAATAAAATTTTGTCCATTATAAATTTAGTTCTGACTTAATTCAATTCAATAAGTAGAAAAGATCTCAGATGAGGGTAGGGAGCCCTGGATAAGACTGGAGGGCCACGAGAAGAAAATATGGTCCAAAGGGGGCCACGGACTTAAAAAGGTTGAGAATCACTGCTTTAGGTTGCAAATGTAACTTTTATTAAGGATGGAAAAATTACTTTCCAAGCGAATTAAATTTTCTCTTCTTTTTCTATTACTATTACTATTTATTATTTGCATATTTTGATTCACGATGTTTCCCACTAATGGAGGCCAGTGCCGTCTTAACTCATGGGCTCACCCGGGCACGGGAGAAGAGCGGCCTCACAAAAATGAGATCTAGTTGAAATTTTCAAGAGTAAGCATGTAAACTTGTCTGGTGGGCCTCAGAAAAATCACTTGGCCCGGGGGCCCTACGATTTTCTTTAGACGGCCCTGATGGAGGCTTGGCGTGCAATTTCGTTTCTGATAAAGCTTTGTTTTGCTTTATTATGTTTTATAATACATTATTTAGATAAATAACGATGTTTATTGTCATTGTATATTAATTTAGAATGAATATATTGCGATTAGCATTTTTGAAATTGACTATTTTGGGTCTTTGAATGAGAAATATATTTGGTGCAAAGTTGACGAAATTTTGGCAATTTGTCAGATGTATACATTTCAGGGTGACATGTACATCCATGAAAAGTAAATTTTTAGTTCTTATGGATGGCTAATTCATAGCCGCGGCTCATCCAATTAGGATTTTTTTTTCCCCGCGACGATGGCACATGTGGTCCGCAGACAGACTTGGTAATTAAATTCCAACTGACCGAAAAATTGTAGAATTATTGTAATGGATATAAGTACAGTAATATCCTCATGGTTTAAAATAGAAAATTAGAGACCTTCGTTCTTAGGGTAACCATATCTCAACTAGAAACATACGGGAAACTGTGATTCTAAATACGGGATATATAGGCAAAAAAAAAAAAAAATTTACGACGAATTTGCCAATTATTACCGAAATTGCTGGAGGAGGAAGAAGAGAGCAAATATTGCGGTAGAAAAGAATTTATTTCTCAATGGAATTGTTTCCATCATGACATGGGTAACCATATTCCATTCAGAAAAACACGGGAAATGGGAGCTCAAATACTGTAAAAAATGGAACATTCGTAATTTTCAGTAAAGATTGCTAATCCAAATATGCTCCGTTAAAAAAAAGTCAAATCTGTGAAACATTCCTGCATAATATGTACTTTATTTCTGAATTTGAATGTCCCGTATTACGGGACATATGGCCTCACCTCTCATACGGTAAGTTAGTGGTCCGTGGTCCGTCGAAGTATTTCAGACATTTTACTAGTCTTTTTGTTTAAAAAGGTTGAGAAACGCTGGTACACAGGATACATCAGGATTTAAAGACCATTCGGGGAGAAAAGAAAGATTTGTTAAAAAATAGTTCAATTTTCACCACCAGGTGGAAAAGTGGCACTTTTTCATCGCAGTTATCTTTTTCCCATGGTCAAAATAACGTACATGCCAAGTTTCAATGAAATACGTCCACCACAGCGGGCGCTACATACGTCTGAGTAGTGTCAGTTTATTTATAGCCACCCTGTATATACCACTAAACTAACGAAAAATGTCATATCGTTTTCAATGAACCCTTTATCTACCACATTATGAAAGAAATGAAATAATTATTGTTAATTATTAATAATAATTAACATTCATAATTAATGCGAGAAATAATTTCAAAATCAATGAGAAAAATTATTTTTCCTTAAAGTTTTCCTTTCACATTTCATTCATGTAACAATAGAACCCCCTCGATAACAGACACCCACGGGACCAAAACTTTTGTCCGCTAATGGGAGGTGTTGGGAAAAAAAAAAAACCCCTCAAACAACAGCAGATAGGTGGCGCTGCTACGAGCGACTTCGGTGGAAATATGCAAATGAGACGGTTATAAGAACTCGCGCTCCTAATCCATAATCAGTACACCGTTGTAAACCGTGTATGTGGACCTGCTGCACTCTGCTGTTGCTGGATCTGTGACTCGCCTCCAATGTGTTATCCCTGTGGTGGTGGAACACATACTGCTGGAATAAACGATTTGGAGGCATTCTGTTCGTTATTCGCGTATCTTTCCTTTGACTTGTGGACGTCAGCGCCACCTATCTGCTGTTTTTTTTTTTTTTTTGTTTTTTTTTTGAATAATTTTATTTTCCTGTCTTAAAAAACTTCCCGTGATCTAGCGATGCACAGTTTCCCCTTGCAAACCGTTTTTTATTTCGTTATTTTTCCGGTTTTTATGAATTTTTAAAGTTTCTACGGACTTTTTGCCCACCCTGTATATAGAATTTTGGTATAAATATTCGGCATTGCGGAATGAAAAAATTGCTACGTCCAGATCTGTTGTAATATACGGATTAATTATCATGTCCGGATTGACCGTAAAGCAAAATAAAACCCGTGCTTAGGGCATCAGTAGTTTGGCTGTAATTTGCTTAGTATTTCCATAAAGTAAGCCCAAAGCCTGTAAAGAGCATCATAGGCGCCCGGGTAAAAAAAAATTTTCCGAGCGCCCCCTCCCACCTAGCTATAAATACCTGCCTACCAATTTGCATACTCATGAGCCCCCCCCCCCCCACATCATAGCACGGGGCCACTAGGCTGGAACTTCTGGCGGGACCCCAGACCAGGCTTTTCACGGGCCTCTTTATAGTTAATTTACAGCATGAAAAAACAAAAAGTGACGCAAATCGTCCCGGGCCTCAGGGCTACAGCCCAGCCAGTCCCACCCTTGCAGGGGCCATGTGCATACTAACTCTCCCAAAACTTTAACCAGATCAAACTGTCATGAGGCCCCCCCCCCCCCCGGCATTCGGGGTTCCCCAATTAATTTTGGAATTATTATCCCAATTATTTTTCATTCATTTAGGAATTATTTTTCTTTACTTTTTGCGAATTTGGGAATTATTTTTCATTGATTTGGGAATTATTTTTCATTAATTTGGGAATTATTTTTCATTAATTTGGAAATTATTTTTCATTAATTTGGAATTTTTCATTAATTTGGAATTTTTTTTATTAATTTGGGAATTATTTTTCATTAATTTGGGAATTATTTTTCATTAATTTTGGAATTATTTTTCATTAATTTGGGAATTATTTTTCATTAATTTGGAATTTTTTTTATTAATTTGGGAATTATTTTTCATTAATTTTGGAATTATTTTTCATTAATTTTGGAATTTTTTCATTAATTTTGGAATTATTTTTCCTATATTGTAAGTGGGTTCTTACGACCCATCTCAGAAGCCCCTGTGACCCGGGTCGCAACCAATAGGAAAAGAATCCCTGGCTTAGGGCGTTCATATGGTTTAATCCCGCCCTGTTAATTGTATTTATATTTAATCATATTATATTACCGTAATTGCATTCAGTATTTATTTTTTCATTCATTATTATATTCGTTTATATATTTTACGCGTATTTTCATCACTTCTGTTCATTCTGAAATAATGAGTGCCTTTTTGGAATTTCATAAATAATTACTTGGGACTCAACCCCCCTCTCGAAATTATGTGTGTGGGCCCTCTGTGAAAGCAATTTTTCTTTCCCATTGAAACCACATTGCATTAAAGCCGAAGTTCCAAATACATAGTGTTTAATGTTCTCAATAGATGGCGGCACAAATCCGATGATATAACTTCGGATAGGGTAACCAGTTTCGAAAACTGAGAAAGGAGGACGTCAATAGCGTCACTTTTCCTAATTTCCACAATAGGTGGCGCCACTATACTGACCGTTAAAACCACGCGGCCACACAACAATAATTTTCCCCACTAAAAATCCCTAAAAAAGCAAAAAGAGAAAAAATTCTGTGAATTTCGACAGCTATTGGTCAATGAATGCCCCCCCCCCACATCCTGGAGCAGAGCCCCCTAGGCTGGGACTTTTGGGGTGGTCCCACTGTAGTTAATTCTGCTCCACCCTTGTGGGGTCATGGGTGAATGCCTGTGGAAAAAAATATAAAAACACTCATATCAGTGAAGAGATATATGTGTTTCAAAGTGAAAAAAAAAATCCTCAGGAAAAGAAGGAAAAAATTATTCCGAAAACCAGAAAATAGGACAAAAGGGGGGCGAGTTTTCAGAAACGCAGGACGCTGGGGGGGGGGGGGCGTATCTCCGCCCATGACTCACGTGCTTGCACACTTTTTCAGTCACCCACATGCTTGCACACTGTTTTGGTCATTCATAGGCTTGCACTCACTTTGCGCCACTCTTTCAGTCATTCACATGCTTGCATACGCTGTAGATCACTCTTTCAGCTATTCACATGCGTGTGAAAATCTAGTCTGGAGACCCTGCAAAAGATCCCAGCCTAGGGGCCCTGCTCGAGGATGTGCGGGCCATGTCTCTCGCTCTCTGGGTCAGAGGCGGATTCATGGTTATAAACTTTTGACGTTCTTCTCCCATTCTGCTAACTTTCTCTTGGCTACTCATTCCTCAAATTTGCCGCCCTGGGCTGTATAGCCCGCTAAGCCCACCCAGCCCTGTGTAAATACGCCCCTGCACTTCAGTATACGGTATTAGCTTTTGGTGAGCAAACAATGGTATTCTTAAGATAGATGTTGCGGTGGTGTTGTTCCAGAGTTGTTTTTTGGACTGTGTTTTCATATTATCCTGGAGCAAGCAGGGTCATGGTTACAATAGCATCTGCAGTGCCGTCTTAACGTTCGGGCCCACCCGGGCACGGTCCTTGGGGCCTTAAGAGAAGAAGGGCCTCTGAAAACCAAGATGTAGTTGAATTTTTCGAGAATTTTGCAGGTAGGACCTCAAAAAAATCACTTGGCCCGGGGGACTATGATGCCCTTAAGACAGCCCTGTTTACGGGGGGGGGGGGGCTTAGCGAGTTATAGCCCAGGGCGAAAAGTTACGAAGGGTAGCAAACTTGAGGAATGAGTGACCATTCTAATTAGTAGAATGTCAGAAGGGCGGCAGATTTGTATAAACCTCAATAAATCCACCTCTGCCCGGCCAGCAAGGGACTAGATCAGTGAATGATCAAAAGAGTGACATAGAGCGTGAGCAAGCATGGGATTGGATGACCAAAATAGTGATCTACAGCGCGAGGGACCGGGTTAGCGATTGCCCGGAGCGTGTGCAATCATGTGAATGACCAAAAGAGTGAACTAAAGTGTAAAGGCACATAAATGATCAAAAGAGTGACCTAGATCGCATGTAAGCTTGTGAATGAAGAGAAGAGTGACCTGGAGAGTGTGCAATCTTGTAAATGACCAAAATAGTGATATGGAGAGAGTGAAAGCACGTGAATGACCAAAAGTGCGATCTAGAGCATTTGAAATTCGTTAATGACCAAAAGAGTGATCTCGAGCGTGGGTAAGCTTGTCCTTGACAAAAAGAGTGACCTAGATGCAGGGCTGTCTTACGAGCATCATGGGCCTCCGGGCCAATTGGTTTTCCCGAAGAACTTAAATTCTAGTAAATTTCAACCGAATGACATTTTTGTATAGCCCCTCTTCTCCTGAGGGCCCCCAACATCCTAGAGTAGAGCCCTAGCTGGGATCTTTTGCGGGCCCCCCGATCTGATCTATAGTTAATTTATAGCGTGAAAAAGCAAAAAATGTTGAGAATTTTCCCGGGCCCTAGGGCTAGAGCCCTGTCAGCCCCATCCTTGTGGGGACCATGGCCCGGGCCATGCCAGGGTGGGCACATGCGTTAAGATGGTACTGCCTAGAGGGCGTGAAAGCAAGTCAATGACCAAAAGAGTGACCTATAGCGTGTTTAAGCTTGTGTTGTGAATGGCCAAAAAAGTTACCTAGAGAGCGCGTGAATCGTCATCTGAACGACTAAAAGAGTGACTTGGAGAGAGTGTCGGCGCATGGGAGTGACCAGAAGAGTGAATTAGAGACACAGGTGTACCTGCAGGAGTCGGGGGGTGGGGAGGCCAAGCGGGTTATAGCCATAGACATCAGATTAACTTATATACTTGATATATTACAGGAGGACATCCGGGAACCCTAATTCCGGGAAAAAAAAAGAACAACACGAGTTATTTCGTGATATTCTATTCAACAGATGGCAGCACAAGCCGATTCAAATCGAACTTTGCCACGGAACGGGACAACCCCCTTCTTTTTCTCAGCGTAACCCTTTCATGGGGGCCCCAAGAAAATGTCTGTCCCGTAGCCCCGAAAAGCCATGCTACGGCCCTGACCGCGAATGTTAAAAAAGGGATCTTTTCAGCCATAGGTGCAGATAGACATGAAAGGCTGGGGGGTGACCAAGATGATGATGGCAATTCATATATTTGCACATACATTAGATCAATCTGTTCCGTCATTGACGGGGGTGAGGGGGTATTCCACCCACGTTCTCAGCATGGCCCTCTCTAGAGCAGCTGTCTTCAACTCATGGCCGGCTTTCCACGTGTGGCCCTCGCAGCCCGACGATGAAAAGACTAACATAGTCACAGAATTTATAGGAACTCTGTAAAAAAGAGAACCGCAATTTTTACAATTTACCAATTTTTTTTTTTTACTGTAATTGGCCTTCGACAACTTTTTTGGCTGTAATTGGTGACTTCGCTTGACTTTGACCATTTTCTTTACTGTAAATGGCCTTTGACAATTTTTAACTTGTCATTTGCCTTTGACAATTTTTTTGGCTGTAATTTGCTTTTGACAAGTTTTTGGCTGTAATTATCAACTTTACTTGGAACTTTGTTGGGGGAACTTGGAGATATCCCGTATGGATATAGTAGATTTCCCTTATTTTTATAAAGAAAATATATATGGTCAGCCCAGGCATTTTATCGTGTATTGATACTTTTCTACCGGAACATCATTCGCGGCTGGGTGGAACCCGTTGGCGCGTCGCATTCGGCCCGTGGGCCGGAGATTACGCATCCTCGATATACAGTATACGAGTACTAAAGTGTGAGTAGATCAGTGATATATCAGACCTGAGTGAAACGAAGAGCCAAGCGAAATGATCTCATCCCATCTTCCTGTTTATCTGCCCATGTTTCCGTCCATTTCCAAAATACGGGTCAAAGATTGGCGAACATTTCGACACCTTTCACTCATTATGTTGAGGTTTCGATCAGATTATTTGATTCTACTGTGTTATCAGTTAACAAAAACACGAGGAATATATATATAAAAAAGACGAACGGAGCCCTTGAAATTATTCACAACTCAAATGATGAACTTCATGCTTAGCTTCTGTTTTGGGGGCGACCTTATCCGATCTTCATGTTGATTGACCCATGCTCTTGAACTTCTGAACAAATGGAGGATGTTTAATCTTAATCTGTCTATGAAGCTCCAAGATAAAGCCACGTGTCAAAAAAATTTGGCGGATAATAGTCACAGAGGCGCATTTATGGGTTTTCCCCCCCTTGGGGTACACGAATTTTACCGCCCTTCTCCCATTGTTGTATAAGTTCTTGACTACTCTTTCCTCGAATTCGCCACACTGTGCTATAACGCGCTTGGCCTCCCCCCACCTGCAAGTACACCTGTGCCTCTAAGTCACTATTTTGGTCACTCCTATGCTCACGCACACTCTCTAAGTCATTTTTTTAGTCATTCACATGCTTGAACACTGTTTCAGTCACCCACATTCCTGCACACTGTTTTAACCACTCCCATGCCCGCACGCTGGTTTGGCCGCTCACATGCCTGCACACTGTTTTAACCACTCCCATGTCGGCACGCTGGTTTGGCCGCTCACATGCCTGCACACTGTTTTAGTCACCCACATTCCTGCACACTGTTTTAACCACTCCCATGCCCGCACGCTGGTTTGGCCGCTCCCATGCCAGCACACTGTTTTAACCACTCCCGTGCCCGCAAGTTGGTTTGGCCGCTCACATGCCTGCACACTGTTTTAACCACTCCCATGCCTGCACACATTGTTTTAACCACTCCCATGTATGCACGCTGGTTTGGCCGCTCACATGCTTGCACACTGTTTTGGCCATCGTGTTTGCACGCGCTCTAGATCACTCTTTCGGTTACCCGTTGACATGATTCCTTGCTTTATGGGTCACTTTTTTGTTCATCTATACGTTCACACGTGCTCTTGATCAACTTTTGGTCATTCACATGCTTGCTCACGCTCTAAGTCACTCTTTTGCTCAATCACGTACTTACAAACTCTCTAGGTCACTTTTATGGTCACACACTGATGTAGTCCCTAGCTGTCTGGGAAGATGCGGATTTACTGAGGGATATATACTAGAGGGTCTAGAGTCTAGTCCCTAGGCCATAGTTTCCCATACTTTTTGTTCCATCGCCCCCTTCTTCAGAAATACTTTTCTCTCATCGCCCGCAACCATAGGATCCTATGATATACTCATAGGCCCCCTCGAAAATCCCATCGCCCACCAGGGGGCGATATTCTCCAATTTGGGAAACAATGGCCTAGACCTTGTAGCCAAAATTACAGAATCTTGGGCAAACGATGGGGATGAATCTTCCTTTCACGTCTCAGGATACGATACTTTTTTAAGAAATAGATCGGATAGAAAAGGAGGTGCATACGTTTACACTAGAAGAACGCAGGTGCCGTGGGGATATGATCGAAGTGTTCAAAATTTTCAACGGGATGGATATGATGGACCATGAATTATTAATCTGCCGTCAATCGACTGCTTTGACAAAGGAACACCAGTATCGATTGGTAAGGGACAATTCTAAATTGTGGTGTCGCTGGGAGTTTTTCCTCTAATAGGGTTGCTAATAAATGGAATAGCTTACCCCCGGGGATAGTAAAATTGACACAATTGACACGTTTAAAAAGAAATACGATAAACATGTTGGAGTAAATCGAGAAGCTATCCATACGTAGAATAACAACCATGAATGTTTTTATGGGCATTGTACAGGGTGGGCAAAAAGTCTATAGAAACTTTAAATATGAATAGAAACCGGAAAAATAACCGAAATAAAAAACGGTCTGCAGGGTTAGCATTGCTAGGTCACGGGAATTTTTTTAAGGCTGGAAAAAACCCCTCGAAAACTGGTGGCGCTGGAACGAGCGACTTCGGTGGGGAAATGCAAATGAGACAGTTATAAGAACTTGCGCTCCTAATCCACAACCAGTTCACCGTTGTAAACCGTGTATGTGGACCTGCTGCACTCTGCCGTTGCTGGATTTGTGACTCGTCTGCAATGTGTTATCCCCTGTGGTGGTGGTCATGTGGAAGACATACAGCTGTAATAAACGATTTGGAGGCATTCTGTTCGTTATTTGCGTATCTTTTCTTTGCCTTGTGTAAGTCAGCGCCACGTACCGGCTCTTTTTTGAGTCATTTTCCCCCTGTATTAAAAAAAATTCCCGTGACCTAGCGATGCTAACTCTACAAACCGTTTTTTATTTCGGTTATTTTTCCGTTTTTATGAATTTTTAAAGTTTCTACGGACTTTTTGCTCACCCTGTATAATATTTTATCATGTATATATAGTTTTTAGTTTTTATCATTGCATTTTAATTGGGATGTTGCATTTTAGAAATGCATGGCACCCATATTTGTTATGGGCATCTCGTTGGGCATGATGATGATGGCTGCTCTAGGTCATTCTTTTGGTCATTTACATGCTGCGCACGCTGTAGACGACTCCCTGACCTGGTTCCTCACTCTGTAGGTCACACTTTTTTTTGGTCATTCACGTGCTTGCAAACTCTCTAGGTCACGTTTTTGGTCACTCACTGACCGAATCCCTAGCTGTCAGGGCAGAGTCGGATTTATTGAGGGTTATAAAAATTTTGCCGCTCTTCTCCTATTTTACTCATTTTTTTGCCTACTCATTCCTCAAATTTGCCACTCTGGGTTACACAGCCCGCTAAGCCCCCTGTAAATACGCAACTGTGTGTGGGTGTGTGTCAGTCAGTTAGTCAGAGACTTTGACGTTCTTTATAAGAATGCCAAATGTGTGCAACGAACATTTTGCGTTTTCTCAATTCTTTATGCTCTCCAGCTAAATCTTCCTGTGCAAAAATACCCGGAACTACTTTTGCAGAGTCACAATCCACTGTATGTCAAAAGCAAATATCGCGGAATTGCAAAAACAATCATTCAAGTTCATAACGTCAAGCTTTCGACTTGTTCCTGCTATTTAATTGCTATGTAATCTCTTTCATCAAACCGAACTTGTTTTGCCTAGGGACTGTGATGTTTGCACAGCTGTTACCTACTTTTATTGCTTTGCTGACAGCATTTCGACGTAGCTGTGTTTCCAAAAAATCCCAGCTCCAAAATGTTAATACCCTTTATTCAACGTGTTCCATCACCAGCTCCTCTCGGTAATGAATATTTTACGAAGGTTTTCAACAGCTGGAGAATGCAGGAAAGAGAGAAAATTCAACTGCCCTTGCGGGGAATCGAATCCACGTCCTCTCACTTGCTGGATGAGCGCCCTAGACCAGTGTTTCTCAACTGCCGGGCCCTAATACTAGTCACACCGGGCCGTGAGTGATTCGGTTTAATTTTTTCCATTTATCTCTCGTTAGTTGTGTGTATGAACGGGCCTTTCACTTACGCAAAAGCGATTTGCCGGGCCGCGGGTGTCCAAATGGTGAGAGAACTACTGCCCTAGACCACTAGATTACAAAGATAACGATTCCCAATTTTTCCTTACAGCTCGTTCGCGCTGAACGGGACCGTTCATGGATGGTCGGACCAAACTCAGGCAAAAGTTCATAATTGCTGACACTGCCACCAGATAGCGACTTATCCAACGTCACTCTTCGCTATCCATACGAAGGTTTTGGATAGCGAAGAGTGGCATAGAGCACGTGACAGAAGAGCGCGAAATTCGCTATCCATTCAACCTTCGTATGGATAGCGAAGAGCGACATCATCCTTGGATGAATTTTTTACCCGTAAAAGTTCAGATGCCGGTGAAATGAACGGGTTTTTCTGGCGATTTAGGAGAGCACCATACTCACTAGAGTACTTTACCAAAGATTGGTCGAAGACCGTTCAGGGGCACGCTTAAAACAACCAGCGATGGCAGAAAAAGCGAGAAAGTAATTAACCAATTTAAGATCAAGGACGCAATATTTCTTTCACGCCAGTGTAATAAATTCAAGCAAGTTATCTCTATTGGTATTATCTCTCTTACCTATGCTTAGGGTTACAACAATGGGGAAGAAACGCCTATTTTTTTCCTCTTCGTTTTTTCTATATCCTAATAGTGATTTATTTCCACATATGATGTAGGGGAAGTGTACCACTTTTGGCCACTACATCAATTTTGGCCGCATTAAACCAGTTTGTCCAGTATTTAGCTTGTGATTTGATGTTAACCAATAAGATTCATTCTCACACCTTACACTATTTTAATCATCATGTGACTTGCAAGACGAGTAAATGCATAAACCTGCAGTATGTGTGCTCACAAGTGTTGAGTTCTTTGTTTAAGAGCAAAATTTCACAAAATTTATCATCAAGCTTTCTCAGAAATGTGTGAAAATACCACCACTAGGTTTTGAAAGGTAAGCTTTCTTCCTATCCTAATTTCATATCTAAATTAGTTATTTTTAACAATTAATGGTAGGTTGCTAAAACAGGTGTTCAAAATTTACTATGCGCACCGTTTTAGGCCATGCAAGTGGCCAAAATTGGTACCGTAATTTGCCACAACTATGGTCCAAATGCCCGTGCTCACTAAAACATCGATGATCGAAATGCTAACAACATCTAGTGGACTATTTAATTACTAAAGCAAAGAGCATTGATAGTGTAATATGGAGATGTGGTTATGAAAAGAGATAGAGAGACGTCCTCGCTCCGGTACTTTCCCGCGAATCAGCTTTTTATTTGGGGTTATATTTTTCACGTTATCTTGTCAGCTGCAGACTTTCTCGGCTACAAGTTTCCACAACAAGCTGTTATGCGCAATTGATGTTCTGTATTACAGGTAATTTAGTATTTACATATGTTAAATAAACATTTTTACTGTTGCGTGCGTATAAAAATAATTATAGGAAAAATAATAGAAAATTGTACTTTGCTCTCAACTATGGTCCAACCATTTTTATGGACCCGCAGCTTCGCTCGCGGATTTTAATCTGAAAATTACTCGTCGATGATTCCCCCATGTGACATTTGAACCCCTCAAGACCCCCTCGGGTGATGAATTTTCATAAATCCCGTCTTAGCGGGTATCTACATTATAAAATATAATATTGACTAAATTTCATATTTATGGCTTCAGTGATTTCGGCTCGGTGATGATTGTTCCATACAACCTTTGAACTCCCCTCCCCCTCCCTTAGGGGGTTGAATTCTGAAAAACCCCTTCCCAGTGAATTGCGAAATACAAAAATACTGACCAAATTTCATATTTATAGCTTCAGCAGTTTCGGCTCGGCGTGATTTCTCCATACAACCCTTCCTATTGAACTCCTTTATGACACCCTTAGCGGTTGAATTTCAAAAAACACCTTCATAGTTAGTCTTTACGTCATGAAACGAAGCTTCAGACCAAATTTTATGATGATAGCTTCAGCGGTTTTGGCTCGGTGTTCTCTAGGAACCCCCCTTTCAGGAGTGAATTTAGAAGAAGCCCTTCTTCGCCTTCTTCTAGCAAAGAGGATAAAGATGGATATAAGACATGATTGTAGTACATTCTCTCAACTATGGTTCGCAAACGATTTATAACACGAAATATTTGATGGACTATAGTTGGGATTTCATAACACAACTATGGTCCAAAATTTAATTTTCAAAAAATCCATATTTGAGCTGCATAAGGAATAAAAAAAAGTGTTTAATATTAATACTTGATCATTCTACAGGCAATATCAGCAAAAAAAAAAAACCGAATAGCCTGAATACAGAAGTTATGATGATTAATCTAGAAAATGGTGTTATTTTGGACCATAGTTGTGTGAAATTACGTTACACTATATGTTCCACTTTTGGCCACACGGAAAAAAATAAGATTTTTTTAAGAAAGGGCTTAATTGTGCGGAAATGTGTCCAAATTCTCCCCTATGCGGAAATGCACCGTGGGGATCTGTCGCCAAACCGTTTCGAAACGCGTTAGCGTGTTTACGTTTCATGCTAGACCATGCATTCTTCGATGACAATTGTTTGTTTTCGTGTGTACTACCACCTCTTGAAGTTTTTCCCGTCTTTTCTGAATCACCCTGTATAAGGGAAAAAAAAGGCAAGAAGGACAAAATTACGAAATTTTCTGTATACGTGTCATAGTATCACCCTAATTATGATAAAATGGAATAACGACAAAAAAATGTGTCGTTATATCCGAGGTCGACGTTATAAGTGAGGTCCGTTAACATTAGTCTCCGTATGAATTAGTCAGAACGGCCATTTAATGACGTTATAACAGAGTTGTCGTTATAATGGAGTTCAACTGTATATGAAAAATGAGGCCGCATAGAAATTATATACTAAAAAGGGCTCCGTGAGTCGAAAAAGGTTGAGAACCGCTGATCTAGACTCTCATATGATGACTGTAGATGCCGAATCACCATTTTAGAACACACACCGAGCACTCTCACCAAGCTTTCAACTTCACCAGCGATAAAAATAGAGCCACACACATCACAAAAAAGTCGACTTTGCACAAAAATGACCACGGATATTTCAAACAGAAACTACTTTTCCTCTCAAGACATGAACTCGAAGAGAAAAGAAAAATACTCATGCATTTGTATATACTACATACTCCAAGGTCAATGATCATCGCCGTTTCGCCAAATCTTGGCGTTGAAACGATATCGAAACGCGTGCCAATTTTTGCGTTAGAAAATTACTACTTTTATCTAGTTTTCTTTTTTATCAGTTTTGTTAGCTCGGCAAGTAATGTCCTACTACTTACTCACTTCACTCGATGCCGGGCCCCAGGAATGCCATCAACAAAACATACTTTCACGGAAGACATTTGATTGAGTACAAATAACAACATGTATTTTCGGCGGGAAACATTCGCTTTACTTGTTGGATTCGCCATTTATGTTGTTTCCGCACAAGAAGGTAAGAAAGTTCAATTTCGTAAAAAATATCATCTCTCTCTGCATACGGTGATAATATTTTTCTTACGGCAAATTCCTTCTTTTTCTGCTCTATCTAAACCAGGGATTCCCAACGTGGGCGTTAACAGCCCCCTGGGGGGCGATGGAGTGTTCCAGGGGGGCGGTAGAAGCTACGGGTATAACATAGGATCCTATGGGTTAGATTGTGTTGGGGGCGATGGGACAAAAAAGGTTGGGAAACTATGATCTAAACGAACCATTCTATTTGTATCAAGATCTATTATTAGCTTCCTATAACAATAGTGGAATTTTTGAAAGCATTGGTGAATTAATGGAAGGATCCCATTAAGTCCTGAATTTTTCCTGATTCAGTAATTATTTTTCTCATTGATTCTGAATTTTCATAAATTCTGAACTTTCATTGATTTTCATTGATTTGGAAATTGTTTCTTTTATAAGTTCTGAATTTTCATTGATTTGGAATTGTTTCTTTGGTAAATTCTGAACTTTCATTGAGTCTGCAATTATTCATTCATCGATTGAATTTGAAATTATTTCTTTTTTTTCTGATTGAGTCTGAAATTATTTTTTTCATTAACTATAAATTTTCATTGTGTGAGCCCGAAATTATCTTTTTTTCAATACTGAATTTTTATTGGATCTGAAACTATTTTTTTTAATTCTGAATTTTAATTTAATCTGAAATTATTTTTTTTAATTCTGAATTTTAATTTAATCTGAAATTATTTCTTTCGTAAATTCTGAATTTAGATCGATTTTTAAATTTTCTTTCTTTTCATAATGAATTTCCAGTGAGTCTGAAATTATTTCTTGTTTTTCATTCTGAATTTCCATTGAAGCTGAAATTATTTCTTTATTTGATTGTGAATTTTGATTGAGCCTGAAATTATTTCTGTTTCTGATTTTGAGATTGAGCCTGAAATTATTTTTTTAAATTCAGAATTTCCATTAAATCTGAAATTATTTCTTTCTTTTATTCTGAATTTTGATTGAATCTAAAATTAGATCAAATTCATTCTCAATTTTTATTGAGTCTGAAATTATTTCGTTTTTTTTTTATTCTGAATTTTCTCATTGTGAGTCTGAAATTATTATTACCTTTTTTGATTCTGAATTTTCATTTAGTGTGAAATTATTTTTTACATGAATTCTGAAAAAAAAAAAATTCTTGCACATCGCTTTCTAATTTTTCTTTCATCTGAAAATTATTTCCTTAAATTTACACTGATTCAGTAATTCTTTCTCTCACTAATTCTGAATCTATAAATTCGGAAATTATTTCTTTTACCAATTCTGAATTCTCATGTACTGTGTTCTGAAATTTGTTTCTTCCATCGATTCTGAAATTATTTGTGTCTTTAATTTGGAAATTATTTATTTCAATAATTCTGCAATTATTTATTTCATTAATTCTGAAATTATTTATTTCATTAATTCTGAAATTATTTATTTCATTAATTCTGAAATTATTTCGTCTTAAATTCTGAAGTAATTCAGAGAGAGAGAGAGAGAGAGAGAAAGAGAATTTTCAGTCATTTTTTCTTACAGTAATTCAGAATTTTTAATAATTATTTCTTCTAGTAATTCAGAATCTTCAGTAATTATTTCTGGAAGTAATTCTGTATCTTCATTGATTCTGAAATTATTTCTTTTAATGATTCTGAAATTATTTCTTTTAATGATTCTGAAATTATTTCTTTTAATGATTCTGAAATTATTTCTTTTAATGATTCTGAAATTATTTCTTTTAATGATTCTGAAATTATTTCTTTTAATGATTCTGAAATTATTTCTTTTAATGATTCTGAAATTATTTCTTTTAATGATTCTGAAATTATTTATTTTAATGATTCTGAAATTATTTCTTTCACTGATTCTGAAATTATTTCTTTCACTGATTCTGAAATTATTTCTTTCACTGATTCTGAAATTATTTCTTTCACTGATTCTAAATTTTTATTTCATCTGACACAATTTATTTCATTATTTCATTAATTGCTATCACTTCCTGTTAATCTTTCGTATATTTTTGTGTAGTTAAATTTTATTATCATTTCTGTACATTTTGGAATTATGTATGCGTTTTTTGATGCTGGCTTCCCCCACCAATATCACGGGTTTATTGGCATTCCCAAAATTTTTGCGAATCCCCGAACTCGTAGGCAAACAAAACAAATTTCATCGCTATAACAACTATAAAACTAAGCGAGATATTCAATTTCAAAGTTGACGATTTTTTTAATTTTCTCTTGTGTTTTTGGTGCATACTTCCAAAAATACAAACTCTCCCTAGAAAATTAAACTTTGTAATTTTTCCCCGTAAAAATACCAGAATATTAGGGTGACCGTGCGTCCCATATGTCCCAGGACAATCCCGGTTTTTTCTGGTTTTTTTTGCTATCAAGGTTACAAAATGCCCCGGTTTTTCACGTATTTTCTACGAAGCCAACTTGACTTTTAATTTTTCATTTTATTCTTCAAATCAACGATTAAAATTATCTTCCCAACTCAGAAATTACATTACTATAATTACGACTACAAATAAGAATATTCATCTGACATATTTGCCATGTTATTTTTTATTTTGAAAAGTGGCGCTTCATTCCCCGCATTGGTGGCGTTTCTGCGATCCTTGCACGAGTTGGCAACTTTGCTTACTTTTGGCGATAAATGGCAATTTCCCGTGTTTCCCATACTTCGAAGCTCAATTTCCTGTTTTTTTTTTTTTTTTTTTATCGAGCAGATATTGTCAGCCTACACAATACAAATATTTACTTTTGAAACATTTTTGCGATCGATAATTCTAGTCTACAACCA
Organism: Pholcus phalangioides; assembly: GCF_987345545.1. NCBI lineage: Eukaryota > Metazoa > Arthropoda > Arachnida > Araneae > Pholcidae > Pholcus > Pholcus phalangioides. Next base: position 27,259,952 of record NW_028301610.1, on the reverse strand, counting down.
ACGGTTGACAAGAAAAATGAAAAAAAAAAAAGACTTTCTGGACACGTACATTAAAAATTTTGAGAATTCAACAAAAAAAACTAAAATTAACACGATTTAAGCTATAATATTAATTACATATAAATAATCGTAATTATGTATCTCCATCCGAATCGTTTGGAGATACAAACGGTTATATTAGATCCGATTAGCGGTGGATGACGGGAAGATAGCGTATGCAAATGAATGCCGGTTCAATGTACCGGCAGAGACGTGCAGTAACAAAACTCGCGATGATTATCATCTGGGACAAGCGATGATAATAAGTTGTCTTTTTTTGAAGAAAAAAAAACTACCATAAAACACGTAAGTTTATTCATTTATTACTCCCGGAAGCAGGGTATACGTGTCCTGTAATATATGACGGGCATGCATTTACCTGATTATTATTCAGGAAGTGTAGTATTGTTTTTCCATTGATTTTCCATGTGATGTCTATTTCATTTTACGAAAACGTCCGCGGTTATGATTCATTATTATGTCACCGAGAAATTCAATGTGTAATTCAGAGAATTGGTGACACAATTTCACAATTGTGTCATCAATTCTGAAGATTGGGTTCTCAATCTAATTTCTATTAATTCTGAAATTATGTCTTCCATTAATTCTGAAATTATGTCTTCCATTAATTCTGAAATTATATTTTCTCATTAGTTCTGAAATTATGTTTTCTCATTAGTTCTGAAATTATGTCTTCCCAATAATTCTGAAGCTGAATTTTTCCATCAATATGAAATTATATCTTCCGAATAATTCTGAAGTTGAATTTTTCCATCAATTTTAAAAAATTATGTCTTCCATCAATTATGGAATTATGTCTTCCCTCAATTATGGAATTATGTCTTCCCTCAATTATGGAATTATGTCTTCCATCAATTATGGAATTATGTCTTCCATCAATAATGGAATTATGTCTTCCATCAATTTTGAAATTACGGCTTCCATTAATTCTGATATTATGTCTTCCATTAATACTGAAATCATGCCTTCCCTCTATTCCGAAATTATGTCTTCCATTGATTCTGAAATTATGTCTTCCATTGATTCTGAAATTATGTCTTCCATTGATTCTGAAATAATGTCTTCTCATTAGTTCTGAAATAATGTCTTCTCATTAGTTCTGAAATTACGTCTTCTCAATAATTCTGAAGTTGAATTTTTCCATCAAGTTTGAAAAATTATGTCTTCCATCAATTATGGAATTATGTCTTCCCAATAATTCTGAAGTTAAATTTTTCCATCAATTTTGAAAAATTATGTCTTCCCAATAATTCTGAAGTTAAATTTTTCCATCAATTTTGAAATTACAGCTTTCATTAATTCTGATATTATGTCTTCCATTAATACTGAAATCATGCCTTCCCTCAATTCTAAAATTATGTCTTCCATTAATTTTGAAATTACGTCTTCCCTCAATTCTAAAATTATGTCTGCCATTAATTCTGAAATTACGTCTTCCATTAATTCTAAAATTATGTCTTCCATTAATTCTGAAATTACGTCTTCCATTAATTCTAAAATTATGTCTTCCATTAATTCTGAAATTACGTCTTCCATTAATTCTGAAATTATGTCTTGATGTTATTTCTTCCATTATGGTTCTGAAACGATTACTACCAATAAATATAAAATTATTTGTCTCATCATCATGAGAGACCTGAAATTGTTATTATATTGGTACTGAAATGTCATTAAAGCATTTTTAGCAAGATATATACAGCAATAAGAAATTTTCATTTGAACGTCATGTGTACCTCTTAAGTAGAGAAAATCCCCTATTGTAGTTAAAATAGCTGAAAAATTGAGAAAAATTGTTGAACCTGATATATGTATGATGAGTATTTACAGCTATAGTTATCATAATAAGTTATGAAAATTCCATTTATTTACGACTTTATTAAACATTACAAATTTAAGTGAGCATCGTTGAAAAAAAGGGACAAATGTACAAAACAATTCAGTACAGGAACGTCCCATAATACCAGACATAAGTGGTCCGTCGAATTGTTTCAGATATTTTATTGGTCCTTCGGTTCAGAAAGGTTGAGAAACGATGATCTAATCTATAAACGCTCAACCCATGGCCGGGGCAAAATTTCGCAGGCCCTCGGAGTCATCTGATGTGGCCCGCAACAAAAAAAAAACCCAAACCACTCGCGTGGCCTACGAAAGGTTATCAAATCACTTAAGTAGTCCGTGACTCATTTCCAAATCATTTAAGCTGCCAACGGCTCATATCCAGATCCCCCAAGAGACGCAAAAGCACATTTCAAAATCACTTGAGCGACCCACGGCACATCTCCAGCTGACTTTAGTGGCATGTAGTATATCTGGAGATTATTTGAGTGAATGACGGCACACTTCCAAATCACTTGAGTGGCCCGTGGGACGCTTCGAGTGGCTCGCAGCACACCTACAGATCACTTCAGCACCTCGCAGCACGCTTACAGATCGCTTGAGTCGCTCGCAGAACATTTACAGATCATTTGAGTTTCTCTTGGCACATTTCGAGGTCACTTAAGTGGCTCTTGGCACATTTCGAGGTCACTTAAGTGGCTCTTGGCACATTTCCATAATCACTCAAATGGCCGTGACACTTTTCCAAACCTATGAAGTGGACCACCCTCTCCAAAGGGTTGAGGACCCTTGATCTAATCAGAAGTATTTGAGCTCATTCTTACTTGAAATATAGGCCCGTTTACAAAAGCGTCAAGAAGTTTAACATTTAACTAAATTTTAAGTCGCATAGTACTTTAAAATGTATGCGGACAAACAGACATGACCGCTGACCGCCCTGAGAGACCATCTTGGGATGTACGCAGACGTTAAGGATCGTTTACACGCTGTTTAGTTGTTAAGTTGTCAAATTGTTTAATTGCCAAGTACATAAACCGGATTTTTTTCGGTTAAGTAGGCCCTATGAGCATGCACCAGTATGTGCGGCCTCGTATTATCCAATGAGCATTGACTACTTGATTGTTTACGTTGGGACAGTCTATTGAGCCTTGACGACTTAAAATTAACTACTTGACGCTTGTAAACGAGCCTTAAGAACTCAGCAAGACGCGTGTTGGCTTGACTGGGCACACTAGTTGGATTTTTATGATTAAAATTGGTTTTAGTGGTCAAAAAAGCTGTTGCGTCCTGAAAATATACAACAGAGCTGCCCTTAAGGGAATGTGTGACAGTTGCGGTCACACCAGACCATGGGCAATGAGGAAGCGCCGCATTTACGGTGATAGAAATGGAAATTAAGTAAAACAAAGGTGTGCGAAAGGGGGACTCCGCTGCTGAGCCATGAGTGATAAAAGGCGGGTGTATTTGATGCCATGGGTTCCGAATTTCCCTTTGTTCACCCAAAATCATAATGGGAGAAGCACAAAAATTGGTGTTTGCCCCGGGGTGGATAACTGCAGTTTCTAGTTTGGGGGCCCAAAGGGACCAAAGATTCCCGAATCAAACAACGGCCCACAAATTATCGAATGCTTTTATAAATTCTGAAATGATTTCCTTCATGAATTCTGAATTGTTACCGGTGTGCTGGAATTATTTCTCTCATTAATTCTCAGATAATTTTTTAATTAATTCTGGGCTAGTTTTTAATTAATTCTGGGATAGTTTTTTAATTAATTCTGGAATAATTTTTTGTTAATTCTGGGATTATTTTTTTAATTTTAATTCTGGGATTATTTTTTTAATTTTAATTCTGGGATTATTTCTTCAATTTTAGTAATGGGATAATTTTTTTATTAATTCTGGGATGATTTTTTTATTAATTCTGGGATTATTTTTTATTAATTCTGGGATTATTTTTTATTAATTCTGGGATTATTTTTTATTAATTCTGGGAAATAATTTTTTTTATTAATTCTGGGAAATAATTTTTTTTATTAATTCTGTGATTATTTTTTTATTAATTCTGGGATTATTTTTTTATTAATTCTGGGATTACTTTTTTATTAATTCTGGGATTATTTATTTCATTTATTGCGGAGTTATTTCTTCCATTAATATTCCAGGGCTGTTTCTTCCATTAATATATTCCAGGGCTGTTTCTTCCATTAATATATTCCAGGGCTATATTTCTTCCATTAATTCTGTAATTATTTCTCTCACAATAACTGAGAGATTATTTATTTTTCTCTAATTCTGAATTTTCGAAGTTGATATGGAATTCGATTTCTTATTTTTAATTTATCAATTTTGAATTATCATTACTTTTATCAATTTAAAATTTTCTTCAGTTCTAAATTTCCATCAATGCGAAATTTTTACTAATTTTGTGATGATTCTTCTTCAATTATGCGTAGATATTTTTTCGTATGGATATTATGTGCAGATCACCTTCCCCCCCCCCCCAAAAAAAAAAAGTAATAAAATCTCGGCTAAAGAGCCTACAGAAATTTTTATAGACCTCCGAAATTGTCAAAACACCCCTAGCCCCACCATTATTTTCACACCGGGGCCCCTTGTCTGGTATGGGTAGCTCTGACTGCCGAGAGAATAAATGAGTTGAAGAAACTCCAGCAGAGGATCTTGAATGGGGAAAAAGAGCATTGCGCTGTGAATAGAGATCTCAAACTCAGCGCATTCTATAAGTATCTACATATCAAAATAATATAAGATTGTGGAGGGGGCAGAACCGCATTCATCCAATTATCTTGGCAACAGAGTTTCTTGTACTCAACTTCCCCAAGGTCAAGGGGAACGTGATCTGCCAACAACTACTTATTTCAGAGATTCCGTAACAGGTTAATGGAAAATGGCGATCTCACTCTCTTTTTTTTCCTTGGTAATTTATGTGTTCGCCCTTGATATCCCCTCAAAATACCTGTCAATGACTCAGCTTTCGTAATAAAAAACCAATCGTAACATGATGAAATGCGTAGTCACGATTGACGCAAGTTTCATCCCTCCCAGACATGCTTTAAAACCCATAAGAAATATGTATTTTGGTGACGTTGCCTAAAATTTTACATCAATTTTCATGATATTCATTTTTTTCTTTTGTTAATAGAGTTTGGATCTTATTGGGAAAGGAAAGGCCGTGAAACTCTCAAGTCATCGATCGAATTGCAGCAGATGAATGGAATTGCCAAGAATGTCATCTTCTTCTTGGGAGACGGTATGGGTATCCCGAGTGTGACGGCTATGAGAATTTATAAGGGCCAAAAGGCTAATAAGAGTGGTGAAGAAGAGCTGTTAGCATTTGATAAGTTCCCGTTTGTGTCATTAGCTAAAGTGAGTAACGAAAATCACTGATTTTTGTTCATTTGTGATCGGGGAAAAAACTAGGCATTAAATATCGCACCGTTAATCATTAAAGCAATGTTGAGAGGTTTGGTTCTAAAACAGCAATACTCATCGGCATTACAGTGCTTTTTTGTGGATGGTCTCCGGTTGCAAAATGCTCTGGTGGTGGAAATTTGATGTTAACTGGCGGAAAATTTCTTAGAAACATCCTCTGTACTCACTGTACCTTCTGGGCCATAATTTCAAACCCTTTTCCAGCTCATGGCCCTTTCGGGCCATATTTCTTCTCGTGGTCCCCACTAGTCTTATCCAGAACCCTCACCCAGGAAAGAAACCCTTCTTACTAAATTGAATTTAGTTAAAACTAAATTTATAATGAACATAAACTTTATAAATAAGGTCAACTCCTGGGTCAGGCGGGAATCCAGAAAAGAGTAGGAGCAATCACCCCTGCCAAGAGCCAAATTATATAGGAAAAATCGGTCTGTGGAGACAATCCAATGAACCTACGCAATAAATTCTCCCTCCCTACATATCACCCTGGATTCGCGCCTACCATGAGCTAGAGTTCAGTGAGTTTCTTTTTTTGTTGGGGTTTCATGCAGGGCTGTCTCAACGTGATTTGTTTCCGATAAAAGTGATATTCTGTGGCCTCTTAATAGCTGGAAGTAACAACTTATTTGTATGCATGTATGTTATTTGTTTACTCTCGAAAATGGTAATACCAAATGTAGGCCTTCAATGGGCATAAGACCCCAGATGGGCCCATGCATTAAAATGGTCCAGGTTCTATAGGCTCTGAAAGTAGTCACATTTCCCCCACTATATTTCAATTAAAAGCTTCATTTCTTCACATCTAAATTTTTTTCTGAGTTCTCTGTGGCACCCTTAACTACTTATCATGACTCCTCTCTCACTTTATTTTTTCCGTGCCTCTTTTAAAATATCCCAGAAATCGAAGCGATCGAAGATCGGAAATTGAAATCTAAAGTAAAAATTTCACCTGTAGAATTATCACACACATCTGCAAGAATGATATGCAAATTTCAGGAAGCCACCAGATGATGCCGATAGTACGTCACAATGACGATAGTGTAAGAGGGGGGTATATAAGGAATGGTGGCAAAGAAGTGAAATTGTTTACAAGAGTTCTGTAAGGCGCTCAGTGCCATAAGCGAATAGTTATGACACAGAGGACGCATGTGGATGATTTTTTACGTGGTAGAACTATCGGCCGCCTGGAATGTGGGCGTACTCAGATGGAAGTGTCATCTCTAGGCTTTGGCAACGATTCCAAGATAACGGAAATGTCAGTAGACGTACAGTACAGGTCGCCCCCGAGTTACAACGCCGAATGAAGATCGGTATTTGGCAGTAACTGCCAAAAGAAGCAGACGGAGCACAGCATCCGACCTGTCTCGTCAGCTATCTGCAGCCACGGGTACCACAGTTTCAAGGCAAACCGTGTACAGACGTTTGGGAGATATTGGTCTATATGCTCGCAGGCCTGTCAGATGTGTTCCGCTCACGGCAACTCACTGTCGACAGCGATTAGCCTAGAGTAGAGAACATGCAATGTGGACATCGTCACAGTGGGCTTGTGTGATGTTTTCCGACGAGTCCAGGTTTAGCTTGCAGTCTGATTCACGTCGGACTTTCATATGGAGAACGCCAGGTACCCGTTACCACCAAGACAACATCATTGAACGACACCGTTACGGTGGTGCAGCATTGCTCGTTTGGGATGGAATTATACTGGGTTCCAGAACAGATCTGCATGTTCAAACCGGAACCATGAAAGCCCAAATTTATCGGGTCATCATTCTGGAACAACATGTACGTTTGTTTAGGGGTGCCAAGGGCGCAGAATTTGTGCTTATGGATGACAACGCCCGTCCTCACCGAGCAAACACCGTAAACGAATGCCTTGAATCTGAGGATATAACCCGTATGGAATGGCCAGCATTCTCACCTGACTTGAATCCGATAGAGCATGTGTGGGACATGCTTGGCCGACGAGTAGCAGCCCGTCAACCACCTCCTACATGTGTACCGGAACTTCGGAGAGCATTGCTTGCTGAGTGGAGTGATCTTCCCCAAGATCAGATCGATAATTTGATACTCAGCATACCTAGGCGTTGTACGGACTGTATTTCATCGCATGGGAGACATACAATGTATTAACCATCATACCAACCATGTAATAGTAAGTTTTTGTAAAGGAGATATTTTTTACAATTGCTCCAGGGAGCAAAAATCGTAGTTTTTATGAATGGTATCATACATACACCATCGTTTTTGTTCTTTATCTTTTGTTTAATAAATGGGCTTTATGAATAAGTAACGTTTGTTTTGTTTCCGAACCTTTATTTGCGGGAGCTGGCATTATCCTCAATTTATGGACATGAGTGTAATTCTCACTACTTTGCCACTGCAACCAATTTAGCAAAAAAGCGTTGGCTGCCGATGAGGATTGCCTTTCTGTTTCTTTGTAACGGCAAGAACATTTTGGTTACCTTGCAAATTTAATCTAATTTAGCTCAAAATAACTATTTTGTTTTTATCTTAGACTTACGCTCTAGACAGGCAAAATCCGGATTCCGCGAACACCGCGACAGCATATTTTTGCGGAGTGAAAGCCAACTTCCAAACGATTGGAGTGGATGGTCGGGTCAAATTAGGAGATTGCCCAGCATCGCTAGATAAAGCAAACCAAGTACATTCAGTTCTCAAATGGGCCCAGGATGAAGGTGACGAATGCAAAATATTTTTTTTTTATATTATTATAATATTAACTATTCTTGAGAGATATAATTGTTACCGAAATTTTTTGATCTATTATGAAGGGAAAAAGACTGGATTTGTGACATCTGCTAGAGTTACACATGCCACGCCAGCTGGACTATACGCACACGTCGCCGATAGGAACTGGGAGTCAGAAACACCGGACGCGAAATGCCCGGACATAGCTACCCAACTTGTCCGCAACAGTCCAGGAAAAGATATCCATGTGAGTATGATACAAAATTGATCGATTTGCTAACTCTCTGATGCAGGCAGTCATCGCCTGTTACACTACAGTGCTCACTCACACTACAGTGAAGCACCCGAAGGTGGGTCTACCCTATTTGTATTGGGGATTGTGGTCAAGAGACAAGCAACACGTGCCAAGCAAAGCTGCATTAAGAGTAACTTTCAAGCGGCTTTGGTGCCAAGCGAGTCAGTTGCTCGTTGGGATCTGCCTGAATGTTGTCAATACATCGAAAAGGTTCGTATTAAGCCTCTTGAATTCGTATCATGCGGAGATAAGTGCGCCCGTACCAGTCCCTACACTCCAAAGGGACCCCCGCGCTCAGGGTAATATAAATTTAAAAACTTTCCTAATAATAAAAACAAGTTGAAAACTCATGAACGATGAAAATATTCATGATTCTCGAGCGTGGTAACGCGGAAATCTTGGGGATTCCTCAAATCACCAAGGATTCCGTGGCAGTAAGTATTCAATTTCAATAGCAAGAGCAAATATATACAGAAGACAATTCGTTCGGGAATCGCGTTCGTCAGCCCAATTCTTCGTTACCCGAAATGCAATTTCCTGTTGGTTTATACGGAAAATCGTGTATCCGTTCCGGGTATTGCCCAAAATTTAAAAATACGTTTTTTAAAACACCTAGAGAGCTATAAAAAATACAAGAACTGACCGAAGCCTGAAATGAACAGTTTCAAAATTGGGTGAATGAGAATTTACACAGGAAGATGAGATACTAAAGATCTTTTTATTTTACACTATGTACCAACAAACACAAGCTTTAGTCTCTTAAAGATGGTTTGGACCCTTAATCATTTTTGTCGGACCACAGTCATCTTCTGCACACGACGGCTAATTAGACCGGAACCTACACTTTATTGCCGATTGCAGCCTTTTTTTGCACTCACCGAGAGGTTGGTGCGCTAACCTTTCGGTGCGGGACTCCTTGCGGTAGTAATCTGTTTCTGTGGCCATCTTGCCGTTTCTGTTGTACCCCTGCGTCAGGCAAGTTTCTGACAAGGACAAACCGGGTATCGAACTCGCGACACGTCTAAACATCCTTTGGTACTTTAGGCGAGTATCTTATTGACCTGGGCTACCGCGCCCGATGGTTTTGACACAACCCAGTCAAGTTCGTAGGTGTCCCAATCCATATTTGACTTGGCTGCCGAGTAAAAATTAAAGTCACCAGGTAAAATTCGTTTCTTTCGATTATTGGTCATAGTGACGGACTCGCATCGCGAGGATCCGGGTTCGAACCCCACCGTCGCCGCAGTGGCTCGAAGTTGGTTTCCTGTGGTTCCCAACTTCGAGGCGCCGATCTCCCTATTGAAAAGTCTCGCCAAAGAGAGCAACAGGCCTACAACGATACAATCATTCAACTTCACTCATAGTTAGAAAAAACTGGTGGCAGATGGCAGCACTACACATAACAAGCATTTACACAGAAACAAACTTCACGTCAGGTTTTACTACACTTACACGCACAATCGAACATGTACCGATTCGTTAGAGGTTCCGCAGTAAGGTTGTGAATTTTTTCTCATTAGCGGTGCAATAAAAATATCCACACAAAACTACATCTATATCTATACAAAATTCGCGAAACCTAAATCTGGAAGCCCAGAACATGGATATTATTTCAAGGGTTCCCAAGAAAATTGATTATACTTTAAGGGTTCCCACTAATATCAATATTATAACTCGCAATGGTTTCCCGGGGACAAAAATTCTGAAAATTGCTGTTTTTAATGGATGGCGTAAGGAATCAAGAAATCAGCAAAAATTATCCACGCGTTAGGGATCCCACGATTATTTTCCGGCCCCCACACTCGGTACGGGCGGGGTCCTACATCGGTTCTCCTTAAAAAATTAACTTACACGCATATATCTCTCTATAGACTATCTTTATCTACTCATAATGTTTCAATGCGAAAAAATTCCGGTTTCAAAACTAAATTCGATGCATAATGGCCATTTCCCTCTTTTCATATCAGTGACGGGAAAAAGTAAAAAAAAAAATGACGAATATTTCACCACAAAATAAAATCAACAAAACGGAAAATTTTAGGGACGTAGGTATAAATTCCATAATATCCAGTATCATCTGTTTTAAACACACGGCGCTACAATCACGCTAAACAAAAATACAGTCCGAGAGAACCATTTTCTGCCAACGAAAAAAAGCTCTTCAAATTCCAATCTCTTGACCATCGCGGAAATTGAATTACTTCACTGCAAGAATTTCATTTTCCAGTAAAATTGCGCGTATTATGTTGCAATAATCTATAAGAAGAATTTCACATAAAATCACGTTTTGTGGTTTTTCCTGTTTGAAGTAAATGCGTTAGACCACGCACGCTATAGCGTTACAAAACGAAACACCACTGAGAGAGACATCACTGCTTGGTTTCGTGTTTTATTTCTATTTCGGAAACTCGTTGTGAAACAAACACAGCCACAAAATGTTGTTTCCGCCTTGTTTTGCATTCAACTATTTATTACCCGCAACTGTGTAAAAAAGTAACTAAATAAATAAAGGACCACAAAAAAATCAGGTTCTTTATTTTAGCGTGTTGACCATTCATGGTGAAGAATCTTCTTTGTAGTCTCCTGTTACATCAATCACGGACATGTGGGAAATAAAAGTTAAGCCCTTTTTCTATCAATGTTGAAACGAGATTCTTTTGTGTACGTTCCATGCTAAACAAGAGACAGAAAGACCTTTGTCATGCATGTTGCCAATTACACGCTTTTTTTTTTTTTTTTGATGTGTTATGTCTAATGGAATGACATTTTTGAAATCTTCCGTGTTTTATAAAATCAGCTTCATTGTCTGGTTAATCTCTCGAACGGCATAGCGACAATCACTGTGAGAGAAATGTCATATCTCTTTTTTTATGAAGTAGGCTTTATTCCGATTTTTAGCAGGTGCAAGGGGGAAAAGGAAAATGTGTTCTATTGAGAAATCAGCTTTACATAAAGTGTCTGGGCTTGTCATTGCTGAAATAAAAAGCTTCGAAAAGAAAGCGAGATATATCGTCGCTGCCGTTGAGAGGGTTAAATAATTAAATTTATACGAGAGGTTCGATGTGTAATCACACTGCTTTCCAATGAAATTACATTTTTTGAAATCTTCCGTATTTTGTAAAATCGGCACCATTTTTCGTCCTGTTAACCACTTCATAGCAGAAATCACTGTGAAATGTCATATCTCTTTTTATGTAGTAGGGTTTATTCCGATTTTCAGCAGGTGCAAGGAAAAAGGGTTATAACGTTTTGAGAAATCAACTTTACAAAATGTCTGGGCTTGTCATTGCTGAAATAAAAAGCTTCCAAGATGGCGAGATATATCGTCACTGCCGCTGAAAGGGTTAAATAACTGAATTTTTACGAGCGGTTCGATGTGTAACCACACTGCTTTTTAAAAGCAGGGTCGTTTTTATTATCAGATTCGGACTCAGGGGAATAATAAGGCTGTTTTCGTAGGATAAATAGTTTGCGCTAGTTCGTTGGATTATTTCGAATAGCGCTTCTCAGCTCTTGTTCCCTATATCCATGATCTGACCAGAGGTTTTTAACGTGTTAATTCCTGCCAGACTGTTCCATGAAACCCTTGATGGTTACGAGGGTTCCATAGAATCCTACCCAAACGAGAAGAATATACATCGAACACAGATGCTTTTATTGCAACATCGAGTATTTTACAGCTTTTGATGCCACGGAAACCCAGGAAACCTCTCCCGGAACCCTGTTTGGAAACCTTTGCTCCAGAGAACCTTTAGAGTAAAATCGATATTTTAGGGAACCCTTGTAAAAATGCAATTTTCATGGGCAGAAGATCCAATGTTTTACTTCATGTGGAACCGCTTATGGTTCACGAAACGTTTCCACGGAACAAAAAACAAGCACGAACATTTCCACGGTATAGATATTTCTATTGGACAACTTATGAAATATTTCACATCTTACGAACCGTGGAACCCTAGACTTCAGTGAAACATAAGTTAAAAAGTTATGGTCTAGGAAACTGTTTGAGTAACATCCATGTTCTAAGAACCGTTGAAGCGATATCGATGCTATTGAGAACATCTTAATGCAAAATCGATGTTCTAGGGCAGTGATGGGCCAATATGTAAAACTCAATGTCACTCAAAAAATATTACAGTATTTTATAAAAATTCTCTTTAATACTAATATATTAAATATACTAATTTTTACTGGTTACTAATTTTCACATTTTTTGAACATACACAAATAAATGTAATTTGAAAACTTTATCCATATATACAGTATATTTATTAGGGCGTTTTTCTTTTTATGCATATATGCAAAAGTTTGCAAATCAATTCATAACTAAATTCTCACAACTGTATTTTGCATATGCAGATAATGGAACACCCCCCCCCCCTTAAATGAATTTTTATCAAAAAACTGGAATTGAAAATTTCTATACTATATGTTAAAATCAGCGGTGGGCAGGAAAGAACGTCCAGTCGGGCTGCATCTGGCCCGCGGGCAGTAGTTTGCCTATCCCCTAGGGAACCCTTGAAAAAATTCAATTTTATTGCCCAGAGGTTTCAAAGATTCAACGTGGAATTCTTCATGACTACGAGATTGTTCCACCTAATAACTCGAAAATACACAAACACTTCTATAGTATACGAGTAGATACTTTATTTTGTAACATCAACGAAAAATTTAACAGTTTTCAATTCTACGGAACCTCATTAAAATATCTCATGGAACCCCAGTTAGAAACCTATGTTCCAGGGAACTCCTATATCTTAAAGCAGTGTTTCTCAACCTTTCTGAACCCAAGGACCAGTAAAATATCTGAAAAAATTCGACGGACCACTCGCGTGGACGTTCGACGGACCCACGACGGTTCCGTATTACGGGACATTTCTGTATTTTTAGTGATTCTGAATTTCTTTTTATACCTTTGTCCCGTTTTTTACTAATGTTATTATAATTATGTGTACTATGTTATTATATATATTATACTATTAATAAATAGCGTTTTTATAACTTACGATATTTTCTTTGTGCAAATATAAATATTCATCTCACTTTGTCAAGTTAAACTTTTTTTCCTCAATTTTTCAGCAATTTTAACTACAATTCGGGATTTTGCTAACTTATGGCAAATTTTTAAAGAAAATTGGCGACGTCGCGTATTTTACAGTAATCGGGTCATTTGAATGTTTTTTTTTCCATCAAATTTTTGTTAACTGTGATTTGTAGCAACCTTTTATTTCCCCACCCTTCACCTCTTTTTGCAGTAATTAGCGAATTTGTCGTAAATTGAATTTTTGGGCTGCAAATTAGTGATGTCCAGTATTTAGGATCGCAATTTCCCACATTGTCTTTGATGAGGTATAATGAACATAGTATGAAGGCTCAATTTTTATTTGTGAATCCATATGGATATTACTATATCAATTGCAACAGCTGAATAATTTTCCATCCAGTTAGAATTAAATCATCAAGTCTGCCTGCGGATCATCTACGCCATCGTCGCGAACCACCTCTGGTCCGCGGACCATAGGTTGAGGACGCTGTCGTAAAGGATTCCCTAACCCTTTTTACTCAACTTCTACTTCTCTCTCTACCTAACTATCACCAATGTGTTCAATTCTTTCTCTCACCCAACAACAAGCAGTGTCTCGGGCAACCCCGGGGTTTTATGGAACCCCGATCGAAAAATATTTTCAGTAAACCGAGTATTGTTCCTATATATAATTTTATTTATTAAAATATTCTCGGAATAAGCAATTTGATTTTCTGGGTTCGAAGCCTTTAGACCAGCGGTTCTCAACTGGTGCTCCGCGGAGCCCTTGGGGCTCCTTGTGCACTCTCCAGGGGCTCCGCGGCCTCTCTAGGAAATAAAAAAAAAACATTAAAATTGAAAAAAATAGATATAAATATTTTTAAATAGTAAAAATAAATCAGTAACTTTAATTAATAATTAAAAATGGGCCTACAGGGCTCCGCCATAGAATTTTTTTACTAAAAAAGGGCTCCGCGAGTCAAAAAATGTTGAAAACCGCTGCTTTAGACCATAGTTTCCCAACCTTTTTTGTCCCACACACATCGGCCCCTTCTTCAGAAATTTTTTTCTCCCATCACCCCCCAACGCAATATATCCCATAGGATCCTATGTTATACCCGTAGCTTCTACCGCCCCCCTTGGAACATTCTATCGCGGGGCGATAACGCCCACGTTGGGAATCGTCGCTTTAGACAATCGAAGCAAAACTTTTGAAGTTATGTGGAATTTTTACCATCACGTACTTAACTTTTGGAAAACATTGTATTTTATCTTAAGCAATCTGAATGCAATATCTGTTGCATTAAAGCCTTACCAAATCGCTTTCGTCGACAAATGGCTGTCCAAACAAGACAAGATAAGCCTCTTTTACTAAGTATTTTCAAGAAAGAATCGCAGAGAAAAATGCAGCAAGGCACGTAAAAATGGAGGTCCATTTGGTTTTTCTTCTGACATTAATCGGCTTGAAACAATTTTACAAGGCTTTATGTTTTGTGAAAGTTTCACATTGTCTTGGTTCGCTATAGCCGGGATATTTCAGACATTGTTTATACCCGCAGAGGCGCCAGCATGAAGAATCCTTATATCAGGACTGAAGCACATACGCAGAAAAAGCAGGGCTGAGTTGCATTGTATATTCTATGGCTGGACAAATCTCCAAAAATTAGCATTCCCGGTCGGGCATGTGACTCAATAATAATACATGCCCGAATAAATACAGTATTTTACATTCCCGAAAAATATTACTAAATACAGGGTGATTATAATTAAAGTTCCCATACTCTGAGTAGTTTTTCCTAAAAACTGCTTATCCGAATACAACCAAATTTTTAGAATATCTTAATGAGAGATTTATGAAACAAAAAAAAAATCAGTTTTTGACCACCAGGTAAAGAAGTGCAGCTCTTTTATTGCGTTTTACATTTTCCCTTGGTCTATATAGCGTATCTACCAAGTTTCAATGGAGAAAACGTCCTCCAGAACGGGCGCTACATATGCCGAGGAGTAGTGTCAGTATACTGACGAGTGCTACATTGGTCTGAGCAGTGTCAGTACAGGCCCGTCATTTAGGGGGGGGGCGCCCCCCCGGCTTTTGAAAATACACTAAAAAAATGGTATATATATATATATATACATACATTGAGTACATGTGCTTTGCCCCCCCCCCCCGGAAAAAGTTGAAATGACGGCCCTGTGTCAGTATACTGAAACTACTCAGAACTATATAGCATCCGTTCTGGTGGACGTATTCCATTGGAACTTGGTATATACGCTATATGGGCCATGGGAAAACGTAAAATGCAAAAAAAAAAAGCTCCACTTTTTCACCTGGTGGTCTAAAATTCAACTATTTTGTGTTTTATTTCATAAATCTCTCTCACATGGTCTCATTAAGATATAAAATTTTTGCTGTATTCGGATAAGCAGTTTTTGAGAAAAAACTCTCTCTCTACTCAGAGTACGGGAACTTTAATTATACTCTCCCTCTCACCCTGTATTATTACATATTATTACTAATATAAATAAATACAAGGCCACAACGAGCAAAATGCCCAACTAGGTGGCTGAGAAAAAGATGCCCATAACACACAAATATGGATGTCATATACAGTCGAACCCCGTTACAGTGAACCGTCTGCGGATCCAATTAAAAGTTCGCTATAACCCATTGTTCACTATATCCAAATTTGTTGAAACATTGATATTTCTTAGCATTTTATGGTAGTTTTGTTGGAAACATTCATCTTGAAAAAGATTTACACAATGCTTTTCCAGCCATATAGCGATCTGTAGGTTTTCATCTTCGTCGTCCGCAATACTGTCTCTTCCTTGCTCCAATACGTTCTTGGAAATACCCGTGTGTCCAAAGCAGTTGCGAATTGTTGCATCTGTTACTTGTCTTCAAGACTTCTCCAGCAAAACGATTGCTTCCAAAAGAGAGATGTTATACTCGCTGTTCATCTCATACCTTTCCAAAATACGCATAACAAACTGCTTCCTGTAGTGAGATTTGAGGCTGAGAACAACGCTCTGATCCATCCATCGGTTGCAGCACAGAGGTTGTATTGGGAGGCAAAAAAATAAGCTTGATGCACTTGAGATCTAAATTTAACTAAGAGATCTAATAACTCTAGGTCTGTTCCACTATTGTTCCGATTTTTCAAAAGGTAGTTTGAAAAGAGTGGTGTCTTGTAGTGGATCAGTGGTTGATTCCTAGAAACGGTGGGGAGGATGAAAAAGTGAGATTTGACACGGAAGTCAAGGAATACTGTCGTTCGGGATCCTTATATGTGTAAACTTACCTTTGAAAAACTGTTAAAAAAATCTGCGGAAAGGGACAATTCAATTCACTATAAGCGGACTTTCATTTTCTCTCACACACAGTTCACTATAAGCATTTAAAATAACGTTAGTTAAATAGGTGTTCAGTTGGGACCACTGAAAAAGCTCACTATAACCGAGAGTTTATTATATCCCGGGTTCACTATAGCGAGGTTCGACTGTATTTCTAAAAAATACAGCAACCTAATTGAAAATGCAATTATAATAACTAAAAACTATATATACATGATAAAATATAATACAATGGCCCATGATAAATATTTATGTTTGATCTGAGTATGGATAGCTTATCGATTTACCCCAATATGTTTATCGTATTTTTTTTAAACTTGTCAATTGTGTTAGAATTTACTACCACCGGGGGGCATGGCCCCCACATCTTGGTGTAGGGCCCCTAGGCTGGGATCTTTGATGGGCCCCCGAATCGGATTTTTCACGGGATTCGAATTTATATCATGAAAAATAAAAAAAAAATGATGATAATTGTCCCGGGCCCCAGTGCTGCCCTGTCAGCCCTGCCCATGGGGGGGGGTCATGCCCAGGGGTAAGTTGTTCCATTTATTAACAACCCTATTAGAGAGATAACAATCCTATTCACTTGTATCACTGTAAAAATCATTTATTATTGTCAAAAAGAACGCACAAAATAGTTTCATGTAATAATTGTTCACCTAATCCTGTTCAAAAAAAAACAATAAATAAATACACAAATTCTTCATATCAATCAATCATCTGAATCGACCTTATCACCAGTGTGACTGTTAATTAGCACAAATTTTTCCAGCATTATTTTCTTTACCGTCCCTTGCCAGAAATGTTTTTTTCTTATCACCCCCCCCCCCAACGGTGTTAAGACATACCATTAGATTCAGGGTCAAGTTTATCAATTTTTGGACTATCTAATGCTGATTCTCATAAAATTGATGCGGTCACTAATGCAACCCGAAGAAGAAGGAAACGGACTCGCGATGCGAAGATCCGGGTTCGAACCCCACAGTGGTGGTCGGCTGAAGTTGGTATTCTGTGGTTCCCAACTTCAAGGCGCAAATGCGAGCCGATCTCCCCGTTAAAAAGTCTCGCCACAGAGAGCAACAGTCCTACAACGATAAATCATTCAATCATAACACTTCACTCATAGTTAGAAAAACTGGTGGCAGATGGCAGCACTACACATAACAAGCATTACAGAGAATCAAACAAAAAACTTCACGTCAGGTTTCACTACACGTACATTCCCGCATGCATGTACCGATTCGTTGGGGGTTCCGCGGGGGGGGGGTGTGGGCGGGGTGCATGTGTGGTGTAGCAGTAGTAGGTAGGGCCTCCAAAAAATGGCTCGGGGATCCATGGTGTTCTTAAGTCAGCCACCTTGTTGGGCAATTTGTCTGGTGTGGTGTTGTATTTGTATTTGAAAATATTATTTCTCATCAATGAGAGCTGTAATGTGTAGAAAGTTATCTGCCATAATTAAGAACGATAATTCTGGACCAAAAAAGAAAAAACGGGACAATTTCTTCAAAAGCGGGACGTCTTTCTATGCTAGATAATGGTGTGAGACTTCAGATGGTTAAAAAATAATCAGGTTCATCCTAGAATCAGCCCCTACCAGGTGAGTTAGAGCCGCCCCTTCACACATCATGACTATTCGCACAACGGTTACTACCATAAAGAACGTCGCGAGCATGTGACCATTTGGGAGATTGAAGCGCACAACAAATGTGAGTTTCGGGGAAGACAGCCACGGGTCCTTTTTTTCCCCCTTTTTATCGATAAACTCGATCAGGGTATCGATGGGATTACTAGCAAATTCGCAGATGATGTGAAGCTAATGGGGGTAATCGGGAATCACAGCGATAGGGTGTTGTTCCAGACCAACTTAAACAGGATTGCAGCATGGGCAAATGAATGGAGCATGACGTTTAGCGTTGATAAGTGCATGGTTGCTCATTTTGGTTCGAACAACCCACGGTTCTCTTACGAGTTGAATGGTGTCACTATCCCGGATGCAACTAGGGTCACCGATTTGGGAATTCTCATTGACGAGCGGCTTAGGTTTTCTGAACATTGTTCAGCGGTGGTCAAAACAGCGAGTAGAATGATTGGTCTCATTTTCAAAAAAGGTCTCTTCGCGTTCTCCTAAAGACATTCTTCCGCTTTTTCGAGGCTTAGTTCGTCCTGGACTTGAGTATGCTGTAAGTTTTTGGAGACCATACCTATAGAGGGACATAGACTTGGTTGAAGGGGTGCAGAGAAGAGCTACGCGTGTCCTTATTGGCCCACGGAGCTTGAGTTATGAAGATAGACTTCATTTTCTGAATATGTTTACATTGGATGAACGCAGGTGTCCAGGAGATATGATCGAAGTGCTCAAAATTTTCAATGGGATGGATAGGATGGACCACATGAACTTTTAGTACACCGCCAATCGACTGTTTTTACAAGGGGACACCAGTATCGATTGGTGAGGGACAATGCAAGGCTATGGTGTCGCAGGGAATTTTTCTTTAATAGGGTTGTTAATAAATGGAGCAGCTAGGCAAGAAAGCCTCTAATGAGTGATCACTCGGCAGAAGAAGCCATCGTTGAGTGATCGCTAAGGCAAGGGAATTGTGGATAAATGATTTTTCTCTGATGTTAGTAAATGATTGTGATGAAATGATCACTAGAGTAAAAAAAAGCGGCATTTATGATCGCTAGAGTTAAACTTCCACGGTTATTAAATGTTTGAAATTTAAAGCAGTGTTTCTTAACCCTTTAAGTGGTTTTTAAAAAATCTCTTGATCCCGATTATAACTGCCACAGTGGAAATCGCTGAACCTTCTGAAAAAAAAATTGCTACACCACACCTGTTTAAATAATATTAATAATAACAAAGAAGAGAAAACTACCGTTTTCTGTTATTTGTGCTGTAATCCTATACTACCTCGAAGGGAAAGGAAAAACATCGTGTCTCTCCTTGTGTTATCTCACTTTGAACAAAAGCTGACCTCACCCACTGGCAGGTTGGGGGGGGGGTGGAAAACATGTTTGACCGACAATTAAAAACGATTTCAACGCAGTAGCTGGGGATCTGGATTGCCGAAATGATAAAATGATAAAATTTTAAGCAGCCGAAATATTTCGTGATTGCCAAAAAAAGCATAAAATTGGACGAGATACCTCGTTATTGCCGATGTAAGAGTTAAACGTAGTTCCGCTGAACCGTAGGGTTCCCAAGACATCCCAAGAAACTAATCAAAATTCCAGAAGTGTTTTTTTTATGTGGAATAATAAAAATATTCACAACATTTATGCAAAAGATGAAAACAGAACTTTTTGAGTATTTTTTTTATATTCTGTGCAGGTTATCTTGGGCGGAGGCAATCGAGTCTTCTTACCATCCAACGTGAAAGATCACAATGGTGAAATGGGCAACAGGAGTGATTCTACTAATCTACTCGAAGAATGGGTGAGTTCCAAGAAATTCGCTGGTTCGAGGGCCAAATACGTCGCAGATTACGAGAGTTTTAGTCAAATCAACCCAAAAGAAATGGATTATCTTTTAGGTACGTCTTTAAGATGCTCTCGTCTCTTTGTTTGCAGCTGACAACATTCTTAATGAGCTCGCCATTTTCCTTTCTTTTTCGTACAATGTTATTCTTAAGACAGCGGTTCTCAATCGGTGCTCCACGGAGCCCGTCCGTGTGTACTTCCCAGGGGCTCCACGGCCACTCGAGAATAATAAAATAAATCAATAAATTTGATACACAAACAAAAAAAGAGGCCTAAAGGGTACCGCCATATAAATAATATACTATAAAGGGCTCCTCGAGTTAAACAGGGCTCCGCCTGAGAAATTATTCATTAAAAAGGTCTCCACGAGTCAGAAAAGGTTGAGAACCACTGTCTTAAGATATGAAGATTCTTTATATGTTCGACATAATTTCATGGTAAATTTTTACGATGTCTCATTTTTGTTCATCTCACTATGGCTCTCGCCCATCTATATCGGGCATCAAAGTAAGAAGATTCTAAACTAAAGAGCCATGGCCTAAGGATACCAGAACTTCCAACTAAGGACTACAACTAAGGTAGGCATCTACAGTCGTATCTGAAGTGAAGATGATCCCCCTGTTAAAAAGTCACAATGGGTCACTTGCAGCTGCGGTACATTCTCAGTTTTTTGCAGATAGACGTTGGATGTCTCTAGACTAGAGAAAGAAGGGATTCATATCCATTCTGTGTGGTGGTCGCATTGAACCGCCTTGAAAACACTTTAGGAATTGTTAATATAAGTACATCACAAATAGCCCAAAATGCTGACGCAGGAAGCCAAAAACTATGCCTTTACACAGTCAACTCATATAAAGTCTACCTGCAGAAATCAGAAAATATACTGCAGCTGCAAGAGACTAACTTGAATTTATTAAAGATGATTTTTCGCTGTCCTGAAGTGGTTTCAAATATGAAGGTGTAGTTCGTGTCCAAGTGGTTACAAACCAAAAGGTGGGTATATTGAAAAATATCTTTCATGTTGGCTGATCATATACCATTCATTGGGTAAAATTTTGCATCCGCGGCTCCCTTACCCGAGTATATTGTTTGCGGTTCGTTAAGTATGTTTTCTAGGCAATTTTTTCAATTAGCGAATGATCAATCTCGTATTGTTTATGTTTTGAGTTGAAGT